>NC_084847.1:44378385-44978385 GCF_033115175.1 Lepus europaeus | reverse complement strand
TTTTGATAGGCAGAGTTAGACAGTGAGAGAGAGAAAGGTCTTCCTTCCATTGGTTCACCCCACAAATGGCTGCTACAGCCAGTGCACTGTGCTGATCCGAAGCCAGGAGCCAGGTGCTTCCTCCTGGTCTCCAGTGAGGGTGCAGGGCCAAGCACTTGCGCCATTCTCCACTGCCTTCCTGGGCCACAGCAGAGAGCTGGACTGGAAGAGGAGCAACTGGGACAGACTCCAGCACTCTGACCAGGACTAGAACCTGGGGTGCGGGTGCCACAGGCAGAGGATTAGCCTAGTGGGCCATGGTGCCGGCCTACTACCCATTTTTAAAAAACCTTTTTTAGTAAAATACAAATGACAGAAGATGGCTGAAAATAGGATCTGCATCCATCTCAGCCAGGAAAAGTTTCAGAACAATGAGAGAAAAAACACATTTCCCAATATTGTCTGAGGAAAAGCATTGGTAAAGAAGTGATGGGAACTACAAATTGCACAGAGACTGAAAAAGAAATAAACAGCAGAGAGGGAGAAACAGAGCATGCTTCTGCTCCTGCCCAGGGCACTGGCCAGGGAACACCATATCTCTGGGAAAAGACTTCTAACTAATAAGACTGACTAAAGGAACACTTCACTAAAGAAGTGATGAGAACTGAAAATGGCAGACTCCAAAAACCAGCAGGAAAACAAAGCCCAGCAGTACTGCTGCTGCTTCCTGCATCTACTGCCCTCCACTCCTACCAAAGCCATCTAATTGGGGAATATTAGCTTTGTGGGAATTGATTCTGAATATCAGAAATGAGGAGACAGCTAAGGGAAAAACTTCTGTTAGGAAATGGCAAGATCTGAAAACAGTATGGAGACTCTGAAGGCAAACGATGCGAGGGATGGAGGGAAAGAGAGAAAGAGAGAGGGAGATAACAACTGCTGTTACCATCCAGGGCTCTGTAGCTTCCCTTTTAGGGCACAAAATCTTGTCAGAAGATGCAAGCAGAAAACATCATAACCCCCATCAATAACTCTGTTGCAGAGTGGGGGGATTACACAGCCTCACTGATTTTTTACAGTCTTGAGGGCTGAGTTGTGTCCACAAGAATACCTTGCTCAAAATAAGAAACCCACACTGCTTCCGTTCATCCCCAAAGTAGCAGACTTGAGTTGCTAAACTCCACCTGCCTTAGGAGGACCAAGAAACCCCTCTTCTGTACCTCTTCTGTACCAGAGGCCCCAAGAGACAGCAAGGGCAATTTACAGAAAAGAGATCAGGCCCCTGTGAATCCTGCACTCCTGGGAGTTCTGGGTCAAAGCCCTAGAGCTAAACCTACTCGTTCTGTCTCATCCAGGAAGTTCCTTGTGATTTTTTTGGAACTAATTCTCAGGAGCAGCTGGGATTCACCCAAGAGGACCAAATCTGAGAAAGCACATCCCAGAGTTATTACCATAGGGTGCTAGGGGGCCAGAGAAAAACTACAAGCATCACTTCTGCATGTCCTGTGGGAACTGAACCCATCTGCTGTTACCCTGAAACTCTGGGACTGTTGCTGCTGGTGCTACAACTCCTTGAGTAGTTTGCCTTACACTTTCATCAAAGAGAAATAGCAAATTTCAGAGATGAAAACTTCAATAAAAATAATCAGCTGGGAGCTTGAAAAACAGAAAAGGTCAAGTAGAGGAAATAATTTCTAATCTGGAAATACTTTAAAATAATCCAGTCCAATAAAAATAAAGAGAAAAGATGAAAAAATAATAAAGGAAGACTGCATGACATGTATGAAACCATTAAATAAATAATCAGTAGAGGAAAAGAAGAAAAGCATTGAGAACATACTCTTTGAAATAATCAAATAAATGATCTAATAATGTAATTCAAGGACTTATGAAAACAAGAACAAACCAAATCAAAAATTAGCAGGATGTAGGAAATGAATTAGAGTAAAAGTAAATGAAATTAAAACTAAAACAAATACAGTATTCAGAAAGGAAAGCTATTTATTAATATGAACAAAATAAACCTTTAGCCAGACTAACAAAGAAAAGCAAGAGTGGAAAATCAAATAAAGTTAGAGATATAAAGCAAAATATTAATTGATAGAATCATAAGAAACTACTGTAAACAGCTATTGGCTAACCAATCGGACAACCTAAAAGAAACAGACAAATGCTTGAATACATATAATCTATCATGTTTAGATAAACAACCTAGGGCCTGGTTATGGTATGGTAGTTTAAACTGTCTTCTGTGATGCAGGCATCCCTTATGGACACTGTTCTCAAACCCTGGCTTTTCAAATGTTCTCAAGTCCTGGCTTCTGATGCAAATTTCTGCTAATGCTCCTGGGAAAGCAGGATAAGATGGCCAACATCCTTGGGTGCCTACCACCCATGAGGAGACCCAATTCCTGGCTCCTGGCTTTGACGTGGCCCAGCCCCAGCTGTTGAGGATATTTGGGGAACGAAAAGCAGATGGATAATACTTTTCTCTGTCTCCCCCTCTCTCTGTAGCTCTACCTTTCAAATAAATAAACAAATAAATGCTTTAAAAAGAAAAAAAAAGTTATCTTTCTATCAGCTAACCATTGACACTCTATGACTAAGTTGCTTGTATAATCCTATCTATACCATAACACACACATCACATGTACATCAGAACATCAGAAAACTGAGAAAAGAGGGAGAGGTGAGGGTTCACCTGCCCTACACCAGAGTTCAGTGTAGCTCAGCAACTTCCAGTCCCTGAGTAATCAAGAGGTGCTTTATCACCTAATACAAATTAGGGGTGAAAGTACAATATATCACTTTATGATATGCTCCACAGACTTCTCTCAATGGTTCGAAATGCTTGAACACCCTTCAACAGAAACTTTGAAGTTTATTAGTTCCTCCAAAAATATGAATATATTTTCCAAATTCCATCGACTATATTACCATTTAAAATGTAGTTATTTTAAAGGCAGAGTAGCAACACAAACACACGCTCATGCACACACACATACACACACAGAGTGATGGGAGAGAGAGAGAGAGAGAGAGAGAGAGACAGAGACAGAGACAGAGAAAGCAGTTCCATCTGCTCATTTACTCCCCCCAAATAACTGCAATAGCCAGGGCTGACCCACACTAAAGCCAGGAACCATGAATTATAACTGGATCTCCATGTGGGTGGCAGAGACTCAAATACTTGACCTGCTGCTCCCTAGATATATTGGCAGGAATATGCATTGGAACCAGAGTAGTCAGGACTCAAACCAACACTGATATGGAATGGGAGAATCCTTAGCAGAATCTTGATCAGCCACACTATATCATTCCTGCCCCTGGAATTTTTACCTAAATAATATACCTATCTAGAAAATTCCCCAAATCCTGTATCTTTTGTTCTTCTAATTAACCTTTATCAAACTTGTCAGAAAACCCCAATTCTTATGATTTGCCAAAACCCTTATTCCTAACCATACCAGTATTATTCTTCTGAAAACCTGGTTCTCATTTCTTATTCTTAGATCTATTCTTATCTTTCTCCACTGTACATTCTCTCATTCTTATCTTTGTACTGAGTACTGTAGACCTGCTTCCTCTCCAAAAAACAAAAACAAAAACAGAAAAACTCACGTACACAATGACAAATAATATGGAGTCCTGGGATTGAAATTAAAAAACTTGAGTTCACATCTCATTCCTGCTAATTACTATATCCAAATAAATCACTATAGACCCTGAATTCTAAGGTTCCCAACCATCTACAATCATATGAACTGGATGTTAAATGCAGGATGGAGTAATACATGTGTTTCATTAGTTCCCAAGATTCATTAAAATTCTGAAATTATCTATGTGCCTTCAATTATGTCTACAGAAAAGTGGTAAATATTCATTGAAAGAAAAAAAACAGAACAAAAGAAACAAGAAAATCAGAAAGAAAGTGAAAAATAAAGAAAAGATGATGAAGAAAATCATGTAAGATAATAAGCATTAGAAAAAGAGATAAAAGACACTTCAGAAGAGTAAGCCAGGGGTAGTATCTTTATTACCAAATTAGAAAGTCAGGAAGTAGATAAATCATCAAGAAATGTTATATAACTATATGCTATTTAAAAAGAACTTAGTGTACATGTAAATATTCCTTAAATTATTTCCTCTCTATTGTTTATGATCTATGGTCCTACAGTTATAAATAAGTGAGATCTATCCCAAAGGTTTCATGGTGAAAAGATAGTGGTTGCCATTAAAGAAGTCAATTATATAGACAAACACTTGGACTATCTTGGCTAATTAGGAAATTTCTAAAGCAAAATTAACACATAACTGGCTTTTAGAATTTACCTGACATGGATCTGTTATTTTAAGATTTATTTATTCCTTTAAAAGGCAGAGCTACACAGAGAGGAGAGGCTGTGTGTGTGTGTGTGTGTGTGTGAGAGAGAGAGAGAGAGAGAGAGAGAGAAAGAAAGAGAGAGAGAGAGGTCCTGCATCCCCTGGTTTACTTCCCAATGGGCCTCAATGGCTAGAGAGGAGCTGCTCTGAAGTCAGGAGCCAGGAGCCTCCTCCAGGTCTCCCACGCAGGTGCAGGGGCCCAATGACTTTGGCCATCTCCTACTGCTTTCATAGGCCTCAGCAGGAGCTGGATCAGAAGTGGAGCAGCTGGGACTTGAACCGGCACCCCTATGGATGCTGGCACTGCAGGCAGCGGCTTTACCTGCTATGCTACAGCACCGGCCCCAGATCTGTTTCTTATCTCTGTGCTGCACATGTCAATAGAAATTAGGCCAAGGAGTAAGAAAATGGATTTGGGATCCAGACAAGGTGACAAGAAAATCATGGGTCAGATACTTTTAACTACAGAATCATGGACTAATAATCCATGTTTCTGATCCACAGTTGCCTAATAGTAAAAAGTAATTACAATAACATCCTAGGCCAGTGCAGTGGCTCAATAGGCTAATTCTCCGCCTTGCAGCACCAGCACACCAGGTTCTAGTCCTGGTTGGGGCACCGGATTCTGTCCTGGTTGCCCCTCTTACAGGGCAGCTCTCTGCTGTGGCCAGGTAGTGCAGTGGAGGATGGCCCAAGTGCTTGGGCCCTGCACCTCATGGGAGACCAGGAGAAGCACCTGGCTCCTGCCATTGGATCAGTGCAGTGCGCCGGCCATATCACACCAGCCGTGGCGGCCATTGGAGGGTGAACCAATGGCAAAAAGGAAGACCTTTATCTGTCTCTCTCACTGTCCACTCTGCCTGTCCAAAAAAAAAAAAAAAAAAAGAAGAAGAAAAGAAAAGAAAATGGATTTGGGATCCAGGCAAGGTGACAACAAAATCATGGGTCAGATACTTTTAACTACAGAATCATGGACAAAAAATCCATGTTTCTGAACCACAGTTGCCTAATAGTAAAAAAGTAATTACAATAACATCCTTTCCAAACAGTTGTGATGACCATGAGAAATTACAAGTTACAAATGTTAAACACATAGTAAGTTGTGTGAGACTATAACAATCAGCAAATACTAGTTTCTTATCTCTGCTTTCTCTTATAAGGTAGAATACAAAAATATTCTGAAAACGTGAGGTGGTGATTGCTCACAACTTGGAAGAATTCGTTACTGAAAACAGTTAATTTATTGGACCACATTATGGTGTCACTTTGGAAAAGAGTGGCATGAAACAGTTCACAATCCTAGAGATGGTGCTAATACGAGATATAAAGGGGTCTTTGGGTAAACATCTGGTATCAGAGAAGGAAAACTTATTTCTCCTCACAACATTATTTGAACTTTTCTGACAGTTTAGAATGTGCCTTAATAATATTTCCCAGCAGAAAAAAACAAGAACCTCAAATGATATCATTCAGGTCTAGGCTAAGGTGCGGACTCCACATGGGATTTATTTTATTTATGTTTTTACATTTTATTGAAAGGGAAAGGAGTGATCTTCCATCTGTGGGTTCGTTCCCCAAGCACCTCCAACAGCCGAGACCCACCCAGGTCAATGTCAGGAGCATAGATCCCAGTCTGGATATCCCTCATATATGCTCCATCTCAGCTCACAAGCACTATTGCCAAGGCACAACGTTAACGCATGCGACCTCCTGTGCCTCTCAAGGTCCGTGCTCTGCACATGCATGCCAAATCCCAGTGACCAGGAGTGGTAAGCACCTATTGGCAGGGCCCTCCAGCTCTGATTGATTGGTTTACTTTCAAAGGGCAGTGGGTATTTGCTGACTGTTGTGAAAGGACCTTCAAGGAGGCTCCCTGCACCTGAGATGGAGGAACAGTGCCCAGGCCGCCTCTCTGAGCAGTGACGGGGGAGGAACAGCTGTTTCTAAATCCCCATATAGAGTACATGGCTGACAAAG
Source organism: Lepus europaeus (assembly GCF_033115175.1). Taxonomy (NCBI): domain Eukaryota; kingdom Metazoa; phylum Chordata; class Mammalia; order Lagomorpha; family Leporidae; genus Lepus; species Lepus europaeus. The sequence goes on along the minus strand of NC_084847.1, from coordinate 44,972,046 downwards.
TGATTTAACAAAATTCTGTCTGTACCATGGCTTATTCTTAATGTGCACATCCTACTGGGTATACTGTGTACATAATAAAAAATGGATCTGTAATGAAATATTTTCCATACTTTATCATCTTGTGGGACCGCATCATTCTTTTGATAATATCCAATACCTGACTCCTGTAAGTTCAGAATTATGTATGCAAATTCATTAATGGGGCCGGCACTGTGGCATAGCAGGTAAAGCCGCTGCCTGTGGTGCTGGCATCCCACATGGGTGCCAGTTCAAGACTCAGCTGCTCCACTTCCAATCCAGCTCTCTGTTTTGTCCTGGGAAAGCAGTAGAAGATGGCCCAAGGCTTCAGGCCCCTGCACCAACATCGGAGACCCAGAGGAAACTCCTGGCTCCTGGCTTCAGATCAGTGCAGCTCCAGACATTGCAAACATCTGGGGAGTGAACCTACAGATGAAAGACCTCTCTCCCTCGATCCCTGCCTCTCCTTCTCTCTGTGTAACTCTGACTTTCAAATAAAATAAATAAATCTTAAAAAATAATCCATTAATGGGGGGGCCTCAGATGAGAATGTGAAGCTGGTTCTGGCCAGCCCCATGGGAGACCCAGATTACAATCTAACCTTTCAGTGCCTCTCTGATCCAGCTGGATCAGATCTTTTGAGAATGAACCATAAAATGGGAAATCTTTCTGCACCTTTCAAGGAAACAAATCAATATCTTCAAAACCTGGATAATATTATACTAGATGAAGTAGTTTCATGTAGAATATATGGTTGTCAACTTATCCAATGTGTATCTCATGATATCCAGTTGTGCATATTCTATTTTGTTACAAGTGGGATTTTTATAATTATAGTATCTTCACTTCTTTTAGCTATATATTGTTATATATTAAAACTGATTTGCCAGCCAGTGCCGTGGCTTAACAGTCTAATCCTCCACCTTGTGGCGCCAGCACATGGGGTTCTAGTCCCGGTCAGGGCGCCGGATTCTCTCCCGGTTGCCCCTCTTCCAGGCCAGCTCTCTGCTATGGCCTGGGAAGGCAGTGGAGGATGGCCCAAGTCCTTGGGCCCTGCACCCGCATGGAAGACCAGGAGAAGCACCTGGCTCCTGGCTTCGGATCAGTGAGATGCGCTGGCCGCAGCGGCCATTGGAGGGTGAACCAACAGCAAAAAGGAAGACCTTTCTCTCTGCCTCTCTCTCTCACTATCCACTCTGCCTGTCAAAAAAAAAAACTGATTTGCAAGGCAACACATACCAGTTGCTGACATGACCAAGATAAGAGAGTTCCTGTCATTGTGAAATTTAGTTTATAGCAGCTCAGTTAGTGAAACAACATAGGAGACAGTAAGTCCATGAATGGTGCATAAGTTGGGAGCATTTGTTTGAATAGAGCATAATTTTGAAGTCTTAAGAATGCTTTCACATACATTCTGATTTGTATCTTTGACACTTTATTAGTCACCCAACAGTTTTTAAAAGCAACAGTGTTAGTAGTAGCAATATTTACATCATTCTGTTGCAGATAGAATTGTATTACATATCTATAAAATATTATGTTACACAGATATGTTATAGGCAGCGATGTGAAAGCATGATTTACCTAAAACTTTAGCCTTTTTACATTAAAATTTTTTTCTTAATAATGTAAAATATTCATCAATTATGTGACAATAGTTTTAACTCCAGTATTATATGTATACGTTTATGTACAATATAATGCATACAAAATATATATATACATATAATAGTATACAAATACTATATAATATGTAAACATTATTGTATATGTATATGGATTTGAAGCAGAGTTTCCAGGTCATGTCATTTGCATGTGTGTTTGTAGTGTTACAAGTGGTAGGTGGTACCCTAACTCACTGTGCCATAAGGCTGGCCCTAAATTAATTACTTCTGCTGTGGAACTCCACTAAGCATCTCTTATGGAGCTCATGTAGTTGGGATACATTCCGTTAGTTTTTGTTTGTGTGGTAAACAATTATTACTCTGTCAATTCTAGAGGATCAATTTGGTTGGTATTTTATCCCTGTTTAATGGTTTTGATTGTTTCTTTTTGTCTTTGTCTTCAATTTTTTAAATATATGACCCAATGCTTTTCTGGCCTGTAAGTTTTATGGGAGTATATCTGCTGTTACCTTAATGGGTTTTCTGCAGGCTGTTCTATCACTGTTTTTAGGATTCTCCACAAGATTCCAGATTTTGAGAGTTTGTTTATAATATGCTTTGGAGACTGCTGTTTTGGGGTTGAGTCTGGTTGGATACCACTGAGCTTCCTGTGTGGATATGTATATAAGGATTTAGGTAGAGAGATTTCTAAATGAATTTCTAGCAAAAGAGTAGTAAATGTTAACTATCCTAGCTGGGACTATAAAAGATGTGTGTGTATATATACATATATATATATATATATATATATATATATATGATTTATTTACTTTACTTGAAAGAGTTACAGAGGAGAGAGAGAGAGAGAGAGAGAGAGAGAGAGAGAGAGAGAGAGAGAGAGGTCTTCCATCTGCTGGTTTACTTCCCAATTGGCCGCAACGGCCAGAGCTGCACCAATCCGAAGTCAGGAGCCAGGAAATTCTTCTGGGTCTCTCACGGGGGTGTAGGGCCCCAAGGACTTGGGCCATCTTTCACTGCTCTCCCTGGCCATAGCAGAGAGCTGGATTGGAAGCGGAGTAGCTGGAACTCGAACCAGTGCCCATATGGGATGCTGGCATTGCAGGCAGTGGCTTTTGCCCACAGTGCCACAGTGCCAGCCCCCAAAAGTATATATTTTTAAGTCTCAGAAATATACTGAAGTTTGTTGTAAGAAAATTTGACTAATATACATTTTAATTGCGGGCACACCATATATCACTAGAAAAGTCTACCTCTAAGTGGTTTTAGATGTGAAGTTTCATTGTAACAACTGCCTGTGTCGTTCCCCCTTTTTGTTTAAAAGTGTCATTTATTAAGCATCTAATTGACTCTTAAATAGTATATATTTGTATGCTTGGGACTCAGGGTTATGTAAAAATTTCAGAGAAGATACATGTAGCCAATGGGAAAGTACAGTGGCAATAACATGCACTCTAAACTTGTGGATTTATTTTGGTTCTTTTAGAGGCTCTGTAGCTTCCATAAGCATGATTTTGAACAAGTTGTTAACTACTGTGTATGTTTATTTACACACTTATGAAACAAAATTAATAAAGTCAAACTCATGTTTTCCTAAAGAAAAGCAAGATAGTAAAATGTATGTCTTAAAACAAATGCTTGTTAACATGCTTCTCCCCTCTATCTACAAATTTATATATAGTGCAGTCTGAACCAACAAAATAGATAGGTATTCAAATAATAATTTATGCTTACCATCAAATATGTGCAAATGCTAATCATGCTGAGACAATAAATATTAGAAATTCTTTGAAAAGAATCAAATAATAACTTACATGAACTCAGATAGAGAAAGTATACATAGTTCCCTTTGTACTATTTCCAAGTCTTCTATAACATTATTATGTTACTGTAATACAAAAATATTAATAAGTGACGTGCTATGAGCCCATAAACAACACTCAGGGATATCCAAACAGTATGTCCCAATCACACAAGCATGCTGCTAGGATTGACAGACCTGCAGAAATAGAGGATTATCAAGTGGAAAGTATCAGAATCTGTCTTTGAAGTACACACACATTCCTGTGAGCTTCTAGATCTCTGTATTCCTCTCTTGCTTGCTTCATCCTAGAGTTTGAGACCCAAATACAGACCGAGTGAATTCTTCAACCACAACTACATCTCCAGTGGTACACTAGACCTCAGTGATGACACATATCCTGCAATGGATTCTGGCCAGAAACCCCAAGGAAGAGTGCTTACCAGTTTGGCATTGGTGTGGTTTGGTGTGGTAGTTTGGCATTTCTTGGCATGACTTGGGCAGATATCATTGTGTACCCCATAAGGCTGTGGCAGGTTGCCACTTCAGGGGAGTGTGACATATTTAAAGGCCCCAGAACACGTAGGATTGATTAATGGCACACATCCTCCTGAACTGAAAACCAGGGCCTGAGGTCACCCTATAGCTACAAGTGGGCACTGGGACAGAGAGCAGGGAAGACCACCACATCTCCTTGCTTCATTCCTGAGTACTTCATGCTCAGGCCCATGCAAGCCTGAGGCCACTCACAAAATCCAGGACTGCTGGAATGCCAGAGTCTAAGGTAAGTCACCCTGACCTGATCTACAAGGCCTACCCCTGCAAGTCATGACCTTGGGAGATACCCATGCTTTTGACCTCATTGTTTCCTTCCACTGCTGAATGCTGTGGTGCTGGAGACCCAGACAATGAGCCCTGAGATTTCAGCAGGCCACAGAGTTCCTTGGCTGTGCTGATGGCAGCAGAAACACCCAAGAGGAAAGACAGTGGCCAGGAGAAACCCTGCCCTGCTAGGTTTTGCTGAGATGGGAGTGTCAGGACAATTCTGAATGCCCAGGTGCTGGCCCAGCAAACTCAAAATCTCAGAGTCCTTCTGACCATGCCAAGAGCATGGCAGACAGACCAAGGACCAGATACTTTGATCATGTCTAGCACCTGCTTTTAGATATCTGGAGCAGGCAGAGCTGGCATCATCACCAGTGCTTTAAGGAACACTGTAGGCTTGATACCAGTTCTTGCTCTCTGGGACCCTGTGACCTGGAATTTCCAGGATTCCAAGGTTAGAGGTTGACTTGACCACCATTCTTCCATGCCTATACAGATTGTCCTATCTTGAGCCTGAACTCCAAGACCTTCTCTCCCATATCCAGCTGTGGTATCTCCACTGCTCACACATGTGGTTCTGACCTGCTCAAGCACAATATCTCTGCACAGGATTACCGCCTCCAAGTGCATGGGACAAAGGCCCTGTTGGTCTCAAGTGGGGACAAGAAAGCCATATCTTTCCCAAGTCAGCATAGATCAATATGCCTGCAGGCCCTTAAAGAGCACTCTGGGATATGTGGACAGCAATGCAAGCATGCCTGCAAAGATCAACTGGAAGAGAAAGTGAGATGTTTCAGAGCTCATATCAAAGCACATTCACATTCCTGTGAACTTGTAGATGTCTGAATTCCTCCCCTTGGCTTTGTACCAGCATTTGAGAAATGATGACAAATCAGGTGGACCATTATACCAAAATTACAGGCTATCTTGGCAGGCTGGAGCACATAAACCTTGGAGCATACTTCCATTCTGATTCCGACAAAAAGTCTCAAGGAAGAGTGTGTACCAATTTGCCACAATGGTACACAGTTAATCTGTTACTAATTTGTGTGCTGTGGAGATATATCAATGTACACCTCATTAAGGGTTGAGAAGTTACCACCTCTGAGGGACTGTGATATAATAGAAAGGATACAGAGCAACAGCCCAGTACTGTGGTAAACCAACCATTGTGATGGCATAATCAATTGTGATGTCATTTATAATTATGATGTCAAACCAATGTGATGCAATAAAAATTTTAATGTCATTCACCATATGTGATATCACAAGCCAAACATTTGATAACATAAATTAACCTTTGCAATATCATTACAAATTTTGATACTATTCACCATTGTGATTTTACAAACCAAAAATTGTGATATCACAATGTTGTGATGTCATTCACTATTGTTATTTCCCAAACATTTATGCTTTCATAAACCAACCATTGTGATGTCATAAAAATTGTGCTTTCATTCATCAATATGATTTCATAATCCAACCAAGATTATATCATAAACAATTGTGATGTCATTGACCACTGTGATTTCATAATCAAACAACTATGATGTCATAAAGTAACCATCGTGATATTACAAGCCAATCATTGTGATGCGGTAAAAAGTTGTTGTGACAGTCAAAAATGTGATGTCAAAAACCAAACATAAAGCATTCATTGTAATTTCATAAACAATTGTAGTGTCATTCACCATTTTGATGTCAAAAATCAAAAGGAGCTGAGTCTGTGATCAAAATGCATGTTGCCACCTGTACTCTTGAGAACAGTTAACAATAAATGCCATGCATCTGCTTCTTTAATGTTTCTGATTCCATCCTTTGATAAGTATTGGTCTCAGATGGGCTAATTTCTCAATCAAACACTGTAATGTCATAAAAACTATGATATTCATATTGTGATGTTATAAATCAATGATTTATGCCTTTAACAATTGTGTTGTCATTAACAGCACTATGGCCTTGGAATAAGCCCTTAAGACATTTGGATCTGGCTGAAGAGCCCCTGAGAGTATTTTAGGCATGGAAAGACAAGACACTCTGGCAAAAAAAAAGAGGACCTAAATTAAAGATCTCTGGGAATGAGATCCCAGTAGAAAGAATGGGCCATCAAAGAAGGAGGTACCCTTCTCTGAAAGGAGGAGAGAACTTCCACTTTGACTATGACCTTGTTGAAATAAGATCAAAGTCGATGAGCGCAGGGGGCTTCCGTGGCCTTGGCAACTCATGATTAGAGCCTGGGGAGATTGCTAATGCCTTAAACAAGAGTGTTAATTTGTTAAGGCAACAGCAGGAGTCACTGTGCACCTACTCCTCATGTAGGATCTCTGTCCTTAATGTGTAACACAATGTGAATTAATGATATGACTAGTGCTCAAACAGTATTTTGCACTTTGTGTTCTTTGTGGGAGCAAACTGATGAAATCTTTACTTAATTTATACTAAATTGATCTTCTGTATATAAAGATAATTGAAAATGAATCTTGATGTGAATGGAAGGGGAGAGGGAGTGGGAGATGGGAGGGTTGTGGGTGGAAGGGAAATTTTGGGAGGAAAAAGCCATTGTAATCCATAAGCTGTACTTTGGAAATTTATATCTACTAAATAAAAGTTAAAAAAAGAGATGGAAAGAAAACAATTATGTTGTCATTCACTGTTGTGAGTCACAAACCAATATTATATCATGAAACTTTTTTGATGTCATTAACCATTGTAATGTCATAAAAAGAATTGTACTGTATTGTTGTAAACAATTATGATCTCATTCACTATTGTGATGTGAAAATCCAACCATTGTGATGTCATAAAAACCACTGTAATGCAATTGCATCATAATGGACCATAGTGTAGTTTTTTTCATTCTTTTACTTGTGTTTAACATTTTAAAAAATCTGTTGGTTTGTAGATTTTTACCAAACTCAGACATTTTTCATTCATTATATGTTCGATCATTTTATATACATAACTTTCAATGCTGTTCAGTTACTTGAATTACACATGTATTAAGACAGTTCTTCTTGGCTCGCAGTTCATAATATTCTTCAATTCTTTTTTAAGAAAGCTTTTATTTAATGAATACAAATTGCATAAGTACAGTGTTAAGAATATAATGGTTCTTCCCCCCATACCCACCTTCCCACCCCCACTCCTGTCCCACTTCCTACTCCTTCTCCCGTCCCATTCTTGATTTTAATTGATAAACAGAAGACCATTTCTATACTAAGTACAGATTTCAACAGTTTGCGCCCTCCAACACACAAAGTATAAAGTAACTGTTTGAAAATAAGTTTTACAGGCCGGCGCTGTGGCTTAACAGGCTAATCCTCCACCTTGTGGTGCCGGCACACCAGGTTCTAGTCCCGGTTGGAGCGCCGGATTCTATCCTGGTTGCTCCTCTTCCAGGCCAGCTCTCGGCTATGGCCCAGGAAGGCAGTGGAGGATGACCCAAGTGCTTGGACCCTGTACCCGCATGGGAGACCAGGAGAAGCACCTGGCTCCTGGCTTTGGATCAGCGCAATGCAGCGGCCATTGGAGGGTGAACCAACGGCAAAAAGGAAGACCTTTCTCTCTGTCTCTCACTATCCACTCTGCCTGTCAAAAAAGAAAAAAAAAAAGAAAATAAGTTTTACAGTTAATTCTCATAGTACAACTTAACTCACTAAGGAAAGAAGTCCTACATGCGGAATTATCACAGTGTCTCCTGTTGTTGATTTAACAATTAACACTCTTATTTATGATGTCAGTGATCATGCAAGGCTTTAACATGAGCTGCCAAGGCTATGGAAGCCTTTTGAATCTACAAACTCTGTCAGTATTTAGACAGAGCCACAAGCAAAGTGGAAGATCACTCCACCCTTCAGGGAAAAATAGATCCTTCATTGATGGCCCTTCTCTCCAGTGGGGTCTCTCTCACAGAGATCCTTCATGTAAAACCTTTTTTGCTACAATGTCTTGGCTTTCCATACCTGAAATGCTCTCATGAGATTTTCAGCCACATCTGAATGCCTTAAGGGCTGATTCTGAGGTCAGAGTGCTGTTTAGGACATTTTTTATTCTATGAATCTGCTGTGTGGACTGCTCCCCATGTTGGAACGTTTCCTCCTTTTTTAATTCTATCTATTATTATTAGCAGACACTTGGTCTTATTTGTGTGATCCCTTTGACATTTAGTCCTATCTATATGATCAATTCCACATTTAATATGGTCACTTTAACAAGTAAGGTGGCATTGGTACCACCTACCTGAATGGGATTTGGAGTCCAATGGCAAGTTTTTAGCTTTACCCTTAGGAGTAAGTCTGTGGGAATGTGTGTTGAAATGTATAGCTCATCCATTTCTTATTCTCACTCTTACTATTTACTGGGATCTATTTTCAATTGGCTTTATACATCTATGATTAATTCTATGTTAAGTAAAGAGTTAAACCAATGGTATTAAGTAGAAAATAAAAATCAATTCTTTTTTGACTGTCATTTTAGAAAATTTCTGTTGATTTCAAGTTCACATATTTTTATCTGCAGCAAAAATATGTACTGCTATAGAGTGTATATTTCATTTCAGACCTTACAGTCTTCAGCTCTAGGAAATTATATGTGCTCCTTGTTTTCTTGTGTATCTGCTAACATGTATAATGTTTTGTATATCTCCTTGAATAGTTGGAGTAAGTTAAAAGAACTGTTTTGGCTGGCTCCGCAGCTCAATAGACTAATCCTCTGCCTGTGGCACTGGCACACCAGGTTCTAGTCCCAATGGGGGCACCCGTTCTAACCAGTTGCCCCTCTTCCAGGCTAGCTCTCTGCTGTGGCCTGGGAAGGTAGTGGCAGAAGGCCCAAAGTCCTTGGGCCCTGCACCCCCTGGGAGACCAGGAGAAGAACCTGGCTCCTAGCTTTGGATATGCTGGCCACAGCATGCGGGCCACAGCACGCCGGCCGTGGCAGCCATTGGAGTGTGAACCAAGGCAAAAGGACGAACTTTCTATCTGTCTCTCTCTCTCACTGTCCACTCTGCCTGTCAAAAAAATAAAAAAGGAATAGTCAGCTTTACTACATTTCTCAATTTATAAAAAATATAATAAAATTAAAAAAAGAATTGTTTCAAAGGGACTGGCACTATGGCATAGTGGGTGAAGCCACTATGTGCAGTGCCAGGTTTTGAGTCCCAGCTGCTGCTGTAATTCTGGTATGACCTGCAATGGTGGGAAAGGATGACAAGTCCATGGACCACTGCACCCATGAGGGAGACCTGGGGGAGGCTCTGGGCTACTGGCTGCAGATGGCTCAATCCAGCCATTGTGGCCGTTCAAGGAGTGAACCAGCAGATGTAAGACCTCTCTGTAATGCTGCCTTTCATATAACTAAATAAATATTTTTAAATGAACTGTTTTGATATCCTACTAAATTGCTATCTGTGTAATTTCTGAATCATTTTCAAAGGATTATTTTTCTCCTTATTTTCAGCTATTTTTATCTGCTGTTTAATGAGTTTGATTTTTTATTTATTACATGTTTTTAGGACATTACTTTTTCTGTGCTATACATTTTGGTATACCTATAATATTCTTCAGACTTCTCTGGGACATAGTTGGTTCATTTGGGATATTTGGAATTAACTCTATGCTTTCAGGTCTTAAATTTATGTTTTGTTCAGTGATGCTGAATCAGTATTTTGAATCCATTTTCCCTGTCTAGTAGAAAGACCCTTCTTAGCATGCTATCCAGAGCTCCTTGAATTATTGGTTTTCTACTCTGGCTCTTGTAAAGAGGATCTATTTCTCAGCCTGTCAAAAGTTGACCACTGCTATATTTTACTATTTCCAGTGCTAGTTCTCTGTGGGTACTTTGCTGAAACACATGCGAGGATAAGCCTTGACAGGGACCCCTTGCTGACTTTCATAGTTCTCTGTATGCACTTCTTCCCTTTCTCATTCTCTATGTTGTGAGTTCTACCTGACTTAGCGCCCTTGAATTCTGAGCTCCACCTTCTAATGAAGAGAGACATCTAGGCTATGTCTTGGCTCCCATGTCCTGAAATCGAGGGAACTCTAAGTCTTGCCTCACCTGATTTCCATCAGATCTCTTTAATTGTCTGATTCCAATGGCTTGGGAGCTGTTGTTTAATGTATCTTCTCTGAGTTGTTTCAGGCAGAAGAAAATAAGTTCCTGCTATCTTCTTGACCAGAAGTGCACCATATATGTTTTGAAATAATATTTGTATTTATTATTGACATAACATGTAAAACTAAATATTCTTTATATTTATTCTAAGGGAAGAAAGACTGTTTTGCATATAATTATATTTCCCCTGGCCTTAAAGCTCCGAGACTTGTGTATTGTGACATTCCTTCAAATGGTTTAACAGTTTGAACTCTGAATAAAGTTGTTACAATGCTTAAAATTGAACTAGAGAAGAATTGTAAGAGAAAAAGGGAGTCCAAATAAAAGGAACAATGGATTTTCTGTTTATCTATGGTATTTTTAAATTATTTATTTATTCATTAATTTATTTGCAAAGCAGAGTAACAGAGACAGAGTGTGAGAATGAGAGAGATCGCCCACCCACTGGATCACTTCCCAGATGCCTGCAACAATGAGAACTGAGCCACACTGAAACCAGGAGCCAGGACTGCATCATGGTCTCCCATATGTGTGCCTGGAACCCAAGTACTTGGGCCATCATCTGCTGTCCCTCAAGCTCATTAGTATGAGGCTAAGTTGGAAGCAGAGAATCCATGACTTGAACTGACACTTTGATATGGGATGTGGACATCGCAAAATGTGAGTTAATTCAGTGTGCCATAGCACATGGCCTTCTTTGTTTATAATTTGCTTGCTGAATTATGACAGAATAGATAAATGAGTACTAGATTATATGGAAGTCCATGTTACCAGACCAGCAACTGTTGATAAAGCCCATGCCTTAATTAAGTAGAAATTTTGTTTAAGCTTCAGTGTTGGGACTTCATGTGTCAACCACACCCAGGCTTCCCTGAGTATCAACAGAGGCCTGGGCTTGTTGGAGGCTGGGAGGCATAACCCACCACATGTCTGTTTCCATTAGGAATCCAAGAGTTTCTTGTGGACAAAATGAACAGACTTGATTCTGAGAACAAGCCAAGAAAATACTTTGTGTTGAGGAAAGTTAGTATGTTTGAATGTTTGGTATTTAGAAGTCCTTGAGTCTATATTTTCATCAGGACTGTCATCTTCAAAGAATATAAAAAATTTTAAACTTGAGTGGCTCCATATAGGCTAAGCAAAATATATTGTTTTGGATCTCCAAACTTTTATTACTTTATTTTACCCACAATGCATATGTAAAATGCTTATGCATATATTTGTAAACAACTAATGCAGTGCCTGGAAGGTTATAAATACATTCAAAGTATAATTAACCCAACAAAACTAGCTAGACACTAGAAGGGCTTGCAATACTTAATATAATTGCAAAAACAAAGAAACAAAGTAGATTCCCAGTTTATGTATTTAAAATAAGTATTAGAAGACCACAGCTTTGTGCACTCACTCCTCCTTGAGATTCTGCACGGCTTTGCCCCCATGTGCCATATGACAACTCAGCTCTCACACTCATTTCCTCTCTTAAAACTGTTGAAAGTCCATTCATACAGCAAACTGTGACAATATTCGATACAGTTGTTGCAAATTCAAATATCTACTCATGGGCGCGGATGTAGCTTAGCTCTAAGGATGTGCTCACTGCTTATGGGAGGTTAAAGGAAGGAAGGAGGGAAGCGGGAGAGAAGAAGGAAAGGTAGGCAGGTTCCTTATTTTCCACTACTTCCAGGCAAGTGCAGTAGTGAATATACTGCCAAACAAGCTGTACTTGAACTCTGCAGCAGGATTCCATTGCAAGGCAGTCTTGCTCAAGTTGCTCCAGAGAACATTAATATTAGACTTCAGATAGATTTCCAAAGTGAAAGTACAAAATAAAACATTTATGAAATTATAGGCATTAAATAATAAAACCAAGAACTAAAATTGAACTGCTTTCCCAGTTTTACCTAGATTTTGAGAATGAATGGCTATAATTAAAGCTAATATTGATGGGGCCAGCATTGTGGCATAATAAGTATAGGCTCTGGCTTTCTATATAGGTGCCAATGTGAGTCAAGGCTGCTACACTTCTGACCTAGCTCCCTTTTAATGGCCTGAGAAAGCAGTGAAAATGGCAAAAAATGCTAGTGTCCCAGCCACTCATGTAGGAGACCCAGATTTTAAATGATTCAGAAATGAAAATAAAATATCACTTAATAGATACTTAAAATTATATCTATTTTATCTATTTAATATATCAAAGTTGGATGTGGACATATACATGTTACAGAAAGTGATTTTATGGCTGAACTCAGTGGTGCTCTGTGTTAAAGAATTTGAAATAAATCATGTGATTAATCATAATCCATAAAGCCACAGCTACCAAACAGCATTAACTCTTTTGAAAAAATATTTGTAATTTTTCATAAGTTTTAAATAAAACAGATTAAAATTAGTGTAGTAGAAGCACGTATCTCTAACAGCCTCAGGATTGTCTTTGTAGAGTATTAAATGCTTTTATCTTAACAATTTGACACTCTTGTTTATGGCGTCAGTAATCTCCCTAGGCTCTAGTCATGAGTTGCCAAGGCTATGGAAGCCTTTAGAGTTCGCTGACTTTGATCTTATTCTGATAGGGTCATAGTCAAAGTGGAAGTTCTCTTCTCCCTTTGGAAAAAGGTACCTCCATCTTTGATGGCCCCGTTCTTTCCACTGGGATCTCACTCACAGAGATCTTTCATTTAGGTCTTCTTTTTTTTTTTTAAACAAGAGTGTCAAATTGTTAAGTCAGCAACAGGAGTCACTGTGTACTTACATCTCATGTGGGATCTGTCCTTAATGTGTTGTCTAATGTGCAGTGATGCTATAACTAGTACTGAAACAGTATTTTTACACTTTGTGTTTCTGTGTGGGTGCAAACTGATGAAAGCTCTACTAAGTATATACTGAATCGATCTTCTGTATATAAAGATAATTGAAAATGAAAAAAAAACCTGGTGTTAAATTGGAAATAGCATAGAAAATTAATTAATTTTTTAAAAATATTATGTAGGATCTCTGTCTTTAATGTGCTGTATGCTGTTATTTAATGCTATAACTAGTACTCCAACAGTATTTTTTCATTTCGTGTTGCTATGTGGGGGCAAACTGTTGAAATCTTTACTTAATATATACTAAACTGATCTGTATATAAAGAGAATTGAAAATGAATCTTGATGTGAATGGAAGGGGAGAGGGAGCGGGAAAGGGGAGGGTTGTGGGTGGGAGGGGAGTTATGGGAGGGGGGAAGCCATTGTAATCCATAAGCTGTACTTTGGAAATTTATATTCATTAAATAAAAGTTTAAACAAAATAAAGTATATGGGAAGATGTGTGTAGATTAAAAAAAATGCTTTGATCACTAGTACAGGAGTGCACAGAGGAGAAGTTTAGGCTTGATAAGAGCTGGAGACCTAGTCTGTTCAGGCTGCCATGGCCAAGTACCACAGACTGGGCAGCTGAAACATGGACACTTCTCACTGGCAGTGAAGTTCAGATTATGGTGCCTATAGATTTGGTGTCTGCTGAAGACCTGCTTTCTGATACATAGATGACATCTTCCTGCCAAATCATCACATGGTAGAAGCGGTTAGCAAAACCCATGTGGCCTCTTTTATAAGGAAATTAATCTTGGCTGGCACTGTGGCTCACTTGGCTAATCCTCCATCTGTGGTGCTGGCACCACAGGGTTCTAGTCCTGGTTGGGGCACCGAATTCTATCCTGGTTGCTCCTCTTCCAGTCCAGCTCTCTGCTGTGGCCCAGGAGGGCAGTGGAGGATGCACCCACATGGGAGACCAGGAGGAAGCACCTGGCTCCTTGCTTCAGATCAGCGCAGCGTGCTGGCCATAGCAGCCATTTTGGGGGTGAACCAACGGAAGGAAGACCTTTCTCTCTGTCTCTCTCTCTCACGGTCTAACTCTTCCTTTTGAAAACAAAATAAGGGAATTAATCTTATTCATGAGGGTTGTACTTACATGATTTCATCATTTTCCAAAGTTTCCATTACTAAGAACATCTCCTTGGAGTTTGGGGTTGTAACATGGGACCATAGCAGTTGGCTAAATCCTGAGTTCTGCTAGGTGCCCAGCACTGTGCTGGGTGCCGGCCAAATACATATAACAGATGGATCTTTTCTTCAACACTTGTAGTCTACCAAGGAGATGGTCATATACAGTGAAAATAGGACACCCTAATTTCTGCCAAAAATGATAAAAAATAAAACAAGATGATTAAGTAGTGTAAGAATAATTCAACTGATGGCATAACTTTTATTAAAAAATAAAACTTTAAGGAAGTGCAGTTTTATTTTGATAGACAAAAGGAAGCTAGGGTACAAAGTTTAAAACAAAAAGCCCAAGCAAATGCAACAGAGATGGAGGTTTTTGTCAGCCCTGGAGTGGAGATTAAAATGAGACATAAAATTAGATAACAGATAAGAGCTAAACATGACAGCAAGAGAAAAGAGTGATCCCGTAAATAGAACATCCCAGATATTCTCCCAATCATTACTGGACTATTACTACAAAATAACATCTTGTATATAGTGTTATCACCATGTATCAAAGAAGCAAGTTCCTTATCTACTCAGCATCATGCACATATCTATCACTCTCCTTTTAGCTCTCTGATTTACAGAAATGGCTGAAAAAGAAGTCTCATTGTTTTTACAAGATTTATTTAAAACTCAGAGTTAGAGAGAGGAAGTGAGGGAGGGGGAGAGACAGAGAGAGAGAGAATCCCCCACCTGCTCTTTCACTCACCAAATGGTTGCAATGACCAGGGCTGGGCCAGGTTGAAGCCAGAAGCCAGGAGTTTCCTCCAGGTTGCCCACATGGGTGACACGGGCCCAAGTATTTGCACCACTTTATGCTGCTTTTCTGAGGCCTTTATCAGGGAGCTGGATTGGAAAAGGGGTAGCCATGCCATGAACTGGTGCCCATATGGGATGCTGGTATCTCAGGTGCCAATTTTACCAGTATACCACAATGCCAATGCCAATGATGTCATTATTAAAGGAACCAACTAAATGTCTATGGGGTAAATATTCAAATCTATATTCTTTACTAGAAACTAGTTGCCTTCATGTTAATATCTAATTTTGCAACTCTACTTGATAATCTCATAGAGATTCCTAAATGAATTGTTTGACCATTGGTCCAAGAGAGTGTTAGGGCAGGGACCTGCCTGCCTAGGAGCACTAAGGCATCTCGTCCTCATCTGTTCTTTAGTGACCCCATTGGGAGGGAAAACTCATTTATCAAAAATTTTTCCATCCATATCTATTACATACAGATAGTAAGAGAGTAAATGTGACAAAATTCGAAAGATTTGAAACCAAACAATTGCAATTATTTTTATTAATGAAGATTGCAATGAACTAATGATGAGAAACAGAATAATTAGCAAAATAATGAACTTTGGTAGAATTTAGTCTTTTTTTTTATTTTTTCCCCACAAAGAAGATTATCTTGATTAGGACCAGGAGGTGATATCAAAATTACAACTTTTAGGGACTGATGCCGTGGTTCAGTGGGTTAAGCTGTTGCCTGTCATGCTGGCATACCATATGGGCACTGATTCAAGTCCTGGTTACTCACTTGTGATACAGTTCTTTCCTATGGCCTGGGAAAGCAGTAAAGGAAATCCCAAGTGCTTGGGCCCCTGATATCCTCATGGGATATCTCAAAGAAGCTTCTGGCTCCTGGCTTCAGATCGGCCCAGCTCCAAATACTGCAGCTATTTGGGGAGAGAACCAGCAGATGGAAGACCTGTCCTTCTCTGCCTCTGTAATACTCTTCCTTTCAAATAAATAAGCAAATCTTAAAAATACATATATATATATATATATCTTTTAAAGATTTTCTATTACAAATCCAGGATTTCACTACATTTTAAACTAATTCTAATAAGGGCCTAAAATGACATCTTTTAAAGAAATAAAACTTTTAATTATTTTAAAGGCAGAATGAGAGAAAAGAAGAAAGAGATCTTGCATATGATTTTTTACTCACCGCATGTTCACCATAACTGCAGCTGGGGGAGGCCCATCGACAGAGTCAGAAAATTCTCCAGGTCTTCCACATGGGTGGCAGAAACTTGGGCCATCAGCTGATACTTTCCAGATATGTTAGCAGAAAGCTGGATCAAAAGCAATGCAACCAGGACTCCATCCTGTTCACTCTGATGTTGGGAGTGGATATTCTAAGTTATGGCTTAAAACATTGGATCACAACTGCCACCACAGATCTAAAATAAGTTTTCATTTCATCTAATCAATGATAAGCTGTAAAAGAGACAAATACCAAATATTCTTATTTATTTTCTTCTTCTAGATGTAACAACTCATCAGAAATTGGTGTTATTAATTCTATGTTTGATTTGAAATATAAATGCTATTTAGTTTTGTGTGTTTGTGTGTGTGTGTGTGTATGTGTTGTGGATTCTGAAAAGTAAGATTGTTCCCATAATAATTTATAAAAACTGTGGTAGAATTTTGAAAAATTCTCCTGATAATAGCAAGTTCTCTACTGCCACACTGGAAAACACAAATAACATGTAAATTTTCTTCTGTATTAATAAAACCTTCTCTTGAACTCTTCTTGTGAACTCTTTATAGCAAACCTTCTTGTTAGAGTTATTCGTGTTGTTTCTGGTTTCTCCACACAGACTCTTGAACCCATTTCAATTGGATTTCAGCCCCACCATTCCATCTTCAGTGTCTGCAAGATTGCTGATGACCTTCATGTTGCTAATGCCTCTCTTTAGATCTGCTTTCAGAGACCACTTGTCTGAGCAACACTCAATAACATTTTTATCTGCAATTACCCCAGTATTTCAAATGCAAGAGACTTACAGCTGAAATTGACACTCATCCTGTCAACCCTTTAACTGTTTTTAGTTCTTCTGCCTGCCTATCTAAATGATTACTCTTTCCTTTTAAATTCTTTGTGTAAAATCTTCTAAGTCTACTATTCTCTATTCCCATTACCCTTTCTATAATTCACACCCTCCACTCCTTTTGTTGTATAATTTCCATATCAACCCCTTGTCTCTTTCCCCTAGTGTAATCTGTGGATTGTTGCCAGTTTATTCATCCTGAGACAAAGCTCCTTGTCTGCTCATCACTCATCCAAAAGCTTTTATGTCACAGGGTAAGGCGGATCCCTTGCACCTTTTCATGATTTTCACATAGGAGCGTCCCTCATATAAAATATTTAGAGTGGTTCTTTATCCACCCCTACACTTTCAAAGATTATTTTTCTTATTTCTTAGAGAATATGATTTCCCGAGTTTTATTTTGTTCTTTACATAGATTTTTAAGGATTTATTTATTTCAGTCTTTTCTCTTTGCATCAGAGTTCTTCAAATTTCTCTCGACTTTTGCTGTCCATTAATTTTTTTATTTCTTTGATTTGTTACCTCAGTTGTGTTCTTGGAAACTTTATACCTTCCAAAATGTTTCTCTCATGATCATTCTCATACACTCTCAGATTTACACTCATTTAAAACTGACCCTTTCTTACTATTTTAGTGGGGCTAGTGATAAAATGGAAATAAATGCAATTGGTTTCATCTGTCATGCCTATAAATAAGTTCCAATAATTTTCAAATTCCCACATTAATAAAATATTCACAGAAACCATATTGTGTTTTTATTGCTTTGTGCCTTTGCCCATGTCCTTTTTAAAAAATTTATTTGACAGGTAGAATTATAGACAGTGAGAGAGAGAGATAGAGAGAAAGGTCTTCCTTCCTTTGGTTCATTCCCAAATGACTGCTATGGCCGGAGTTGTGACAATCCAAAGCCAGGAGCCAGGTGCTTTTCTTGGTCTCCTATGTGGGTGCAGGGGCCCAAGCACTTGGGCCATCCTACACTGCCCTCCTGGGCCACAGCAGAGAGCTGGACTGGAAGAGGAGCAACATGGACTAGAACCCGGCACCCATATGGGTTGCTGGCACTGCAGGTGGAGGATTAACCAAGTGAGCCATAGCACCAGCCCCTCCCCATGTCTTTTTAACCTTCTTTCTGTCCTTAAACACAAAATAGCCTATAAAAGCCTTCCAGATGTTCCTTTCATGATGAACACACACTAGGCATGATTTTTCTCCCACTCACCACTGCTCCCCAGCAGTTTATTGTGCCCTGAAGTACATACATAGCTGCTGCATCTTTCTGCAAGACTCCTTCTAGGAGAGAAGGAGCTGTCTCTACCCCAACCTGAGACAGTATCTTTTGCACAGTAACAATCAGCAGATGTTTAATTAATGAAATCATGAATACATTTTTCTTGCTGCTAACATATTCCTGTTATTTATCACTAAGGTAATTTCTCTTTATATATGTGAATCTTTTACTTACTTTATCTTGCAAACTATCAGCAACTCTGAGTACACATTATGTGTTTCTCTTTTTCTAGATTGTACACTTTGATATTAATGATTAATCTTAGCATAATTTGAGAAAGATGTACACAAAGAATACAAAAGAAATCTGATCTACTTGGGATTGATCTAAAATACCATATACTCCATAACAGATGTTGGAGTCAAAGACTACAGGAGACATCACCAAGTCTGGTTTCTACTTCTATTGTCACACAAACACGAAAACAGTGAAAACAACAGACATTTTAATTTTTCTTAAAATCATGAAAAATGAACTATAACACTGCAAGAGTAATGGTAGGTTTCTGAAGCAGATATTTAATTGACATAACTCATTATTTACATATAAAGGTCATAAAAGTTTCTGTTAAGGAATACTTGCATGGATAGTTCATTTTTTACTTGGAGCACTATTCAAGAACATTGTACCAAATAATTCAAGATATAAGTAAATGAAGTAACTTTAAAATGAAAGAAATCATGCTATTTCACAAGGAGGGTATATTTCTAACCTACTTTCAGAGTTTATTAAAATAAAAGTAATGAATTTTAATTTTATTTTGAGTAATTGGAAACAGTATCCCAATTACTAACTTCTTAGGGGTAAAGGTTTTCTTGGCCGGCACTGTGGCTCAACAGGCTAATCCTCAGCCTTGCGGCACTGGCACACCGGGTTCTATTCCCAGTTGGGGTGCCGGATTCTGTCCCGGTTGCCCCTCTTCCAGGCCAGTTCTCTGCTATGGCCCGGGAGTGCAGTGGAGGATGGCCCAGGTTCTTGGGCCCTGCACCCGCATGGGAGACCAGGAGAAGCACCTGGCTCCTGCCTTCGGATCAGCGTGGTGCACTGGCCGCAGCATGTCGGCCGCGGCAGCCATTGGAGGGTGAACCAAGGGCAAAGGTAGACCTTTCTCTCTGTCTCTCTCACTGTCCACTCTGCCTGTCAAAAAAATAAAATAAAATAAATAAAAAAAGATTTTCTTACAGAGTGAAACATACCCCTTATATATAATTATAACTATGAAAAACTCTATATGTATAAAATTAACCCTATAAAATTTAATCAATATAAAACTATGTATGTACTCAAATACTTACATTACCAATGGGATTCTTCAAACATAATGCTGCTTACTAGTTCACAAAACAGTTGTTGTATTTATGTTTGTTTTTATACTGTTCTGGTTTTAAAAATTATTATATCAGGTAAGCAACAAATAATGAATACTCAAGGTCCTACTTATTAAAGGGTTACACCTACAGTGGAAACACAGGCGAATGTAACAAAAAGGAAGTGACAAGAAACGATGATTGATACATCCTCTGAAATGTGCTCCTGCAATTGATAGGAAGTGCAAAAGATGAGAAAATGCAATCGATAAAATGAAAAAAAAAATATTGTATGGAGCTCAGGAAACAGAATGAGATTTCCTTGTACATTAGCTGAAAATGAGCTTAAGAGAAAGCTACCATATTGTTGAAGAAGTTAGCAGATAAGAATTGCAAGAAATGCAGTTGTTCCAAGTTCTAGCACAAAACATATGTATGACACAGTCTGACTGACACACTACAGCATTCTGCCTGTGAATCTATGTGTTTGTACCAAGGAGTACTAAAGTGTAATTGTGAAAATACTTGATAGATTTTTCAATTGAAATTAAAAGAATACCCATGGAATATAGAATGTGAGAAGAATAGATCTTTTAATGTTTGAAAGGACTGCAGTCCCTTTACCAGCAGTGCTCTAGAATTTCTTTATAGTAAATACAGAGGAAAACTGGGGGGGTGTGCAGCATCAGTTAATTTCATAGAGATTTTACTTACTTAGAGTAACACTGGAATAGCTGATAGAACTTATATGGGGGCCTATCTGTTTATCATGTTGAAAATCTGGGAATCCTGAAAAATATGGAAGAAAAACATCTGAAAATTCCAAATGACCAAATAAACACTACAAGTAATCAACAAGGAGTAGGAATCAATAGCAGTGATATCGCTATCCAAAATTTCACTAACATATGAAGTATATGACATATAATGTCCTTTTACCTTTAAAGACAATTGGTCTTTTAACATTTTTTATAAATTAATGTTCTTTTTATTCATTGATTTATACTTTTTTTATTTATTCATGAAGTCATGCCTCACATGAATCCAGGCCTAATTAGCTGTTGTTTCAATGTGATATAATGATATGGCTTAGCTTTTTTGTTTTTTCTTCTTATTAAAAAACAGTAGATGATGAAATTAATAGGTATATGAAGGGCCAATTGTTTTACTTACAAGCTGGATGTCTATAATAAAGCATGTTCAATTCATGTTTAGCTTGACATTCTCTGATTTAGCCTCAGGAATAGATAATAACTCCACAGTAACTAATGAGCACTCAAGAAACTGAAGCTCCCATCGTTTGCACTTCATCTTCATTCTAACTGCCTTGTTGGTGGCTTTCAACCATCAAGAAAGATAACAACAATGTGGACATCAACTGAACTTCAGATATAAGCTATTCAGGAGCATCTTCTTGGCTTCTGTTCAGTGGAGTCAAGTCTTACAAAGTTTTTGGTTCATGGATACAGATAATCATAGGCTATAATGTGCGGTTTAGAAGGAAGCTGTTTAGATATAGATTATGAAACCTTGTAAAATCTGAATAATTTGTCATATTGAGGAAAGCATCATATTTATAGGTTTTTATCCTGTATTTACATCAAAGAATATTGCCCATATTGGAAAGAAGGGTTAGACAATGAAAGAAGGGTTAGACAAAAAGGAAGTGAGATACAAACTCACAGCCAGAACAAGTTTATTCAAAGCGATAACCCTGAGAGGGGCCCAATAACAACGTATATACAGGATGATGATGTGACAGAGAGCTTGAATGCTTTCTTCACAGGCTAGGGTGATAGAGCATAAGGCAGCTGAGGCATTAGGTATGGCTGAGCTGACTTGCTCAGGAGTTTATGCAGGCTAAATGAATGAGGCAGGTTTGAGCTGGTTTGAGAAAGAATCCAAGGGGCTAGAAAGTCCCTTATGGGGGATGCACTTTCAGACATTTAGGCAAGGAGATAAGACTCAAATGCTTATGTCCCGGCTCCATCATTTGTGACTACTGCTATTTTTTCATACATTATATATATATATATATATATATATATATATGAGCAAGTTTCGTGTATTTTCATATATACAGATTTAGTACCATGGTGATACTTCCTACGCTATCATCCCTCCCATCCACACTCTCGACATGCCTACTCTTTGCTTTTCTAATCTTTATTTTAATTTTTCCAGTGAAATATTTTCAGTTATTTTTATAAGCATAAGCTTAACCCTTCATTAAGTAAAAAATAATTCAATAAACAATAAAAAGAAAAAAAAACACTGTTCCTCAACAATAGAAACAAGGACTGTAAACAATCACAAAATATTAAAATGTCAATCTTGGTAATATTCATTACATTTTTTGTACTATATCAGTTACCACAGATCAGGAAAAACATAGTATTTGTCTTTTTGGGACTTGTTATTTCACTAACTATAATGGTTTCCAGTTGCATCTATCTAGTTGCAGAATTTCATTCCTTTTTTTTTACATCTGAGTAGTATTCTGCAGTATTAGTGCTTGTGTGTGTATATAACTATATGTATATATAAATTTGTTCATCTTATATAAAAAATGTGTAAAAAAGTAGAAGTAGTCACACATGATGCAGCAAGGACATAAGCATTAGTCTTAGCTCCTTATCTAAATGACTGAAAGCACATATAACTATATATATATATATATATATATATATATAAAACTATATATATAAAATAATATAACTACATAACATTTTTTATTTATTTGACAGGTAGATTTACAGACAGTGTGAGAGAGAGACAGAGGGAAAGGTCTTCCTTCCATTGGTTCACTCCCCAAATGGCTGCTACAGTCAATGCTGCGCTGATCCAAAGCCAGGAGCCAGGTGCTTCTTCCTAGTCTCCCATGTGGGTACAGGGGCCCAAGCACCTGGGCCATCTTCCACTGCCCTCCCAGGCCACAGCAGAGAGCTGGACTGGAAAAGGAGCAACTGGGAAGAGAACCAGTGCCCATATGGGATGCCAGCACTGCAGGCAGAGAATTAACCTAGTCCATCACAACGCCAGCCTAATAACATTTTCTTTATCCAGTCATTGGTTGATGGACTGCTCAGCTGGTTCCGTAGCTTAGTGCTTGTGGATTGAGCTGCAATAAACATGGGAGTACAGATTAACTCTTTCTAAAAATATTTATTTGAAAGGTAGAGTTACAGAGAGGCAGAAAGAGAGAAAAAGAGAGAGAGAGAGAGAGAGAGAGAGAGAGAGAGAGAGGTCTTCCATCTGATGCTTTACACCCCAGGTCCAGGTGGCTGCAATGGCTGGAGCTGTGCCAATCTGAAGCCAGGAGCCAGGAGCTTCTTCTGTGTCTCCCATAAGGGTGGAGGGGCGCAAGGACTTGGGCCATCTTCTACTGCTTTCCTAGGCCCTATCAGAAAGCTGGATCAGAAGTAAAGCAGACTGAACTGAAGCCAGCGCCCATATGGGATGCTGGCATCACAAATTCTAGCTTCACTTGGTATGACACAGCACCAATTCCACAAATAACTCTTCCATATATCCAAAAGAAATGCAGTCTGTCATTAAGTAAGATATGTTTAGGTTCATACATGTCTATTAGCTGAATAATTCCAAGTAAAATTCAGATAGAGCAAAGGTAAACATTGCTATTCATAATTTTCTAATATTTTATTTATATACATACATACACACAAACATATATGTATATATATATTATATATATATATATATATATTATATATATTACACCAACATTTATCTATGTAGGTGCTGGGTCTTAGTCCACCCGTACAAGGATGGACTGGGTCCGAGGAAAGGTGAGTGCGCAGCTCGCCCGTTCCCCAGCCTCCCGATCCCGGAGATAATCAGACGCAGCGGGGAGCCAAGTCTAGCAAGAACTCATTTACTTCCTGCGAAACAGAACCTTTTATAGCACAAAACTGCAGAGTCATTGGGGCAGGGCTAAGGACCAACCAATCACTTAAACGGTCATTTTACGGGGGGATTTCTATAGGACTAGCCATATGTCTATACACTTTTTACTAGTTTTGTTACCTCCCCTGATGTTGCACAGCCAATTAGTTTTAGTGGTAAACAACTTTGGATTCCGCCCACCTTACTTCCTTTGGGCACCATCATGTAACTAATTTCCCCACATGTAGGCACTCTCTACTTATCAATGCCTTGTCAATATCTTCTCTATCCTCAAGGCATCTCTTTTGGAGTAGAAATATTAATCCCAATGAGGAGGTACTAAAACTATAGTTTGAAAATTGGATTTAAGGGGCTGGTGTCATGGCTCACTTGGTTAGTCCTCTGCCTGCAATGCAGGCATCCCATATGGGCACTGGTTCTCGACCTGGTTGCTCCTCTTCCAGTCCAGCTTTTGCTGTGGCCCGGGAAGGCAGTAGAGGATGGCCCAAGTGCTTGGGCCCCGCACCCGCATGGGAGACCAAGAGGAACCACCTGGCTCCTGGCTTTGGATCAGCATAGCTCTGGCCATAGCGACGAACAGAAGGAAGATCTTTCTGTCTGTCTCTCTATCACTGTCTAGCTCTGTCAAATAAAAAAAAATATATTAGACTTAAAGAGAAGACAACCATGCGGAAAAATATGTAGCCATTGCAAAATTCACAGAAGCCTTGAAGAAGGTATTTAACCTAATAGTGTAGTCTCACTTATTAAGTAGGAAGAATCTCTGTCCCTAACAGAATAATCAGGATAATTTAGGTGTCAGAACAGTAAAATGACCTCAGAACTCCCAGTGGCTGAGTAACATAAAAGATTCTTCTAGGACAAAAAGCAGTTATATTCAAATAATACTTTCTAACAACATTCTTCCTGGAAGGATTTTAATCTACTGAGAATTTAAATAAAATGTATGCATACCCTAATTGTAGTTTTCTCTTGCCTCTAGGGAGACCCTCCCCACATAATGACTTGAAATTTGTGATTTGACCTTAACACCTCTCAGGAATCTGCCGGCACATTTGCCATAGCATGAAAAGAGAGCTCTGAGCTTACAGTTCAGTGTTGGATTAAGAGGAAAATAGGCCATTGGAGGAAGTGTGACAACTTACCTGACTTAAAAACATACTACCAAGATATAGTGGTCAAATCACCATGGCATTGGCATAAATACACACACACACACACACATACACAAACACACACGCATTGTCTTTCAATTAAGCAAATACATAAATCTTTTTTAAAAATCCCATATCTATTTGGCTTACATTGAGAAATATCAATCAACTATATGCATTTAGGTTATAGTTAGGAAAACTGCTTTAAGAAACAGAAAAGTTCAGAGGCATTTTACAGTGAGTGTCCTTCTCATATTGATGTTTAAGAATTCAGTGAAAAATCCATAACAACTGCTGGGTCTTAGTCCACCCGTACAAGGATGGACTGGGTCCGAGGAAAGGTGAGTGCGCAGCTCGCCCGTTCCCCAGCCTCCCGATCCCGGAGACAATCAGACGCAGCGGGGAGCCAAGTCTAGCAAGGACTCATTTACTTCCTGAGAAACAGTACCTTTTATAGTACAAAACTGCAGAGTCATTGGGGCAGGGCTAAGGACCAGCCAATCACTTAAATTCACCTTACGGGGGGCTTTCTATAGGACTAGCCATATGTCTATACACTTGTTACTAGTTTTGTTACCTCCCCTGATGTTGTGCAACCAATCAGTTTTAGTGGTAAACAACTTTGGATTCCGCCCACCTTACTTCCCCTGGGGTCCATCATGTAACTAATTTCCCCACATATTCCCCCTTTTTTGTTTTAGCACGCGGTCCCTGTCTTAGGTTGCCCCTGGCCGTCCTTGCCCTTACCCGTCATTGGTAACCCAGGCAGCTTGGCCATGAGCCCTGTCTTAGGTTGGTGCAGGATGCTGGGTGCTTTACCCGTCTTGGGGTGTCGCGTGACTTGTTATTATGGGAGCGTGGTGAGCTTTCTCCACCGCCTGTCTTAGGTTGTTCCGGTCCATCCGGAATCTTACCCGTCGTTGGCAATGTGGAGAGCACCGGGGACACTTCTCCAGTTCAGGGGATCATAGCCCTTTGTGGCTAGCAACCTCTAGTAATGAACCTCAACCTGTCTTACCCTTGTTGCCTCTATGCGCTGCATTATGCATGGGCCAATAGCAAGGATTAAAAGCAGGGTAAGAAGCAGTCCAAGAAGAGAGAAGAGGTAGGGAAAGAGTCCATTAAGGCCCGTCCAAAGGGGGCTTTCTTGGAGTTCTCTTCATCTTTTTCAGGTCCTCCTGAAGTGTTTTGATGATCACGTTTGGGTCATCAAATCCCCCGTCACTGGGCTGGGCACTTCAGGATCACAGCGAAGAGTAGCGTCCGCATCATCACCTGCCTCTGGATCTCCATCCATTTCTGGAAGAGGAAAGACAAGGGGATCTCCCTCAGGGGCAAACCGCTCCCTGGGTGGGTTGTTACTTGCATCGGGCATAGGCCTGATATTTCTGGCCGGTATTCAAATTGGAGTCAACTCCCCTATGGGGAACACACAGCCAAATCCTCTTCCCAACTGAATCAGTGGGTCAGGCCCTCTCCAGAGTCGGGTGAGAGGGTCTCTCCATCTAACGAGCATCTGAGGTTTAGCGGTTAAATGTCCCCAATGTTTTTGGAACCTTGACTCCCTTGACCCTTTCGAAAAATCTAAAATATTGATAGTAAACAAGGCCTTATGTAACTGTAGATGGGGGGTAGCCACTCCCCCTTTTTGTTTTAATAACTGTTTTTTGAGGCATTGATGGTTTTTTTTTTCCACATTAGCCTGTTCCTGTGGGTTGTGAGGAATTTTAGTAGAGTGTTGAATCATTTTACATCTTGGCAGCACTTTTAAACATCCCAATTGGTTATTATCTCTGTATATCTTTTGATATCTCCAGGGGCCCTTTTGAAGATACCAAAAGTTTAGAGAATTTAGAACTTTGATTTTTAGAAAGTTTGTTAAAGGTGCCAAGAGAACTTAGAGTATCTGGTTAGAATAGAATTCCTGAAATGGTAGCCCTTTATTAGACAGGATGATCTTAACACTTTTAGACCAGATCTAATCATAAAGGTATTTAGCAATGCTTTTCATCAATTTGAACTTAACAGAGACAGTAGAGTACACAATAGATTACCTTGACAGAACATGAATTTTATGTTTTTTGTTATTGAATAAACCAGAAATAAACACCTTGAACATAAGAGTTAGTACACAAAATCCTCACATAACTTAGAACTATTTAACAGAGCTAAAAAGCACCTAACTTTAGAAATGGCAAAGTAACCCATTAAGCAGACATTGTTAAAATAGACGTTACAGTTTTTGCAAAAACAGATTCCAAGATTTACGACTTAGACCATTTTCAGATATAAAGAAAACTCTGTAAACAATTTTAAAATTGTAAACCTTTTAAAACCTTTCATGACTTGCTCACACCTTCTGAAACTTTATACCTGTAGTTCTTTTACATAGTCTTGAATTGTCATGTATGGACAATCTATGAGAATACAGCAAACATGGACACTAGTACATGTTTACAACTTTGAAAAGATCTTCATCGTTAAGAGAAACAAATTTAAAGCATAAAACCGAGCAAGTGAGTTACCAAGCAAACCGAAGGGCTTTGGCATTAACTTAATTCTCTGAACCAATCTGTATTGGCTTACTTTAGTTAACAATATAAGGGCTTGTATACACAGAATTTACTCATTTTTGTAAGGCCACTCTAGCTGGAAAGCAAGAACATGAATACAGTACAGGTCTGACATTATTCACAATATTTTAATATACTTTGCATAATTTGAATTGACTCAGTTGTTACTTTAACAAATTTAGAGCCCCATCCTTTGAGAGTTCCAGGGATCCTACTGGAAGTCCCAAAGTTGTTAGACTCCATTTGAGAATTTAAACTGTTAGAGAGTCAAACCACTCAGCCAAAAACTAGCACGTATAACCTGAGTATTTTAATCAAAGCTGTGGGGTAGATCTGATCAGAGTTAGGTAATCACTTAAACATTAAAGACAGACAAATCCAATAAAACATGAAACCTTCAAGACACGTGCAAACTCTTAGATAAGTTAACTACAGCTGCACAGAAAAGAGCTGGTCATCAGCATAGGAGCCTGTTGCTTAGGACAGGGAAACACATCTGAAACAAAGCGGCAGAGAATGAGAGACTTCCGTAGTGCTGGAGAAAAAAGCCTTATTAACTGCAAATAAAGACTCATTAGGTTGGAAAGGGTTAATGGATGAAGGTTTTTGTTCCTTTAGGTAAGGCCAGTGGTAGCCAAAGGCATTTTTTCTTCTCCCTCCTAGTGAGGACAGCATTGAATTGTAAATGGAGAGGAAAAAAGCAGCCCAAGAACTAGTCTCCCTAGAGTATCTGGCTGTGGCCTGCAAGGGTGCAACAGTCTACACTGACTGGAAGAGAGTGCAGAGAAAAGCCATGGTCCCCCATTTACAGGGAAGACTGTGCACATCGGGGCCTAGCAGGACTGGCTGTGGGGTTGAGTAGGCACGCTGTTTACAAGATGTCGGCGGGCGATTCAAGGGAGGGGAATAACCATAAAGGGGTGGCCACATGGGTGGAATTGGAGGCGCAGTGCGTTGAGGCAGTGTTGGGCTTTTAGGGGTTGCCGCCACACCAGAAAGTCCCACCTTAGTTTTAACTGCCTCTGGGGATTTATGAGCCTCCCTCAGGCCAGTGCAGGCCTTCCGATGATCAGCATTCATTCCTTCCCAAACCAGCATTTTAACAAACTGATCCCGAAGGTCCCCAGCCAGCAACTTACAACGGAGACTGTGTTCGACCCTAGCTACAAAATCTGGCAATGACTCTCCCAGCTTTTGTTGCACCCCTGCGATGGGAGATTCAGTGGGCCCCTCATCCAGCTTGTACCAGGCATTAAGTCCTGCCTGCCTCACTTGTTCATGGTATGGAGCAGGTAGCACAGCTTGCTGGATCCCCGTAGAGAACCCTTCCCCCATCCCAGCCAGCATAGCATATGTAATAGGGATAGCTGGCTGGGCTGTTTCCTTAGCTTCCGCTCTCACCCGGCACTCCTCCTTAAAGAAGGTGCACCACTTTATGAACTGGAAACTCGCGGGGACTGCCTTGGCCACGTCCAACCAGCCCTCGGGGACACATGGTTGATAAGCTATGTGTTGTAGCAGAGTTTGGGCCCAGGGGGAATTTGGCCCGTCTTCTGCCACTGCCTTGCGAAGCTCCTTTAAGTCCTTCGCTTCCCAGGGATACCACTCCAGAGCTCTGTTGCTGCCTGGAGCTAAATTAACAGGGTAGGCCTGAGGCAGCAGGTTCCCTGGCCCAGAGTTTACTTCCCTATGCTGCTTTATGTCCACCGGATAAGCTTCCGCAAAGGTCGCCTCATTTCTCCTCTCCCCTCCTGGGCAATCATAAGTGCCCAGATCACAAAGCTCCCTCCCTGGCTCTACATAGGGGGAGGCCGCTTCTGCCCCGGGGAGGTATGGGGGTGGTCCCGGCCCTTCTAGGGTGGATGGGCTAGGCGTGACGACTTTTACTTTCGTTTTTACCTCAACAGTTCATGCCTCAACAGGCTCTCTGCATTCCTGATCAAACTTAGCCCATTCTCTTTCCCCGCCATCTTCCTCTGAGTCTCTGGGCTCTCCCAAGTCCTGTAAGGCCTTTAAGGCCCAGTCCATAATGGACGAAACTGCATTACCCATACAAGGGTTTCACTTACCCTGAGAGACCGCTTGGCCTCGGCCGAAAAGTTACTGCTTGTGCCCCACGTTGGGCGCCAGATGCTGGGTCTTAGTCCACCCGTACAAGGATGGACTGGGTCCGAGGAAAGGTGAGTGCGCAGCTCGCCCGTTCCCCAGCCTCCCGATCCCGGAGACAATCAGACGCAGCGGGGAGCCAAGTCTAGCAAGGACTCATTTACTTCCTGAGAAACAGTACCTTTTATAGTACAAAACTGCAGAGTCATTGGGGCAGGGCTAAGGACCAGCCAATCACTTAAATTCACCTTACGGGGGGCTTTCTATAGGACTAGCCATATGTCTATACACTTGTTACTAGTTTTGTTACCTCCCCTGATGTTGCGCAACCAATCAGTTTTAGTGGTAAACAACTTTGGATTCCGCCCACCTTACTTCCCCTGGGGTCCATCATGTAACTAATTTCCCCACAAACAACTTTGATCATATTCTTTATCTTAGTCTTTCTAGGCTGAAGAGAGAATCATTGACATAGAAAATTTGAGCATAGTTTAAGAAATGATGTTGTAATATTTAAAAGTTAAGAGATAGAAAACACAAAATGAAAAAAAAATGAGAAAATCTGACTGACATCTAAGACCAGAAGAATGTTGGAGACACATTATTTGAAAATATAACTGTGGTTTTCCAAATCCCCCAATGCAAGAAACAATGTTCCCAAAGTATGGGTGTGCTAAGCACAATAAGTGACAAGAAATCTACACCTACAGATCAAAGCATAAATTCTTAATAGAAAATAGTCAAATAAAATTATAAAATATCCATAGGAAAAAGATGATTGAAGAATGAATAACTTGACTTAGAGAAAACATTTCAATATGTGAAATCAGAAGCAATTGAGTAACATCTTTGAAGTACTGAATACAGTCACTATAATCATACACATATCTGGACAAATTAGCTTTCAGGATTGACCGAAAAATGAAAACATTCACATGGACATAAACGAAGAGTTGAATTAAGAGATCTTCATTAAATAAGAGGTAAACCATGTCCCTCAAGAGGAAAGGGCATAATTTCAGAAGATCTAGATGCAAAAAAGAATAGTGAGAAATACAATGTGAATTACACATGTTTATCTAATCATCTATTTAAGATAATAAACATGATGTCTAATGTGTGGTGCTGAAACAAGAAAGGACTCCAGTTCTGAGTAAAAACAGCTGTAAGTCAGGAGAGAAGCAATTATAGTTTCATTATAACACTCCCTACAATCTTGAAGAAAGAGGTAAAAACTTAAACTTATAATTTATTAAGAAAAAAATGTCTGAGAAATGTGTAAAGATAATGTCTAGGATAATAAAAATTGTATGCACAAATCTCCAAAAGGGAGGGGATGAAAACTCCATAAAATAAAATTCTGAATTACTAAGGTGGAAATAAACATAGATGTGTTAATGATAACAATAAACATAGCTAAATAAATTCTCTGAAAATTACCAGAATTTGTGCTGCCTATTGCATTGGAGTAGGTAAAGTTGTCGCTCTGACAACAGCACCCCATATGGGCACTGTTTCATGTCGTGGATGCTCCACTTCCAAGCCAGCTCCATGTTAGTGACCTGGGAAAAGCAGCAGAGGATGACCTCAGTACTGGAGGCCCTACCATACAAGTAAGAGACCTGGATGAAGCTCTTGGCTCTGGGTTTGAACTGACTCGATTTCAGCTGTTGTGGCCATTTGGGAAGAAGTGAGCCAACAGATGGAAGATCTCTCTCACTCTTGCTCTCCCTCTCCACCTCCCTCTCTCTTTGCTGTTTGGTAATTATGGATTCCAAATATATCAATAAATATTTTTAAAAAATTATCAGGAAGGGTATGATAAACAAACTCAGCTTATTTGCAGTTTTCAATAGAAACAACAACATATAAAACAAAACAAAAGCCAAGGTTATGAAAATGTTAAAGTAAAAGATGGAACACATTATTTCAGCAAAACACTAAAAAAAAGAAACTCACAGTCACTGAATCTGACAAAATAGACCTTAAAAAATAAAAAAAAATATATTTTTAGGGAAAAATTATCAATTAACAAAAATATGCTGATCTGAGCCTTATGTACCAAGTCACCTGAAGATATGGAAATCAAAAAGTATAACTGAAAAAGTAAATAAAGCTAAAATCACAGCGAGGCTCTCTACTGATAAGCAGTTAAAGAAAAAAAACTCACAATGAAATTAAAGAATCAAATAAACAAATTCAAATATACCTACATGTAAAATATAGAGCACTTGTACAATTCAATAACATTCGCATTCTGCTGCACGACTCCTCAAATCTGCCAAAGTCTGTGAAAATCTTCATGCTACTGCTACACCTTAAAGTGGTCTTCGACAATATCAAGACACACTGTGATTTTGCCCATGTTGTAGTTAGATAAAAAAAAATACATTTTAGAGCTATTAAATATTGCAAAATAGCATGGATCAAAATAACACATGGTACCTCAATTAAGCTCTTTTTAAAAATAGAGTAAAATCACAATACTTGTTGATTGAAAATAAATCATTAATGAGTTTTTAAGATATAAAATAGATAAATATGGTAGAACTTGAAGGTATGTGGCCCTAAGCAGAAGGAGGATGATAGAAACTGATGATGCTGTGTTAGCCATCCTCTGAAACTTTACCTATCATTTCTGGGCATGTATTCCATTGATATGTTAAAAGCAATGTTTGATGTGAACAGATTTTCAAATTGAATGGGAGAGTTTATTTTGCTTTTGTACTAGAAGCAAATTCTGAAATTCTCTAATATTTTAGTAAGTTTCAGCAGATTCACTTCAATTCACTTTGATTACTTGCAAGCTTCAGTGAATCGTGGATAACTGACTAGAATTGCAAAGCCATAGAGTAAAATTTCTAGGCTGAGTTGATTGTTTTATAGAAGAATAAAACGTAACATGAACTAAAACTGCAAATATCAGATGGCAGACATAATTTTTTATCCTACCTAGCATCTACATTCCAGAACATTCTCCCCCTTTTCCAGAATGTGTATTAGTAGCCTAAGGCACTCCAAACAGAAGAGTGAGGGTTTTAAACATTTTTGATTACGATCTTTCTCATGGCTGGGGCCATGTCTTAACAGGCTAATCCTCTGCCTTGCGGCGCCGGCACACCGGGTTCTAGTCCCGGTTGGGGCGCCGGATTCTATCCCGGTTGCTCCTCTTCCAGGCCAGCTCTCTGCTATGGCCTGGGAAGGCAGTGGAAGATGGCCCAAGTCCTTGGGCGCTGCACCCGCATGGGAGACCAGGAGAAGCACCTGGCTCTTGGCTTTGGATCAGCGCAATGCACCAGCCACAGCGGCCATTGGAGGGTGAACCAACAGCAACAGGGAAGACCTTTCTCTCTGTCTCTCTCTCTCACTATCCACTCTGCCTGTCAAAAAAAAAAAAAAAGACCTTTCTCAGTTTTCACCCAGGCACCTGCCTCCTTTTGCTAATCATCTATGGGTACATACTGGTTTTCTTTGGATACTGGATTCTTCATACCTATAAAGTCATATATGCTTGTATGATTTTTTAAGACACTAAATTGAAAATTGGTATTTAAATTTTCAATAAATTAGATTTATATACTTGTATTTTTCTTTAAGTTATTTTATTAAGTGTTAATAATTTTTTTCAAGTTATGTACTTAAATTTTTTTTACTATTTTGTAAATGAAATTTTAATGATGTTCTTCAAAAATACTCCCTTTATCTACTTGGAACTCTATGACTTTTCCAGGTAAATTTCCCAGTGCTTTTCACAGCAATCAAAATATAATGTATAGCATTACACTTGAATCATTTTGTATTTTAGTTGGTGATTGAGTTTATTCTGTGTATTGCATCAATAACTTGTCCTATGCCATTTCTAGCACAGAGAACCTGGCTCCATTCTGGCTTGCGCTTTCCTTTTAAAGTTATCAGCTACTCATTTATTCTGAAAGTTGTCCCAGCAACTTTCCATTCATCACTTTTCAGAAGCCACTAGGCCTTATTGTCATAATGCTCATCTCTAGATAATATACATATAGGATATTAGATATGATAGACATATTACATATGTAGTATATATGTTTTCATGATTCTCATGGAATTAAAATATTTTCTTGGATTTTTAAAGTTTTTCAATTACAATTCTCTCTACCAGTATTTGCTCACTCAAACACTGATCCTATAATACAACTCTGTTGTTCAGGGGATTTTACATCACTGGCCATGTGCAACAGATTTCTATTGTTTTTTTCATTGCTCTCAACTTTGTATATCATCAATATCCATGTGGAAGACAATTTTAGCATACAAACATGTTCATTTTTTTCGACACTCACAGTGTAATGTCATGAAGTCACTCAAAATTGTCCTTTTAGCAACCTCTATTTTTCTAGTCTATCAAAAATGTTAGGACATTATACACACATTCCTGAGGATACTTTTTTAAAAGTTTCTTGTTAGGGACTCAAAATTCATTCACATTTAAATTTCTATGCATTAAGGCCGGCGCCATGGCTTAGCAGGCTAATCCTCCACCTTGCGGCGCCGGCACACCGGGTTCTAGTCCCGGTCGGGGTACCGATTCTGTCCCGGTTGTCCCTCTTCCAGGCCAGCTCTCTGCTGTGGCCAGGGAGTGCAGTGGAGGATGGCCCAAGTGCTTGGGCCCTGCACCCCATGGGAGACCAGGATAAGCACCTGGCTCCTGGCTTCGGATCAGCACGGTGCGCCGGCCGCAGCACGCTACCGCGGTGGCCATTGGAGGGTGAACCAACAGCAAAAAAAAAGGAAGACCTTTCTCTCTCTCTCTCACTGTCCACTCTGTCTGTCAAAAAAAATAAAATAAAATAAATTTCTATGCATTAGATTGAGACAGTATTGTATAAGCTTTATGATACTGAATTAAACTGAATAAGATTTTATTGTGTTAAATACCTGATAATTTTCTATATTTTAAAATACAATTTTGGAACTATTTTAATCTCTATTACATCTCCTTGTGATGCTATTTCTGTATTTACCAAATTTCCCATTGGTACACCCAATAGTAAAAAAAAAATGTATATGGAAATGTACACATTTTTCTATTTTTAATGCTATATTTAAGTTTATTATAACTATCATAAAAATCAATAACCTAATTTATGCCAATTCTAGCACAGGGAGCTTCAGGATAACTTGGTTTTCTTTATCATGGTTTGGCCATCAATTTTCTAATTTTCTGGAACTTCTCCAAGCAAATTTTAGTTCACACTATCTGAGCACAATCTTGGGCCAAACCCATCACTCACATTAGCAGGGAACTATTTTAGACTTTATGGACTTTTATGGAACTTGATATTAAGTTTTATTTTATAAATTTAGTTTAATTTTTTGTTTCATATTTGAATAAATAGAGCTCACTTTTTCATTAACAATCTATTGTAGATAAAACCCAGCTCTATGAACTGGTGGCCATGATGATTTAAATTTTCATTGTGAGATCATCATCACCCCCAACATTCTATGGGTGTCCTGGAAACCTTCATATACATAGTGTCTTTGAGCTATCCTGGTGAAAGTTGATCATTCTCTCTTCTCAAGGTAATACACAGATTTATATGTAAAAATAATATGTGTAAACATATATGTGCATTTCTGGATTATTTTATAGAACTCTGAGCAATCATTTATTAAATTTTGTTGATTATTCAAGTTTTCCACTATGGTTCTAGATACTGTGCACATCCTGGCAATTATATGAGTAAGTGGCTGGATCATGAAATGATTTTTGGCCCTAAAATTTTATATGTATTTTTTTTCTTTATTTAATTTTAGAAATTAGTAGACAAGGGGACACAGAGGGACAGGAAGAGTGAGTTACAATCTGGTACTTCACTCCCCAATTCCATATTGATCAGAAACTGGATTATTAGGGAACTCTGAGCTATCATTGCTTGATGATAAAAATATATATAAGTATATTAATAGTTTATACACTAGTATATGTTTGTGCATATATAAATTTTGAAGGTATAGTTCTAGATACAAATATCTGCTTGATTAGTTGCATGATCTTTATTTCTATTCCTTAGATTTTTTTCTTATTTTCTCTTTTTAATGTAGAAGTAATGGACTATTTATCACAAAAATCACTTACATGTGCTTGTCACATTATTTTTGTTATCAAGTAATTGAATTCCATACACAGTAATGAAAACATAATTTCTATTGTAACTAGTACACCTCATTTCAAATTTTGTTTTGGATTTCAGTTTATTCTTTTTTCTTTTTCTTTTTCATTGAAAGACAGAGTTACAGAGAAAGAGGGACAAAGATCAAGATCTTCCAACTGCTGGTTCACTGCTCAAATGGCCACAATAGCTGGGGCTGGGGTAGGCCAAAGCCAGGAGCCCAGTGCATCTTCAGGGTCCCCCACATGGGTGGCAAGGGCAAAACTACTTGGGACACATTTCAACTGCTTTCTCAGGCTATTAGTAGGGAGCTGGATTGGAACCAGAGCAGCTGGGCCATGAACCAGCACCCCGTATGAGATGCTACGTGTCGCAGGAGGCAGCTTAATCCACTATGACACAATGCCATCCCCTCTTTGGATTTATTCTTATCACCCCTGTATACGACCAGTAACTTAATGAAAGGCCATCTTATGACTAAACCTATCAGTGTGTTGGCCTGACTTTTATGTTGGAAGGTCTTCAACATACTCAAAACTGTGATACTTTTGTTGGCCACTTTTATGTATGCAGTTCCATCAAAAGCACTTTTGGACCATAATATAACTTTCCCTTCCCATATGATATAGTTTTAAGTTTTGTGGGGTATGAATGTAAATAAACTTTTGATAATGGATATTTTTAAATATGTATAGAAGTGAATAGCTTTCATATAAGGTTTTTCTGGGAAAGGGCTTGCTATTTTCTTATCATTTTTGATCTTCTCTTTCACTTATCACATTTAATGCACACTTAATACACATTGGTTCACACAATTTTTTGTATATCTTTGTCACGCAGTTGTTGCCCCTATATTACTGCTTACTGCTACTTATGGTAATCAGAATATGTTATATACTAACATATGCAGTTGTTTTAATTTTTTATTCTGTATACACATAAAATCATGTATACATTTATACATAATGATGTTGTAGTGCAAGCCAATCCTAGTACAGAGAACCATAGCCCATCATGGTTAACTTTTTCATTGTGGTTTCATCAATTTATGAAAATTAAGTTTTCAACTTTCCTTGATTTACTTTTTTGACTTTAAAAGTTTTCTGATAGTAAAATAATGTACAGGACTATTGTGCACCAAATTCCTTTATGTCTGTTGATCATTGTATTACTTATACTCTTCCTTCTAATAACAATTATTAAAATTTATGTTCTAAAACATATATTATTTTAGTTAATCATGACTTTTAATTCAACTGTGACATATTTATGTTATCAGTCTCCTATTGGCCGGCGCCATGACTCACTTGGCTAATCCCCCACCTGTGTCACCAGCACACCAGGTTCTAGTCCCAGTCAGGGCGCCGGATTCTGTCCCGGTTGCTCCTCTTCGAGTCCAGCTCTCTGCTGTGGCCTGGGAGTGCAGTGGAGGATGGCCCAGGTCCTTGGGCCCTGCACCCACATGGGAGACCAGGAGGAAGCACCTGGCTCCTGGCTTCGGATCGACCCAGTGCACCAGCCGCAGCGTGCCGGCCGTAGCGGCCATTTGGTGGGTGAACCAATGGAAAAGGAAGACCTTTTTCTCTGTCTCTCTCTCTCACTAACTCTGCCTGTCAAAAAAAAAACTATTATAAGTTAACTCTACTACTATTTTTAATAGTAAGCCTTCTTGGGTGCCTTTTTTGTGATATCAACTTAATGGAAACTATAAAAAATCTCTTTGTAGCTATTTTATGCCCCTAAACTCTCAGAGCTATGTTTTTTTCTAAGATTTATTTATTTATTTGAAAGGCAGAGTTTCAGAGAGGCAGAGGCAGAGGCAGAGAGAGTGAGAGAGTGAGAGAGTGAGAGAGTGAGAGAGAGAGAGAGAGAGAGATCTTCCATTTCCTGGTTCACACCCCAGATGGCCAAAATATCCAGAGCTGCACATATCTGAAGCCTGGAGCCTGAGCTGTTTTCATGTCTCCCATGGGAGTTCAGGGGTACAAGGACTTGGGACATCTTCTGCTTTCCCAGGCCAGAGCAGAGAGCTGGATAGGATGTGGAGCAGCTGCGATAGGATGGGACATGACTGGTGCCCATATTGGATGCTGCCATAGGAGATGGCAGTTTTACCTGTTATGCTACATTGCCAGTCCCTCTCAGAGCTATCTTGACCCATTCAGTCATTCTCAATTCTCAGTTTTTATGCTATTTGAGCTTATCTGGAATTCTAGAGGACTAGACAGCTCACATTAATTTTGAATTTCCACATTGTAACTATAGATACAAGTTTCTTTTTCTCAAGATTTTCTTGGTAATTACCAAGATCTTTGCTTTGATCTCATTATTTTTCCTTTATTTTCCATTCCAATTGCAAGTTAACATAATTTTTTCAAAAAATACCCTTATATATGTTTATCATTTTATTATTTATTCTTGTCATCTTAAAAATGATCTATTTATTCATTTATTTGAAAGAGTAGCACAGCATGTGCACGAGAGAGAGAGGGAGAGAGAGAGAGAGAGAGAGAGAGAGAGAGAGAGAGAGAGAATGAAAAATCTTCCACCAGCTGGCTTATTTCCCAAATGGCTGCAATGCTGAGGCTGGGCCATACTGAAGCCAGGGATCAGGAGCTTCCTGGAGGTCTCCTGTGTGAGCGGCAGGGGCATGATCATTTATGCCACACTCCACTGTTGTCGCAGGCACATTAGCTGGCAGCTGGATTGGAAGAGAGACTGGATGGGATTCTCCTCAGTGCATGTATGGGATCCTAGTACTGAAGGTGGTGGTTTAGCCTGCTACAGTACAATGGTGGTCCCCGTACTTGTCATTTAATTATTGCTCCTCAAAGTAACAGTTCTACTCATAGTAATCACAAAATAATATATAGCCTAATGTGATAAAAATGTAATCTTTACTTTATACTTGAATATATGAATATTGCCTGATTATGTCATCAAATAGTCGTGTATACCAGTGTTAGCATTGTGACAGGTGG
Source organism: Lepus europaeus (assembly GCF_033115175.1). Taxonomy (NCBI): domain Eukaryota; kingdom Metazoa; phylum Chordata; class Mammalia; order Lagomorpha; family Leporidae; genus Lepus; species Lepus europaeus. Next base: position 44,933,304 of record NC_084847.1, on the reverse strand, counting down.
CCATGTTTGTTGGATTTTCATTATGCTGTCAATTCACTAATTTTTAAAGAAAGTCAAGAAATTTTTATCTATGAAACTTATTGGATCATTTAGTGCCATGGTGCCCTTTTACTCTTACAAGGATTTCTTTTATCTTTTTGGCATTGTTATTGGACTGTGTTTCCCCTTGATGTTGAACTTTTCAATAGTATATTTCTAAATGCTGGTGTTGTTCAACTAATATCATTTTTTACAGCCAGAGTGGACAGTGAGAGAGAGAAAGAGACAGAAATTCTTCCTTTTCCATTGGTTCACTCCCCAATGGCTGTTGTGGCAGGTGCGCTGCAGCTGGCACAATACTCTGATCCGAAACCAGGAGCCAGGTGCTTCTCCTGGTCTCCCATGCAGGTGCAGGGCCCAAGCACTTGGGCCATCCTCCACTGCACTCCTGGGCCACAGCAGAGAGCTGGACAGGAAGAGGAGTGTGCCAGTGCCGCAGGTGGAGGATTAGCCTATTAAGCCATGGCGCTGGCCACATAATTTCATCATAACATTCATGCCCTTTTTCCTTTTTACTTTGAATTCAATGCTGTTACCTATATATAATTTTAGTTTCTTATAGTATCTTGGTCCTAGCATCATGAGTCTGTATATTTTGATTTTTGTTTCATTATAAGTTTAGCAGCACAAGCTGTCTTGGAATCTTTCCTGTAAACAATATCTGGACAGTCTAATAGTAATATATTTTTTCAAGCTATTGAATCATACACTATCTGAAAATTTGGAATTTTTAGGGCACTCCAAATTTATCACGAGTTTTGAAATTTTCCATTGTTTCATTCTAAATGAAGGAGATATTCCATGAACATTCTTCTCTCTCTTTTTTTTTTGCCAGGCAGAGTTAGACAGTGAGAGAGAGAAAAAGAGAGAGAGAGAGAGAGAGAGAGAGAGAGAGAGAGAGAGAGAGAGAGTTATAGACAGTGAGAAAGAGAGACAGGGAGAAAGGTCTTCCTTTTCCATTGGTTCACCCCCCAAATGGCTGCTACAGCTGGCACGCTGCACTGATCCAAAGCCATGAGCCAGGTGCTTCCTCCAGATCTCCCATGTGGGTGCAGGGCACAAGCACTTGGGCCATCCTCCACTGCCTTCCCAGGCCACAGCAGAGAGCTGGTCTGGAAGAGGAGCAACCAGGACAGAATCCGGTGCCCCAACTGGGACTAGAACCCAGGGTGCCAGCACCGCAGGTGGAGGATTAGCCTCGTGAGCTGCGGTGCCAACCATTCATATTCGTTTTTATTTAATAAATATAAATTTCCAAAGTACAACTTTTGGATTATAGCGGTTTCCCCCACCATAACCTCCATCTCACCTGCAACCATCACATCTCGCACTCCCTCTCCCATCCCATTCACATCAAGATTCATTTCCAATTACCTTTATATACAGAAGATAAATTTAGTATATACTAAGTAACGATTTCGAAAGTTTGCACCCACACTGACAAAGTATAAAGTACTGTTTCAGTAATAGTTATGCCACTAACTCACATAGTACCACACATTAAGGACAGAGATGCTACATGGGGAGTAAGTGCACAGTGACTCCTGTTGTTGATTTAACAATTGACATTTTTATTTATGATGTCAGTAATCACCCAAGGCTCTTGTCATGAGTTGCCAAGGCGATGGAAGCCTCTTGAGTTCACCAATTCCAATCTTATTTAGACAAGGCCATAGTCAAAGTGGAAGTTCTGTCCTCCCTTCAGAGAATGGTACCTCCTTTTTTTCATTTATTAAACTTTTATTTAATGAATATAAATTTCCAAAGTACAGCTTATGGATTACAATGGCTTCCCCCCTCCCATAACTTCCCTCCCACCCATAACCCTCCCCTTTCCTGCTCCGTCTCCCCTTCCATTCACAACAAGATTCATTTTCAATTCTCTTTATATACAGAATATCAGTTTAGTATATATTAAGTAAAGATTTCAACAGTTTGCCCCCATATAGCAACACAAAGTGCAAAAAATACTGTTGGAGTACTAGTTATAGCATTAAATAAGAGTGTACAGCACATTAAAGACAGAGATCCTACATAATATTATTTAAAAATTACTTTTCTATGCCATTTCCAATTTAATACCAGGTTGTTTTTTATTTTCATTTCCAATTATCTTTATATACAGAAGATCGATTCTGTATATACTTAGTAAAGATTTCATCAGTTTGCACCCACACAGAAACACAAAGTGTAAAAATACTGTTTCAGTACTAGCTATAGCATCACTGCACATTAGACAACACATTAAGGACATATCCCACATGAGATGTAAGTACACAGTGACTCCTGTTGCTGACTTAACAATTTGAAACTCTTGTTTATGGCATCAGTAACCTCCCTAGGCTCTAGTCATGAGTTGCCAAGGCTATGGAAGCCTTTAGAGTTCGCTGACTTTGATCTTATTCCGATAGGGTCATAGTCAAAGTGGAAGTTCTCTCCTCCCTTCAGAGAAAGGGTACCTCCTTCTTTGATGGCCCATTCTTTCCGCTGGGTTCTCACTCACAGAGATCTTTCACTTTAGGTCACTTTTTTAGTTTTTGTCAGAGCGTCTTGACTTCTCATGCCTGAAATACTGTCATGGGCTTTTTAGCCAGATCCAAATGCCTTAAGTGCTGATTCTGAGGCCAGAGTGTTGTTTAAGACATCCATCATTCTATGAGTCTGCTGTGTATCCCGCTTCCCATGTTGGATTGTTCTCTTTTTAATTCTATGAGTATTAGCAGACACTAGACTTGTCTATGTGATCCCTTTGACTCTTAATCCTATCATTATGATCAATTAACTGAAACGGATCACTTTGACTAGTGAGATGGCATTGGTATATGCCACCTTGATGGGATTGTATTGGAATCCCCTGGCACGTTTCTAACTCTACCATTAAGGGTAAGTCCGATTGAGCATGCCCCAAACTGTACATCTCCTCCCTCTCTTATTCCCAATCTTATATTTAACAGGATCGCTTTTCAGTTAAACATAAACACGTAAGCATAATTGTGTGTTAATTAAAGAGTTCAACCAATGGTATTAAGTAGAATAAAAAAATACTAAAAGGAATAAAGTAGTAATTTGTTCTTCGACAGTCAGTACCAGGGCTGACCAAGTCATTGTTTCTCATGGTGCCCATTTCACTTCTACAGGTTTCCTTTTAGGTGCTCAATTAGTTGTCACCAATCAGGGAGAACATATGCTATTTTTCCCTTTGGGACTGGCTTAATTCACTCTGCATGATGTTTTCCAGATTCCTCCATTTTGTTGTAAATGACTGGATTTCATTTTTTTACTGCTGTGTAATATTCTATAGAGTACATATCCCATAATTTCTTTCTCCAGGCTTCTGTTGATGGGCATTTAGGTTGATTCCATGTCTTAGCTATTGCGAATTGAGCTGCAATAAACATTGAGGGGCAGATAGCTCTTTTATTTGCCAGTTTAATTTCCTTTGGGTAAATTTCAAGGCGTGGGATGACTGGGTTGTATGGTAGGGTTACGTTCAGGTTTCTGAGGAATCTCCAAACTGACTTCCATAGTGGCTTTACCAGTTTGTGTTCCCACCAACAGTGGGTTCATGTCCCTTTTTCCCCAAATCCTCACCAGCATCTGTTGTTGGTAGATTTCTCTATGTGAGCCATTCTCACCGGGATGAGGTGAAACCTCATTGTGGTTTTGATTTGCATTTCCCTGATTGCTAGTGAGCCTGAAAATGTTTTCATGTGTTTGTTGGCCGTTTGGATTTCCTCTTTTGAAAAATGTCTATTGAGGTCCTTGGCTCATCTCTTAAGTGGGTTGTTTGTTTTGTTGTTGTGGAGTTTATTGATCTCTTTATAGATTCTGGTGGTTAACCGTTTATCTGTTGCATAGTTTTCAAATATTTTTTCCCATTCTGTTGGTTGCCTCTTCACTTTCCTGTTTCTAATGCAGTACAGAAACTTCTCAATTTGATGTAATCCCAATTGTTAATTTTGGCTTTGACTGCCTGTTCCTCTGGGGTCTTTTTCGAGATGTCTTTGCCTGTGCATATATCTTGTAGGGTTTCTCCGATGTTCTCTAATAATTTTATGGTGTCGGTTTTTAGATTTAGATCTTTAATCCATGTAGAGTGGATTTTTGTGTAAGGTGTAAGGTATGGGTGTTGCTTCATGCTTCTGCATGTGGAGATCCAGTTTTCCCAGCACCATTTGTTGAATAGACTGTCCTTGATCCAGGAATTGGTTTTAGATCCTTGATCAAATATAAGTTGGCTGTAGATGTTTGGATTGATTTCTGGTGTTTCTATTCTGCTCCATTGGTCTATCCATCTCTTTCTGTACCAGTACCATGCTGTTTTGATTATACCTGCCCTGTAGTATGTCCTGAAATCTGGTATTGTGAAGCCTCTGGCTTTGTTTTTGTTGTACAAGACTGCTTTAGCTGTTGGAGGTCTCCTATGCCTCCATTGAATTTCAGCATCATTTTTCCAGATCTGAGAAGAACGTCTTTGGTATTTTGATTGGTATCACATTGAATCTATAGATTGCTTTTGGGAGAATGGACATTTTGTTAATATAGATTCTTCTAATCCATGGGCATGGAAGATTTTTCCATTTTTTGGTATCCTCTTCTGTTTCTTTCTTTTTTTAAGATTTTGTAATTCTCATCATAGAGATCTTTGACGTCCTTGGTTACATTTTTTTCCATAGTATTTGATTGTTTTGTAGCTACTGTGAATGAGATTGATCTTAGCAGTCCTTTCTCAGCCATGGCATTGCCTGTGTATACAAAGGCTTTTGATTTTTGTGCACTGATTTTATATCCCGCTACTTTGCCAAACTCTTCTATGAGTTCCAATAGTCTCTTAGTAGAGTTCTTTGGATCCCCTAAAAAAAGAATCATATCATCTGCAAAGAGGGATTGCTTGACTTCTTTCTTCTGAATTTGTATCCCATTAATTTCTTTTTCTTGCCCAATAGATCTGGCAAATACTTCCTGTACTATATTGAATAGCAATGGTGAGATTGGGCATCCCTGTCTGCTACCAGATCTCAGTGGAAATGCTTCCAACTCTTCCTCATTCAATAGGATGCTGGTGGTGGGTTTTTCATGAATTCATTAGCATTCTTCTATAAAGTGCCATTTTCTTTTCTTGATTTAAGTTCCTATAATATATACTGGTTCTTTTTTGGCTTTTAGAAATAATTTCAAGACATTTTCTCTGAATTCCGTTACATTTTCTTGGTAATTTGTAATTATTCCTACCAAACTACTCAGCTCCACAAAAAGTAATCACAATTTACAGTAATATGAACATCACTTATTATTTTTTCTTTGATTTTATTATTATATTAGTATATGTCATCAGTATCCTATTGTAAACAAATAGATGCATTGTTGGTTACCATTTGTATTAAGAGTTTATCAGCTCAATGAAAGCATGTCGATTTTTCGGGCCATTTCAAGGGCACAGTCTTTCAGAACTATCGATGTACAGCATATTCTTTCATCAACTGAAGTTGAATTTCTTTTACTGCATTGTGATAAGACTCAATTTAATGATGCTTTTGCAATATTCTATGGTGTCATTATAAACAATGTTATCTTTGCATTATTATTTTCTATTAACTTAAGGGATGATATTTGCTTGATCTCTAATCCCAGAGTGGTATAACATTCATTATTTTAATTTTAATTTTAATTTTAATTTTAATTTTAAAATATATATACAGGTAACAAATTTATTTAATTCACAGTTTTAAGAACATAATGATACTTGCCACCCTACCTTCACTCCTTCACCCTCACCTTCTCGCTTCTTCCTTTATTATATTCTGTTTAATTTTTCTAATGACATATTTTCAATTGACTTTATCAACTTTTTCAATTAATAATCTTAACCCATCACTCAATGAAGAATACAAAAAGTAGTAAGTAGAAAAGGCACTTTTTTCAGGTGTATAGACAAAATCTATAAACAATAATGAAATCTCAAAATGTCAGTTTCTATTTTTAGTTTCCACAAACATATATTTAGTAAGCTTGTTATATAAAATAAACACTTAACATTTTCTCAATAATTCAAACTCACTAATTCTAACTGGGAGTTCTTGGTATTTTGGAAGACTACCTAATTTAAAAATATGTTTACATATTTACAAGACAGGTAAATACGACTGAAGACCTATTTCAACTAATGTTGAAGTTCACAGAATTCGAGAGGTTTACAGGCTAGAAGTATCATAAGCTTGTTTATAATGAAATGTACTGTACTCATTATGAACAAAAATGTCAGTTTTACACATATGCATCATATGTTTTGCATTCTATGTATTAGTCACCAAAATCAGGGAAAATATATTTGTCTTTTGCGGGCTGGCTTATTTCGATAAGCATAATGGTCTCTGGTTGCATCCATTTTGTGGCAAAAGACAGGATTTTTAAATCCTGTTTATAGCCAAGTAATATCCTATCATGTATATGTGTCACAATTTCTTTTTCCAGTCATTAGTTTATGGATGTCTGGGTGATACCATATATCAGTTATTGTGAGTGGACCTGCTGTAAACATGAGGATACAAGTAACTATTTCATATGCTTATTTAATTTCTTTTCCCAAGAATGGAATGGATGAGTCATATGATAGAACTATTTTCAAATTTCTGAAGAATCTCCATATTGTCTTCCATAATGCTTGTTCGAGTTTATAAACCCACCAATTGTGTATCTGGGTAGCTTTTCCTAATTATCTTCAATATAATTTATTTATCATTTTTAAATTTTTGGATGATACCCATCCTAATTGTGATGACATGAAACCATCTCATTTTGGCTTTTTTTTACAGAGTTAGACAGTGAGAGAGAGAGACAGAGAGAAAGGTCTTCCTTCCATTGGTTCACCCCTGAAATGGTCACTGCAGTCGGCGTGCAGCACTGACCCGAAGCCAGGAGTCAAGGGCTTCCTCCAGGTCTCCCATGTGGGTTTAGGGCCCAAGCACTTGGGCCATCCTCCACTGCCTTCCCGGGCCACAGCAGAGAGCTAGATTGGAAGAGGAGCAACTGGGACAGAATCTGGTGCCACAACAGGGATTAGAACCTGGGGTGCCTGTGCCAGAGGTGGAGGATTAGCCTAGTGAGCCAAGGCGCCAGCTCATTTTGGCATTTATTTGCATTTCCCTGCCTAGTGTTCCTGAGAAACTTTTCATATAAATGTTGGCCATTTGTATTTTACCCTTTGAAAAATGTCTGTTCATATCCTTAGCCCATTTCTTAAATGAATTTTCTTGTTATTGAGTTTATTCTGTATTACATATATTGGATATTAATATTTTGCAAATATTTTCTCCCATTGTGTTGGTTCATTCTTCACTTTTGAGTATTTCCTTTGCTCTGGAGATGCCTCTCAACTTGATGTATTCCCTTGTGTCTGTTCATTTTTTTTGAATTTATTTATTTTCAAGTCAGAGTTACCAGAGAGAGGAGAGGCAGAGAGAGAGAGAGAGAGAGAGAGAGAGAGAGAGAGGTCTTCCATGTGATGTTTCACTCCCCAATTGGCCACAATGTCCAGAGCTGTGCCGATCCAAAGCAAGGAGGCAGGAGCTTCTTCTGGGTCTCCCACATGGGTACAGAGGCCCAAGGATTTGGGAAAATTTCTACTGCTTTCCCAGGCCTACACATATAGCTGGATTGGAAATAGAGTAGCCAGGATTGGAACCAGCATGCATATGGGATACTGGAACTTCAGTCCAGGGTGTTAACCTACTGTGTCACAGCGCCAGCCCCCCATGTGTCTATTCTTACCTGTATTATCTATGCCTCAATGTCTTTCAATGTTTCCCTCTAATAATGCGATGATTTCATGTCTTAGATTTAGATCCCTGATCCACTCTGATTTAACTTTTGTGTAGAGTGTAAGTAGGGATATTGTTTCATACTTTTTCAATTAAAGATTCAATTCCCTCAACACCAGTTGAAGAGACTTCCCTTTTTCCAGGGAGCAATTTAGCTTATTTGTCAAAAATTAATTGGTTGTAGATATGTGAATTATTTCTGGGGTCTATACCTGGTCCATTGGTCCACATGCCTATTTTTGTGCCAACACCAGGCTGCTCTGTAATATGTCTTTAATTCTGGTAATGTGATGGCTCCGGCTTTATTTTTATTCTTTATTCTTTAGGATTATTCTAGTTATTCAGGATTTATTGTGATTTTTATATGTATTTTATGGTCTTTTTTTCCAAGATCAGAGGTGAATGTATTTGATATTTTGATTGGGATCACATTGAATCTCTAAATTGCTTTTGGTAGGTTGGGCATTTGTATAATATTAATTACTCCAACCCATATACATGGGAATTTTTTCCTTTTTTGTGACTTCTTCTCTTTTCTTAATAATGTTCTGTAATTTTCAATGTAAAGATTTTTCACCTCCTTTAAATTTATCCCAAGTTACTTACATTTGATAGTTATTGTGAATGAGACTGATCTTACAAGTCCTGTCTCAGCCATGGCATTGATTATGTATGCAAACGCAATTGTTTATTTTGTGTTGATTTTATATCCTTCAAGTTTGCCAAACTTTTTTATGACTTCCACCAATCTCTAAGTGGAGTCTTACTGTTCCCTAATGGATAGGATCATATGATCTTCAAATAGGGATAATTTGACTTCCTTTTCCCCCATTTGTATTCCTTTGATTTCTTTTTCTTATTTAATGTCTCCAGCTAAAACGTCCAGGACTATATTGACTAGTAAGGGTGATATTAACCATCCTTGTCTGGTTTCAAAACAGTAGAAATTGGAAGTAGAAATGATTCCAATTGGAACTAGTTCTTAAAGAGTTTGATAATTCAGCAGTGAAGCTATCTGGTCCTGGTTTCTTTCTTGAGAAAAGAAAGCTTCATGAAGCTTCATGACAGCTTCAATCTCCATGTTGGTCATTGGTCTGTTCAGTTTTCTGTATTTTTTATGCTTCAATTTTATGTTTTTTGTGTGTTTGTGCTTCAATTTTGTATTTTTCAAGAAATCTATCCATTTCTTCTAGATTCTCCACTTTGTTGGCATACAGCTTTTTGAAGTAATTCCTGGTTTTTCTTACTCTTTCTGTTGTATACCTTATAACATCACTTTCTTCCTCTATGATTTTATTCAGATATTCTCCCTTTTTAGTTAGTTGGTCTAATGAATTACAATTTTATTTTTTCCAAAAAAACAGCTCTTCAGTTCACAGATATTTTGTTAAATTTTTTTTTAATTTCAATTTTATTTGTTCTCATTTACTTTCTTTCCTCCTTTCTGATTGGTTTCCACTTTTCTGAGATGGAAATGCATTGTTAGAGCATTTATTTGATACCTAGACTCAATTAAATGTGATTTTACATAGACATTCTTACTAAGAGACTTAGGCAAATATAATCAGTCATCTCTACTGACAATATACATGACAACAATAATAGTAATGATAAAGTGGAAATAAAATTTATTAAAAGAAATATTTCTGGATTTCTGCAGGAGAGAGTAAAATGGTATATTGTTCACTAAAGACTTATGAAAATTGTGTAAGGAAAAGAGTACATATGAAAAGGCCATGTTGGAGCTGATGGCTCCTACCCTTCTGCTGGCCTGTATTCAAGCTATGGACATTTTAAAGGAACTATGATAATGCCTAAACCCTGGTGCCAGTACAAATCAAACAAATCACTAAAAAGTCTATCGACCACAGATTAATTTGAGTGCAGACTGGAAAAATGGGTCAACCACAATAGCTAGAGCCTTAGTTGATACTGGGGGTGGAGGACTTCTTAATTTATGGAAACTCTAATAGCTTAAAAAAAAGGGGGGGGGTGCTTGCCAGCGCTGTGGCTCAATAGGCTAATCCTCTGCCTTGCGGCGCCAGCACCCCGGGTTCTAGTCCCGTTCGGGGCACCGGATTCTGTCCTGGTTGCCCCTCTTCCAGGCCAGCTCTCTGCTCTGGCCAGGGAGTGCAGTGGAGGATGGCCCAAGTCCTTGGACCCTGCACCCAATGGGAGACCAGGATAAGCACCTGGCTCCTGCCATCGGATCAGCGCGGTGCGCCAGCTGCAGCTCACTGGCCATGGCGGCCATTGGAGGGTGAACCAATGGCAAAAGGAAGACCTTTCTCTCTGTCTCTCTCTCTGACTGTCCACTCTGCCTGTCAAAAAAAGGGGGGTGCTAATTATTATTACTGGGATTGGAGGAAATGAGAAAACAGCATAAAAAGTAAAATTAACAATGAAAGCAGGAAAATTACCTTGGAAAGAATATTCTGTAGTACCTATTGCAGAATGTATATTATATATACTTCAAGGTATGACCTTAAATTTACTTGAAGAAAAACATCAATTTGTTGTAACAAACAGATATTCAAACAGTTTTAGGGGCCAGTATTGTGATGCAGTAGGTTAGTCCTCCACCAGCAGTACTGGCATTCCATATGGGTCCCCATTCTAGTCTTGGCTGTTCCTCCTCCAATCAAGCTCTCTGTTATGGCTTGGGAAAGCAGTAGAAGATGGCTCAGGAACTTGGGCCCCTGCACCCACATGGGAGACCTGGCAGAATCTCTTGGCTCTTGACTTTGGATCACGGCAGCTCTGGCCATTGTGGCCATTAGAGGAGTGTACCAGAAGATGGAAGAACTTTCTCTCTTTCTCTCTCACTGTCTGTAACTCTACCTCTCAAGTAAATAAATAAAATCTTTAAAAAACAGTTTTAGTAGGTAAAGCCACTATACCACTGATGATATTACCACAACCAAGATGGTTTCTTTAAAAACAATATTGCATTCCTGGAGGAAATTGCTGATATTATTAATAAATACATACAGTCAGGAACATTGGCCCATACTATCCATATACTGCTACTAAATATCTACTGTGCTATTTACATAGTTCCACTAAATGCCATAGAACAATGGGAGAACATTTAGATGAAAGTAGCATAACTGGAATGTGAATAACCCATTTTATCTAAGGCGTTATTCAGGGAATGACTTTTTCTAAAGTATAAGAAACATTACATGACTTACTACACACATGAAAAGCAAAAAGGTGGGAAATTAATCCAGATAAAATTCCAAATCCTCTCAAAATGTTAAACTTTTAGAAAAACATTGGAATTCGCTGGCGCTGTGGTTCACTGGGCTAATCCTCCACTTGTGGTGCTGGCACCCTGGGTTCTAGTCCTGGTTGGAGCACCAGATTCTGTCCCAGTTGCTCCTCTTCCAGTCCAGCTCTCTGCTTTGGCCTGGGAACGCAGTGGAGGATGGCCCAAGTGCTTGGGTCCTGCACCTGCATGGGAGACCAGGAGGAAGCACCTGGCCTTTGGCTTCGGATCTGTGCAGCACGCCGGCCATAGTGGCCATTTGGGGGTGAAACAACGGAAGGAAGACCTTTTTCTCTGTCTCTGTCTCTGTGTCTCTCTCTCTCTCTCTCTCTCTCTCTCTCACTGTCTAACTCTGCCTGTCAAAAAAAGAAAGAAATACATTGGAATCAATGACATCAGAAAGATCTCCATAAAGTCCATCAAAAAGTTAATCTTATAGACCCTATCAATGAAAAGAAAACCCAAAGATTTATAGGAATCCTCCCTTGTTGGAGGACTCCCATTCTTCATTTGAGACAATTTTTATAACCCATGTATACATTTACAAAGAAAAAAAAGTAATTGGGGACAGAAAAAAAAAAGACTAAGGCATTTGAAAATGTCAAAACTGCTACAAAAACTGTCTGGTCTTTGAAAGAGAGACCAATGTAAATTCAGGTTTCTGTGTAACATGACTGTGCTGATTTGAGTTTATGACAAAAGCAAGGGAGAGTTTTTTCCTTGGGATTTGTGTCTCTATATGAAATGGAGCTAAACTAGATAAACGTGGAGTTGCACAATTATATGAAAAAATAGGTAATGAATGATCCTTTCTAAAAAGTAAATCAATTCCTGCCTTGCAAAAAAACATCTCTCCTGTTTGTTGAAATGCAAGATACAGTAAGTTAACTGAGGAGCAGAAACAACATCTTAGTTCACTAATGAGATGGCAAAATGCATAGGACAAATGTGTTGCTGGAAAGTGATTGTATGTAACCTTGGCACAAAAGTGATTTTAGAAACCACTGGTAAACAGTAAAGTAGTCAATTAGCTGAACTAACATTAGGCCCTTGTTAATGAAAGGAGAGGAGAATGTCACATTTCCAGTGACTCATGGGCACTTGCAGATATAATAGCTACATAGATGCCTATTTGGAAAGGTAAAAATGGAAATTTATGAATGGGATTTATGGGGTAAGCAATTGTGATAAGACATCTTGAACATTTAACAAAATACTGACATCTCAGTTTTCCGTATAGAGGCCTTTGCCACTTTGAATTCATCTGAACATGAGTATAATGATCAAGAGGAACAACTAGCTAAAATTGTATCTAATAAAAAAATCAAAAGAAAAGGACTATTCTCTGGCAAAATGGGTACACCATCATTCAGGCTACCTGGAAGCACAAGCTATGCACAGGTGGGCATTAGCCAAGGGAATATCATTTATCCATTTTAAGCAAATAATAAGAAATTTAAAAAAATAAAACACCAAGAATGGGGAGTACTACTAATAATTATAGGATGATTGGCTTAAAGAACTTCACCAGCTCAAATCTGGCAAATAGATTATATAAGGCCTTTACTTACTAATAGAGGGTGTCAATATATTTGTACTTTTGTTGATACATATTCTGAAGTATTAGGAACTTGTCCTTATCAATGAGTTACTCTGAAGAATACTTGCTGTACATTGGATATACTCTATATTTTGGGCCCCTTTACATTGTCAGAGTGACAATGGCTCCCATTTTAAAGGAAATTGCATAATATCACAGGGAACACAATTTAGAATGGATATATATTCTTTACCATCCTTAAGCAGCACACCTTACTGAGAGAATGAATGGTCTTTTTAAAGTAAAGTTTAAGACAACAGATTATTCTTGTACAAATTGACAAGATAATTTATTTTTAGGATTCAAACCAATAAAATGGACCCACAGGAGAGACTACTCCTATAGTCTTAATGATGGCTTCAAATTTACAAATTCAAGTTCAATTCAAAGCCAGAGTCACCATTAAGTGATGTATTCAGGATTTTTGAGCTCAAGCTCCATACTAGGGGACTTTGCGGTCATCAGATAGTGATGTAAGTGCTGTATTAGAAGACTGGGTTGATATAGAATTAATTAAAGGAATACCAACTGGATCAGGCATTCAAATTCCTTACAGGGTATTTTGGACATTTACTACCTCAACTATGTAGGAAAAGTTCAAGTTTGGATTCACAACACTGGGAAGGAGCCTTTGCATATCCTTCCCAAGGATTATACTGTCTAGCTAATCATAATTCCTTATAAAATGGGTGCTTTGGGAAGATTGTCACAAGCCCCAGATGTCACCACACATGAGGGAGGATTTCACTCCACAAATATTAAAATTGGATCTAAGTTTTGAGTAAAGAGACATGATAAAGATAAACCTAAGGTAATTGAGGCAATTCCTGAAGGAAAATATACTATAGTAGTCACTTATTCAGGACAAGATGAATTAAAAATAATGCCTACTAAGCAATCATTCTTGTATGAATAGAAGTTTTTTACAGGACTGCTGATCATAAGTTGAGTCTTAATTTATGGGCACAGACACTGAGATCCCTCCTCAGGTTGAAATTTCAATTAGGTTAGATTTAAGCACTGCTATATTTGCTTGATCATAGTTTTACTAAATAGCATGACATAATTTAATTTCATATTCCTGCACATTTTCTGTCTTATAAAAATTTTATGAACTTTTCCCAAACATATCTCCTTTATCCCCTAGAATTTCAGGACTTCTGCAAGAAAAGTTTTCTTTGCTACTCAGAGCAATCAAAATGGAATGGGGATTGTCACAGCGGCTTTATTTTACATGTTTAGGTTGTTTTTTAGTTGATTGTTTTCATGTCTGTATGTTATCAATAGTGAGATTTATGTCAATTGTAGCGTAGTGAAACGATCCTCCTTTTTCTTTTAATGTGATATCACCGGGTTCTTGTTCATTCCAGAGGTTGTTCTAGCAACTTTCATTTTCATATTTTTTCAGAATCAACCAGGCCACAGTTCCCTCATGCTCACTTGCAGGGGACATAGTTTTGTAGTTTTTTTGTCATTCTCTTGGTGTACGGATTTTTTCCTGTTTTTGAATTTCCCCAGTATGTCAATCTATAAACAGGTATTCTCCGTTTAAGTCTAATATATGATTCTTGGTATTTTCTTGATGAAAATTACTGCAATTTCACCTCCTGCCTCTTTCTTATGATTAAAGAATTGATATTGTCCTAGCTTTCCCTGTATTTGTGTTTGTGACTTCAGTATAGCTACTTCTAATCACTGAGTTCCAACCACAGGAATGTGTGCATAGATGTGTTCTTACACTATGCATTGTTTTCTCATTTTTCTCTTCCATTGTATTGTGTTCATGTGTGCTCTTCATGTACTTCTCTGCCAAAGCCACACTTAGTGTTTCCTCAATGTGGTCTTGCTGAAATGAAATTAAATGGCCATTCACTTGTGTGGTCAGCACTTTCAGGAAAAGTCTCTAAATCATCTCACAATTTTGATGTATCATTTCCTCCTAGCCATCTTGTTAGAAGGCATCCTTTCCCATTACAAGATTTACATATGCATAAGAAAATTACATGCTCTCAATTAAATTTGCACACCTGTGGAACTGTGGACTTTCTACTTTTTAGTTGTTGAATAAAAAAAAAAGAATGCTATAATTGGGCCAGTGCTGTGGCATAGCTGGTAAAGCCACCGCCTTCAGTGCCAGCATCCCATACGGACATTGGTTCAAGGCCTGGATGTGTCACTTTATATCCAGCTTTCTGCTATGGCCTAAGAAATCCTTGGGCCACTTTACCTATGTGGGAGACCTGGAAGAAGTTCCTGGTTCTTGGCTTCAGATCCACCCTGCTCCGGCCATCTGGCCATTGCAGGCATTTGGGAAGTGAACCAGCAGATGGAAGATTGATCTCTTTCTCTCTCTCTCTCTCTCTCTGCCTTTTTGTGCCTCTGCCTTTCAAATAAATCTCTTAAAAAGAATTCTATATTACTATAGTTTTCATAATAACATTATTTAAAAATTTGTTGATTGAAATGGCTATCATTCCATTTGATATTTGTTTATAGCCCTTGCCTATATTCCCACTGAAGTAGGGTCTTTTATTTTGTATTTGTTGATCTCTTTATTTAGTGGAACATTAAGTCCTTGACTGCAAAGTTAATTAAAATATATTATCTTTGAAAACAAAAATTAATTCCTTTGACCAATTTATTTTTTAAAGATTTATTTATTTATTTGTAAGTCAGAGTTACAGAGAGAGAGAGAGAGAGAGAGAGAGAGAGAGAGAGAGATAGAAAGAGAGAGAGGTCTTCTATCTGATGATTCACTCCCCATTTGGCTACAACAGCCGGAGCTGTGCCAAATCGAAGCCAGGAGCCAGGAGCTTCTTCTGGGTCTCCCATGCAGGTTCAGAGGCCCAAAGACTTGGGCCATCTTCCACTGCTTTCCCAGGTCATAGCAGAAATCTGGATTGGAAATGGAGCAGCTGGGTCCTGAACCAGTACCCACATGGGATGCCAGCACTTCAGGCCAGGGTGTTAACCTGCTGTGCCATAGCACCGGACCAACCAATTTATTTTTGATGATAATCCCAGTTACCCACTCTGGTCTTGCTCCTAGCAAACTATGGAGTTACAGTATTGCTGTGGTAATTTGATCTCACTGTATTTATTTAGGTTTCCATTTGATTTAATACATCTACATCTAAAATAAATGTCTCAAAAAGCCCAAACATTGACTTTCCTAAAGGCTGTCATCTTGGATGCCAGTTTCATTATCATCATGTCCATAAAAGTTATTACATCAACTGTGTGACTTTCATGTACACACTTTCTAAGGACCACATTGGAATAGGGAAACTTACACATTGTGAGATCCATCTATTCTTTGACCATGTATTGGTCCTTTGGAACACCACTCTGAACAAAGCTTTTGAAATTTCCATTGGGTACAGCCCATGGCTCACTTGGTTAATCCTCTGCTTGTGGCACCAGCATCTCATATGGGTGCTGGGTTCTAGTCCGGGTTGCTCCTCTTCCAGTCCAGCTCTCTGCTGTGGCCCAGGAAGGCAGTGGAGGATGGCCCAAGTGCTTGGGCCCCTGTACCCGCAAGGGAGACTGGGAGGAAGTACCCGGCTCCTGGCTTCGGATCGGCATAGATCTGGCCTTAGCGGCCACTTGGGGGATAGACCCACAGAAGGAAGACCTTTCTCTCTCTTTCTCTCTCTGTCTAACTCTATCTGTCAAATTAAAAAGAAATAGAAATTTCCATTAAGTTAGAGTAAGCCACTGCTAATATTTTCTTAACCATGGTTTAGCTAAATAGCAAGAATTGACATGGGTTTATATTCCTGCATATTTTTATAAACTTTGGGACCTTTTACCAAAAATAACATTTTTATCCCCTAGAATTTCAGGATTTCTGCAAGTAAATTTCTTGTTGCTACTCATGGCAATCAATATGTAATGAGGAATATAATAGCTGTTTTATTTTAAATACTTGACTTGTCTTTCATTAGATTATTGTCACATGTGTATATCACCAGTAACCATTTTTCTGGCAATTCTCACATTTTCACTTTGATTGTGATGCATTCAGGTCTTTGTCCATTCTGGAAATTATTCTATCATCTTTTATTTTTCAAAAGCAACGAGGTTCCAGTTCAATCATACTCACTTGCTGGGAATATAGGTTTCTTACTCTTTGATGATTCTTTCTGTATTATGGATTTTTCCTAGTTTTGAATTTCCACAACATGCAATTCTGTATCTGGTATGCCCTGTAAGTCTAATCTCCTATGAGGCATGATATTTCTTGATGAAAATTTAATTATACTAAATATTTCACTACTGTAGTACAGACAGATACGTGAGACTGGGAGGAAGACCAAGTGCCTCTCAGATACCCTCAGTTCTGGTGGGCTGGTAACAAGTTAGCCTGGTTCTAGGGGCAAGAGAACTCATGCCAACACCTCACAAGTCTTAAATTTGAAGGAAGTTGGCACAGAAAGGAAAATCAACTCATTTGTATGTTCAACATTTCCATGTAAAGACTAAGTCATCTCAGAATTTTGATGCACCTATAGCCATGTTGGGGAGGGGGCTTTAAATAACATCCTCAGTGCAGACACTTGTACATAAATATATTATCAAAATCAGAAGTTTTATGTTCTTTTTAATGTATTTATTACCCTTTCTCCAATTATGTTGATCACTTATTTGTTTAAAATATATATTAACTTCCATTTTATATCCATGAAACTTTTTACAAATTATGGTATTTTCAGTTACCATAGATTTCAGCAGATCCACAATTGGGAGGGGACATTTCATAGAGTCAGCATGTCCATAATAAGGTGACAAGGCTGTAAAGGCAATGACGGTGCTTTATTTGCATTGTTCTCTCTAACACTCCCTATCTCTATATCTATATCTCTTTCTATCTCTATTTCTCTATCATCTCTGTCTCTATTTCTATTTCTATTTTTATTTCTAACTCTATCTCTACCTCTACCTCTACCTCTATCTCTATCTTTATCTCAGTCTGCACATCAGTGTCTGTCAGTCTCTTGGTCTCTTGTTCTATGTCACCTCAGTAGCAGAATTCCCAGGCAATTTGGCTAAAAAATACCACCTTGAGAAGAAAATACAGGAAGACTTATATTGTTTGGAGGACTTATGCATCTCATAAAAATTCTACCAATCACACAAAGCATTAATTTAATCATCTCCTGCCTTGACAGAGTTTGCATTTCACTGCAGGCATCTGTTGCTGCTCTCTGTCTTTTGGACCCTGATTCCAGAACAGCTTTAGTATTGTCTGAGATCTGCTGTCTTATATAGTTCTGGAGATGTGAGGTGGTGGTAGCCCTGGACACTTTGCCAGGCATTTGCTCAGCCCTGTAGACCTTTATCTTCCTTTCTGCTAATAGAGGTGGCATAAGAAGCTACTGGACCCTTGCTGTTGGGCAGTGAAACAGATTCTCAGGCAATCTTGCTGATTCCCTGTCACTATCATGGGATCTGATTCTTTCTGTAAGAAGAGGGAATTCATCTCCAATTTTTGATGCCTGATGAGGGTCCTCTGTTTTATCTGCTTGCCAATCTGTCATCTAATTTCCAGCCAGAGTAATGACCAGGCTTTGTACCAAAGCAACTCACCAGCCTTAGAGTGAGTGAGTGTGGAGACCCAGGTCTTGGAAAGGCAAGTCAGTTCTGTGGGGACCTCCTTGTAGTTGCACAGGTACATGAAGGACAGAAATGTGTTAGTGCTGAGCCACTTCACCTCTGAACTGTGGTTGTCAGGTTTCAGAGCAATGATACCCTGCCAACAGATTCTCCCTACCTTCCATCCATGTCAGTAGTGCAGCTGCTTTGGTTCACTCTGAATTTTTTCTACTGTCAGGTTCCTAAGAGCACATGAGAGATTTTGAATATACCAGTAAGGAAGATGAGTCAGGGAGCAGGGGTCTTCAGAATTGAATTGAAGGTCAATGAACTCAAGGCTTCAGCCAGCTTACCAGCCCATGCCTGAATGGCTTGTGGACTCTTGGAACTTAGCTTTGTAGGGCTTAGGTAAGGCTGGCTATGAGTGGGCAGGATAAATTCTCAATGTCCCTGGTTAATAGGTCACACAACCAAGACTTGATCATTCTTATCAAACTGTTTCTTCTGTGCCAGTTCTCTGGCATTGTGGGCTAAGCCTCCGCCTGAGGTTTGTATCACATATGGGCACTGACTCTTGTCTTGGCTGCTCCACATCCCATTAGGCTCTCTACTTATGGACTGGGAAAGCAGTGAAAAATGACCCACATGCTTGGTTCCTTCACCATGTAGGAGACCTGGAAGAAGCTCCTAGCCCCTGGCTTTAGATTGGCTCAGCTCTGGCCATTGCAGACATTTAGAGAATGAACCAGAGGATGGAAGACCTTTCTCTCTGCCTCTCCCTTGCTCGTCTATAACTCTACCTCTCAAGTATATAAATAAAATCTTTTTTAAAAATTAAAAAAACTATTTCTTCCTAAGCCTGAGAGGATTTCAATGCAATACAAAACAGCCATACAGCTCAGAGCACCCAAGGAGCCTGAACAGCATTTTTCTCTGCAACAGGCTTTTTTTTGCCCCAAATATCCTGTGTCTTTGTTAGCAGAGGGATGCCATAGAAATAACTTAAAAACCCGAGTACTGAATACAAAGAAGTCTATGAGAACAGATAGACATATCAGGGTGAGTTAGGATAGTCCTGGAGGAGCAGCATATGGGGGCTATGGTGACGCATGCATGGCACCACTACCGCTCTTCTTCCCCCTTCTCTTCCTGCATGTCTGGCTTTCTTACTCTTGTCTTTTTTCCATTAGGCCAGTAAAGGGGCAATTTAGACAAGTGACCTGTGACAAGGCAGCCTCTAGGCAGGTATCCAGGGAGACAGGAAGCCCAGGAGCCCAAGGAACTAGGGAGTCAGGGTACCTTCTTTAGAAGGAGCACCTGGGTAGTGATGAGATCTGGAAAGTTTTCTATTGTGGCCCTCAGTAGATGAAAGGAGTAACTCTTGGATTCATTCACTCCTGTTTAATGTAGTCACAGCTGCCATGGGTTTCAGGTTTGGAGATACTAGAGAACATTGGCTTCAGCTGGACCTTGAATGTGGAGGAAGATTTGCACCTCTGCTGGCTTGGATGCCGTCCCTCACCAGCCCTGGTTTCTTATTCAATTGACAAAGTCAAAGTCAATTTTTGGTAAGTTAACTTTGTGCCATTCCCTCTGAGCAGAGAGGCTGCTCTGACAGGGCTGTAAAAGTGTCCTGGATGTGCGGCTAGAGGCATCCATATGTGCCACTGAGGGGTTCTACGGTGGTTCTCTCTCTCTCTCTCTCTCTCCCTCTCTCTCTCCTCTTATACAGTATTACTCAGTGGTGGGAGTCAGATGTAGCATCCTCAGGGTTTACCTAGTACAGTATTCTCTGAATCTGTCTGCACTCTGCTGAACTTGCCCTTTGCTGTAGAGCTTCCTCTTCATTTTCTGCCAAGGCACACACTAATGACTATGCTTCTTTTCTCTGCTGCAGGCATGTGGGGTTGTGGGAAGGAGCAAGCACCTTGCTACCCCCCAGGAATTAGGAAATCCACAGCCACTTAACAAATGGCTGCTTGCTTTTCCCTGCCAACTCTCAAAGCTGCCTGGAGAAGGGACCCCTAAGACTGTTCATCCTTGACCAATCCTATCACCAGAACATGGGGCTAGTGACTCATTTACAGGCTACTAGAAACCCATGGAAGACACTTGACTACTCAGTCAATGAGCATCCATCTGTTTCCATGGTCCATCACTAGTAGAATATATAATTGAGTAGGTACTTTGAGTTCTGGGGTTCTGCTAGAAGCTGTATTTGGACATCATACTGAGTCATGTTCTCCAAGTTGGCTATCATGATAAAAGTAATATTAAGACATCTGTCATTGTGTGTCTGTGGGATGGTGTGGGATTGATTAAGTCAACATTTTATATAAAATAGGTTGTTTTTATATTTCTGCAAATAGGTGTTCACCATTCAGTTAAAATATAGTCATGAAGCTCTTAGGTAATTTTAAGGAACACAAAAATTAATTTTACAATATAAAGTACATCTTGTAAAAGCTAGAGACAAAGAAACATGTATCTCAAAATATCTAATTATTGGAGAATATTTTAGCCTGTATTCAAGGCAAGGAGAGGGGGAAGAAAGAATAGGAGCACCATGGCCAAAAAGCCAGGGGAAGGAGTGATCATTTGGCAGCTGCTTGGGATGCACATATCCCATATTGATGTGCCTGGGTTTGAGTTTTGAATTTATACTGCACTCCCACTTCCTGTGATTGGGTAACTGGAGGGAAGCAGGTGATTGATTAACTTGTTGGGTCCCTATCATCTATGTAGGAGACCCAAATTGAATTGCCCCCAGGCTTTGGCTTTGGCCCACCCTTGGCTATTGCAGATATTGGAAGATTCTTTCTCTCTCTCTCTCTCTCTCTCTCTCTCTCTCTCTCTCTCTCTCTCTCTCTTTCTCTCCATAAAAGATATTTAATAAAATAAAATCTAATCTTTTGGGTAAATAAAATGAGCTTATGACTAGAAGGGACTAAACTCTTATTTTACTTATGTTATATATCTATATAAAATCTACTTTTATATAATTTTTTCTGCTCATGTTTATATAAAATAACTGTGCATGCATCTTTGATGTATGTCACTAAATAATTTATGGCATATTTTCAAAAGAATTCAACACTGCTGTATACAGAGAGAGTTAACTTGCACATTTTAGGTCTGAAACTTGGTGATATTTTCCCTGCATTGGACAGTGAAAAATAATAAATCAAATGGAAAAACAAATTTAAAATTTAGAGCCAGAAAAAAACAGAAAATTTGGTTGTGTCAAGTGTATTTGTATTCTTAGGCAAGGTTGTGGCTGTTAAGGTGATGGTAAATAACATCTTTGACAAAATCTTTTGATGTTCTATGTGTATATGTATGAATACAAGGTGAAGGCCTCTACCTCCTGGAATTGTGAAGCTGGCCTCATTTACCTCCACATATTGATATGAAATTTTAAAATTCATTGTGAGACTTGAAACTTTAATGTCCCTTCCAACTTTTATATTAAACATAAAAAGAGGCTGGCACCTCTTAGCTCAATAGGCTAATCTTCTGCCGGCAGTGCCGGCATACCGGGTTGTAGTCCCGGCCGGGGCACCAGATTCTGTCCCGGTTGCTCCTCTTCCAGTCCAGCCCTCTGCTGTGGCCCGGGAGTGCAGTGGAGGATGACCCAAGTCTTTGGGCCCTGCACCCGCATGGGAGACCAGGAGAAGCACCTGGCTCCTGGCTTCGGATCAGTCCAGTACACCAGCCGCAGCGTGCCAGCCACAGATTCCATTGGGGGGTGAATCATCAGAAAAGGAAGACCTTTCTCTCTGTCTCTCTCTCTCTCTCTCTCATTGTCTGCTCTGCATGTCCAAAAAAACACACACACACACACACACATAAAAAGAAGAAAATTGAAAGTTATTTTTGCCTTTTTAAGAAGCACTAATTGGTTATCTTGAAATTGGTCAAGAATAAAGCCATGGTGTATGTTATGAATGATAATCTGTTAAAGTTATTGTAAGTTATCTGTATTTAGCAGAATGTGTTCATCAAAAATGATCTGAACTTGATTTTAAAGACTATTAAGAAGTTATGTTTGGAAGTTTTAACATTGATGAAGTAATTATTTGCTGTGAAAGAAACAAATATTGAATTAATAAGCAAAGATGGTGTGATATCTTTGGGTTTTATGAGACTGCTGAAAGTAAGTTAAGCAGTTCAATTCACTTGAAAAGAAAACATGTTTAATATCAATAGAAACTTTGAAGATATTGGTGCAAAAGATACAACCTCAGAGATTGGTCAGTTAACGTGGTACATTTTTGCTCATTCTGTTCAATGTGGATTTGCAGTACAGTGGTGAAAACAGTAAATGTGACATTTGAAAACAAACAAAAAAACCCTATACTTGAAAACAAAAGTTGCGACATGCTAACATAGATTACATGGATCATCGTCTCTTTTTGTGCTCATTATTCTTTAAAAATCCATAGCTGTGTTTTGTTCTGGTAATTGCAAATTTTGACCATTTACTCGGCTTGTTGTTTAATGATTTTGAAGAATGGCTAAAAAGAATGGCTAAAACCTCCAGACCATAACATACAAAGCCTTGTAGGAGCAACTCAGTAAAATTGGTGAAAGGAAGAATGAATAATATTATTTATGCACTTCTGTGTACCAAAAACTTAGTTGTTAGTTGTTTCCTTCAACTTGTTAGCTTATTGCAATCCCATTTGTGTATCTTTCCTTTTATTACCTATGCTTTTGGGTCTTACACAAGAAATATTTGCCTAGGCCATTGTCTTGCAGCATTTTCCCTATATTTTCTTCTAGTAATTTGATGGTTTGGGGGATTAAGTTTAGATTCCTTTCCCATTGTGAATTTATTTTTGTATATGTTGTAAGGAAGGGATATTCTTTCAAACTTCTGCAAGTAGAAATCCAATTTTCCAAACATGGTTTGTTTGAAAGGAGTACCCTTTTTCCAGAGTATGATTTTAGGTTGTTTGTCAAAGATTTGTTGATTGCAGATGCTTGTGTTAATTTCTAGGGTTTCTATTCTGATAGATTGCATACATGTCTACTTTTATGATAATACCAGGTTGTTTTTTCTTATAATAGCCCTGTAACTAAATAATTTCTTGGTTATCTTAAAAAGAATGCAATGTTGCTATTATAGAAATAATTATATTGCAAATTGTAGGTCTGAAATTTTGAGACTTTTCCTGCATTGGACAGTGAAATATTAAATCAAAGACAAAACGAAGTAAAAATTTAAAGCCCAAAAAAGTTCAAAAATTGTGTCAAATGTACTTGTATTCTTAGGCAAAGCTGTGGCTGTCATGGTGATAAATAACATTATTTTTTGACAAATTCTTTACCATGTAGGAATCCTGAGTTGTGTGAATACCTGGAACTATGTAACTGTCCTTGTTTACTTCCACAGGTTGATGACAGACATTTTTAAGATCAATGTGAGACTTGGAACTTTAATGTCTTTTTATATTAAAAACAAAAACAATAAAATTGATATGTCTTGCTATCTGGTATTATCATGCCTCTGGCTCTGTATTTATTGTTTAAGATTGTTTTAGATATTCAGGGATTTTTATTTTCCCATATGAATTTTAAGATTTTTTTGGTTCTGTGTAGAATTTCCTTGGAATTTTCATTGGAATCACACTGACTATGTAAATAGCTGTGAGTAGTATGGACATTATGGTTATATATTATTTTCATTCATGAATATGGTCAATTTTCCTATTTTTGTATATTCTATTTATTTCAATTTCTTGTAATTTTCATTGTAGAAATCGTTCACATTCTTGATTAAATGTATCCCATGGCACTAGAATGTTTATAGGTATTATGAATAGGACTGTTGTTTTAAGACCTTTTCCAGACAGAACATTGCTGGAGATTAAGAATGCTATGGATTTCTCTGCATTGATTTTATAACCTGCAACATTGTCAAATTCTCTTATCAATTCTAATAGTCTCAGTGGATTTTTTTTTTTGGTTCCCATGTATAAAGGATCATTTTGTCTTCAAACAGGGATAATTTGACTTCTACCATTCCAATTTTATGTGTTTGGTTTTTTGTTCTTACCTAATGACTGTGCCTAAAACTTCCAGAAATATATTAAGTAACAGTGGTGACAGAGGGTGTCATTGTCTGATTTCAGATCTTAGTGTAAATACTTGCAGCTTTTCCCCATTCAATGTAATTTTAGTTGTGGACTTGTCATACGTTGCATTGATTGTATTAAGGTATATTCCTTCTATACCCAATTTTATTATAAAAGAATATTGTATCAAATGCTTTCTCTGCATCTATTGAGGAAATTATGATTTTAGCCTTCATTTTATTGATATAATATATCAAATTTATTTATATATGTTGAACCATTCTTGGCTCTCTAGGGTAAATCCCACTTAGTCTGGGTGGATTATATTTTTGATGCATTGCTGAACTCAATTAAGTAGTAATTTGTTTAGAATTTTTGCATCCGTGTTCAACAGAAATATTAGTCTGTAATTCTCCTTTTCATTGTACTTTTACTTGGTTTTGGAATTAAGGCAATTCTAAAATTTAGCAGCCTAAAATGATTTTGAAATGGTTTCCTCTTTTCCAACTGTTTTTGAAACATTTGAGAAGTATGGATATTAGTTCTTCCTTAAACATTTGGTATAACTAAGTAGTGGTATTAAGCATCCAGGTCAGGGCTTTTCTTTGTTGAGAGGAAATTTAACCCTGCTTCAGTATCAGTCTTGGTTATTGATCTATTGATGTTTTCTATGTCTTTGTGTCTCAGTCTTGGTAAATTGTATGTGTCCAGAAATATGTCAGTTTTTCTAGATTTTCCAATTTGTTGTCATAAATAGCTGTTTGTAATAATTCATAATTATTCTTTCTATTTCTGTGGCATCAATTGTGACATCTTCCTTTTCATTTCAGATTTTTATTAACTTTGGGTCTTCTCTTTTTTGGTTAGTTGGGTAAATGATTTTTCAATTTTATTACTTTTTTTAAAAAACTTCTTCACTTCACTGATCTTTTGTATAGTTTTTATTTGTGTTTTTTTTTATTTCTTCTGTAATTTTTATTATCTTTCCTCCTAGTAATTTTGGGGTTTTATTAAATGTTGTTATTTTTGTATGTCATGAGGTGCACTGTTAGATCATTTATTTGATATCTTTAATTTTTGTTATAACCACTTATTGATATAAACTTAACACTGCTGTTACTTTATATATAAGTTTGATATGCTGTTCTTTGTCATTTATTTAAAGGATTTTTTTATTTGTCTTTTGATTTCTTCTGTGATCCACTCTTCATTCAGGAATATGTTGTTTATTCTCTATGTGAAGAATATTTTCTAGAATTTCTTTGGTTGTTCATCTCCACCTTGATTCCACAATGGTCAGAAAAATTACATGATTTGGTCCCACTTTTTAAAAATTTGTTGAAACTTGTTTTATGACCACAGTTCATTGTAGGGAATACTCAGTTCATTGATGAAATGAATTTCTATGCTGCAGCTGTGGGATGGAATGTTCCATTTGGTTTATATTGTAGATGAGCTCTGTTTTTTACTTTGCTTATTTTTTATCTTGTTTACATAACCTTTGATGAAAGTGGTGTGTTGAAGTGCACCAGAATTATTGTATTGAATCTTATGTCTCGTTCTAGAACAATTAACATTCCTTTCATAAAATTGAGTGTCCTAGCATTGGTTGCAAATATACATACCATAGTCAAATCTTCTAATTATATTGATCCCATAATCATTATATGACTTTCTTTGTCTCTAACAGTTTTGTTTGTTTGTTTGTTTTCTTTTTTTTTTAAAGCGGGCAGCCTGGGGTGGGGTGTTGGGGGGTGCCAAGCCCCGCGCTCATGCCGCCCTTGAAGCAGGAGAGGAGGGAGGAGACACGGGAGCCGCTCGCATTGATCCTGGGGACAAACGGTAGGGTCATGAGGAGGAGATGTCGCCGCCACCCCTGCAGCCGCCCCTGCAGCCACCACCTCCTGCCTCCTCTGCCCGCCTGCCGGCTGCTGGCAGCCAGAGGCCCCCAGACGCTGTGCCCCCCACCCCGGAGGCAGTCCTCAGGCCTCCTTCCTCAGGCAGCCATGGCCGCCACCTCCCAGACTTGTTTTTTTTTTTTTTTTTAGCTCAGCCGGCCCTGAATCATTTTTTTTTTCTTAAAGTCTATTTTGTCTAATATAAGTGCAGGTACTCCTGCTCACTTTTGATTTCTGTTTGCATGTAATATATTTTTTCAACCTTCGAATTTCAGTCTGTGTGAATGTTCATTGGTAAGTGTGTTTCAGCCAATCTGTATTTTTAATTGTGTAATTGAGCCCTTTTACATTCAAATTATTGTTGATATGTAAGGATTTTGTTCAGCCATTTTCCCATTTCCCCTTAAATATCACTATTGTTCGTCCAGAATCACCACTGTTCTTTTTTTTTTTTTTTTTTGGCCAGGCAGAGTTAGACAGTGAGAGAGAGACAGAGAGAAAGGTATTCCTTTTCAGTTGGTTCACCCCCTCCAAGTGGCCGCTATGGCCGGCACATTGCAGCCCTGGCACTGGGCCGATCTGAAGCCAGGAGCCAGGTGCTTCCTCCTGGTCTCCCATGCGGGTGCAGGGCCCAAGGACCTGGGCCATCCTCCGCTGCACTCCCGGGCCACAGCAGAGAGCTGGACTGGAAGAGGAGCAGCCGGGACAGAATCCAGCGCCCAACTGGGACTAGAACCCAGGGTGCTGGCGCCACAGGCAGAGGATTAGCCTAGTGAGCCATGATGCTGGCCATCCACTGTTCTATTTTAAAGATTTATTTCTTTATTTGAAATACAGAAATACAGAGAAAGAGAAGGAGGGAGAGAGAGAGAGAGAGAGAGATCTTCCATTTGCTGGTTCACTCCCTGAATGGCTGGGCTACACTGTAACCAGGAATCAAGATCTTTTTCTAGGTTTTCCACATGATGGTAGGGGCTTGAGGACCTGGGCCTTCTTTTGTTGCATTCCCAGGAATATTAGCAGGGAGCTGAATAGAAGTTGAGCACTCAAGGCATGAACTTGTGCCCATATGGTATGGCAGCACTGCAGAAAGTGGCTTCACCTCCTATGCCACAGTGCTGGACCCACCACTATTCTTTTGCTGGGAGTTTCCTGTCGTCCCCTTCTTTCATGATGCTGATTTCTGTTCTCTGTTTCTGTATGTAATACATCCTTAAGTATTATTTGTAAGGCTGGTCCAATGTTGAAGTATCAGGATTGGAGCAACCAGGACTTGAACCGGTGCTTATGTAGGATGCTGGCACTTCAGATAGTAGCTTTACCAGCTACACCACAGTACTGGCCCCTGTTGGTTAATTTCTTATGTGAACCATTCTAACAGTGGTCTGGTGAAAACTCATTGTGGTTTTGATTTGAATTTCTAACGGCTACTGATTCTAAGCATTTTTTCATGTGTCTGTTGGCCATTTGAATTTCCTCTCAAAAAATGCCTGTTCAAGTCTTCAAGTCCTTTGCCCATTTCTTAACTGTATTTTCTGTTTTGTTGTTGTTGAGTTCCTAAGCTCTTTGTAGTTTCTGAATATCAGTCATTTATTAGTATCATGGCTTGAAAATATTTTTCCCATTCTGTTGGTTGCCTCTTCACTTTGGTGACTTTTTTTTTTCAATATAGAAGGTTCTCAGCTTGATGCAATCCCATTTGCCAAATTTAGCTTTGATTGCCTGTGTGTCTTGTTTTTTTTTTTTTTTTACCAAGACATCTTTGCTTATGCCAATGTCTTGCAGAGTTCCCCCAATATTGCCTAGTAATTTGATGGTATTTGGTCATAAATTTAGGTCTTTGACACATTTTGAGTGGATTTTTTTTTAAAGTGTAAGGAACGGGTCTTGTTTCAAACTTCAGAATGCAGAGACCCAGTTTTGCCAGCACTGTTTATTAAAGAAACTGTCCTTGCTCCAGGGATTGATTTTAGCTGCTTTATCAAAGATAAGTTGGTTGTAGATGCATGAATTGATTTCTGGAGTTTCTAATCTGTCCTATTGGTCTACACATCTATTTTTGGGCAGGTCTTTATTTCACCTTGAATGATGGATGAGATCTTTCCTAGGTATTCTGGGTTGGGTGTGAATCCAATTGCAAGAAATTGTTTTCATTTTTAAAAGGTTTGTTCATGATTGGTTCACTAGTTTTGTTCCTCCCTCATTCATCATAGAATACTCCAACCTCAGATACCCCCTACTTTGAGTTGCCTCCTGACTCTAAGGAAAACTGATATAAATCAGCTTGTGTTCTCCATGTTGGGGATTCACATGATGCTAGTTACTTAATTCTGAGCACTACTACTCCCTCCATGATGTATTTTGATTTTGGCACAGGCAACTATGGAACGGATTTCATGCTGAGATAAAATATGCTGGCAGATTCAGATTCCCATCAGAAAACTCTCTAAATTATTTAGCATTGCCCATAATGCTAGTGTCCTATTATCTGTACATAGCAGAAAATACACAAAGAAATATGGGGGAAAGTTATTGGTCCCATATGACACAATAGTGAAATAGCATCTGAAACCCTGTTCAATATTAATCACTATGGGCAGTTGTATCCTGCAATCTCAGTGTTTGTGTAGCATTTGTTCACTAAAGTTGTACCTAATCCACTATTACTAATTAAATATGCTGCACTGATAAATGATGTTTCTGTGTAACAAAAAAGAGCAAAATAATTTAACCCTTTGTTACTGAGATGCCTAATAGGAAAAAGGTACACAAAAAATCTGCATCAATTGAGAGTATGTTATAAAGTCTTGCATACTGAACCATCAAGAATCATGGAGAACCATGAATGTTTGGTGCAGCAGCTAACATGTTGCCTCTTGGGATTTCTGTATCCCATATTGGAATGTCTGGGTTCTCATGTTGACTCTGATTCTGATTCCAGCCTCCTGCTAACATGAGCCCTGGAAGACGGCAGGTGTTGATTCCACTACTTTGATTCCTGCATTCATGTGGGAGATCCAGGTAGAGGTCAAGGCTCCTGGCTTCAGCTTGGCCCAGCCTTTGCCATTATGGCCATTTGAGGAGTGAACCAGTGAATGGAAGACCTCTGTCTATTTGCACCTTTCAAATACATTCTTTAAAATCTGAAATTGAACAGAAGTGAGAGTTAAGAGAGTGATGATAAGCCAACTAGTCAATTCTTCCAAACATGAGGGGATAGTAAATGATGTAATGTGATGCCATCAACTTCAAGAATTTCAAATATCTTTATTGTTTCATCAGTGAATTTTAATAGTGTTCATCATTGAAAAGAAAGTTTTAAGATATTTATTTATTGAAAAAACAGAGTGGCAGAGAGGAAAATACAAACTTAAAAAAATTACAGTGCGTAAAATATCCAGCACCTAGTAGAATCACATAGATAATAAATGTCTGTTGAAAATAGATCTTTGTAAATAATAAAATAGGAGTGGGAGAAGAAAGAAGATTGGGTGGGAGTATGGGCGGGAGGGAGGCAGGGTGGGAAGAATCACTATATTCCTTTTTTTCTTCTTCTTTTTTATCTTTTATTTAATGAATATAAATTTCTAAAGTACAGCTTATGGATTACAATGGCTTTTCCCCCATAACTTCCCTCCCACCCACTACCCTCCCCTTTCACACTCGCTCTCCCCTTCCATTCACATCAAGATTCATTTTCAATTCTCTTTATATACAGAAAATCAGTTTAGTATATATAAAGATTTCAACAGTTTGCCCTCACATAGCAACACAAAGTGAACAAATACTGTTGGAGTACTAGTTATAGCATTAAATAACAGTGTACAGCACATTAATGACAGAGATCCTACACGATATTTTTTAAAAAATTTATTAATTTTCTATGTAATTTCCAATTTAACACAGTTTTTTTTTTCATTTTCAATTATCTTTATATACAGAAGATCGATTCAGTATATACTAAGTGAAGATTTCATCAGTTTGCACCCACACAGAAACACAAAGTGTAAAAATACTGTTTCAGTACTAGCTATATCATTACTTCACATTGGACAACCCATTAAGGACAGATCCCACATGGGACATAAGTACACAGTGACTCTTGATGTTGATTTAACAATTTAACACTCTTGTTTATGGCGTCAGTAATCTCCCTAGGCTCTAGTTATGGGTTGCTGAGGCTATGGAAGCCTTTAGGGTTTGCTGACTTTGATCTTATTCCTACAGGGTCATAGTCAAAGTGGAAGTTCTCTCCTCCCTTCAGAGAAAGGTACCTCCTACCTTCATGGCCCCGTTCTTTCCACTGGGATCACACTCACTGAGATCATTCATTTAGGTCTTCTTCTTCTTCTTTTTTTTTCCAGAGTGTCTTGGCTTTCCATGCCTAAAATACTCTCATAGGCTCTTCAGCCAGCCAGATCCAAATGCCTTAAGGGCTGATTCTGAGGCCAGAGTGCTATTTAGGACATCTGCCATTCTATGAGTCTGCTGTGTCTCCCCCTTCCCATGTTGGATACTTCTCTCCCTTTTTGGTTTTATCAGTTACTATTAGCAGACACTAGTCTTATTTGTGTGATCCCTTTGACTCTTAAATCTATCAGTTTGATCAATTGTGAACTGAAATTGATCACCTGGACTAGTGAGATGGCACTGGTACATGCCACCTTGATGGGATTGTATTGAAATCCCCTGGCACGATTCTAACTCCATCATTTGGGGCAAGTCCGATTTTGCATGTCCCAAATTGTACATCTCCTCCCTCTCTTTTTCTCATTCTTATATTTAACAAGGATCACTTTTCAGTTTTTAAACACCTAAGAATAATTGTGTGTTAATTACAGAGTTCAAGCATTAGTACTAGAACAAAAAAAAAAATACTAAGATGGATAAAGTATTACATTGTACATAAACAGTCAGCA
This sequence comes from Lepus europaeus, assembly GCF_033115175.1. Taxonomy (NCBI): domain Eukaryota; kingdom Metazoa; phylum Chordata; class Mammalia; order Lagomorpha; family Leporidae; genus Lepus; species Lepus europaeus. The sequence goes on along the minus strand of NC_084847.1, from coordinate 44,902,085 downwards.
CAAGATCTGATCAAGTCACTGTATTCCTAAATTAGTATATATGAAATGCTGAAGTCTGTATTCCTTAAATAAAATTTTAATAAATAAATAGATGAATAAACAAATAAATAATAGTTTGTGGAATGCCTGTCTATTGACAAAAAGCAAACACAACTGAAGAGGCCAAACATTTAATCTAGATAGTTTCAAACAATATTAACATATCTGTTTAATGGTCATCACAGTCATCAAAATTAAGCCTTTGAAAACTATTGCTTTGTGACACAGAGTGATGTTTGGTGCAACGGTTAGGATGCCTCCATCCTGTATCATCCCATATCAGAGTACTTTGGTTCAATACTCATCTCAAGCTTCCTGTTAATGCAGATCCTGGGAACCAATAGGTAATAACTCAAATAATTAGATCCCTGCCACCCACATGAGACCTGAATTGAGATTTGGCTCCTGGATTTGGCTCAGCCTGGTCATTGTGGGCATTTGGGGAAGTGAACCCATGAGTGAGAGTGCCCCCTCAAATAACTAAACTTAAAAAAATAAGTAAGAACTAGATAAACATTGTAGGTACCTTATGATTATTCCCATGTAAAAACATCTGGATAAGTGGCAAAATTACAATAATTATGGTTTTATCAAGCTAGTAGAACCTGGGATGATTTAAAAAAAATTACTCTTTTTGAAAGGTGTTTATTTGGATAAAAGGGAAATACTAAAAATTTCATCATCCAGGAAATCCACCACCATCGCTAAGTAGGTTCTGCTTTATTTCTGGTGTTTCCACCTCTTAGTCTATTCTTTGGGCAACTTTTGTCAGTCACATAGTGTTGAAATGCCATAATCTATTTGCCTACAGTAATATTTGCCATGTCAGCTTGGTTGCAACATTTTCTTTGGGAAAAGAAATGATGGAGCCATGCCATTACCCAAATTCTCTCTTATGTGTTGAGGCTAAAATTTTTAAAATAATAAAAAAAGAAGAAACCCCTGTGTGTATCAGTATTGTTGCATTCATTTTGTCAAAATATTTAATTTTTGTCAAAATAATGTTTAAAATGTTGTAATACATTTATAAAATATTTTATTCATCTGTGATTATTTAAAAATTTACTGTACATGGGTGAAATAGTCATCTTTCCATTTTATTATTATTTATAGCCCTTGCCTATATCACCACTGAACAGGGCCTTTTTACTTGTTTATCTATTTAGTGGAACATTTACCCTGTTGACTGTAGTGTTGCTTAAAAGTGTTATCTCAAATACTGAAAAAAAGAACAAAGAAGGAAATAAGGAAGGAAGGGGAAAATTAAGGGAGGGAAGGGAAAGTGAAGGGAGGGGGGTTGCTAGGGAGGAAGGGAAGTGTCATATTTTTAGAATTATATCTATAAACTACATTTAACCTGCCCTCTTTGTCTTAATATTACATTGCATAAAAGAATGAAATATTTCAGAAGAAAATAATATGTTTTATGCAATATCATATAGTCATCTATAATTGTTTTTGAGAGCTATCAATAAATTATAAGGAGTGGCATTTGGCCTAGTTATTAGCATGCATCCATCTCATATCACAGTGCTTGGATTGCTTACCTCCAGCTTCCTTCTAATGCAGACCCTGAGATGTAGCAGATGATGGAGCAAGTAATTGGGTCTGTGCCACTCATGTGGGAGACCTGGATAAGTTCCTGGCTTCTGGCTTTCACCCAGACTACCCCTTGTCATTTCAAGCATTTGGGAAGTGAACCAGTGTGTGAAAGTGATCTCTTTCCTTGGTATTTCTGCTCTGTACTTTCTCTCAAATAAATAAATAATTTATTAAAATACAGGATAAAACATTGTAGGTACATTATGCTAATACATGTGTAAAGTATTTGAGTAGGAAAAGGGCTCAAAGTCATAATACTTATGATTTTATCAAATTAGCAGAATGATAATTTAATTTTTTTTACTTTAGTCTAAAAAATCATTTTTTAAAAAGGAGAAATGATCAAAAGGATAAATAAGAAAAAACAAATCAGAATTCCATAAAGCTAGAAAGGCACTGCCAATAAGGGAGTAAGTTCTGCTTTGTTTATGGCCCTTACCTATCTAATGTCTTCTTTTCATGACTTTTAAAAATCACATGGTATTGCCACACTGTAATATGCTTGCATAATATTTGACATTATAGTCTGTTTGCAATCTTTCACTGAAAAATAATGATAGATCCACGTCATTACTCAGCGAGGTGGCCAGAGTTGAAAGTAAGATGTCTGGAAAGTGGGTAGGGGTGAGTGCACACCCCAGGGAGACTGCAGGGAACAGGAGCATAAGGGCTCCTCAGGGGCTCTAAGATGTGCAATCTCCACGTGTGGCACTTAAAACATGGCAAGAGCTGTACCAGGAGGGTCAGAGATGGGTGGCAGATTTCCTGACCTCTACGCTCTAATCCTGAGCAAATGAAGTTTGTCTGAGGGATTGGATTTGCATAGGTGTCTGTGCCCTGAGCTGGAGGTGTGATGAGACCTAGCAGGGTGCATTCCCTTTTGTAATTCTCCCAATCTGAACTTTGATTTGGGCAGTGGAGGATGAGGCTGAAGCCAGGATGGATGTGCTGGGGTGCAGAAGAGGGAACAGCTGACCACAGAAAGCAATGGGGTGGGGAGACTGAGACTTGCGGTGATATTTAGAGGGGCATGGGTAGGTCCTGGACGGTGGGGCTCCGGTCGCCAAGGACATCCCAGGCTCTGCGCTGTCTGGGAGCCCACCGCGGTGGAGATGAGAACCGGCAGTGCCAAAGGGCAGTGGGGGAGGCGATCTCAGAGTAGGAGAGCGGGGACCGCCTGCCGGGAACCAGGGTCCCGCGCTCCTTCAGGCCCCTGTTCCACTCCGTGCTGGTGATCGCTTCTCGATCCTGCCCTCATCCCCGCGGACTCCTTCTTCCCTACCGCGATCCCAGCCCCCCCCCCATTCCTGTGACCACGCCTAACTGCGTGCTGCCCATCATTCGCATTCATCCCCCAGACCCATCTCTGGGTGTCTGTCTCCAGTCTCCCGCAGGCCCAACCCTTCCCCGCCCCAACCCTCCCGATGCCTTCACTGCCTTATCTTTTCCCAGCGCCCCTCTCCCTCTTTGGCTCCTGTCACTTCAAACCCATATCCCTGCTGTTTCTGCTCGGCCACCTCCTTGCCAGCGTCCTCCCACAGGTGTCCTCAAGTCCATCCGTCCGTTCCACGCAGACCCTGTCCGCGGAGCTGTGGCTGCCTACTTCTCCTGGGCCTGTTGAGCATTCTGTGGACCCAGAGTCAGCCTGCGGGATGTGAGCACGGCCACTGGGCCCAGGTCTCAGCTCTGTCTGGACATCCTCGCTCGCATGATGACCCCTGGCGGCCAGAGCCGGCACTGCAGCCGCTGCCACCTTCAGGCCAGAGCCAGGTGGTCCCTTTGGAATAGGATGCGGCTCTGTGCTCCCTCCCAGAGCTGTGTCCACCCACTTCTTGGAAACAGGAATCCTCTCCCGAGTCCTGCATCTTAGGCAGCCATATACTAACTCAGACTCTCCCATTCCTCATCAATCTATTGCATTGTAACCTGGGCCACGGCTGCTGTGTGCCCCTGGTCCCCTGGAATAAATACCCCATTCCCCAGCCTTGCTCACTCACGGCCGGGCAGAGCCCCAGGACAGAGGCTCCAGGGCCTGAGACACTGCTTTTCACAGCCTATCAGTCCTATGGCACCAAGCAGCAGCAACCTGGCCAGCCTGATCCCCACCCACCACCAGCACCAGCAGCACCACCACCATTCCCATTCACCTTCCTGCCTTATGCTTCTTCTGCTTTCCTCCTAAGCCTGATTCAGGGGGTCTGACACCTTGCCTCTCAAGCTGCTTGGCAGAGAGGCCTGAAGCTTGACAGGAATCTGGAGAACAGGAAGGACGGAAGGCATGGGTTAGCCTGGGAGAGAGGCTGGGGTGGGGGTTTCTGCTGAGAACCCCTTGTGTTGAAGAGGCTCTCTCAAGGGTTTCTCAGTAGTTGACTTGCAGGGGGGTGCAGATGCCGTGGCAGCAGAGAAGCTCTGCACATAAGGAAGGGAGCTGGCAGGGCAGGTTTCTCACTTATTTGGCAATGTTGGGGGCTGTCAAGGGTACTTCAAAAACCTTGTGGGAAATAGAGCTATATGAGAAATTTACTTTGTGCAAATATTTTTGAAATTCATGCACAAAATGTTCACAATACACATTTTCTTACCTTTTATTTAATGAATATAAATTTCCAATGTACAGCTTATGGATTACAATGGCTTCCCCCTCCCATAACTTCCCTCCCACCTGCAACCCTCCCCTCTCCCGCTCCCTCTCCCCTTTCATTCACATCAAGATTCATTTTCAATTCTCTTTATATACAGAAGATCAATTTAGTATATATTAAGTGAAGATTTCAACAGTTTGCACCCACATAGAAACACAAAGTGAAAAATACTGTTTGAGTACTAGTTATAGCATTAAATCACAATGTACAGCACATTAAGGACAGAGATCCCACATGAGGAGCTAGTGCACAGTGACTCCTGTTTTTGACCCAACAAATTGACACTCTAGTTTATGGCACCAGTAACCACCCTAGGCTGTCATCATGAGTTGCCAAGGCTATGGAAGCCTTCCAAGTTCGCCGACTCTGATCATATTTAGACAAGGTCATAAAAGACAGGGTGACGATAGTAACCAATGATCCTAAGAATGGCATTAACCAGGTCTGAACAATTATACAGCATTGAGTGGGGAAGAGGACCATCAGTACACACAGGTTGGGAGTAGAGCCATTGGTGGTAGAGTAGAGGTTATGATTACAAAGGAATGAGGCCCAAGTGTGCTAGACAGGGTCTAGAACAAAGGACAGAGTCATTACTAGAGGAGCTAAGAAAGGTGCTGTCTAAGCTACAATTAAGTTTTCTGATTGAGAGGCAAATAGAACCTGATAGAAGGGGCTTGATAATAATCTGGTGGGCTTTAGGCCTTGTAAGTTAAGAGGCCCAGACCTATCTATCTCTTCACATGGGGTACATCCTAAGGGAGGTGTGAACCACCTGAGGGAAAGCACCCTGTTGAGTTTCATTACCTAGCTGGTCTGGGAGGAGAGCTGTCCAGGTAAAGGCAGGTGGCATCTCTAACAAGAAATTTACAGTTCTGCCTGCAATGTTGCTGACCCTGCTTGGCCGTCCCCTCAGCTGCAGGGGTCACTTTGGAAGTTGGGCTGAGTGAAGGGCTTTTCAGCTTAGAGCCAATATGATATGTGCCTCTGACCTGGGCATCCTTCGACTCCAGGGCAGGTCCATTTCCAGTGATCCAACTCTTGGCAGAGCTGCCAGGGCTCTTCACAAGCTGACTTCTGCTGAAGCCCAGGCTTACCACATTGAAAGCCACTGCAGTGGACTGGCCTGTGGGGTCTCCTTGAGGGCAGATCACTGTACAGAACAGCCATTAATAGGCCTGCCACCCATTGCTTCTGATGCCTAGCTTTCTTTTCCTCCTGGTTTTTGTTAAAGCAGACCAGAGAATGCAAGTCAAGGGAGTGCCCATGTCCCATCTCTAATCTTCGGTGGCCTGAACTACAAGTCTATAGTCACAGGCATGTTCTGTAGTACTTTTTCTAAGGTAGACAATGCCCATGAGGAAAATTATATTCTCACTGTAAAACTTTCTTTCCCTTTGGTCTGAAAGGGAGGTTTTTTCTACTTACTGCTTACTTCGCTGATGGCGAAGTAAATCTAGCTATGAGATTATAATTTAAGCTCTTATTTTGGCTATGCTATTACAGAAAAATGTTAGCCATCTCTTTTATAACGTCTAAGGATTAAATTGTGTGTCTTACAGATTCCTTCATAATAGAATTAGTTACCTACCTTGAGGAGAATAGAGAAATGAAAGAACAAGTTGTGCTTAGAATAGAGAAATGAGGGGGCAAGTCCTAGATCGCTTGCTGACAATAGCCATATTACATGAATACTTAGCAAACAGTTTCAAGCATTAGATAACAACTTAAGAAAACATCTACCAGAAGGTCCAATGCCTTCTATAAATTTTAAGAATTATGTATTTGGAAACACCTCTTAAATATCCAACATGGTGTAGTTTGTTTAACCAGTAAACTTAAGCACAAACATATAAAATGTTTTTAGTTTCTTTCTACCAAAAAGTATAAAACATATGATGCAGAGATTCAGGTCACATGAATTAAAATGTATCTTTGATTAAATTTAGCAGTTTAAATTTATGGACAATCTTATCTATAAGCCGATTAAAATAAAATTCTTAATAAAATTTTCCCATGTGAACATACAATATGTACACATATGTAACATAGCATAATAGACCAATATAGCAATTTTAATAATAGCTTTTAAAATCTCTAACTCTTTTTGTAAATTCCCAATTGATTTGAATTGCTTTTTGTTTTTAGTAACCTCAGTTAACCATACTTTCTCTCAGTTGGTACTGTTAATACATTATTGGCTTCATCTATTTACAGAGCCATCCCAAAGTAGTGAATACAATAGAAGTGGCTGGAAAAAGTCCATAGAAACCTATAGGAGGACAGCTAAACCCAGAACCAACAACGCTTTAGTTTTATGAGCATCAGATCATATATAACTGTGGATGGCAAGATACTTTAACTTGCCATGTTTAAAATTATAAACTCATCAACCAACAAGAGGCACTTGCTTACTTCACAGTATTTTTGAAAGCACCTATAGGATTTTACAAGTATTTAACCCTATAGGCCTCTGGGGATTTCTCATTAAGATAACTATCATGTCTAGTAACACAAGATCATTAGACTTTTTAATTCTCAAACATTTGTATTAATAGCATTTTCCATTATAGAAACTTAAAATTTAGTACCACGTCACATCTTGACAGTACTTCTAATATAATCCAAATAGCCTGATTGGTTGGTGTCACTATAAGATGAGAGACATAGGTCCTTCGATTTTTTTCAGTTGGGCCCAAACTGGAAAAACCAAAGTCCAAGATTTACTGGAAATTTTAGAGTCCAGATTGTTTGAAACTTTGATTTTTTGAATGCCTGTCAAGAATGCCAAGAAGGCTCAAAATCCAAAATATCTGGTTGAAATAAGATTCCTTAAAATCATGACATAACATAGACCAAATTTGATCATTGTTAGAAGGTGCTTATTCAAATCTTTGAAAATAAGCACATATTTACATAACCCATAGCTCTTAATAAAAATTCAGCTGTTTTTGAACAATTAGAATTTAACAGACATCAAGAGAACATACTAGATTACTTTAACACATTGCTTTAACAGAGAATCAGATTTTAATTCTATGTCAAAGAGAAATTGAGCTTCCTGTGATCTTTTGCTGTGAGGTTTCCTTCCTTTACCTTCTTTCATATTGGTGACCATGTTTCTGTGTTTCTGTGTGTAACACATCTTTAAGCATCTTTTGCAGGGCAGGATGAGTGGCAACAAATTCTTTCAATTTCTGTTTGCTATGAAAAGTCTTTATTTCACCTTCATTCACAAATGAGAGCTTTGCAGGATATAATATTCTGGGCTGGCAGTTTTTCTCTCTTAGTACTTGGGCTATGTCTCACCATTCCCTTCTAGCTTGGAGTGTTTCTGATAAGAAATCAGCTGTGAGTCTAATTGGAGATCCTCTGAGAGTGGCTTGACATTTCTCTCTTGCACATTTTAGAATCTTTTCTTTATGTTTCACTGTGGTGAGTTTGATTACAACATGCCGTGGTGAGGATCTCTTTTGGTCATGTTTGCTAGGGGTTCTATGAGCTTCCTCTACTAGGAGGTCTCTGTCTTTCTCCAAACCCGGGAAGTTCTCTGCAAGTATCTCACTAAAATGGCCTTCTAATCCTTTCTCTTTCTCCATGCCTTCAGGAACTCCTAGAACCCGAATGTTGGGTTTTTTAATAGTATCCTGTAGAGTCCCAACAATATTTTTTAGATCTCTAATTTCCTCTTCTTTTCTTTGCTTTGACTTTATACTTTCCTGTGCTTTGTCTTCTAAGTCTGATATTCTCTCTTCTGCTTCACCCATTCTGTTTTTAAGGCTCTCTAATGTGTTTGTCATTTGATCTATTGAATTTTTCATTTCATTATGACTTCTCATAACTATCACAGTTTCTTGTTCTACTAGTTGTTTCATTTCACTTTGATCCCTCCTTAATATTTCATTTTCACGAGAGAGATTTTCTTATCCATTAAGGATTTCTGTAGTTCAATAATTTGTTTTTGAGAACTTCTTCATGTTCTTATCAATTTTTTGAGATCCACTTCTTGCATTTCCTCTATCTCTTCATCTTCATAATCTTGCATTGGGATGTCTTGTTCATTTGGGGACATCATAGTGTCTTCCTTGTTCTTGTTACCTCGGTTTTTGCATTTGTTGTTTGACATATTGGAGATATTCTTTGGTTTCTTCACTGTGGTGTTTTTGTTTTCTTTTTATACTGTGACTCTAGGATAAGTGGACTGTCTGCTTTCGATGGAGCCTTAGAGACTTGAGATGGGTGTGGCCTGAAAGCTCTGTTTGGTTCCTCAGGGTTGAGGGTGTGTTAAAGGTGACACTCCCAGGTTAGGAGTGGTAAATCTCTCTTTTTTTATTCAAAAGGGAAGTAATTCCACACAGCTGAACAGAATTGTAGGTAGTTAGCAGGCAAATGATATACCCACAGAGCCAGAGATCAGAAGTTCTTTCCCAAGGACCACACAGGGAATCTGTGCTGCCCTCAGTGTGGGCTCCAATTCTCCTACAGACTCCCACTGGGTTGCCAAGTTTACTGGATTGTAGCATCTCTGGAGAGTACTCATGTGAATTCTGTGAGTTCTCTCCTGCACCATCTCTTTTTTCATAGTCTCAGTTCATTAGCACCACACATTCATTAAATCCTAATCTCCTGTTATTTCACCCTTCCCCCCAGACTCAGGTGTTTCTGCTAGGCTCAGGGCTGGTGCAGACCTGAAGTCGCCCTGCTTATGACGTATGTCCAAAATGGCGCCTGCTCTTTGAGTTGCTCACCTTTGAGAGGTGATCAGAGAGAGAGAAACTCATGTCCATATCGGTCACTTTTTTTCTCACTCTCTCTCTCTTCTAGTTAGCCTGGTGAACTTTTCCCCACGGGGTTTCAAGCCTTGTTCCCTCTACTCTCCTCCTTCTGCTTTCCCGCTGGTGTCTCAGGCTATTGAGGTTCAGCTCACCTGACATTCCAGCGGTGGTGTGTTGATTCTGCCGCTGGTGTCCCAAACTTGGGCTCCCACGCTCTCCACGCCAGTCCACTGTGAATCACTAGTTCTGGAAGAGTTTCTTTTGCTGTTTTTTCCCCTATTCTTCCTTGAACCTGCAGCATCTCCACTTTTATTAAACTCTCTCTCCGGGCTATCAATGTGCTCCCTTCCTATTCTGCCATCTTGCCGCTCTCTCACAATACACATTTTCCAATAACATTTTGAAGTCCTCCTGATACATCTTTGGAAGCCTTTAATGAGATGGGTCAGATATATGCTCTGGAATGGGGCAGGAGGTTAGTCCTGATGGCCTTTTTTTAAAAAAAAATTATTTGACAGAGTTATAGACAGTGAGAGAGAGAGAGAGAAAGGTCTTCCTTCCATTGGTTCACTCACCAAATGGCCACCTCGGCTGGCACTGTGCCAATCTGAAGCCAAAGACAGGTGCCTCTTCCTGGTCTCCCATGCAGGTGCAGGGCCCAAGCACTTGGGCCATCCTCCATTGCCCTCCTGAGCCACAGCAGAGAATTGGACTGAAAGAGGAGCAACTGGGACTAGAACCCAGCACCCATATGGGATGCCTGTGCCACAGGTGGAGATTAACCAAATGAGCCACGGCACCGGCCCTCTCTTGATGGCCTTTCAAGATCAGTTTTTAAATACTCAGGTGGTCTCAGAAATGCCAGAAATGATGCTGATAGGCATTTACATTTACAAACATCATCTTTTTCTTCTTAATCGTAATCTCAAGAGATATATCACCAATTTACAGATGAGAAAAATGGAGGCTCAGAAGGGTTAGAATAAAGAACCAGGACTTTGATACTAGTATCTTATGATTTGGTCCCATGTGTGTCCTATACACAGCCCCAGTCTGCTTTCCAGGGACCAGTTTGTTTTCCCTTAGAGACAGTCGAATGCTCCACTGGTTTCTAAAAGCAAGTTCTGCCTCTTTCATCACACCCCATATCCAGAATCCTGAACCTGTGCTTCTCTATGTCAGGTGTGACCTGGAATTGTACTGGCTGTACTGCAAGCACTTAATGAAGATGCCAGGTGCCAACATCCCTGTCCTCCATCCTGGTGTTGCATCTGCCACAGAGACTGGGCAGGCAAGTGCTATGACAAAGGTAGGAGGGGAGCTGGGGGCTGGGGACCTCCTGTGTCTCCAGGGAAGATCTAAGATTATTGAGTACCTATTGTGTTCTGCTCAAACCCTCAGATACATGATATTTAATCATTTTTAAAATTTGTATCTATCTTATTTAAGTCAATATTTAATGTAACCTTAGAGGCAGGAAAGGTAGTTTCTAAAACTGTACTTATTTCACAGATAAGTAAACTGTGGCCCAGAAAAGACAGTTTGAGTGAGACAGAGGGACATAGGTGGGCCAGGATTCTCCTAACTCCAAATTCAACATTGTGTCCTCATCCCCCAAACACCATGACACTCTGCAGTAGGCTTCTGGTGTGAGCCACACTCACCGAGTCATGGGTCTGGAAGGCCTGCAAGTGGGGCCCAAGCAGGTCTGGGAGCCAGATGTGAGAGTCCATCCCATGTGTCCCATCTCATCTCCAGATGAGCACATCTGTACCATGCAGGCCTCTGCCAGAATGGAAGGCAGTGCATGCATGATGAGAGTGGAGACTACCACTGTGTGTGCCCACCAAGTTTGCACAGGCATGAGCACAAAGCTGTGCTAGTGAGCAGGCAGGTGATTGCTAGGCCCCTGGGCAATGTGGAAATTAGACCATCAATCTGGTGTTGAGGAGAGGAAATAGGCAGTGCTGTTGAGAGGGTGGAGACCAAGTGGGAGATTCAACTGGTGGAACTAAGATAGAACTGCAGCATTCACACCAGTGTCCTTGCTCTCTCAGCTAGCTTGGTACATTCTGATCCATGACATCAACAACAATCTATGGGGTTTGGGTGTAACAGGTGCATATGGGACAGCTTGGGTGGGGGGATGGATGTGGAGTGGCTCAGAAGCCTAGGGCTCTACTCATCCTCCCAGAAAGCTGGCTGTGACAATAAGGGATTGTCCACATGACAGCCTTATGCCCACTCTCTGAATGAAGAGCTGCCCCGGCTGGACTTGTCTTTGTTTCCATCTCAAGCTTTGACATCTGTGAGGTTAATGCAAGTGCACACATCCTGACCCTTGCCTTTGGGCCAGACCCTGTACTATCTGCTTGATGTTGAATAGTCTCTTTAACATTCCAAGATTTGGAAGTTGGGTACTATTTTTATTCACTTTTAAAGTGAGTTATTGGGGCTGGTGTTGTGGAATAATAGGTGAGACCACTTCCTGCAATGTTGGCATTCCTTAGTAGGGAGTCAGCCATGCATATGCACCCTGTTTCTCCAGTTTCCTCCTGATTCTTTCCTAGTGAACTTAAAGAAGGTCATATCCCTATTGGTAATAATATTTTAGATGATTTTTTTAAGCAAAAGACTGTTCTAAACCTGATGGCTTTCTCTTCTCTGAAGATCAGACTCCTCTTAGAGATCTTGGACCTTTTGATCTCCAGGAGCATCCAGGCAAGACCAAAAATCTTAAAGCTCTTGATGTTTCATTAATGCACTCCTTTCCCCCAGCTCTCCATTTTCTCACACCAGTTCTGCACAGGCCTGAGGTCGCAATGGCTCAGATCAGGACACAAATGGAAGGTGGTGGAGCTGACAGTAGAAAATCAACATTCATGCTGTCACACCTGAGCAGATACATCCCGCGATTAGCCCATCTCCTACCCCACACTATTTTCCTGGACAAGCACTCAACCCCCAACAGCAGCAGCACATCAGCCCTCTCCAAGCAGAGTAACACTACCAGGATGCACCTGTGCAGCAGTTGGATGGCTACATCTGTATCCACTGCAGCCAGAATGTCATGGAAGAAACCCAGCTTATTTTCCAAGGGAGAAGCAGGGACACTCAAGGCATCAGGACCCCAGTTCTCTAGCCAGAAACCATAGGTTCTCCTTGGCACTGATATCAAGCAAGTCAGAGAAGACACCTGAAAGAACCATGGGGCTGCCCCAACAGTAGAAGAGGTAAGACCTGAGAGTGGGTGTCCCTCAAGTAAGACAAGGACAGTTCATGGCTTTGCTGGATCCCAGTGCCTCAGCCCACATGATGGCATTTAGCGGGCCTTGATTCTTCCTGGAGCTACAAAAGGGGGACAGGATGGCCAACACCTCAAGACCATGTGGAGGGAAGAAAATGGATGGAGGTGACTGTGTTCCTGTTTCCACACGCCTAGTGCCCAAGGCTTGGTTCTCCTCCCTTCTCCATTCCTGTGCCATGCCTTTAACTTACCTGGTAAACAGCATGAGCAAGGGCACTCCAGACCCACTCTGCCTCACTGAGGATTACACCCTCCCCCCAACTCTGTATAGTCTCCAGCAGGCAGAATCTGATGGCACAGACACTCCAATGAGTCTGCAGCAACTCAGTACCTTGTGCCTCATTTCTTATCCTGGCATTTGCACTGCACTTAAATATGGGTGAGTCCATCAGAGGCAACACACCATAATTCCAATTCCACCTAGCATTTACCCAACAGGAGCCTAGCACATTAGAGGCACTAGCTCATTCCAACCCCATGGCAACCTCGTGAACTTGGTATCATATCCTTTTCCCAGCTTTCATAGGTCTCTAGTGGAGGAATGTACCCTGAGCCCTCCTAGGGCCTCAAGAGTGGTCTGCTAAGCTAGAGGGCCCCCAAACTAAGTGTGCTGCATCAGACAGTGAGTGTCCTGAGAGGTAAGCTTTGTTATTCACCTCATTCTTAGTGGCTGAAATAATGCTCTGGACACAGCAGACATTTGGGAAATGATTGATGATCATAGGATGCCAAAGGGCCCCCCTTCTAGGGAAGCTGCACATTTACCTTGTGGGGTAGAGATGGTGACAGTCTTGAGGGACCATGGAGTTGAGTGGAGAAATCATGGGAGAATAATCCTCCTTGATGAGTTCAATACTCTGGAATGGGGCAAGGGGGAATCTAATGAGCTTAGCAGATTTTGTTAGGCTTCTGAATGATATTTTTGACTCTCCCAGTGGGAGATGTGGGAGGCCCTCCTGAGTCAAATGGGTACCAAGGCTTGTGTAGAACTAAGCCTGGGGAAATCCTCCCCTGGCCCTAGATGATTTAAGGCTCTCTAAGCTTCTGGAGGAACTCCCAGTCACCAATACCCCTCTGGGCCTTATGAGGAAGCAGGACTTAAACCACTGGATATGCTAGAAGGACAAAAGCCTGGCACTCAGTTCTAGATAAATGATGATAGAATAGAGGCAGCCACTTTACAGAGATGCAAGTTTCTGTTTGAAGTATCAGGGACAAATGGGCAAGCAGGCAGTCAAATTTCAAAACCAGGCACCCACCCTGAGATTGTCATGGAGGATATAGGCCTCCTGCACTTCCCTGTACAGCTGGGCATCAAATGTCTTCCTAGAGAGGATGTTGTCCTGGATGGCATCAAACTGGATCCAGGATTTCTGAGTGGCCAGGCCAAAGCCCTTGGACAGCTGAGGCATGCATGTGTGTGCACACACACACATACACAAGCATACACACATACATAGACATAAACATACACACATATCCACACACATACACATACATGTATACATTAACACATATACACACAAATATATATACATATACATGAACACACAAATACACATATATACATATACACATACACACATAAACACACACATATATACACATACACAAAACACACAAATATGCACACAAATGCACATACACACACATAGACATTTACACATATACATACATACACATACACACACAAACACATACACATACACACACACACACAACCTCAGACAGCCAGGCTAGCATCATGGGGACCTCAGTAGCCTCCTAGATTGTTGCCTTTTATACAGTGTCCCCTTAATGTATCATATGACTCTGAGTTGGCAGCTGCTGGCAGTGAGGGGTGCAAGTTTTGGCGAACTCCTTCTGGATCAGGGAGGGAAGAAATTGCCCTTTGGCTATAGCTCAGAAGCTTTCATATCTGTCTAGCTCAGGTGGCATTCTCTTCAACCTGGGAGTTAAGAAGTCCCTCATCCAGGTTATGCTTCTCTCTGGCTCCCTCTTCTGAGGTCTAATAGATACAGAATCATTCCATTTCTTCCTTCCACTCATGGTCACAGCACTGATATCCTTCTGGTCTAAAGATTATAATGACCCACTTTCTTGATGCTCTTCCACTTCCCAGATGGAAAATTCCCCCAAGAGGCTGTTTCTTCTACTTTTGGGAATGCTGACCCCTAAAAGGTGTCTGACACATAGCGTCTGGATGCTGGGTTCAATCAGCTGCAGCTACACTTTCAATGTCTCTAAGCAAAAGACTGGGCTCTTGGTACAACTGCCCAATTCTGTGATTTCCTATGTTCTCCCTCAATTTCTTAGCAGTAACACACATTCCTGGAATTATCTCCCTGCTTAAAAAGAATCAAAACATCTTCCTTCTCTAGAGACAAACCAGGCTTCCAGAAGCTGCTCTTCTGTGATGCCCCCATCATGCTTGCCAAAGACTCAGCTACTGGGCACCAGACTCATATGAGCCCTACCCTGGGAAAGTGGGTTAGGTCCAAGAAGCAACTGTGACAGAGACAATTCAGCTAGTGATAGGGAACACTGGATTGAGCTGTGGGGGAAGGGGCCGGTCAAAAGCCAGGGGACATTTACAGCTCAGGAGTCACCTGGCTAGGAGTTTCCATTCTGTGCATGCTTCTACTATGTTTGCTGCAGTGAGAGTCATGAGTTGTTACTGCTTCTCAGCAGGACTGAGAGAGGACTTTATATTCCATTCACAAAGTTTAGAAAGGGCTTGGCCTCTCCCCCAGGCCCTTAGCCTGGGGGATGCTGGATAAACCCCATGGCCTCCTCTGTACTCCATAGCTTCTGAGGTCCATGAAAAGACAAACCCAATGGTCTGGACTAGTTAGGAAAGAGCTGCCTGAAGATAAGGGAGAGGTGCAACTTCTCTGGAGAAATGGAGTGTTGGGGAACAAGGTGCAGATGAAGTGGCATCACCACCTCTCAGACTGCAGCCTACTGAGCAGATCATGTCCCACATCCTGGTTTATGGGAAACTAGACACAGGTCTGTGGAAGGAAGAGCAGGCCATGATGCACATGTCAGTCATTTTTTTTGACAGGCATCAGCAGCAACACCTAGGAAAGCCATGCCCACCTAGTGGTGCATGAGGCAGAGGGCAGTGGCCAGCTGCAGGGTTAGGTTCCAGGCCTCATGGAAGCTCCAGGCAATGTTAAGCAGTAGCCCAGTGTCAGTGCCTAGTAGGGTCAGGTCCTCTCCAGCTGGAGCGTGCCTGGGTCCCAGTTGAAAAACTTTCTCATACAGGGTGTGCAACACAAACCCCGTGGCCAGCATTGTCACCTTCTGTGGATCATACCCCTACTGATACTGCAGCATAACATCCAATATGACCCCACAACTAGCCCTGGGTCATACAGCAAATCATGGCTCAGCAGGTCCTGCCCTTCTTCTAGGATGGCCACCAAAATGGAGAGCAACAGGAACCCTGTGAATCCCTATTGTCCCTACCAACTCTGGTAGGCCAAGTGCCACAAAACAGCTCCATGCAGAGCTCTCCATAATGGGGGCCTTTCCTGTCAGTATAGCATAGCCCCAGTAGGATAGCTGCAGCCCATGGGGAAGGTAGCAAGTATCTGGGGGCTGCTGGAGCTTACAGAAGCCCTGCAGGTCATCAACAGTTCCAGGCAGCATCATGGCCAGTAACCAGGAGATGCTACAGCACAAGGATGCATGAATTAAGGTAAAGGGCTCCTTGGGGTCCCCCAGCAATCTGGAGGCCCCACCTGGATAGGTCTGGCCATCATTCAGTGACAGTGCTGCTTATGTATTCTGGGAATTTCTCAGAATGAGCTAAGTCTTTGCTCTTAAGATGCAACCTGAACCCCTGGATGGACATCTGGATTTCTAGGGCCTCTTGGTATTTTCCAGCTGGCCCCTCAGCTCTGTTGCTGCATGCTCTGCCCTACACAGACCCGTGTGCAGAGTTCCCCATTCTCACCATCCTTATGGTCCATAGTCATTTTTTTTCTGAAAGGCAGATAAAAGAGAAAAAGAAAGAGAAAGAGAGATGGAAAGAGAGAGAGGGAGAGAGATATCTCTTGCATGAGATGGTTCACTACCCAGATGGCTGTGATGGTCAGAGCTGCACCAGGCTGAAGCCAGGAGCCAAGAACATATCTGAGTCTCCCACATTTGTGCATTTGTCCAAGGACTTAGGCCATCCTTTGCTCCTTTATCAGGTATGTTAGCAGGGAGCTGGGTTCGAAGCAGAGCTGCTGGGACTTGAACTTGCAGTCTTACTATGAAATCTCTGAAGGTAATATGACATTTCTCTTGCATATTTTAGAATATTTATGTTTTACTTATAAAGTTTGACTGTAGTGTTTCATGTTTAGTGTTTCACTTGCTGATCATGTCTATTAGGTGTTCTATGTAATTCTTGCACTTTGATGTCCCTATCTTTCTCCAAATTAGGGAAATTTTCTGCTATTATTTTGCTGAAAATGCCTTTTAATCCATTCCACACATTCAGGAATACCTAAGACAAATATGTTTGGTTGTTTGATAGTGTCCCATAATCCTCAAACACTATTTATAGTTTTCTAACTTTTTTTTCCTTTTTTGGATTTAATGAGATATTTCCCAGTATCTTTCTTCTACCTTGGATATTTCTTCTGCTTCACCAAGTCTGTTTTTGAGGCCCTACACTCTATTTTCTACTTGAAATATTGAATTATTCATTCATAGTATTTCAGTTTGATACATCTTCTATCTCTTGGCCAAATTTTTCATTCATGTCATGAATAGATTTCTTTGTCTCATGTATTTGTCAGTTTTGAATAAGCTTATAATTCTTTTGAATTCCTATTTCATGCATTTCATTAACCTCTTCATGTTTAATTCTAATATTGAAGAGTGTGTTCCTTTAGGTGAGACATATTATCTTCCTTGTTTATGTTCCTTATATTTCTGCATTTACTTTTTGGCATTTTTGGAGCCATTTGTCGGTGTTCTCCTCTAATGGCTTTTATCTTCCAATTTTTCCTCTGTGGCTTAGTGGAGTGTCTGCTCTTTCAGGTGATATCCAGAAGTGTGCACTTCATGGGGCCAGGGAGCTCTGGGCAATGCATGAGAGTGGGTCAAGAGTCCAGGGTAACACCAACTTGTATCTGGTAGATTTCCTGTATTGTCAGGAGTTGGGAGAGTATGATCCTGTCAGCTGGAGAAATCACAGCCTCACCTCCTACCTTCCAAGATCACCTATGCCTTGGGTTAGCCAATAATGGCTACAACCTCCCCCCTCCCCCAATGCAGGTACATGCACTACACAAACAATCTGTGCATTCTTCAGTGAGAACATGGAAACCTCAGGAATGGGTCAACCCTACATACTCTGGGAATTCTGAGCCTCTGAAGCCAGACACAGTGATTGTTCAGAGACTCAACCATACCCCACACCTTATCGTGCAGTCACAGAATACCATTAGTCATATTACACAAGGTTCCCATAGTCACAGACTACAGGAGAGCTGCTCTTAACTCTGTAAGCCTGTCCTGTCCATGGAAAGAACAGAGGCATTCTCAGAGCCAGCTGCCTACTGGTACTCCACCTTGGCTGTTTGAAACCAGGATCCTGTTTTAGAGTGTGTGTGTGTGTGGGGGGGATACCTCATAGTCTTAAGTGGGTGCCCAGATACATGCATACTCTACAGGGGAGACTTAAGTCAGATTTTTTTTTTTTAAAAATTTATTTTTATTTTTTGACAGGCAGAGTTAGACAGTGAGAGAGAGAGAGAGACAGAGAGAAAGGTCTTCCTTTTTCCATTGGTTCATCCCCCAAATGGCCACTACAGCAGGCGTGTTGCAGCTGGTACACTGTGCCAATCCAAAACTAGGAGCCAGATGCTTCCTCCTGGTCTCCCATGCAGGTGCAGGGCCCAAAGACCTGGGCCATCCTCCACTGCACTCTCGGGCCACAGCAGAGAGCTGGACTGGAAGAGGAGCAGCTGGGACAGAATCCGGTGCCCCAACCAGGACTAGAACCTGGGGTGCTGGCACCGCAGGCAGAGGATTAGCCTAGTGAGCCACAGCGCCGGCCTGGGGACAGCAGATTTATCCCTCTGATAAAATCCCCTAGATGTATATATGCATTAGCTACAGCAGTCTCTAATCACACTGTTAAGATGGCACTTTCTTCCTGCTAGTCACCAGGGTACATTTACAGGAAGATGGTAAGAAACCAGTGTGCTCTCCCTTCACAGAGTCCAGTGGGAACCCTACCCCTTGCCAGAACTCCAAGCTGGATACTAAGTCAGTGTGGTCCATAAGATTCTCCCTCAGGCACTATCATCAATGACACAGGCTGCCACAGTCACCTCTCACCTTGCTCCCAGATGGCATCTCCTCCAGCCCCCAGCTGTGGAAGTTGTGGTGCTGTCCTCACTCACTTCTGCATGTTTTCCTTTCCATACTGCTCCATGGTGTCTCTTCTTTCTGTGGAATTTGTCCTGAAAACTTCTCTGCAACTCTCCCCTAGGAATGCACTTCCTGTGCTTTTCTTCTGTTATCATCCTGTGGGCAAAATCAGCATTTTTGTTCTTATTCAGCCATCTTGGATTCTCATTAAAAGATTGTTTTTAATTTAAAAGTTTTTGGGACTTACAATATGCTGTTTGTTAAGATTTCAGAGAGCTCATGTGCAGAGATAATATTAAAGGCATTATTTAAGAAGTTGATTATGGACAGAGATCTTACATGAGGAGTAAGTACACAGTGACTCCTGTTGTTGACTTAACAATTTGACACTCTTGTTTATGGTGTCAGTAATCTCCCTAGGCTGTAGTCATGAGTTGCCAAGGCCATGGAAGCCTTTTGAGTTCGCTGACTTTGATCTTTTTTCGACAATGTCATAGTCAAAGTGGAAGTTCTCTCCTCCCTTCAGTGAAAGGTACCTCCTTCTTTGATGGACCTTTTTTTTTTTTAAACTGGGATCTGTCCATAATTTGTTGTCCAACATGAATTAATGCTATTACTAGTACTGAAACAGTATTTTACACTTTATGTTCTGTGTGGCTGCAAACTGGTGAAACCTTAAAATATACTAAATCAATCTTCTGTATATAAAGATAATTGAAAATGATTCTTGATGTGAGTGGAATGGGAGAGGGAGCAGGAGATGGAAGGGGTGGGAGGGAAGTTATGGGGGGGAAGCCACTGTAATCCATAAAATGTACTTTGGAAATTTATATTTACTAAAAGTCTTTTAAAAAGAAGCTAATTATGTGCGTGGAGTTAAGGTTGTGTTTTGTTAACATTTGTAAGTATTTTTTTTATTGTGGAAATATGTATTTGACTATTTTGTAGTCCACGGTATACAGTTTATAAGTGTTTTTAGCTTATTATATTAAATTATTGTTGCCTTAAGCTTAAAATAATGAATAGGATTACATTTAAAGAAATTATTGAATGGTCACTTTTTGTGAAACTCAATGTTTAGTGTGCTGTTTTTAAACATTCCCCATAAATCAGTACTTGGGAAAATTTTACTTTGTTAACCAATTAATATAATAAATAAGATATGAAAAATAAACATGTTAATGCTTGAAAAAACCATATATAGATTTCAAAATGTTGTAGCAAAATAAACGAATCTTCTATTTCTAGTTTCCTTGAACTTTTTGAAGTAACTTCATGCATGATAATTATTTTAAATAACTCTTAAAATATTTCTTATTTTCATTTCAAGAGATACACACACACACTCACAGAGAGAGAGAGAGAGAGAGAGAGACATTCCATCCACTGGCTTAATCCCAAAATGCCTACAGTAACCAGGGCTGGTCTAACCAAAGCTAGGAGCCCAGAATACCGTTTGGGTCTCCCACCAGGCTAGTGTTCCCCCAAACACCTGGCCATCAACTGGATCTCAAAAAGCATTATCAAGAAGCTGGATCAGAAATGGAGCAGCCAGAGTTCAAGCCTGCCGCTCCAATATGGAATGTGGACATTGCAAGTAGTTACTTAACTTACTGCACTACAATGCCTATCCTTAAGAAACTTTTCTTAAAGTTGTATTTGTTTGGAAAGGAGAAAGCGTGCTTTCACCTGATAGTTCACTCTTGAAATGCCTGAAACAGAGTTGGGCAATCCAAAACCAAGGGCTAGAAACTCCATGTGTATTTCCCATCTGGATGGCAGGGATGCAAGTACATGAACAATCATCATGTACCTTCCCAGTAAGAAACCAGATCATAATCAGAGTAGCCAGGACTTAAACTGGCACTCCCATATGGGACGTGAGCATCACAAGTAATGGCTTAACTCATTGTACCATAATACACACCCCTTAAGTAACTCAAAATGTGTTTGTATCTGCTGGATAACAGACATGGCTGTCTTTGTGCCAGTTGTCAGTTTTTAGTGAGGATACTTTGTTTTAAAGATTCAGCTATCAGGTATACCAGCAAATATTTCTTTTTAACTCCTGCTACCTGCCCAAGAAATGTCAGATTTGCTCTTGTTACTTTCTGCTTCCCCCTAGAATGCCATTTTGTTTGGAAATGTAAGCTGGCAAAGCCAATACAGAAGACAGTATGGAGATAATTCTGAAACCTGAATACAGACCTACTATATGTCCAGCCATCCCTGGGAATTTAACCAAGGGAAATGAAATCAGCATATGAAAGACCTAACTTGGCCGGCACTGTGGCTCACTAGGCTAATCCTCTGCCTGTGACGCCGGTATCCCGGGTTCTAGTCCCAGTTGGGGCACTGGATCCTGTCCTGGTTGCCCCTCTTCCAGTCCAGCTCTCTGCTGTGGCCAGGGAAAGCAGTGGAGGATGGCTCAAGTGCTTGGACCCTGCACCTGCATGGGAGACCAGGAGGAAGCACCTGGCTCCTGGCTTCTGATCGCCGCAGCTCACTGGCTGTAGCAGCCATTTGGGGGGTGAACCCACAGAAGAAAGACCTTTCTCTATGTCCCTCTCTCTCACTGTCTAACTCTGCCTGTCAAAAGAAAAAGTCATTAAAAAAAGAGCTATATGTACCCCCATGTTTATTGCAGCTCAATTAACAATAGCAAAGACATGAATCAACCAAAATCTCCTTCAACTGAAAACTGGATAACTTAATTGGGGAGTATGTACACCATGGAATACTACAGAGCAGTAAGAAATGAAATCAGGTCATTTGCAACAAAATGGATGAATCATGAAAACATCATACTCAGTGAAATAAGATAGTCCCTAAGGAACAAAATACTGTATGTTTCCCTGACCTATGATAACTAATAGAGCACCTAAAAGGCAACCTGTAGAAGTGAAATTGACACTCTGAGAAGGAATGACATTGAACAGCCCATGCCTTTACTGTTGAGGAAGAGTTTTTTTTTTATTTCTTATTTTTTTCCATTCTTTTTTTTTTGACAGGCAGAGTGGACAGTGAGAGAGAGAGAGAGAGACAGAGAGAAAGGTCTTCCTTTGCCATTGGTTCACCCTCCAATGGCCGCCGCAGCCTGTGCGCTGCAACCAGCGCACCACGCTGATCCCAAGGCAGGAGCCAGGTGCTTCTCCTGGTCTCCCATGGGGTGCAGGGCCCAAGCACTTGGTCTATTCTCCACTGCACTCCCGGGCCATAGCAGAGAGCTGGCCTGGAAGAGGGGCAACCGGGACAGAATCTGGCACCACAAGGTGGAGGATTAGCCTGTTGAGCCACAGCGCCGGCCCTTTTTTCCATTCTTTTAAAAAAGATTTATTTATTTATTTGAAAGTCAAGAGAGGGAGGGAGAGAGAGAGAGAGAGAGAGAGAGAGATCATCCATCCGCTAGTTCAATCCCCAATTGCCAGCAATGGCTGGAGCTGCGCTGATCTGAAGCCAGGAGTCAGGAGCTTACTCCAGGTCTCCCACATGGGTGCAGGGGACCAAGCACTTGGGCCATCTTCTAATGGTTTCCCAGGCCACAGCAGAGAGATGGGTTGGAAGTGGAGCAGCCAGATCTCTAGCCAGCGTCCATATGTGATGCCTGTGCTTCAGGTCAGGGCATTAACTTGCTGCACCACAGTGCCAGCCATTCCTTTTTCTCTTTTCTTTTCTTTCCTTTTCTTTTCTCTTCTCTTCTTTTCTTTCCTTTCCTTTTCATTTCTCTTCTTTACCATTTTCTCTTTCATACTAATCATTGCACTCTTTACTTAACATAGAGTTAACCATATATGTATAAAGTTAATTGAAAATATATTTTCTTTAAAAGTAATAGTGACAATAAGAGAAGGAAGAAGAAGGGGGGTAGGAGTGGGGTTCAGAGGGCAAGCACTGAAGGAATAATCACCATGACCCTAAAGTTGCAATTGTGCAAACCATGAAGTTTTTAATTGTAAAGCTGTATAGTTCTGCATATATTCCTATGGACTTCTAAGGGTACAATTTAAAAACTTGCCATGGGATTCCAAATCCTCTTAAGCTAGGTGGTAAAAATAGCATTTTATTTTTGACAGGCAGAGTGGACAGTGAGAGAGAGAGACAGAGAGAAACGTCTTCCTTTACCATTGGTTCACCTCCAATGGCCACTGCGGCCAGCACACCACACTGATCTGAAGCTGGGAGCCAGGTGCTTCTCCTGGTTTCCCATGTGGGTGCAGGGCCCAAGCACTTGGTCCATCCTCCACTGCACTCCAGGGCCACAGCAGAGAGCTGGACTGGAAAAAGGGCAACCGGGACAGAATCTGGTGCCCCAACCGGGACTAGAAACCGGTGTGCAGGCACCACAAGGCAGAGGATTAACCCATTGAGCCGTGGCACCGGCCAAATAGCATTTTAAGTGTTAAATGAGCATATGGATAGGGTTAAGTTTTAAAGTGACTATATAGACAGGGTTACTTATTAAAGTGATCGTATAAATAGGATCATGTGTTTAGTAATAATAATAGATAGAATTTACAAGGAATGAATGCTGCAACATGGGAAGCAGTCTTTACAGCAGACTCATAGAATGACAATCACCTTGATAGGCACTCTGACTTCAGAATCAACCCTTAAGGCATTCTGGTCTGCTTGGAAAGCCCATGAGAGCATGTCAGGCATGGAAATCCAAGACACTGTGGCAAAAAAAAAAAAATGTCCTACATGAAGGACCTTTGTGGGCGAGACTCCAGTGGAAAGAAGTGGTCACCAAAGAAGGATGTACTTTTCACTGAATGGAGGAGAGAGCTTATACTTTGCCTATGGCCTTATCAAAATACTGAAGGAGTTTATGGATCCAAAAACTCCCATCGCCTAGGCAGCTCTAATCAAGAGTCTTGGGTGATCAATGATATTATATATTAGAGTGTTAATTGTTAAATAAACAAGAGGAGTCACTGTGCACTAACTTCCATTTCAGGATCTCTGTCTTCAAAGAGCTGTATTATGATACTTAACAGTAAAACTTGTTCTCAGTGAATACTTTGTTTTGGTGCATTAAATGGAGGATAGTCTTAGGTCACACAAATTATAGTCATGTCTAAGTGCTCACATAATATGTATCAATCTTGAGTTCCTCTTTAAAGACAATTAAGTTTCTAAAAAAACAAAATTACCATTGAAATGCAATGGCTTTGAACAGCCCTTGTTTTTATTTAACTTTTATTTAATAAATATAAATTTCCAAAGTACGGCTTATGGATTACAATGGTTTTTTCCCCCCATAAGCTCCCTCCCACCTGCAACCCACCCATTTACTGCTCCCTCACCCATCCCATTCACATCAAGATTCCTTTTCAATTATCTTTATATATGGAAGAACAATTTAGTATATATTAAGTAAAAATTTCAACAGTTTGCACCCACACAGAAACTCAAAGTGTAAAGTACTATTTGAGTACTAGTTATACCATTAATTCACATAGTACAACACATTAAGGACAGAGATCCTACATGGGGAATAAGTGCACAGTGACTCCTGTTGATTTAGCAATTGACACTCTTATTTATGGTGTCAGTAATCACCCGAGGCTCTTGTCAGAGTTGCCAAGGCTATGAATGCCTGTTGAGTTAGCCAACTCCAAACTTATTTCAACAAGGTCATAGTCAAAGTGGAAGTTCTCTCCTCCCTTCAGAGAAAGGTACCTCCTTCTTTACTGGCCCATTCTTTCTGCTGGGATCTCACTCACAGAGATCTCTCATTTAGGTAATTTTTTGTCAGAGTGTCTTGGCTTTCAATGCCTGAAATACTCTCATGGGTTTTTTAGCCAGATCTGAATGTGTTAAGTGCTGATTCTGAGGCCAGAGTGCTGTTTAGGACATCTGCCATTCTATGAGACTGCTGTGTATTCCACTTCCCATGTTGCATTGTTTTCTCTTCTTAATTATATCAGTTAGTATTAGCAGACATTAGTTTTGTTTATGTGATTCTTTGACTCTTAATCCTATCATTATGATCAATTGTGAACTGAAACTGATCACTTTGACTAGTGAGATGGCATTGGTTTATGCCACCTTGATGGGATTGAATTGGAACCCTCTGGCACGTTTCTAACTCTACCAGTAGGGGTAAGTCTGCGCATGTCCCAAATTGTACATCTCCTCCCTCTCTTATTCCCACTCTTATAATTAACAGGGATCACTTTTTAGTTAAATTTGAACACCTAAGAATAATTGTGTGTTAATTACAGAGTTCAATCAATAGTGTTAAGTAGAACAACACAAAAAAATACTAAACGGGATAAATATTAAGTTGTTACTCGACAGTCAGGACAAGGGCTGATCATGTCATTGTTTCTCATAGTGTCCATTTCACTTCAACAGGTTTCCTTTTTGGTGCTCACTTAGTTGTCACTGATCGGGGAGAACATATGATATTTGGCCCTTTAGGACTGGCTTAATGCACTCTGCATGATGTTTTCCAGATTCCTCCACTTTGCTGCAAATGACTGGATTTCATTTTTTGCTGCTGTGTAGTATTCTATACTGCACATATCCCACAATTTCTTTATCCAGTCTACTGGTTTTGGGCATTTAGGTTGATTCCAGGTCTTAGCTATTGTGAATTGAGCTGCAATAAACATTGAGCCATTAGGCAAGAAAAACAAATCAAAGGGACACAAATTCGGAAGGAAGAAGTCAAACTATCCCTCATTGCAGATGATATGATTATTTAGGGGATCCAAAGAACTCTACTAAGAGACTATTGGAACTCATAGATGAGTTTGGCAAAGTAGCAGGATATAAAATCAGTGCACAAAAATCAAAAGCCTTTGTATAGACAGGCAATGCCACAGCTGAGAAAGAACTTCGAAGATCAATCCCATTCACAGTAGCTACAAAAACAATCAAATACCTTGGAATAAACTTAACCAAGGATGTGAAAGATCTCTACGATGAGAATTACAAAATCTTTAAAAAAGAAATAGAAGAGGATCTCCCATGCTCATGGATTGGAAGAATCTATAACATCAAAATGTCCATTCCCTCAAAAGCAATATATAGATTCAATGCAATACCAATCAAAATACCAAAGACGTTCTTCTCAGATATGGAAAAAATGATGCTGAAATTCATATGGAATCACAGGAGACCTTGAATACCTACAGTAATCTTGTACAACAAAAACAAAGCCAGAGGCATCACAATACCAGATTTCAAGACATCCTACAGGGTAGTTTGTAATCAAAACAGCATGATACTGGTACAGAAAGAGATGGATAGACCAATGGAGCAGAATAGAAACACCAGAAATCAATCCAAACATCTACAGCCAACTTATATTTGATCAATGATCTAAAACCAATTCCTGGAGCAAGGACAGTCTATTCAACAAATGGTGCTGGGAAAACTGGAAGCATGAAGACAGACCCCTACCTTACACCTTAAAGATCTAAATCTAAAAACTGACACCATAAAATTATTAGAGAACATTGGAGAAACCCTACAAGATATAGGCACAGGCAAAGACTTCTTGGAAAATACCCCAGAGGCACAGGCAGTCAAAGCCAAAATTAACAATTGGGATTACATCAAACTGAGAAGTTTCTGTACTGCAAAAGAAACAGTCAGGAAAGTGAAAAGGCAACCAACAGAATGGGAAAAAATATTTGAAAACTATGCAACAGATAAAGGATTAATAACTAGGATCTACAAAGAGATCAAGAAACTCCACACATACAAACAACCCACTTAAGAGATGGGCTAAGAACCTCAATAGACATTTTTCAGAAGAGGAAATCCAAATGGCCAACAAACACATGAAAAAATGTTCAATGTCACTAGCAATCAGGGAAATGCAAATCAAAACCACAATGAGGTTTCACCTCACCCCGGTGAGAATGGCTCACATAGAGAAATCTACCAACAACAGATGCTGGTGAGGATGTGGGGAAAAAGGGACACGAACCCACTGTTGGTGGAAATGCAAACTGATAAAGCCACTATGGAAGTCAGTTTGGAGATTCCTCAGAAACATGAATATAACCCTACCATACAACCCAGGCATCCCACTCCTTGGAATTTACCCAAAGGAAATTAAATTGGCAAATAAAAGAGCTGTGTGCACCTCAATGTTTATTGCAGCTTAATTCACAATATCTAAGACATGGAATCAACCTAAATGCCCATCAACAGAAGCCTGGATAAAGAAATTATGGGATATATACCGTATAGAATACTATACTGTGGTAAAAAGAATGAAATCCGGTTATTTGCAACAAAATGGAAGAATCTGGAACACCCCTTGTATGGACTTTTGCAGAACAGCTTTTGTTGTTGTTGTGTTTTTTGCTTTTAGGTTTTTTGTTTTGTATTTTGTTTTTTCTTTCTCTCTTTCTTTTTCTTCCTCATACA
Source organism: Lepus europaeus (assembly GCF_033115175.1). Taxonomy (NCBI): domain Eukaryota; kingdom Metazoa; phylum Chordata; class Mammalia; order Lagomorpha; family Leporidae; genus Lepus; species Lepus europaeus. Next base: position 44,874,948 of record NC_084847.1, on the reverse strand, counting down.
AAGTGTTGAACTAAATAAGGTCAATCTTCTTTGTATAAAGTTAAATGAAAATAGATCTTGGTAAAAAACAAGATTGGGAACAGGAGAAGGAAGAGAAAGAGGGGCAAGAGTGTGGTTGGGAGGGCAGGTGTTGTGGGAAACATTTCTATGTTATTAAGTTATATTTATGACATGCATATAAATATATAAATAAATAAATAAAATCTGTCCCTGTCATGCTTCATTTCAAGTGAAATGAAAAATATAATTTTAAAAAATTGTGTTCACGCCGGCGCCACGGCTCACTAGACTAATCCTCCGCCTTGCGGCGCCAGCACACCGGGTTCTAGTCCCAGTTGGGGCACCGGATTCTGTCCCGGTTGCCCTTCTTCCAGGCCAGCTCTCTGCTGTGGCCAGGGAGTGCAGTGGAGGATGGCCCAAGTGCTTGGGCCCTGCACCCCATGGGAGACCAGGAGAAGCACTTGGCTCCTGCCATTGGATCAGCACAGTGCACTGGCCGCAGCACGCCAACCGCGGCGGCCATTGGAGGGTGAACCAACGGCAAAGGAAGTCCTTTCTCTCTGTCTCTCTCTCTCTCACTGTCCACTCTGCCTGTCAAAAAAAATTGTGTTTAAGCTATACAAATATGTATTTCCTATATACAGATTCAGGATCATAGTGATACTTCCCACTTTACCCTCCTTCCCACTCATACTCCCACCCTCGTTTCTCCTCCCTCTCTTATTCCCACTCTTAAATTTTTACAAAGATGTATTTTAGCTAATTTTATACTCATATGATTAATCCTACACTAAATAAGGAGTTCACAAACTAGCATGAAGAAAATTAAACACTGTTCCTCAACAGTTGAGACAATCATCAAACTTCAAAATGTCAATTTCACAGCTATACATTTGAAACTACCTGAAAAGCACACATTTGGCACAGCAGTTAAGATTCATCTTGGATGCCCACATCCTAATTTGAAGTATCTGGGCTTGGTTTTGGCTCTGTTCCTGATACAAGCTTTCCACTAATATGTACTCAGGGAAGCAGCCAGTGATGACTCAAGTCCTTATATCCCTGCCACCCATGGGTGAGGCCTAATTGGAGTTTATGGTTCCTGAATTTGGTCTGGCCCAGTCCCTGGCTATTGTGGACATTTGAGGAGACAAGTGAGCTACCAAGTGGGAAATTCTCTCTCTCTCCCTCTCTCCCTCTCTCTCCCTCTCTCCTTCTCTTCCTCTCTCCCTGTGTGTGTGTGTGTTTGTACATCACTTTATCTGCCTCTTTCGCTATCACGTGAATAAAGACATAAAAATGTTAAACCATGAAAAACAAGAAAAGAAGAACATTGGAGAAGTTTGCAAACATGTGTAAAACAAGCATCAAACCCTCAAACACCCAGTGAGCAATAGAAGAAACTACAAGAGAAATTAGAAATTTTCCTATTAATAAAAATGAAAATGCATGTGGCAGGCATTCTGGTGCAGCAGATTTACCCAATGCTTGGGATGCCCCCATGAAAGTGCCGTTTCAAGTCTGCATTAGTCCACACTTCCGATTTGCATTCCTGAAAATGTACCTCTGAGGTGTATCTGGGTTTTTGCAATTCATGAGGGAAACCTTGATGGAATTCCTGGACCCTAGCTCTGATGTGGCCTTACCCTGCCTATTGTGGGCATTTAGAGAATGAATCAGTAGATAATGCATCTGTCTTGCCCTTCTATATGTCACCCTGTCCATTTGGAAAAAGAAAGTGAATTAATATCATTATTTTAGTTTTTTCAATCCTCAGGTCTTTAAAAAAATGTGTTATACTGAAAAGTTGGGTGTACTGTTTTTAACATTCAGCAGCAAAAGGAAATATGACCATCATCTGAAAAGAGTACCCAAGTACTCTGACATCCCAATTTAAGGACATACTTTACTGAATTGTCTCCACATTAAACACTTTGCATTTTATCCTTAGTTATCATAAGATGGGGTCTGTTTACATTCAGTATCGTTTAAAATAAATATTAGCAACAGACACAAAGTTATCTTTACCCCATTATGTAAAACACATATTATTTCTGGATGCATCTGGCAGCATTTAGGTTTGGTAGAGAGTTAGGATACTTCTATATGGCCATGGGTAATTTGAGTACTCCTTGGAGAGCCCAAGCTAAAACAGAGGCTCAGACTGAAGATGTCAACCTTGTGGGCAGTGTGTGGTTCTCAGTGGGTGGTCAAGGTGTAGGTATCTATTTCTTCTACAGAAGTTGTGACCCACTTTCACCAAGATTTACCCTTCCTCATCCATGTGCAATGGCAGGTGGCTGCACTATGTCACATGAACTACATGCTGCCTTCTACACTTATTGGCTCTCACATCCCACAGCTTGTTTTTTCCAATCACGCCTGACACCATAAACAATTGTTCTTAGAGAATTTTTACAGAGGTCTTGACTTAGGCACAGAACAGGCTGGGGCTTTGCTGGAGCCATGTCCTTCATTTTAAGCATGCAGATAATTGGCAAAAATTCCCCCAGAATAATAGCCATTAGACAGAAGATTAACCATGAGAATAAAGAGCTGGGCCAAGGGTTCCATATGACTGCCAGTGTCCTGTCACCATGTTTATCAACAGAGGCTGCCAAAACAACTCTGTTCTCAGGGAGCCATTTTCCAGGACCAGGCACCCAGGATCTAGAAACTGCAGAACATGACAGGCCTGCCTCCTTTACTGGGTGACTCCAGAGAAACAGTGATGCAGGGAGCAGTGTGGTATGACCTGGTATCTCTGCAAATTCCTCCCATATGCTCAACAGAATGTGGGAGTGCAAATAATTAACTGAGGCCCAGCATGTAATTCACCACTGGGTAGGTGATGTAGAAGTATTTATTTTTTACCTTTAATTGGGGATATTCAGACCATGAAACTTACTGCTCAGATCACATGAGTTTGGCACTGTTTGGTGTGAAGAGCTAGTCACTGAATAGAAACAAACAAATAAATGAATAAAATATATGAATATAAATAAATATATAAATATATGTATATGCACACACTCAAATATTTTTTCAGAATTGAGAACTTTTTCCACAGCATACATACCACTCCCAGCTCACTCACAGTTGGTGGAATTGACAGCAATAACTGGTAGTGTTGAAAAATCCCAGCTGGTGTTTTTATAGCAAGAAGAATGCACTAAGCCCCATCCTGATTGTGTTCTTTTTTCTGTTGTTGCTCTCCCTATGGCTGCTGCAATATTTGCTCCTCATTTCCTGTGCCTGCAGTTTTCCTTTCTGAGAAAGTTGCAGTTCTGATCCAGGGAGCAAACGAAGAAAACTTTCTTTCCAAGATCAAAGTGTTGCTTTAGTAGATCTGGCATTGAAAAACCACCAGCTGTGCTAGCTGAAGTTGAAGTAGACACATAATTGCAATGACCAGAATCCTTGGGTCTCTGTGGTTCTCCCTGTGTTACACTTCTCGTGAGAATTTTGTGTCTGAGCTGATATTTCTGCTGGTGGCATCTTTCATGATGACTAAAGTCCATGGGCTCCTGCACCAACCTAGGAGACCTGGATGAAGCTCTTGGCTCCTCCTGGCTATTGTGGCCATGTTGGGAGTGAACTAGCAGATGCAAGATTCTCTCTCTCTCTCTCTCTCTCTCTCTCTCTCTCTCTCTCTCTCTCTCTTTCTCTCTCTCTCCCTTTCTGCACCTCCCCCAAAAGCTTTCAAATAAATAAAATAAATCTTGAAAAAATGAGTATTAATTATATTACATGTCTAGCAATGGTTCTGAGCCCTCTCAACTGTATTTTCCTGAATCTGGGAGAATCCAGGCTCAGCATCATTAATGCTTCATGTGGCAGGGTTAGAGGGAAGAGGAGCATGAAAAACAAATACATGTGCTAACTCATGTATTTTACCATGAGAAACTACATATGTATTACTTTACCCCTATTTATTTGACTAGAACTAGCTATAGGCAACAGCATAATAAAATCTAACTTGTTTCTAGGATAAGAGAAATAAAATATTCATGAACAACCCTGAAAAATCAACATCAACAAACCCCAGGTCCTCAAATATTAAGAGAGGCCAAGAGAGCAGGGAGCAGAGCCAAGAGAGCACGTGTTCAGGAACAGGCCCTTTTAAAACTTTGCCTGAGGGAGGAAGGACAGGGAAGCAGGAGAAGCGAATCCCATTAGGATGGGGGTGGAGCCTGGCTGAGGTAGCTGGGCTGTGCGGCCACCTAGCTAAAACTGCGCCAGTTTCCTAACATTCCCCCCTTTTGTTTTTTATAAAGCAGGATTTGTATGGGGTTACATTAGTCCCAAAAGTCCAGGAGGGGTAGAGGGACAATGATCTGTCTTTAGAGCTACTTCCTGCTGACATGAGGCGATGGCTCAGGCTGCTGTCTCCTGGTTGGGGAGTATATTTTTAAAAAATATTAACAAAATATATACTCATGGGATACCACATAATGTTTAATACATACACACATTGAATAATAATAAATTGAGTTAAATATGCATTTTTGAGCAATTAACATTTCATTATCATGAAAACTTTCAAAATATTTTCTTATAAAGTTTTTAATATATATATATATATATATATTTATAACATGTAGCCATTTTACTGTGCAATGGAATACCAGATCTACTTACTTCTAAGTAACTTAGTGTTTGTTAATTAAAATTATTCCATCTCTCACACCCCTCAGTAATCCCCAGCCTCTGGTGACCACCATTATATTTTTAAATTCTGTAAGCCTTTTTTAGATTCCACATATGAATAAGTAAGATCACCCAATACATGTCTTCTTTAATTTTGTTTGGCTAATTTCACTTAACTGACCTCCAGTTCCATATATGTTGTTGGAAATGACAATTTTCAGTCTTATTTATGACTGAAGAGTACTCTATTGTGAAAGAATACCGCATTCCTTTATCCATTCAGGACTGGGTAGACAATTAGATTGTTTCTCTTTCTCAGATATTATGAATAGTGCTGCAATAAACATGGGAATGCATGTATCTCTTCAACAACTGATCTTACTTCCCTTTGATAAATACCCAATTGTGGGATAGCTACATCATATAATGTTTCCAGTTTTTCAAGGGAAGAGCACATTTTTCCTCTATAACTGTACTAATAAATATCCCCATTGACAGTGTAAAAACCTTCCCCTCTCTTCATCCTTGCCGGCCCGTGTTATATTTTGTTTTTCTGATTATAGTCAATCTAACTGCATATGTGTATATGTGGAATCAGTCTTACATTTCCAGGATGAATCCTATTTCATCATCGTGAATAATCTTTTTAATATGCCTTAGGAGTTTCTTTGGCATATTTTGTTGCAGACTTTTTCATCTATCTCAAAGATACTGGTTTGTAGCTGTCTTTTTTATTCTGTCTTTGGCTGACTTTTGTATTACAGTGATATTGTCACATAGATTGAGTTTGAAAGAGTGTCCTTTCTCTCTTTCTGCTTCTGCCTTGCTGTAACTCTGCCTTCCTACTTTAGATTAGTTGGAGCTTCTGTCAACTATATACGTCTCTTAAATACTTAAGCAACTTCTGTTACAGTCAGCTCCATAAATCAATTTTCAGGAAGGTGAAAATAATGGAAAATGAAGAAAAGGAACTACACTACAGAGAGTGAGTATTAATTACAACATGTTTTTAAAAAGTTATGACCCTCAAATTTATATGCTCAACTGTAGGATACCAAAATATAAGAAATTATAAATATAAAAATTCCTGAGATTAAATTTTACAGTTTTTCTTTTCTCCCCAAATTCAAGGCAGGAATAATATATATATATATATATATATATATATATATATATATATTCAAAAATATAATCTCCATAAGTTAAAAGAAATTTTACAGGTTTCCAATTGAAGGAAATAAATGACTCACAAAAGCGGAAATAATGAGCTGATATTAACTTTAACTGAAAGATTTGAAGCTAGATAACTGTGGAATCTCATCTACACAATAAAGATAAAAAAGCCTGAAACTCGGTATCCTTACTTTTTTAAAAGATTTTATTGATTTTATTCAAAAGTCAGAGTTACACAGAGAGAAGAGAGGCAGACAGAGAGGGAGTTCTTCCCTCCATTGGTTCACTCCCCAGATGGCCACATTGGCCAGAGCTGCACTGATCCAAGGCCAGGAGCCAGGAACCAGGAGCCAGGAGCTTCCTCCGGGTCTCCCATGCAGGTGCAGGGGCCCAAGGATTTGGGCCATCCTCCACTGCTATCCCAGGCCATAGAAGAGAGCTGTATCAGAAGAGGAACAGCCAGGACTAGAACCGGTGCCCATATGGGATGCCAGCACTGCAGGTGGAGGATTAACCTACTGCACCATGGCACTGGACCACTCAGTATCCTTATTGAAGAACTATGTATTCATTAATCAAAGTGATATATATTTAGAAAGATTATATCAGTCATGACCTTTATCTGATAGAAATATACTTAAAAAGACTTGTATGAAATAATTTAATGCCGATAAAAATTTGAATAAGATAAAATGTGGAAGGAAGGATTGCTATGAATGAATAAACATTTGTTATCTTTTTATCTACCACTTATCTATAATTATCTAAATATTGAACCATAATCTATCCACATATGTATGCTTACATCTAGATAGTATTACAGGAATGCCTGAGATTGTAATAATTATGTTGAAGAGGATTCTTGAACTATAATATATATATTACAAGGAAACCCAAAATAGAAACATGGCCAAGCTCAGAGTCAGATGAGAGGAGTATGGTAAGTAAAATCTTCCAAAGGTCATACCTAGGGAGGAAGAGAGTGTGGGAGTCTCAATAGCCTGGTATTTCTTATTTGGAGAAGAAAAACAACAAGGGTAAGAATAGATTTTTATGGTAAAAGTACCAAATGAACTGTTTTTACATTATATATTACCATTAAAAAATATAGTGATATGCCTCACATTGACCCCCCCCAAAAAAAAAGTGTGTTGGGGGTGATGGCACCAGAAAAGAGACTTAAAATATGATGAAACATAAAACTAGCATAAATGTTGATAAACTAAAAGCCAGTGGATAATTACATATTAGATATAATTTTATTAGAAATAGGATAGTTTCACATTACCTAAAATAATATTTAAATTATATTTTAAAAAAAGGTAAAAAATGGCAGAGACACAACAGGCATCAACATAAAAATATTAAGTGTCTATGTTAACATCTGATATGTGTAATATAATAATGAAGTTATTAAATATGATAAAGATATAATAAAGATAGACACTATGTGTTTACACAATTTCTAAATTAAATATAACAAATTACATGCACCACTCAAAATATCAATTAATTATACACAGTCAAAACTATTGAAAATTCAAACTGATAAGGAAAGTAAATTTTGGAAGTGGAGAATTTAGTGTATTCTACTTTAATAATTAGGTAAGTAGTGCAAGATAAATATGTATTAAAATTAAGTCAAGTTACTAGTAGCATTAATACATATGATTTTTGTATGTATTATTTGACTAATATGCATGATTTGAATATATCAACCACACTCACTTTTGTTTTTCCATGGAGCATTTCCACACATGGCTGTTAAAGCAAAAGCAGCAAATTCTTTGCTACTCCAAAATAAAAATACAAATAAAACTGACAACCATAAATTTCAGCACTCTTAAATATAATCAAGAAATTGAAGCACAATGTCCATCCACTGATGAATGAATAAAGAAAATGTAGCACATATATGCACAGTGGATTACTATTTAGCAATTAAAAAGATGACATCATGCCATTTACAATAATGTATATGGAACTGGAGATAATTAGAAACAAGCCAATCACAGAAAGAGAAGTACTCACTTCATGATCTCACTTCTATGCAATAATATAAAAAGATCAATGTTATGTAGATAAATAGTATAATGAGGGGTCACAGAACCTGTGGAGAGTAAAAGGGAGGAGATGTATTGAAAAGTATTTAATTGGTACCAGTTAGGGTTCCATAGAGGAAAGAAATACTGTTGTGTTCACAATACGATATTATTGATAATGATAATTTATGGCATATTTCTCTAAAATGAGAAGAAATTATTTAGTGTGTTCTCACCATTAAGAAATATTAAATATTTGAGAAGATGTATATGTTTACCCAAACTGGAAATTACAAAATAAGGACATCTCACAATATCCCATAAACATGAAGAATTTTACATATCAGTGAAAACAAAAAAAAATAAAATAAAATTTACATTGGTATTCAATGCAAACATTCTTTTTTTAAGATTTATTTTATTTATTTAAAAGACAGAGTTACAGAAAGGTAGAGACAGAGAGAGGTCTTCCATCTGCTGGTTCACTCCCCAGATGGCCACAACAGCCTGAACTGTGCTGATCTGAATCCAGGAGCCAGGAGCTTCTTCCAGGTCTCCCATGTGGGTGCAGGGGCCCAAGGACTTGGGGCATCTTCTGCTATCCCATGCCATAGCAGAGAGCTGGATTGGAAGAGGAACAGCCAGGACTAGAACCGGCGCCCATATGGGATGCCAGCACTTCAGGCCAGGGCTTTAACCCGCTGCACCACAGCGCCAGCCCTGAAAATGTTCTTAATACAATGCTTAAACTATTCACAAAATCATCTTCCCATCCTTGCTGTTTACTCATATCTCTGCTTATTAATGTCATTTTGATATTAAATGAGAAGGCTGATCAGTTATTCTTGTGGATTATAAAATAAAAGTTGATATGGAAGGTAAACTACAGCATGATGGCTAACAAATTATAGTATAAGGATAAATTTATTCTCTAATACCAACACACATTCAGGACATCAAATTTTAGTGCTTAAAATGATTTCAATGAAGGCTTAAATGAATCTTCAAAAATATTTACAAGAGGGAAAATAAATTAATGGTCTTGGAATTAAGCCTGTGTCTTGCATATCAGTTATGGGAGAATACTCAGATTACCTGAGTTTTAATATTTTACACTTGAAGAGAGAATATTTTATGGACAATTTGAGGCTTTGCTGTTTGGATTATGCTATATAATATAGAAAAAAATGATTAGTTGTTTGATTATGTAGCACTGTTTCTAAGTGTCTGTGTAGATGGGAAAGCCATTCAAATTACCAGTGAATATAAAACATAAATTAAGTACATTGTGATAGCTTTATAACATTCAGAAGAAAAAGCAAAAAAATTAAGAAAAAGTAAGTTCATTCCTTTAATGCCACCAAGAATGGGCTAAGCCAAAGCTGGAAGCAAAGAACTCAATGAAATATGTGTGTTATGTATGCAAGTACTTGAGTCATGGCTGCATTAGCAGGAAGCAGGAGCTAGAAGCAGCATCTGAATATTGCTCTCAGGCACTCCAAAATAAGACAGGATTTATAACTCGTGTTTTAGACAATAGGCTAAATGCCTACTATCTGAAACAATTTTTAGTTTTATTTTTGAGTGAAAATTTCCAAGATATAGAAATCATGTTGATTACACAAAATATTATTTTTGAAATATTTAACAGTAAGTTCAAATGTACTATACTCAAATATACCATTTGATGTCAAACAAAATTTTTGACAGATGAGCAAGTATATTCTACATATAAATCATTATTTGGTGGATAATGACCACCAAATGAGCCATGTTAAATTTTTCATTGTTTTGGCAAAATTTGCCTTTGAAAACATGTCACTGAGAATGGGACAATATATTTCTTGAGTAAATTCATTCATGGATAGTGACAAAAAGGGGGACAATCATTCAAAATATTTATCCTATTTTTACTTTTATTTATATAAGGGGAAAATTTCATACATTTCAAAGGTATAGGATTTTACTTATTTATTTATTTGAGAGTTAGAGTTACAGAGAGAGGCAGAGAGAAAGGTCTTACATCTGCTGGTTCACTTCCCAAATGTTTGTCACTGTGGGAGATGGGCTTATCTGAAGCAAGAAGCCAGGAGTTTCTTCTGGGTCTCCCATGTGGATGTCGGGGCCCAAGCACTTGAACCATCCTCCACTGCTTTCCCAGGCCATTGGCAGAGGGCTTGATTAGAAGAAGCTCAGCTGAGACATGAGCCATTGCCAATACAGGATGCTGGGACTGCAGACAGAGGCTTAGGCTACTACACCATGGTGCCGGCCCATAAATACAGTGTTAAGAGCAAAAACACTCATTCTTAGCTAATTTTTAATTTTATTCAATACCTTTCAAATTCTCTCTTCTATGGAGTCTCTTTTTGTCTTTATTATGGATGCCAGTTCCCTGATTTTCCTTTATTCTATAAATCTATATAACCTTCTAGAGAATTCCCTTGTCCTGTCTTGTGGATATGCCAGCATGAAACATGCTCAAACCCTTACATGTGATTCCTTACATGTGATTTGAGGTCAGAATCAACTTTTTCCAGTCCACTTTCATTATAAAGAATTGTACCTACTGGTTGTTCACTGTTCTTCCATAAGTCGCTAATGCATTTTAAATTTTTCATCAAATTTTGTCTTCCTACATATTTTTGTGCTACTAAAATCTCCAAATTCATATCCATCAGCAGAATAGCTTTTATCATTTATAAATGGAAATTAAAATAATTCAGTTTAATTTATTTTTTCAATTTTTAATTTTTCTTAAAATGTGTATTTCTTTTTTCAAGCAGTCACTGAGGGAACCGGTAATCTCAGTATGAACATTATCTCACATTGCAGTTCTGTCTTACTCAACATTGTCTAAATGTATCTCTCATTTATTGTCCTCAGTCTCATTATGCAGCTATAAGAGAGAAGCTAAGAATGGATAATCTATAGGGACAAGAAATTTACTGCTTTTCAGCTATGGATGCTAGAAAGTTCAATAGCATGGTGCTCACATCTGGCAAGGTTATTCTTATGTCATCTCATGAAAGGAGGTCATTCTTGTTATGTCGTCTCATGAAAGAAGGCAGAAAGTTTGCAGAGCATGTTCAAAGGACAGAAAAGAAAGGGACTCAACTTACCACCTATCAGAAACCCACTGCTCTGAGAAAATCATTAATCCATTAATGTCATAGTCACCTCTTAAAAATCTGAGGTTTAAATTTCCTACAAATGAATTCTGGGGACACATTCAAACCCATCACTTATCTACTAAAACTATTTGTTTCTTTCCCCCAGTACTTTTTACCCATGTTTTAAAGAATCCTAAAGAGGAAACTTGCCTTAGTTCTTTTTATAATTTCATAATACTACCACTATGTTGATCTTTGCAATAGAAATCTCATCTCAATGATGTTTGTTGGTGCAGGAGACAGGTGGGAGTAGAGAACGTTTGGAAATCTAAGTATTGCAGACCTCAGATTTAGGTTCATAATCTTGAAGATAAAAATGAGGTTTATGCATCACTCCTTGTATGCATAGTAATAAGGAGATTGTGAATAAAATTTTTTAATGAAAGTGACTTTAGTTAAATCATGTATAAGTAAGGTTTACTTTTTATAGTTTATACTTACTTTATAAAGTCCATTATCACAAAATTTTATGTTGATTACGTAGATTTCAAAAAGTCTTTGTAAAACTGGTTTATGATAAAACACAGTCATGTGAAAGCATAAATGTAATGCCAAAACAAATAAGGCTCTAAATCAGGCTTCTTTAGCACTATTGCTATTTTAGGAGAGATAATTATATGCAAAAGGATATGCTCTTTACATTGTATGATACTTAGCATCATTGCATAGCCTCTACTACTGCTGGGCTTCCAGAAGCCAGTAGCCACTTGCTTTTCCAGGAATAGCTCCCGAAAATCACTCTAGACTTTGACCAATGTTCTCTGAAGCCCATTAGCATCCACCCCTGAGAACCATTGCTGTTAGTGCAATGGAATTATGGAACTCTCTATAATCAATGAGAACCCTCCTGTCCACAAGGCCAAGTTCTACCTTGGCAGAACTCATCATTTTTAATGTTATCTTCTATTCAGACTAGGTAATTGTTTTTATTGTTTTTTGTGCTTATGTTTCTTACAGTGTACCTGGCCACTCTTTCCAGTGTTGGAATTTTTCATGGAGAGTAATTTTAGAAGAGGCAACCAACAGAATGGGAAAAAAATATTCGCAAACTATACTACAGATAAAGGATTGATAACCAGAATCTACAAAGAAATCAAGAAAATCCACAACAACAAAACAAACAACCCACTTAAGAGATGGGCCAAGGACCTCAATAGACATTTTTCGAAAGAGGAAATCCAAATGGCCAACAGACACATGAAAAAATGTTCAAGATCACTAGCAATCAGAGAAATGCAAATCAAAACCACAATGAGGTTCCATCTCACCCCGGTGAGAATGGCTCACATTCAGAAATCTACCAACAACAGATGCTGGAGAGGATGTGGGGAAAAAGGGACACTAACCCACTGTTGGTGGGAATGCAAACTGGTTAAGCCACTATGGAAGTCTGTCTGGAGATTCCTCAGAAACCTGAACATAACCCTACCATACAACCCAGCCATCCCACTCCTTGGAATTTACCCAAAGGAAATTAATTTGGCAAATAAAAAAGCCATCTGCACATTAATGTTTATTGCAGCTCAATTCACAATAGCTAAGACCTGGAACCAACCCAAATGCCCACCAACAGTAGACTGGATAAAGAAATTATGGGACATGTACTCCATAGAATACTATACAGCAGTAAGAAACAACGAAACCCAGTCATTTGCAACAAGATGGAGGAATCTGGAAAACATCATGCTGAGTGAATTAAGCCAGTCCCAAAGAGAAAAATATCATTTGTTTTCCCTGATCGGTGACAACTGAGCACCAAAGGGGAAACCTGTTAAGTGAAATGGACAATATAAGCAACAATGAACTGATCAGCTCCTGTCCTGACTTTAGATGTACAATGTAATACTTTATCCTTTTTAGTATTTGTTGTTGTTGTTGTTGTTCTAGTACTATTGGTTGAACTCAGTAATTAACACACAATTATTCTTAGGTGTTTAAATTTTAACTGAAAAGTGATCCCTGTTAAATCTAAGAGTGGAAAAAGAGAGGGAGGAGATGAACAATTTGGAACATGCTCAATTGGACTGGCCGCAAATGGTTGAGTTAGAAATGTGCCAGGGGATCCCAACACAATCCCATCAAGATGGCATGTACCAATGCCATCCCACTAGTCCAAGTGATCAATTTCAGCTCACAATTGATAGCTCTGATAGGTCTAAGAGTCAAAGAGATCACACAAACAAGACAAGTATTTGCTAATACTAACTGATAGAATCAAAAAGGGAGAGAAAGATCCAACATGGGAAGTGGGATACACAGCAGACTCATAGGATGGCAGATGTCCTAAACAACACTCTGGCCTCAGAATCAACCCTCAAGGCATTCAGATCTGGCTGAAGAGCCCATGAGAGTATAGCAGGCATGGAAAGCCAAGATATCATGGAAAAAAAAAGACCTAAATGAATGATCTCTGTGAGTGAGATCCCATTGAAAAGAACGGGGCCATCAAAGAAGGAGGTACCCTTCTCCGAAGGGAGGAGAGAACTTCCACTTTGACTATGACCCTATCGGAATAAGATCAAAGTCAGCGAACTCTAAAGGCTTCCATAGCCCTGGCAACTCATGACTAGAGCCTAGGGAGATTACTGACGCCATGAACAGGAGTGTCAAATGGTTAAATCAGCAACAGGAGTCACTGTGTACTTACACCCCATGTGGGATCTGTCCCTAATGTGTCGTCTAAAGCCAAGTGATGCTATAACTAGTACTGAAACAGTATTTTTATACTTTGCGTTTCTGTGTGGGCACAAACTGATGAGGTCTTTAATAATTATATATTGAAGTGATCTTCTGTATATAAAGAGAATTGGAAATGAAAAAAAAAACAACCTGGTGTTAAAATGGAAATGGCATAGAAAATTAATTAATTTGAAAAAAAAATTATGTAGGATCTCTGTCTTTAATGTGCTGTACATTGCTATTTAATGCTATAATTAGTAATCCAATGGTAGTTTTTTCACTTTATGTTGCTATATGGGCAAAATGTTGAAATCTTTACCTAATATATACTAATCTGATCTTCTGTATACAAAGAGAATTGAAAATGAATCTTTACATGAATGGAAGGGGAAAGGGAGCGGGAAAGGGGAGGGTTGCGGGCGGGAGGGAAGTTATGGGAGGGGGGAAGCCATTGTAACCCATAAGCTATACTTTGGAAATTTATATTCATTAAATAAAAGTTTAATAAAAAAAAAGTCCTGAGAAATCAAGTGCTCTGCTAAATATAAGACTAATACAAAATACATTTACATTCTTATCTTCAGATTTTACAATACACAGATTCTAAAGTTTGGAAGGGATTTAAATTACAATGTGCACTTGCTCTTTATCAATATAAAGTAATTATTGATAATTGAAACTTTTTTCTTCTCTAATCATTTTTGAGTGTTTTAGTATATATAATGTGTAGTGTAATATGCTACAAAATACTTATTATGGCAAGGCAGTGACTATACGGTGACAATGATAAGATAAAATTTAAACATAGTAGCTTTTATATTTGTTTGAGGAAGTTCATGAACAAAACGCATTATGAAGAAAGACCTTGAATCAGTTCAGCTGTAGGAGTAGAGAAAACTTCATGAAATGTTTAGACATACTGGAATCCTACACAAGCCAGGTCTTTAAGGTTTCTACATTTCATTCATTTTGCATATGACAATAGATCATCCTTTCTCAATTATATATTTCATTGCCTTCAAATTCTTAAAATATTTCACTCCACTAATATAAAGGTTTCAAATATATGTATTCAATATATTCAAAAATATTTTGGCATTCTGTCATCTCAGACTCTTTATTTCAAAGGTAATATTTTTAGATTTCATAACTAAGGCAATTTTAATATTTGAGAAAAACAGCAAACTGCATACACTTAAAACAATTTAAAAGCATCATAAAGACAATCATGAGTGCATAAGATTTGTCTTTTAGAACTGTTACCAGGTGCTTAGCAATAAATTTAGGATATTAATAAGACTGTGGATTCTTGCCACGAATTCAGAGAATTCTGAATACTGGCACAAATCAACAAGGCGGCATGATAAGTTTTAAGTTCCTTATTCAGTGGGAGAAATGCATAAGGGAGGGCATGTCCTATCTAAAAGCTAGAGGGAAATCTGGATTCATACTGAGCACCAGGAGCCAGCTATGTGGAGGAACATGCAGGCCAAGAAGCTTGGGGCAGGTGGCCCGAAGGCCACGTGCTCTGAAGGCTCAGAGCAGCAAGGGTCCACAATGGCTAAAGTGGGAAAAAAAGGGCCAGGGCCAGGCCCAGTGTTCCAGGCCTTTAATCCACTTCCAAAGGGGAGTGGTTAATTAGTCTGATTGGCATGTGGATGCACTGGTGTGGTCAGGTTGGGGCATGAGGTCACACACGGGCATGGTGAAGGTGTTGTCTTCCAGCTCACAAACCTTATCAATTTTATCCTAAGTGCCTGCCTACAACAGAGCTGCTAAATCTTTGTACTTGGTTCTTTGTTGAACATCATTAATTTTTATAGATTTACATCTTGTATAACAAAATAGTTTGTTTCAATGGCAACATCTTGATTGAAGTGCATTTATTAACTGTATATTTAGTTTCCATGAACCATGGCATTATTAAAGGAAATCTATTTAAACAACATATTATTCTCATTTTTAAAAAATCCTTTACATTTTTATTTTTTTAATATATTTTAATTATTAATATAGAAAGAACAGATTTTATGCAATTTATAGGTACAAATACAGAAACAACCACAATTCCATTATTCCTCTGCTCCCTCTTACCCCCACTCCTCCATTCCTTTCTCTCCATAAGTTTTTTAATCTAAAAGCCACAGACTTTGCCTTCTAATATTTGTAATACAAAGAACAGTCCATGGAATTGCAGAATCAGCACAGTGGAGCTTGTTAACCTGCAGAAATTTAGGTTGTTCTCAAATAAAACAGATCTACTTTCCACAAGATTCCCAGATATTTCACAGGCTTATGAAATAAACGTTCTCCTAGACCATAACCAGTTTCTGCTTAAATAATACACTGAAATGTTCTCATACTCTGACAAGAAAATAAAGCATGTCTTCTCTTTTTGTTTAGAAACACAACACAACAATAAAGCAAGTTTGGAGAATGAAATTAAAGAACAAATACAATGCATAAAGAATTCCAGGCCAGCAGCGTGGAGCTGCTACCAAGTGGGCTCCAGACCTCGCGAGTGCCTCCGCGCAAGGTAAGGCTGGAACCAAGCTCTTCCTGGAGGGGCAGCGGCAGGAACCGGTGGAGGCCAGCGCACCGCGGGCTGCATGGACAGCGGTGGACGCCAGGCAGAGGCGGCGCTTCTCCCCGGGCACATACGGAGTCCCAGAGGCTGTGGCTCCAAGACCCACTGCCCTCGTTGCCCCTCCCTGCGCCGCCGCCTCCCTGGTCACCGCGCCTGGCGCGCCTGTGCCCAGACTGGCACTCGCCCCTGGGCCCCGGTGGGGTGGCCACCGCCAGAGCAGGCGCGGGGGCAGCAAACGGCCTCCGTGATGAAGTTCAAGCCCAACAAGGCGCGGACCTAGGGCGACGCAGGCTTCCGGAAGTGTGGGCGAGACTGGGCTTCCAGAGCCAGTAACACTCACTCCCAAGACCAATGTGTTGTCCCAGGAGGAGCCTGGCGGTGCTGCAGTGAGAGAGGTTTACCGGAGGCTGGAGTCGAATGAAAACTAGGCAGACTCCTGGGCATATTTGAGAGCCAAGCCTGAAAGCAGAGGGCCTATGTTTGTGTTCTCACAGTCACCGCACTATCAGAAGACTGGGAAGATGCAATACAGAAAGGAAGAGACACTGGTCGAAAGCACAAGCTGCAGGCAAACTCCCCGGTGTCATAAACCTGTTTTTGCAGAATTCCTGCAAACACTAAACCCAGGTTGTCCCCCACATAGTGCAAACGCCAGTCCCTTCCCTCCCGGATAATAATGCCTTGTCTGCGTGCCATCTGCTGTGAGATGGAACTGGGCAGACCTCTGCCACCATGTGCAGTCTCTTGGTGGGGGGACTTCATCTTCCTTAGCAAACCTCTGCATAATGCTTCTAAACCACCTGGATTTGCTACGCAGCGATTTCAAACAATTTTCGTGCTTTTCAGATGCCTTCAAATCGTCTTTAAAAAACCCTTGTAAAATACTTAATAAGCCAAAACCATGTGGAAATATTTTAGATGTCTTCAATGCCCCCCATATTATTTTGATTGTCATTTTTTTCACAGCAGTAATTTTTGTCCACTTAACATGAGCATCGTTTAATTTTCACATCTCATTATTGTGGGTATATTTTCCCCTTAATTTTTTTGTTATTCATATAATTAACATATTCAACAAATCCTTCTATAGTGGGAATTGGTGAAAAATACATTTGAAAATAAAGGAAACCATCCTTCTCAAAACTTGCCTCATAAAACCAAATCTGTAATTCTTAAATTTGAAATGTGGGCTGTTTATGTTTGCTTTGATAACTATTTGGACCCCCGTGGCTCTTTGGGGAATTTATCAACTCTGTCATCATAGCTGCCCTCATGGCTCTAGATAGCTGACACGGCTGTTTCACAGGAAGTATCATTCTAAAGAGTTGGTGAATTTTAGGGAAATACTATTAGCAAAATGCATGTATGAGGACATCATGAGAGTTATTTAGCACACTCAATCACCATTTCCCTGTATACTTGTTTTACATAGAATACTGCAAAATGTTATTTCCCTCAATGTAAATTAAGTAAAACATATTTTCAGTTTTTAGGTTTAGTGATGTGGCAGGGACTATTCCCCTAAGATAGAAAAATCATTGGCTAGGGGCCGGCACTGTGGCGCAGTGGGTTAACACCCTGGCCTGAAGCGCCGGCATCCCATATGGGCACCAGTTCTAGTCCCAGCTGCTCCTCTTCTGATCCAGCTCTCTGCTATGGCCTGAGAAAGCAGTAGAAAATGGCCCAAGTCCTCGGGCCCCTGCACCCAAAAGGAGACCTGGAAGAAGCTCCTGGCTCCTGGCTTTGGATCGGCGCAGCTCTGGCCATTGCAGCCAATTAGGGAGTGAACCATTCGATGGAAGATCTCTCTCCCTCTCTCTCTCTCTCTCTCTCTCTCTCTCTCTCTCTCTCTGTCTCTGTGCCTCTCCTCTCTCTGTGTAACTCTGACTTTCAAATAAATAAACAAATAAATTAAAAAAAGAAAAATCATTGGCTAACGGCAGAAATGCTAGGGTCTTTCCAGCAGGGGCTTTCCAAGAACAAGGGGGCAGAGGGAATGTTCTGTTCCAAGAAAAGCCATCTTGCAACCTCAACAGTTTTTAATATACCTATTTGCAGCCTTGCAACAATTATATAGGCAGTGCTATAGCCCTAGAATAGCTAATCAAAATATGTATAACCAAATATGTAAAAGAAAACTCACTGTTGGTGCCCTGTTTTGTCCACTGCCCAGTCTCTGGATACCAATCCTCTGGTTCTGCTGGCATAAAATAGGGAATAAAACCTGCTTCCTGATAAGAGCCTTGATGGTCTGCTTCTCTGCCCAAGTTTCCTGCTATAGTGGCACCCCTGCAGTTAATATACCATGCTTACTAATAACTGGAGGATTGGGGTCTGACCTTGTACCCAGCCATGATGACTGCACTGTAGTGGAGAAACACTGCCTTCTTCTGTTCAGTTGCTACAGACAAGGGCTGCTCAGATCTCATTTTTCTAGGTGGTCAAAAGGTTATATTTGCCATATAACTAACTTGTGAGGCACCAAGACATACCTGAGCTTAGGATCATTCTCACGTGCCTTTATCCACACTCAAAGTATCCCATCTAGTGCACAAGAATACTTTGTGGGAGACTTCTGCACTGCCCCACCAGGTCAGAAAGGAAGGGAGAAAAAAGCCTCTGAGTAAGGTGTGTGGCGGGTGAGAGTAGGATCATTTTTATGTAGACTTCAGCTTTTTTGATTGATTTGCAGACATAGTAGAAACTGCCCAACATTGTGTTTTTGTAAACATGAACTTTTCCAAGAAGCTACCTGCCAACCAATGTTCTGTCAAGCACACCATCGTAGAAATCAGCAAAATGGAATGGGGAAATGATCATTGTACCCACTGAATAATTTTGCATGGTTCCATTTGAGATAATGGGTAAGAATCTTGACATTTTACATTTGGAAACTTCAAATAAAAATAGAAGTAAAATTTAAAAGAAGTGTAATAATTTAAAAGGTTAATCATTTTTCAACTTTTATTTATGAATATAAATTTCCAAAGTACAGATTATGGATTACAATGGATTCCCCCCCCCATAACTTCCCTCCCACCTGCAACCCTCCCTTCTCCCGCTCCCTCTCCCCTTCCATTCACATCAAGATTCATTTTCTTTTTTTTTTCTTTTTGATAGGTAGAGTGGACAGTGAGAGAGAGACAGAGAGAAAGGTCTTCCTTTTGCCGTTGGTTCACCCTCCAATGGCCACCGCGGTAGGCGCGCTGCGGCCAGCGCACCGCGCTGATCCGATGGCAGGAGCCAGGGGCTTATCCTGGTCTCCCATGGGGTGCAGGGCCCAAGGATCTGGGCCATCCTCCACTGCACTCCCTGGCCACAGCAGAGAGCTGGTCTGGAAGAGGGGCAACCAGGACAGGGTTGGTGCCCCGACCGGGACTAGAACCCGGTGTGCCAGCGCCGCAAGGCGGAGGATTAGCCTAGTGAGCCGTGGCGCCGGCTAAGATTCATTTTCAATTCTCTTTATTTACAGAAGATCAATTTAGTATATATATTAAGTAAGGCTTTCAACAGTTTGCACCCACACAGAAACACAAAGTGTAAAATACTGTTTGAGTACTAATTATAGCATTAAATCACAATGTGCAGCACATTAAGGACAGAGATCCTACATGAGGAGTAAGTGCACAGTGACTCCTATTGTTGACTTAACAAATTGACACTCTTGTTTATGGTATCAGTAATCACCCTAAGGCTCTCGTCATGAGTTGCCAAGGCTATGGATGCCTTTTGAGTTCACTGACTCTGATCATATTTAGACAAGGTCATAGTCAAAATGGAAGTTCTTTCCTCCCTTCAGAGAAAGGTTCCTCCTTCTAAAAGGTTAATCATTAATCACTAAAAGAATATGAAGATTTAGCTTTTAAAAATATAGTGTGAAATTCCATAAAATATTATTCTAGAAATAAAATAAGATTTAATAGTTGATTGAAATAATTTAATGGACTGTATAATAAGTATGTTAGTTAGACAAATAATGATGAGTATATATATATATATATGCTGAAAATTAAATTTTCTTTTAAAATCATTATTTTATTGATCTGAAAATCAGACAGAGGGAGATCTCCAATCCTATTTTTCACTCATCAAAATACATAACCTAATATTAACTATAAACTATTTATGTTAAAATGCCACAAAGTAGTAATGCCTCAAATCATTGCTCATGTATGTGGCATTATTTAGCATTGTCAGGTGATATATCCATTAATATGTAGATATTAGTTCTCCCCTATTTTCTTCTATTTCCTTATATTTACCTATATTTCTCTTTTCTTTACCATTTTACCCTCATCTATTTTCACAATTTTCTCCTCTCTTTCATTTTAGTGATTTCCAAAGAAAAGGAAAATTGCAAAATTCGATTCAAAGACTGAAATTAAAAGGGATTACTTGAGGTGAATTTCAAAACTGGAGGTGTGCTATTTTAATGTACAATAAAATATTATTGACATTTTTAATTGATTCAGTAAAAGGAAAACAGAAAGACTCAGCTGAAAGATGGAAGTGGAATATCAGAAAGGAAGTGCAAACTAGGGTATCTTTCTCTCATTCCTATAAACTCTCAAAAAAAAAAAAAAGCCTTCCCCTGAGCAGGTAGCAAGATAAAAGTAATCATTGTTCCTATACTGTGCCCTTTTTAAACAAATTCTGAATCACACGTCAGAAATCTATCTAAAATTGCTAACTCATAAAATCCTAAATAGCATACACCTGATTCTTTTAATATCTGCCTATGGGCACTCTCCCCTTGAAGGTTTTCCTTTTATCAAAAACAATACATCACAACAACCAAATACATCCAGTGCAAGAAAAGTACTGCATAATGTAGAAGAATCTAAAGGACAATCTTGAGGAAAAAACTTACAGCAGAAACTTGCAAATAAGTTGTTCTCATAGAGAGTAGGAGTCATATTGTAAAATGTGGATTAATCTGGTGTCCTTTGTTAAACCTCTATTATAATCATTCATATATTCCAGAGGAGATGAGATACTATAAACTTCCACATAGAAACTACCAGTGCTGATACTTCAAAACACACTAAAGGAAAACAGACTTGGGGTTTCCATGATTTTCATCCCTTTTAATCAATGCTATTATTTAAATCCTTTATTCAATGTCCTCCTCACACATTTTTTCTATATTTATGTTAAGCACAAATTAGAAAAAGGAAAGCCAGTTAAATGGAAAAAGATTTCAAGCCTTAAAAGCTTTTATAACCTGAAGGCTGTAAATAAAGATGATGTTGGATTTGCAGTTTCGGCAGAATCAATCAGCCCCTAAACTCAGTGCAAAATGTTGAGCTCAAATAACTTGGGCAAAATAAGATACACTGTGTTTTTTAAGATTTATTTTGTTTATTTGAAAGAGAGAGGTAGAGACAGAGAGAGAGGTCTCCCATCCGCTGGTTCACTCCCCATAGGGCTGCAATATGCAGAGCTGTGCCGATTCAAAGCCAAGAGCCAGGAGCTTTGTCTGGGTCTCCCACATGGGTTCAGGGGCCCAAGGACTTGGGCCATCTGCTACAGCTATCCCATACCATAGACAAGAGCTGGATCAGAAGAGGAGCAGCTGGGACCAGAACCAGCACCCATATGGGATGCCAGTGCTTCAGGCCAGGGCTTTAACCTGCTGCACAACAGCAGATACACTTGTGTTTTAATTATAATCTGTTAAAAAAGAACTCAGGGGTGGTAGTAATGTCTTTCTACTTCAGCTGCTAAACCATAAGAGGAAGATAATATCTTCAGTTGCACAAAGTTGTTATGAGTATTCTATGAGAATATATAGGGTGCCTAGGACATCATTTTTTAAAAATAATTTTTATTTTAGTATCAGAAAATGGGGTGATTTTAATAGCTACAATTTTAATTATATTTAGCAAAAAATACAGAAAATTTAAAACTTCATATTCTTGTCATTCAGAATAAGGCACTTTTGGAAATCTTATATTTGCTTTTTGTTTCGTCATTCTATAGTTTTTTTAAAAAATGAAATGCTCATCATACAAAATTGAAACAGTACAGTAGAAAATATAAGTCAATTTAAATCACAGCAGAGAAATTGTTATCACCTATTTCAAGTGAACATTATTATAACTACATAGAGATATAGGATAGCACAATTAGAAAAAATATACAAAGTTTGCCGGCACCGCGGCTCAGTAGGCTAATCCTCTGCCTTGCGGCGCCGGCACACCGAGTTCTAGTCCCGGTCGGGGCACCGATCCTGTCCCGGTTGCCCCTCTTTCAGGCCAGCTCTCTGCTCTGGCCAGGGAATGCAGTGGAGGATGGCCCAAGTCCTTGGGCCCTGCACCCGCATGGGAGACCAGGAGAAGCACCTGTCTCCTGCCATTGGATCAGCGCGGTGTGCCAGCTGCAGCGCGCCAGCCGCGGCGGCCATTGGAGGGTGAACCAACAGCAAAGGAAGACCTTTCTCTCTGTCTCCCTCTACTGTCCACTCTGCCTGTCAAAAATTTTTAAAAATATTAAAAAATATATACAAAGTTTAAAACTGTCTTACCCAACTTTCTGATCTCTGAGGAAATTTTGTTTTACATTTCCATGCTGTGATTTTTTATTTCCACATCACATTCCAATATCACTATTGATACCCAAAAGTAAATCACTGCTTTGGGTTTTATAGCCCATGATATTCAATTACATATGCAGTTTTTATTTTATGTCAATAAAATGTCTTTTAAGTCTTTGAATTATTGTGCCATTTTCTTTCTACAGCCAATATGTTTTATATGCTTAAAACGTAAACATTTCCTGAACTAGGTCATTTTAAATATCATATGTTAATGACAATCACCATGCCAACCGTATGTTTTTGTTTACACTGTATTCAGAGCTATTGTGGTCTTTTCAACATTATATGTATGGTGGAGAAAGAAACATTTACCAAAGTAATATACTTCAATAAATGTTTTTGGTATAAAACAATACTGGAAACTTTCAGAGTGGACATTGTGTCACAATGTGTTAAGTCACTGCTTGCAACACCCATATACCATATAAGCAGAGTCCTACCTCTGCTTCTAATCCAGCGTCCTGCTAATGATGTTAGGAGCACTAGATGATAACCCAAGTACTTGGGTTCTCATTAGTACTAGATTGTCATCATTATAAAAACTTATGAGAGTTGAATAAATTTTATTAAAGTTGTAGATCACACTACACACACATGTACACACACATACATATTCTGTCATGTGGAAACTGTCATATAATTTGTGTTTTTATCCTGTATTATCCTTCTTATGTGCTTAACAAGACTATAGGTTTTAGAAGAGTAAGAAATAAAGGCAAACAAATGAATTCCTCTCAACATAAATTTTATTTTAATTTTCATTATTTATTTGAAAGAATCACAGAGAGACAGAGAGATGTTCCATCCACTGGCTCATTAAATAGTGGCAAGTGTTGGGCCAGACTGAAGCCAGGAGCCAGGAGCTTCCTCTGGGTCTCCCACATGGGTGCAGGGGCCCAAGGACCCAAGCCATCTTCCACTGCCTCTTAGACACAACAGCAGGGAGCTGGATAAGAAGTAGAGCAGTCAGGACAAGCAGCCACAAAGGATTCTGGTACCACCACAATGCCATGCCACTCAACATACATTTAACACAATTAGAATTAAAGGAGGCACCATCCACATAAAGAAGAGTCACACTTAACTTGTTGCCAAACTGGGATAAAACCACAGACATCTTAAGAAATAACCCAGCCTTCTTTTTCATCTGTCTCATGTTTTAATGATGTTCCTTCTCAATTTCTGTTCTTTTGTATAGATCAAGGCAAAATTCCTTCTTAATTAACATTTTTATTAACTAATCACTATGGACTGTTTTAGCTGCTATTTTATCATATAACTATTTTTAACTATTCCATTAAAGAAATATTGAACATTATCTCTAAATTTATCCTTTATAGGTATTTAATAATTCCCAACAAAATTCCATGGAGTTATAGCAATCACTTTGTGAAAGCTAGTCAGGGATCTATTTCACCCAAACATAAAGATAAAATTTAATGCCAATACGGAGTTCAGTTTTTGCTAGAAGTCCAATCTTTGAAATGGGTAACCTCAAGAAATCATTATCTAAAATATCCAAGATTTTAGCCAAAGTATTGGAAGCATTTACTAACATATTTCAATCATGTATGTGATATTTTATGCAAGGCATCACCAAGAGGCTCAAAACCTTGCCGTCTTAAAATTGGAATTATGTGGTAGACATTAGGCATAACACTTAGGTCACTGGTGAGGATATTCATGTTGAAGTGCCTGTGTTTGGTTCTCATTCTTGTCTCCAGGTTCCTGCTAACTTGGGCCCTGGGAAGCAGTGGAGATGGCTCAAATGGTTGGGTTTCTTCTACCCACATGGGAGATTTGAATTGAATTTCTAGCTCCTAGTTATAGTTCTTGGTTGTAAGCAGGCTCTAGAGAGTGATGACAATAATGACAGCTCTCTGTCTTTCTCACATTGTCTTTCTGTACTCTCACTCTCTGAATCTATGTGCATATTTTACATGTGTCTCTCTTCCTCTCAAAATAATAAATAAATTTTCAAAGATTATAGTATCAGTTTCCATTTTTGAACTCAAGAGCTATAGAGATAACAGACAATTTTGTTAAATGTAGTAGTAGAAATGTCCAATAAATTCAAATGTCATTAACTGGAAAAGACAACTTGGAAATTATTAAAATTAAATTTTTGGAAAAAAATATAATTATTATTACTGCCAATAAAAATGAGGTTGTTTGCCCTTCTGCATTTAATGATGCTTTATTCTGAAAAATAGTGCCTGCTGCAAGCTTTGATTACAAATAAGCTTGGCAAATATGCTTTATTTTGGTAACAGCAGTAAATGTACATTTGGGAAGATAGGAATACAATTAACTCTTGGGAGCTGGAGACCATTATGTACTGCACCCAGTCAGTTAATAATATAATTGTAAATCTCACTGGATGACATAATATAAATATATATTTTTCATATTCTACATAGAAGTTTCATGAACTACTTCTGTTTTCACAGTTCATTTATTTAAATGGTACAGTGAGAATGGATTAAAGGGAGAGCAGAGAGGGAGAGGCAGAGCATATCTTCCAACCACTGGTTTTCTCCCAAATAACTACAATTGCCACAACCACTTAGTGGCTGCAGGAAGTGAAGGAGGAACTTGTTTGGATAACTGAATGAAAATGATGCAAGCAGAGGGAATTGCCAGGAGAAAGACCTGGGCAGATACATGTCCACAGCGTTTGATGTAGAGCAAGGAAGTGAATATTCTGGGGATGGAATGATAAGGGGGTGAGCAGGAGATTCTAATGTCAAAAGAACCAAATGGCACAGGACCTTACTACCATTCTGCTTTTACTCCACATCAGATATAAGCCATAAAAGGGTTT
Source organism: Lepus europaeus (assembly GCF_033115175.1). Taxonomy (NCBI): domain Eukaryota; kingdom Metazoa; phylum Chordata; class Mammalia; order Lagomorpha; family Leporidae; genus Lepus; species Lepus europaeus. The sequence goes on along the minus strand of NC_084847.1, from coordinate 44,849,222 downwards.
TGAGCAGAGCAGCAACATGTTTTATGTCACAGCTTAGCGGGATCAGTATGGTGCTGAGAAGAGACATAAGTAGGGAAAGGCAAAGGTTAAAACAGAAAATACTTAAAAGTTCATTATACTTTTAAAAAAGTAAGATATCATTGTGGCTGTGGCCAAAGAGGAAGTTGTGGAGATGCTGGGGATGTGTAGAGTTTTGGATATACATTTTCAGGGCAACAGAAAGGATTGATGGGTGGCAAAGAAAAGAAAGAGAGAAGGAATGTAGGAGAAACAGATTGAGCTGGATAAATTCAGGAGTTTGATGTAGACACACATTTGAAATGGCTAGACACCCAACTGGACATGCACAACAAAGCTTTGACTATGATTTTTTGAAGTTAAGTAACTAGTCCAGGAAGTAGATATAAATTTTGGAGACAGCATATAGATGGCTTTGAAGTGTTGACACTAAAAATGGTCACCATATTCTACCAGTCTCTCACCAGGCCACTTTTTGTTTCCCTAATCTCAGTGCTTCCTTGACATATCTGAGACCATGTAACTGGGGGAAAAGGACTGGAGAATTCTTAGTTTCTTAACATACTCACTTCCATTTGTTAAAAGTTTCCTGAGATTTGTTCTCCAGCCCACAGGGCAGAGATGCAGTTTTGATTAGAGATCTCATGATCTCTCATGAGAGCAGAGACTGTTGGTCTTCTCCATTTTGCTTTTTAAAAGCACATATAAGGGGGATGGTGTGGTGGTGCAGTGGGTTAACTAATGGTCTAAAGCACTGGCATCCAATATGGGAACCAGTTCAGGCACCAGATGTTCCACTTCCAATCCAGCTCCATGCTATTGTGCCTGGGAAAGCAGAGGAAGATGGCTCAAAGACTTGGACTGGTGCCACCCACTTGGGAGACATGGATGGAGTTTCAGGCTCTTGACCCTAGCTATTGAGGTTATCTGGGAAATGAACCAGTGTGTGGAAGCACTGTGTGTGTGTGTGTACACTTCTCCTTCTATAACTCTGCCTTTCAAAATTTTAAGAATCTTTTTACAAAAGAATAAAATTTCTTTACTAGGAATTCTGTGAGGAGTTACTGTCTGAAGAAGCTTTGAAATAAACACAATGAACATGGAGCAATGGAAAAAAGTGCCCAACATAGCAGAATGCCCTAAAGAATTCCAAACCTCACTAAAAGTCTAAATCCCTGCAGAGATGTCCCTCTTGGGCTTCCTCCAGCAGATGCTAGGATGGTTAAGGAGGCTGGGATACTTCCAGGGAGAACTGTGGGTGTTGGCACTATTTCCCCACAAGGAGGGAGTGAGACAACTGCCTAGGCATGAATGTCAGTGATTTCCACCCCCACAGTGAATCCTTTTGAGATCTTCTGGGGCATGTGGACTATGTAGTTCGAACTCAAACCCAATAACCAACATGGGCTCGCAGAGGACCCTGGATCCTGACTTGTTCTAGAGGCTTTTGATCAGGAAGGGGCTCAGGCTGGGTCCCTGGAGTGGTCTGTTTGGCCATGAAAGTCACTGTTACTCCCTGATCCCCCTGTCTTCCTTTCTAGGCCCCCCAACACTGCTTCCCTGGAGACCCTTCATTGCCAGCCTCTGGGACTCCAGACTGTGGTTTCCTCCTAATCCTCCTTGGATGCCCTGGGCCTTGGAAATTCCCCTTTTCCCACTCCTCCTCCCTGGCTTCCTCTTGCTACCCCCTGCACCTTTTCCAGGCAGTGTAGCTGCCTTCCTCCTCCCATTCCTGGCCCTCAACCACAGGCTTCCCTTGTCATGAGGGATTCCATTTTCTTTTTTATAATCCTTTATATAAGGGGAACAAATTTCATGTCTTGTACATGGATTTAGGAGCATAATACTTCCCACCCTACTCTTCCTCCTGGGCACATTCCCAGCCTCCATCCTCCTTCCATTCTTATTGCTTGCTTTAATTTCACAATGACATATTTTCAGTTTATTTTATAATTGTGATATTAATCATTCATTAAATAAACAATCCAATAAATAGTTATAAGAAAAAATACTGTTCCTCAAGAGTAGAAACAAGGGCTATAAATATCAATCAATTCTCAAAATGTCAGGGAAACTTTAGTGGAGTGGGTTCAGCCACTGCCCACAGCACTAGCATCCCATATTGGCAATGGTTGAGTCTGAGTTGCTCCACTTATGATCCAGATCCCTGCTAATGTGCCTGAGAAACCAGTGGAAGATGGTCCATGTACATGGGTCCCTACAACCATTTGGCAGGCCCTCATTAAAGCTCCTAGCTCCTAGTCTGGGGTGGCCAATACCTGCCCATTGCAGCCATCTGGGGAATCAACCAACAGATGCAAAATTTCCTTTCTCTCTCTCTCTCTCTCTCTCTCTCTCTCTCTCTCTCTCTCTCCCTCTCCCCCCCTTCTTCTCCCTCTGTCTATAACTTTGCTTTTCATATAAATAAATCTTTAAAAATAAAAGAGATATTTGGGGCTGGTATTTTGGCGTAGCAGGTAAAACCATTGTCTGCATTGCCAGCATCCCATATGAGTTCGAGTTGGAGTCCCAGCTGCTCCACCTCTGATCCATCTCCCTGTTAATGGCCTGTGAAAATCAGAGGAAAATGGCCCAAGTGCTTGGGCCCATGACACACACATGGGAGACTTGGTAGAAGCTCTTGGCTCCTGACTCTAGTCTGGACCAGCCCTGGCTTTTGTGGCCATCTGATGATTGAACCCTGATTTTCAAGTACATGCATCTTTAAAGGTGGGGGGAGTTTGGGGCACCAGAGGATTATGTGGAGAGGAACCTCAAAATGCAGAGATCTCTGAGGGAGGTACCAGACCCTGCCCAACCCAGAAGCAGAAGGGCTTTGGGTGGACCCATCCCTCCCATGACTACTGAGGAGGAGGAGGCAGAATGTTGGCCTGTGTGGCCGAGGCAAATGCAGGGGATACTGAGGGATACTGGGAAGGCACAGCCCAGCTAGGGGCTGCAAGATTGAGCTCTGGATTTGAGCTCAGGGGTGACTGGATGCAAGCTCCCACCTCTGAGGTGAAGATGGTGGGGATAGTTCCACAGAAGTGAAGGCAAAATTCACACTGGCTGTGGTGGCTTCAGCCACGGCCTCCTCTTCTCCACATGACACAGGCAGGGTGCAAGGGCCAGGATAACTGTTTCTGAAGCCAACCCACCACAGTCCCCTCCCAACCTCCATCCTTGATCTGCACCTAGGTCCTTCACCAGCCTCTCTGTCTTGGTCCTTAGTGCTACTCAGGACCATGATGACCGTGAGTGCTATAGGATTCAAGTCACCGTCACCCAGTCCTTAGCCAACAGCAACTGGACCAAAAGTGCTAACTGGCTGTTTTAACTGCTCTTTTAGGGCTTTTCACATTTCCATAATTTTTAGGAAAAATCATATTTAATTTACTATGTATATTGGTTCAATTACATGTAATTAAATATTCTATTAAATCTCTAAAGCCATGTAGTGGGAATAAAAATATTTTTAGAACAAAGCAGCACCTTGCACCGATAGAAGAGAGAGGCAGCAGTATATTAGCCATACACAGTCACAGGCTGGAAGAGGACACCACATCCCATACAAGACCATGTAGAGGTTGCACTCAAGAGTCAACGGAATAAATAGAGGCTGTGTCCTGGCTGCTCCACTTCCAATCCAGCTCCCTTATATTGTGCCTGGGAAAGCAGAGGAAGATGGTACAAGCCTTGGGACCTTGAACTCACATAGAAGACCTGGAAGGCATTTCAGACTCCCAGCTTTTTCCTGGCCCAACCCTGGCAATTGCAGCTATTTGGGGAGAGAACCAATGGATGGAAGATCTCTTTCTCCCTAACTGCCTTTCCAATAAATAAATAAATCTTCATTTACAAATCTGATAGATTAAAATACATAAAATATACGGCTGAAAAATGTTGAAGGCGAGTAAGTCTTTGTGGAAAATGAAATGAACTGTTAGTCCTTGGGACAGTGTAGGCTGCCAAACACGACAGAAATCTGCATGTATGAGGAAGTAATTTATGTTAGAAATGTCCTCAGCAATTGGATTAAGATGGCAGATTACAGAAGGAGCTTACTGCTCCAGTGTAGGAGAAGATAGTTTAAATAGTGGAGAGAGTGCAGTCTCGGGGAAGAGCTAGGGAGAAAACAGCAGAAGAAACTCCTGGCAACTTAAAGGGACACAGCGGACTTACATGGAAGTGTGGACATGCACAAATCGGGACCTCAGCCACTGAGAGTCTTGGCAACAGCCTTGGAGAGTGAGGTGAGACCAGACTACAGCAGCCCAAGCCACTGGTGACAAAGCTGAAGGAGAAACCTGTAGGGAACTGGCTTGGAGCCCTATGGGCAAAAACATACCTGCCAAACTAGAGGAGCAACAGGAGGGGCACATTTCTCTCCACAATCACCCTGTAAGAGTACCCTGTAACAAGCCGATAGAGAGTGCATGTCATTTTGTTATACATAACAGCTGCACCAGCTCATGTGTGTGCCCAGCAATCAGTGGAGCAGTGACTCCTGAGTCTGGAGGGGAGAACTGACAGGGGGCTGGGTGTTCATGATGGTGGGAGGCTTGTGTGCCAGGACTGTGTAAATACTGAAGCTGTGGGACTGAAAACACTGAGGCTGTATGGGAAGGCTCACGGTGTGGCTGGGACTTTGGGCAGTCACCATGGGAGGCTCCACATGCACAGTGCTCCCTGGTTCCCTGGTAAGGGACATTGGTAGGGAATCTGCTTACAGTGAGTACTGCACAGACCCTTTGTGTGGTCCTTGTGGAAGCACTGATGAATATTTATTTTATTTGAAAGGCAGAGTTACAGAGAGAGAGGGAGAGACAGAGATCTTCCATCTGCTGGTTCCTCCCCAAATAGCTGCAATGGCCAGGGTTGGACCAGACCAAATCCAGGAGCTTCATCCAAGTTTTCCACATGGATCTGGGGGCCCAAGGGCTTGGTCCATCTTTGGCTGCTTTCCCAGGCACATGAGCAAGGAGATGGATTGGAAGTAGAGCAACCGGGACTCAAACCAGTGCCTGTATGGGATGCTGGCCCTACAGGCGGCAGTTTAACCTGCTGTGCCACAGTGTTGGCCCTAGCACTGATGAATATTATACCCATTGGAGCTAATGCCCAGACATTGGTCTCCTTTGAGGAGAGGAAATGAGCTGAATCTGCCGTAGCCAACAAAGCAGAAGAAAGTTCCCCTCTTATAAAAAAAATAGAGATTTATCATACTGAACCTAGGTATCACCTTAACAGTCCCTTCACCCTAGAACACTAAGTAGAGCTGCCTGTCCACACTCACTACATACTTCAAGGTATTCACCAAAAGCAGACACTCCATTAATCCACGCAGACATAGTCCAAAGATAAAAGACACCACAGGGGCCAGCACTGTGGCACTGCAGGTTAACACCCTGGCCTGAAGTGCCAGCATCCCATATGGGTTCCATTTCAAGTCCCTGCTGCTCCATTTCCAATCCAGCTCTCTGCTATGGCCTGGAAAAGCAGTAGAAGATGGCCCAAGTCCTTGGGCCCCTGCACCTGCATGGGATACCCAGAAGAAGCTCCTGGTTCCTGGCTTCAGATCAGCACAGCTCCAGCCATTAAGGCCAATTGGGAGTAAACCATCAGATGGCAGATCTCTCTCTCTCTCTCTCTCTCTCTCTCTCTCTCTCTCTCTCTCTCCTCTCTCCTCTCTCTGTGTAACTCTGACTTTCAAATAAATAAATAAATATTTTTTAAAAAAGACATAACAGCAAAAATACAAAGAAGAAACCAAAGAATATCTCCACAAATGCCAAATAATAAATGCACCGATTCAAGAAACAAGAATAAGGAAAACAACACAACATGGTACCCCCCCAAAAATACAACACTTCAAAACTAGAATGGGAAGATATTGAAGAAATGCCAGAAATCAAATTCAAAATCAAAGGATTACTTGGAAGTAGTCAGAAGGAAAGGGACAAACTAATGAAATCTGTGCATTACATGAAAGAAATTCCTCCCACAAAATTGAGATCTTAAATAGAAAACAAAATGAAATCTTGGGAATTAAGAATTCAATAGAATAAAAAATGCAGTGGAAAGCTTAATAACAGACTCGGTGAAGCAGAAGAAAGAATGTCTGTCTTAGCAGGCAAATCACAGGAAATTATACAGTCAGACAAAAAAACAAGAAGAAGAAATTAGAAAAATTAAAAAAAAAACACTGTTGGCGATCTACAGGATACTATCAAATGACCAAAAATATGGGTTCTAGGAGTTCCTGGAGGCATGGAAAGAGAGAAAGGATTAGAAGCCCAGAGATAGCACCATGGTGCAGTAGGTTAATCCTCTGCCTGTGGCGTCCTCATCCCTTATGGGTGCTGGTTCTGATCCCAGCTGCCCATCTTCCTGTCCAGCTCTCTGCTATGGCCTGGGAGGGCAGTGGAGGATGCCCAAAGTCCTTGGGCCCCTGCACTCATGTGGGAGCTCTGGGGGAGGCTCGGGGCTTCGGATCAGCACAGCACCAGCCATTGCGGCCATTTGGGGAGTGGACCAGCAGAGGGAAGACATTTCTCTCTGTCTCTCCCTCTCACTGTCTGTAACTCTAATTCTCAAATAAAATAAATTAAGAAAATAAAGGATTAGAAGGCATTTTTAGTGAAATAATATCAGAAAACTTCCCTAATTTGGAGAAAGAAAGGGGCATTCAAGTACAGGAAGCACATTGAACTCCCAATAGACATGACCAGAAAAGATCTTCACCATCACACATTGTAATCAAACTCTCTACAGTAAAGTATAAAGAAAATATTCTAAAATGTGCACAAGAGAAATGCCAGATTACTTTCAGAAGATCTCCAATTAGACTCACAGTGGACTTCTCATCATAAACCCTACAGGCTAGGAGAAAATGGCAAAATATATTCCAAGTCTTAAGAGACTAAAACTGCCTGTGCCGTGGCTCACCAGGCTAATCCTCTGCCTGTGGCACAAGTACCCCGGGTTCCAGTCCCAGCTGGGGTGCCAAAATCCGTCCTGGTTGCTTCTCTTCCAGTCCAGCTCTCTGCTTTGGCCCGGGAAGGCAGTGGAGGATGGCCCAAGTCCTTGGGCTCTGCACCTGTATGGGAGACCTGGAGGAAGCACTTGGCTCCTGGCTTTGGATCGGCATAGTGTGCCAGCCGTAGCGGCCATTTGGGGGGTAAACCAATGGAAGGAAGACCTTTCTCTCTGTCTCTCTCTCTCTGTCTAGCTCTGCCTGTCAAAAATAAAAAAGAGACTAATACTGTCAACCCAGAATACTGTACCCTGCAAAGCTCTCATTGATGAATGAAGGTGAAATACAGACCTTCCATTACAAACAGAAATTCAAATAATTTGTTTCCACACTTGCAGCCTTGCAACAAATGCTAAAGGATGTGCTGCACACAGAAACACAGAAACATGGTCATCACTATGAAAGAAGCTAGAGGAAGAAAATCTCCCGGTAAAAGTACAAAGGAAATACAAAATAAAAAAATAGGAATATTTATGGAAAAATGGCAGGGCAAAGTCATTACTTATCAACAATCACATTGAATGTAAATGGCCTCAACTCTCCAATTAAAAGACACAGACTGGCTGAATGGATAAAAAACAAAACTCATCTACTTTCTGCTTACAAGAAACATCTCACCAACAAAGATGCATACAAACTGAAAGTGAAAAGATGGAAAAAAATAGTCCATGCTAAGAGAAACCAAAGAAAAGTTGGTGTAGCTATCTCAATAGCAGACAAGATAGACTTTAACATAAAATCTATTTTTTTGACAGGCAGAGTTATACAGTGAGAGAGAGACAGAGAGAAAGGTTTTCCTTCCATTGATTCACCCCCCCAAATGGCTGCTATGACCAGTGTGCTGTGCTGATCCAAAGCCAGAAGCCAAGTGCTTCCTCCTGGTGCAGGGCCCAAGCACTTGAGCCATCCTCCATTGCCTTCCCAGGCCACAGTAGAGAGCTGGACTGGAAGAGGAGCAACCGGGACAAAATCCAGCACCCCAACTGGGATTAGAACCCAGAGTACCGGTGCCACAGGTGGAGGATTAGCCTAGTGAGCCACAGCGCCGGCCATCTTGAAATCTATTAAAAGAAAAAAGGGCACTATGTAATGATTAAGGGATCAATTCAACAAGAATATGTAACTATTTTAATGTATATGCACTAAATTAGAGGACACCTGGTTATTTAAAATAAATGTTAAGGGATCTAAAGGGTGATATAGACTCAAATACAATAATAATGAGTGAATTCAATACCCCACTTTCAGCAATGGACAGATCAATCAGACAGAAAAGCAGCAAGGAGACAACCAAGATATTTGACACTATAGACCAAATGGACCTAACAGATATCTACAGAATTTTTAATCCTTAGTTGCATAATATACATTCTTTTCACCAGTGCATGGAAATTTCTGTAGGATTGACCACATGCTAGGTCAAAAACAAGTCTCAGCAAATTAAAAAAAAATCAAAATTATGCCATGTATCTTCTCACACTGTGGCAAAGCAATTTAGCACAAAGTTTGCAGCCAAATCGCTGAAGTTCCAACCCCAGCTCCACTGCTTACCTCAGTCCTGTTTGGCTTGGGGCCTTGGTTTCTCCGTCTGTGAAATGGAGAGAGCAGAACCCTGCCCTGCTAGGGCTGTGGGATTAAAGGTGCTGGTGTCATGAAGATGCAGCACGGAACTCCCTATAGGCCTGACCGTGGCCGTCCTGCTGACCTGGCCACCCTGGGCACCCCAATACTCCCCGTTATCACCTCTAGGGGTGCAGTCTGCTTATCTGGAAAGTGAGCGACAGGGGCCTCTGAGGCCTCATGGGGTCTCCTGGTGCCTGACCGGGTTCTTTGGTCGCAGGGGCAGGAGGTGCAGGTGACAGCAGGCTGAGCCTGGCCGTGGCAGAGCTGGTCTTCCCCACCCTGTCTGGCCTCCCGGCCCGGCTCACCCTAAACGTCTTAGCTGCTGTCAGCGTCTGTGGCCGAGGAAGCGCCGCGTACCAGCAGCGCGTGGATCTCTCTCTGAGTAGCTATGTCAAGCCCAGGTAGCTGGCCTCGGGGCTGGGGGCTGGGGGGGAGACCCCTGCCCTGCACAGCCCATCCTCCTGTTGTGTTTTGGGGCCAAGAGGATGTGAGGAAATCCTGCGCCTTGAGCCCACTTTGCAGGTGGGAAGACGGGGACTCAGAGATGGGGGTCTCGTGCCCGAGGTCACACAGCAGTGCCAGGTGGCTGGGATTTCCAGCCACCGCGCCGGTTGCCCCAGTGACTGCACACACACAGGTGCCCAGCGAGGTCGCCGTTGTTCCCACTGTGGGTGCGGACACGGTCGTCCCGGAGCTCATTCTGGCCCCCATTGGGCATCCGTGCCCCCCAGCAGTGGCGCTGCCGTCTGGTTCTGGCTCTGTCGAGGGGGTCTCGATGTCCTACTCCAGCTGTGCTCCCAAGAGAGAGCACGGGTCTGGACCCAGACAACAGGAGTGTCCCAGCAGGGGCCAGAGCAGGTGATTTCACCATCCAGGCCTCTGCCCCTGTCTGCCGAAGGGGCCGGCTGTGCAGAGCTGCCATGGCTCGTGGCTAGGGATTGCTGAGGACAGCCGGCAGGGGGGTGGGTGCCGAGACTCAGCGGTTCTGCCTTTCCCTCAGTGCCCTGCTCCGGATCTCGGCCAAGATGGGCACAGCGGGTGCCCTGGGGCAGGCCAGGCTGAGGCGGGTGACCGGCATCCGGGGCACTGCCAGCCTGGATGGCGGGATCGAGGCGAGCAAGGGTTAGGACATCAAGGTGCATCTGAACGCGCCCCAGGAGACCACGGAGCTTTCAGCTTCAGGTGTGAGGAGGGGGGGACTGAGGGTATGGGAGCTGAGACATGTGTGTGACCACGTGTGTTCTAGTGTGTGTGCATGAGGCTCTGTCAGGGATGAGGGATGGGTGGAGGAGGGGAACTCCCTGACTCATCAGCTCAGTTTTGGGTCCCTTTTTGCCTGTTGTCCCCACCGGTGAGGGAGGTGATTTCCTCCCCTGCTGCCCACCTCCTCAGTACCCACCTCCTTTCTGTGCACCTGAAGGTTTACTTTGGGGATGGCATTCCAGATGGTCCATAATAAACCATGGACAAGAGTAAGATTGTGGCAGTGAGTTTAGCCACCAACTCCTATTGGAATGTTGGGGTTTGGGTCCTGGCTACTCAACACTTCTGACTCAGCCTCATGCTAATGCACCTGTGAGGCAGCAAATGACGGCACAAATACCTGGGTCCCTGACACCCACATGAGTGACACAGATGGCAGACAGCACCCAGCATTTGGGGTGCAGAGCAAATATTTCATCATGCTAAAAACAAGCAGACTTTGGCCATGCTTTCTGTCAGAACCATCTGAAGAATATCTTCTATTTGTGTGCATACTTTCTTTGAGAAAAAATATACTTACATATATTTTGTTTGAATTATAGGAAAATTTCTAGAAATCTCATGTTAATAATAAAAAAAATTGGTCTACAACGTGGCATAGCGTGTGCAGCTGCTGCCTGCAATCCCAGCACCATGTAAGGGCACCACTTCGTGACCCACCTGCTCCATTCTAACCCAGCACCTCTCTAATGGCCCGGGGAAAGGAGTAGAAGATTCCCCAAGTCTTTGGGTCTGTTAGCCACATAGGTGACATGGATGAAACTCCTGGCCCCTGGACCTGGCCCAGCATTGGCCATTGCAACGATTTGGAGAGTAAACCAGCAGACAAATGATCCTGTCTTTGTCTATCCTTCTTTCTGTAACTGTTTCAAAATAAATAAATATTTTAAACATGAAAAATCATATTAAATGTTATTACAAAAAACTTAGAATTTCACTGAAATTCTTAGTGTGATATTCTTATTTTTCTGTGAAAATATATATATAGCTTTCTTCTTTTTATTTCTTTTTTTTTTTTGCTATAACTGAGTACTTGAATTCCCCTTTGGGTTGAAGTTCTTACTCTCAAATTAATGCTGTCCTAAAAAGTAAATCTTAAATCTGTATTATTTTTTAAAAAGACTATGCATGAGTTTCACTTTTTATGGCAAAATAAACTGTCTTTTAATTCCAATTTCCACACAAAGTTTTAAGTACCCTAATATTTCTATTGAGTGATTTTCATGGAAGCAATAAACCAACAAGATAGAAGTAGAGGTAGAAGAGATGCTAGATGTCCGTCTGATCATATGAATGCTTTCTGTGACTCTGAGGAACCAAAATGACCTCAGCTCCTTTTTGTGCCAATGACTGGTCCTTCCTCTAGTTTTCCATCCCTTGCATTCAGAACCTTAATTCCTCCTGTTAAAGATGATGACCTTTGTTCTCCCCGGGCACTTTGTGCTCTCAGGAAGCTGGCTGCCTTGCCCTCTTCTCTCCATCTTAGGTACTTTCTCCTCCCTACTACAAGCACCATAAAATAGAAGCATTCTGATTCACACTGTCCTTGAAGCTTGCTCTAGAGTTAACTTATTTTCACAAAGGTTTCATGGTTTTCACAAACACCAATCACATACTATCTACACTTTATACATAATTTGATGTTGCATATCCTAGAAATCACCTTTCTTCAGAAATTTAGGTACTCCAGTTTGGGAAATAAATGTGCAATGGAAACAAAACAGAGATTGGAAATAAATATTCACTGAGTGACCCTGAGGTTGTCATTTTTCTCTGAAAAGGAGACCCAGCAGCCATGGCTAACACTATGGGGTTCAGGATTGTAGGTTGCAATCACAGGCACCCGAGGATGTTTTAAGACTTATTTATTTGAGGAGGTGGCACTGTGGCACAGTAGGTTAATCCTCTGACTGCAGTGCCGGCATCCCAGTGGGCACTGGTTCTAGCCCCGGCTGCTCTTCTTCCAATCCTGTTCTCTGATTTGGCCTGGGAAAGCAATGGGAGATGGCCCATGTCGTTGGGCCCCTGCATCTGCATGGGAGACTGGGAGGAGACATCTGGTTCCTGGCTTTGGATCATCACAGCTCCAGCTGTTGCAGCCATTGAGGAATGAATTGATGGATGGAGGACCTTTATCTCTGTCTCTCTCTCTCTCACTGTCTGCAACTCTGCCTCTCAAATAAATAAATAAAAATTCTGAAAAAAAATATTTATTTATTTGAAAGCCAGAGTGACACAGAGTGAGAAGGAGAGGCAGAGAGAGAGAGGTCTTCCATCTGCTTGTTCACTCCCCAATGGGCTGTGATGGCCAGAGCTGCACCGATCCGAAGCCAGGAACCAGGAGCTTCTTCTGGGACTGTGACATGGGTTCAGGGGCCCAAGGACTTGGGCCATCTTCTACTGCTTTCCCAGGCCATAGCAGGGAGCTGGATAGGAAGTGGAGCAGCTGTGACTTGAACTGGCACCCATATGGGATGCCAGCACTGCAGGTGGTGGCTTTACCAACTAGGCCACAGTGCCAGCACCATAAGGATGTTTTTAAAGTTTCTTACACTCATGGTAGCTTTTCCTCCAGGTAGATTTGGGCCATTATATAATACAAGAAAATCTTTTTGAATTTTTTCTGATTTGGAGAATTTTAGATGAATTAATATCAAATCTGATAATTCCCATAATATATACATTACAGTAGTTTCTCATTATATACTTAAATGATTTAAACTTAATTATCAACCATTATTAGCCCCACTTCCATCATAATAATAACAATCTTTCTTGTCCTCAAACCTTAGGGCTTTTGCACTTGCCTATTTCTATGTCAAATACTTCTCACTGGATTTTTGCCTAGTTCATTCACCTTCTTAAAGATACCTTTTCCAGCCATTATTTAAATTGCTTTCAAGAATCAAGGGTAACACAGAAAGGAGTGAGAAACATGATATGGGAGACCCAAGAAAGAGTAGGTTCTTGGGCTGATTATCAATACTGCGACTACAGTGAAGCTTTTCTGAACCATGTCCTTCAAGAAAACAGAGGATGTGCCTGCAAAAGGCTGTAATCAATCCACTGAACCTGTCTCCTGTCCTAGGAAGATTATCCACTCTTTATCTCATACTTCTGGCTTCTCTGCAGGTGGGCTCAGTGAGACTCAACAACGTCAGAAGGAGTGCTTAGAGTAAGCAGGTGGACTCAATGGAAGCTAACTGAACACATGGGCCCTTCCACCTCATCTGCAAGAGAGAGGACAGCAGCAGGCAACAGAAAAACACCTGCTATACAAGCATGTTCAGACCACCTAACTGGGCACTTTTCAGTGGTCATATTTTGCTTTTGTTTGCTGCCTTTACTGATTTCTTACATTATATTCACCATTAATAATATGAGTTTTTCATGAAACGCTGGATGTCATGTATCTCCCTGATCACTTTCAACACATTACCTGTAACAGTGCTTTGCCGCTTAATAGAATTATTTACTGAATAAATGAATATATGCAAAGAAGAATTAGAAATGAAATTCAATGGGAAATTCTGAGAAAATTTAATGCCAAATGTACTGCCTACATCTTAATAATTATCTTGAACAATAGCCTTCCACAGCGACACACTGAAATGATTTTCCAAGTTATGGAAGACCTTCAACACTTTTGGCCTTGTAAATAAATCACTATCATTTAATAGTTTCATCCTTTATGTTATTCTTTTGCCTATATGAAATCTTCACACAAAGAATTTCTTCTCTTTAACATTTAAATTTTTTTCTTCACTAATAAACTATTGTCTCTAATAAAATACCAATAAAAGCTAAGTAAATATGGTACAGGATTTGATGTCTAGTAAAGGGTAAGGGGCACAGAGGTGGCCAGTGGAGGGTGAACCAACGGCAAAGGAAGACCTTTCTCTCTGTCTCTCTCTCTCTCTCACTGTCCACTCTGCCTGTCAAAAAAAATACTAAGTTGAGACATGGACAATAGCTAGTAGAAAGTGAAAACAGAATTGTTTAGATATAAGAAATGAAAGAAAATCATAAATTACCTCAGCAATAAAATCAAAGTTTCCAGGAGATCAGACATGAATAAAATATAAAAAGAACACTAAAAAATTAATAAAACAAAGGCAATGAAAACGAGATAAAGAAGTAAAACAAGGTGCTGAAAAAAGGTAACCAAAACAGAATGGCCCTGCAAAAGGATTATCTTTGTTTTATTGGATGTACTGATGAAGAAAAACTGTAAAAAAGAAATGAATACTAGTAACTTTAAAATTCCAAACTCAATAAAAATATTGGAAAGTCCATCGGTGGCTTGGAAAACAAAAATAAAACAAGCACAAATTCATATGTTAGTAAAATTGACCATATTGAAAAATATCCTAATAGCTTTTATGTCCCTCCATTAAACAATTTTAAAAAGCAAAATATAAAAATAAAACGAATCAGCAGAAGACAAACGGGCCTCGGTGAAGATATCAGCAAGCCACCTAAAACCCCAGAGGAGGTGCAGGGGGGCAGAGCCATCCAATGAATGCACCAATGGCCGCTATTTTCAGTAGAGGCTGCAGTTCCGCTGTCCCACACCTGGGGGCGCGGTTCCAGGTGGCCGCCCAGCGCACTAAAGGCAGGTGCCTGGCGTGGCCCCCAAGACTGCAATGAGCGAGGAGCCCTCAGGACTGGAGGCTCAACCCCGGCTCGCTGCGACCCCCGCGCGGCGTGGCGTGGCGACGGCCCCCTTGCTTTTCCCCTTCAGGCCACGAATCCTGACCAGGACCGGTGGGGACGTCGAGCTGCCCTTCCCAGCCCCGGGCCCTCAGCCTGCGCCCCGCGAAGCACCTGCCTGTCCCTCACTTCCTGCAAACGCGTGGAGGCAGCCAAGGACCTCAAAGGATTCCAGTAACGGGTGTGGGAGCTCCCGCTGTGAGACCCCAAACCCACTCAGCTGTGGAGTTCGCGCTCCTGCCGCACTGCTCTACCCTGCGCTCCAGCGGCCAGGGCGGCGCTTCCGCTCCGGGCTGAGGAGAGGGAGGCCTTGGCGTTAACTTACCGCGCCGCACCAAGGAAGAGGACGTGGCAGGGAGAAGGGCTTCCGATTACCTGGATCCCCACTCCTCTGCGGGGCTCTCCGGAGTGTCGCCAAGGCTGCCGCTGGCACCCCGCTCCTGCAGCCTCCGCACCAGCCCTGGGCGAGCAGCCGGCGCCCCTGGGCCCTCCTTCCCTGCCGCACCCAGCTCGCCCCGCGGCGCCCGGCGTTTTCCCGCCTCGGGGGTCTGCGCGGTTTTCCTGGAGGCCGCCCCTGCGCCCTGACCGCCGGGGATCCCCTGTGGGCGGCCGGGTCCTCCGTGGACGCCTGCGGCTGAACACCTGCCTGCCCCCTGAGGGCAAACCAGAGTCCGGGTCACCAATACCTCTTGGGTGATCCATTGCGTTGCTTCCGCAATGGAAGCGAAATTTAGTTTCTTTCAGTATCTACTACATCCTGTCCTGGGCATTAGGTGTTCTTAGCATTTCTATCTTTAGCCAAGACACTCTGGAAAAAAACAAAAACAAACAAACAAACAAACAAAAAACAAACAAAAAAAGAAGACCTAAATGAAAGATCTCTGTGAGTGAGATCCCAGTGGAAAGAATGGGGCCATCAAAGAAGGAGGTACCTTTCTCTGAAGGGAGGAGAGAACTTCCACTTTGACTATGACCCTGTCAGAATAAGATCGAAGTCGGGGAACTCTAAAGACTTCCATAGCCTTGGCAACTCATGACTAGAGCCTAGGGAGATTACTGACGCCATGAACAAGAGTGTCAAATTGTTAAATCAACAACAGGAGTCACAGTGTATTTACATCCCATGTGGGAACTGTCCTTAATGTGTTGTCCAATGTGATGTAATGCTATAACTAGTACTGAAACAGTATTTTACACTTTATGTTTCTGTGTGGGTGCAAACTGATGAAATCTTTACTTAGTATATACTGAATCGATCAGTATATAAAGATAATGAAAATGGAAAAAAACTTGGTGTTAAATTGGAAATTGCATAGAAAATTAATCAATTTTTTTAAAAAAAAATATCATGTAGGATCTTTGTCCTTAATGTGCTGTACATTGTAATTTAATGCTATAACTAGTACCCCAACAGTATTTTTCACTTTGTGTTGCTATGTGGGGGCAAACTATTGAAATCTTTACTTAATATATACTAAACTGATCTTCTGTATATAAAGAGAATTGAAAATGAATCTTGATGTGAATGGAAGGGGAGAGTGAGTGGGAAAGGGGAGGGCTGCGGATGGGAGGGAATTTATGGGGGGGAAGCCATTGTAATCCATAAGTTGTACTTTGGAAATTTATATTCATTTAAAAAAAAAGAAGAAGAAAGCGGGCTTGCTGCTACTATTCCTGTGTCATTTTCACAAGTGTTCTCCAGAGGCTAGTGTTTATTTTTTTTTAAATATTTATTTATTTATTTGAAAATGTTTCACAAGAGAGAAGGAGAGGCAGAGAGAAAGATGTCTTCCATCCTCTGGTTCATTCCCAATTGCCCTCAATGGCCAGAGTTGGGAAAGTTGGAAACCATGAGCCAGGCACTTCCTCCCGGTCTTTCCAAGCAATGCAGGGGCCCAAGCACTTGGGCCATCTTCTACTGCTTTCCCAGGCCATAAAGAGAGCTGCATCGGAAGTGGAGCAGCCAGGACTTGAACCAGCACCAATATGGGATGCTGGCACTGCAGGCGGCAGCTTTACCCACTACACCACAGCGCCAGATGCTTGTGTTTATAAACTCACACTCACAGAGTATAAACATAAATGAGTGGCTGACTGACCTAAGTATTCACTGCTGAACACCACTGCCAGTGAAAATGAGGCTGAAATAAACCCACAATGAAGTATAATGTGATGTGGTAGTTCAAGGGAGAGCAAAGGCAGGAAATGTTTCAAGAAGGCTAGTCCTCTAAAAGTGCCTTGCCAGAGAAGCGTCAAATGTAGCAATTCTAACACTCTTTCAGAATAAGTTTAATCATAGCACACTTGTTAATATTAACACATAGGTTTGTATTTAAATAAGATGCATATAATATATATAATATAATTTTATAAATTATATTATATATAATATATAAATTATATATAATATATAATATATATAATATATGCATCTTATTTTAAAACATATTTATTTTAAAATATATATCAATACATATTAATTATTAATTAATTGATATATTAATTATATTCATTACATAATAATTATATATTAATATATATTTATATTGCATTAATTATATATTAATATATTGATTATATATTAATTATATATAATTATATAATATATAATATATATATTATATGTATTGTATATGTATAATATATTATTATATAATATATTAAAAGATATAATATTTATTATATATATTAAATATTATATATTTTTATTTTATTATATTTATTATATTATTATATTATTATTATATTTATATAACATATATGTAATAATATATAATTATATATATAAAATGTATATATATAATTATATAATCATATAATCATATAATTATATATAACATATATGCTATATAATATATATTATATAATGTTATATATATTATATAATATTATAAACTATAATATATTATATATAATTAATATATAATTTATATATAGAGTTAATATATACTTACATTATATATTATGTATAATACAGACATAAAATATATATAACATATAATATATTAAATATTATATGTTATATATAATATAATGTTATATGATGTATATAATATATATTATATATAATATAAGATATATATGATATAATATACATAATATTTTAAATTATATGATATAAAATATATAATATGTAATATATTATATATTACAGTATATATTAAACATATATATTATATAATACATAATATATATATTATATATTATATTGTATGTATATTATATGTATTACATATATAATTATTATATATAATAATAAATAATAATATAATATATAAAATATAATAACATTATTATATTTATTAATAAATAAATAATATTATATTATATGTTATATGTAATATTATTATATATTACATATATTACTATATATAATAGATTATATATTATATTAATTATATATATAATATTAATTATATATACTATCTAACAATATATAATATATTACATTATATTATATATATATTATACATATATATTATATATAGTATGATGTATTAATTATTTATAATATATTATATAATCGATAATATATATCAATTAATATGTACAATTATATATTAAATTAATTAATATATAATTACATATTTTAAATTAATTAAATTAATTTTAAATTGATAAATGGTTGCATATTAATTAATTGATTGATATGATTAATTGATTAAATAGATTATATAATATATGATTAAATAATTATATATTACTTTTGTGTTAATATATTTATATATTTTAATATATTATTAATATATTTATTTAAAATATATAATAGAATATATATTATATGCATATAATATATGTATAATAGAATATATTTTTATATGCATCTTATTTAAATATCCAAAAATGCCTATTTGGATTTAAAATTTCATTTCTAGAAAAAAGAATTTTCCTTTTTCACATAGAAATACAAATAATTTTTAGTAATTCAAAATAATGCTCTTTAGATGATGAATTTCCTTGTAAATATCATATAAACATCCTTAAAAGAAAAGCAAGACCAATGTTAAAGGAAGGGTGTCTAAGGAAAGAAAAGTCAAAAATGCCCAAAACATGTAGTACAATATCTGTATAAATATCTGTATATGAAATGATGTAATATTATACATCTATAAGTATATATATATATTAATACACAATGGTAATTCAAAAGTTTGTGGGAAAATGGGATTAAAAAACAAGCTTATTTTGCTATAAAAAAATTCAAAATCTACGCATGGTTTTTTCACAATATCTTTTGCCATAACCTTTTGAACACCTTTGTATTTAATTAGTGCATTCTAATAGAATCTTTGCTTTTTATAGTCAGATTTATTTCAAGATTTAATTCACTTGAAAGGCAGAGGGACAGAGTAGGGGAGAAAGAGAAAAAGATCTTCTGTCTTTCCCATCCACTGGTTCAATCCCAAAGTGACCTTAATTGCTATTGAACCAGGTGGAAGCCAGGAACCTGGAGCACCAATTGGGTTTCCCACAAAGCTGGTAGGGGTCCAAGTGATATCATCTAGCCTTATTAATAATTTTTGATATTAATAAATTTGTGGGTTGTTGCTGTCTATTCAGAGAATTCTGAATATCAACTCAAATAGACCAGGCAACATGGTAAGTTTTTAAGAATTTTATTAAGTGGGAGAAATGCCCAGGAAAATGAGGTGTTTAATTAGGGGAGAAAGAAGTCTAGAAGCTGAATAGGAGCCATACCAGGCAGAGAGCAGGCCAGGCACCACGTGGAGCAAGAATGCAGGCAGGAAAGCAGAGACAGGGCAGAGGCCCAAAAGCCACATGCCTGAAGGTGTGTGTCAACAAGGGGAGGGCCCCACCATGCTCCAGGCCTTTTCTCCACTTCCAAATGGGGAGTGGTTATGTAGTATAATGGGCAGGTGGGCATACAGGTGAGGTCAGGGAGGGGCATGAGATCACACAGGGGTGTAGTCTCAGTTCACAAATCTAATTGATTTGATCCTTTCTGCCTCCCTATATCACAAGTACTTGGGCCATTTTCTGCTGCTTCTCCAGGCATGTTACCAGGGAGCTGGACTAGCACTTTAATATGGGATGCTGGCATCACAAGCCACAGCTTAACCTGCTGTGCCTGAAAATCAGTTACACAGAAAGAGGAGAGGTAGAGGTAGAGGTAGAGAGAGAGAGAGAGAGAGAGAGAGAGAGAGAGTCTTCCATCCATTGGTTCACTCCCCAATTGGCTGCAACAGTCGGAGCTGTGCCAATCTGAAGCCAGGATCCAGGAGCTTCTTGCAGGTCTCCCACACACGTGCGGCTGTCCAAGGACTTGGGTCATCTTCCACTGCTTTCCCAAGCCATAGCAGAGAGCCGGATGGGAAGTGGAGCAGCCAGGTCTCGAACTGGCACCCATATGGGATGCCACTGCTTCAGGCCAGGGCATTAACCCCTGCACCAGAGCGCCGGCCCCAGAAATTTAAGTTTTAATGAGGAGTGAAATATCTTGTAAATCTGATAGCACAGAACTGTCCCTTTTTTTCTGGTAATTAGCACATACAAAATAAAACTATTAGTAATTACTAACAAATCAAGGAAATACACATAAGATTTCAATAGTTATCATTAATTGATACCTTATTCAGGAGTATTTCTTGAGCACCTATTGTATTCCAGGCACTGAGCTAGGAACTGGGAAATACATGAACAAAACTGAGTAGTCCCTATCCTTTGTGGATACTTAAAGTCTAGTTGGGAGATAGAGAACTAAGCAATGAGTGATGAGAAATGAATAGAGTGACCAAGAGTGAGGGGAGCCCATAAAATGCATTGTATTTGGAGCTTTTTGTTCAGATAAGGAACAAGGCAAAAGGTCTAAAATTAAGTGAAATGTTCAAACCCAATGGCAAAAAGTAGAATATAACATCCTCTCCTTAAATGTGATGAGTACACAAGGTTCCTCTCTTTAAATACATCCCTTTTTTGGCCAGTGTTGTGGTGTTGTAGGCTAAGCCTCCGCCTGTGGTGCTGTCATCCCATATCAGCATTGGTTTTTGTCCCAGCTACTCCTCTTCCTACCCAGCTCTCTGCTTATGGCCTGGAAAACAGTGGAAGATGGCCTAAGTGCTTGGACTCCTGCACCCATGTGGGAGACCCAGACAAAACTCCTGGCTTCTGGCTTCACATCAGCCCAGCTCTTGTGGCCATTTAGGGTAGTAAACCAGTGGATGAAACCTTTCTCTCTGTCTCCCTCTCTCTGTAACTCTACTTTTTAAATAAATAAATTTTTAAAAACATACAATTTAGTGGCAGGAGTTTGTCATTGCAGTTACAGCACCAGTTAGGCTATCCATGTCTCACATCAGAGTACCTAAGTTCCATGTCTGCCTCCAGCCATGACTGCAATTTCTTTCATGCAGACTCTGGGAGGCTTTGGTGATGACTTAGATAGTCAGGTTCCTGACACCTACATGGGAAACCTGAACTGAGTTCCTGGCTTCAGCCTTCTCCAGTCCTGGCTGTTGCAGACGTTTGGAGAGCAAACCAGCAGATGGGAACTAGCTCTCTCACTCCCTCTAAGCTTTGTCTGTGTTTCAAATAAAAAAAACTATTTTTATTGTTCAGAATTATTTATATTTTAATTTCTATTAATATAAAGAGAAAATATTTCATGTTTCATAAGTAAAATTCTAAGATGATGACCATACTTCCCTTCCTCCCTCTTACCTACCTCAACCTCCCTCCTTCCTTTCTTTTTTCTTTTTGAAAAACATAATTCCAGTCCACTTATAATCATAGGCTTTCTACACCAATACCCATAATATTCAACAAGTAAAAAAATAGAAAATGCACTGTTCCACAGGAGTATAAGCAAGGGATAAAAACAACAAGCAAATATCAGGATGCCTGTTCAGTTTCTATACATTTTTTGCATTCTATATTAACTACTGCAACTTTCTTAACTGGATATAACTCAGCTGAAACAAAACAGCACACATTTCCTAAGTTTGACAGAGTATTTTAGCTTTTATTCATTTCTCTCTGCTTCATTTCAGAATAAGCAAAACTAGCCCATAATAAGTGATGATCAAGAAACTCTTTTCTTTAACCAAAGTCCCATTAAATTAAAATGGAGAAGTATCTGATGATACTGCTTAGCTCATTAACTATTTGCACTTTAGATATTATTAATTTAAGTGTTTTGACATTGACATTTCAATTTTATAAAAATATTTTTATTTATTTATTTAACTGATAGAATGTCAGAGAGAGAGAGAGAGAGAGAGGGAGAGAGAGACAGAGAGACAGAGAGACAGAGAGACATTCCCCCTATACTATTTCATTTGTGAAATGGTCACAATGGCTAGGACCGGGCCAGACTGAAGGAGGCAGGAACTCCAGCCTGCTCCCTCATGAGAGTGGCAGGGGCCCAAGTACTTGAGTCTTCATCTGCACCTCCCAAGCACATTAGCAGGCAGCTATCAGAAGAGGAGCAATTGGGGACCCAAACCAGCAATCAGTATTTGATGGGCTCTCAGGCTGGGATGAATGGAGATGAGCAGTTTGGTGTGGTAGAAATTGTAACGCTTGCACTAATAAATCCTCTGTTTAATTATCCCATATGGCTTACAGTGACATGTATTGTTCAGAAAATATTCGCCAAGACATGTGTGAATCATCATTTTCTTTCTTTTCAAATATATTCTTATAAAACAATGAGATATGTTTATTTCCTATCATTCTTGACTTCATTTGCCTGTAGCTATTTTTGCATTTCTATAATTTTTTGTATTTATTGTATTTAGCTAGATTCACTGTGAAAAAACATTCCAATTCAGTAATTGTATTATCAATTCAGACTAACTTTCTAAAATTATTTTCTGCTACATTAAAGGTGGAGAGAGAGAGAGAGAGAGAGAGAGAGAGAGAGAGGAAGAATCTTTTACCCACTGATATACTACTCAAATGTTCATAGCTGCCAGTGTAGACCAAGCCAAAAACAGGAGCCAGAAGCCCCATCCAGGTCTCCCTCATATGTATCAGGAGCCCAGGCACTTGAACCATCATCTGTTGCCTTCTGGAATGCACTAACAACAAGCTGCATCTAAACTGGAGTAGCTCGATCTTGAATCAGCTGTTTGATGAGAGTTGAATCCCAGGTGGTGGTTTTACTGGCTACATGAACTAGAGTTCTCAACCAAACAAATTAGCAACCATTGCCCCAAGGAAATTCTACAGGTTCCCATTTAGTACGTCCACTCAATAATGGTCAAAGGGTGAACATATGCTCTCTTTAACAAACTAAGTAGTAAAAGTGTTACACAATTAGGCTTCAAATCCATTTACACAATACATTTACCTAAAAGCAATAATATAAATTACCATAAATTCCATTAAAACATTCCAACATCCACTGAAATTTTCATTCTAATCCCATAAAATTTTTCAATTTCATCTTCTCATAGTCAAGATATAGCCATGATTAGAACTTTATCAATAGATCTGTGGTCATAGTGCATGGGGATCTTACAGTCAAGGAGTGCCATAAGTGTCTCCTCTCCCTCCAGAGACATCTAACACAGATATTTGCATTTGACACTGAGCTCTCAGGCAGGGATGAGGGTGAGAGACTCAAATCATCCCTGGATCTTCATTCTGTTTAATACAGACTGCTGTTCTTAGATATATGATGTCTATTTATTGTCATTTTTCCCAACTGGACTTGAAATTCTTTCAAACTACACTAAATAGAGAGGATGACTTTAGGGCCCTTCAATGTTGATGCACAATCAATGACTCAAATCAGTCCACCGTGCTTCCAAGAGCATTGCTTTAAGATCTTTGTTCAATAATTAATATCCAGGTATTAATCCTATTTCCTAATATCTTTTTTAAAGATTTATTTTATTTATTTGAAATACAGAGTTACAGAGAGAGGTAGAGACAGAGAGGTCTTCTATCCACTGGTTCACTCCTCAGATGGCTGCAACAGCTGGAGCTGCGCTGATCTGAAGCCAGGAGCCAGCAGCTTATTCTGGGTCTTCCACATGGGTGTAGGGGCCCAAGGACTTGGGCCATCTTCTACTGCTTTCCCAGACCATAGCAGAGAGCTGATCAGAAGAGGAGCAGCCGGGACTAAAACTGGTGCCTATATAGGATGCTGGTGCTTCAGGCCAGTGCTTTAACCCACTGCACTACAGCGCCAGACCCTCTGAATAACTTTTTAAAAGTTTATACATTGACAGAACTAATCACTTGACAACCATCTTTTCTATTTTCTCAATCTCATGTCAACCACTCAAGTATATTTATCATCTATAAGAACCATACGGGCATGCTGAGACAATAAATCTGTTACAGCTTTTCAGATAACTAATTAGTATTACAGCAATACAGTTAGTTACTTGTGATGTCCATGCAAAATGCCCTCTCAACCACAGCACTGAACATGACTGGGTAGAGTTCATAACAAATAAAAGTAGGAGCCTATATTCACAAAGCAATCTGCTATGGTTTTATATGCAACATATCAGCTGCTTCAGTCTGGTAGATACACTTTGTCTACTAAGATGCCAGAGGGGATGATAGTTAGCATTTCAACATAGAAGCATCCAATTTGGGAACTGGTTTGTGTCCCAGCTGCTCCTCTTTTAATCCAGCTCCCTGACAATGGCATAAAAAGGCATAAAAAGATGGTTGGGCCCTTGCCAAACATGTGCGAGACCCAGGCCCCTGTGTCTCCAGTTCTGGGTAGCAGATGGCCTGAGGGACACTGTCCAGGGGAGGAGTGCAGAACCAGGCTGATAAACTGATCTTGCAGAGAGGTGGCCCTCTGGCCATGGTCAGCTCCCCCCCATGGTGACTATGGAACAGGTGACAAGTGCTTCTCATCCAAACGAATGGGGCTTTTCTCCAATGCCAGCCCTCCAGAAGATGCATCCTCCCAGGTCATCTCTGGAAGACTGCCCATGTCCTGGGGACATCCCTGCCTGAACTCTGCTGGTTTTGCAGAGGTTGGGGGGCTGCTGGGGCTGATTTCTCTGCCTCTCATCAGCTCTCCACTTCCAGAACAACCCAGCTTCTACATTTCCCTCTCAGTGGGACTTGATTTTCATACTCATGCGTATCTTTGAGAAATAATGCTAGATACAGGAATGGTATCATAATGGGTTATTATAGGGGAGGTTGACTTTCACTTTGTAATTATTTATTTATTTGAAAGGCAGAATTACAGTGAGAGGTGGAGAGAAGGAGGGAAATCATCCATCTGCTGGTGCACTCCCCAAATGGCCACAACAGCTCTCGTGATCCAGGTAAAAGCCAGGAGCATGGAATTCCATCTTGGTCTCAATGTGAGTGGCAGGGTCCCAGTACTTGAGCCATCTGTTGTGAGGCACACAGATTATAAACACAAAGAGACTTTTGAGGTCAATTTAGGAGCCTTTATAAGCCAGCTGGCGACTGCCTTCTCATGGAGCAAGTCTGGAGAAGAGAACCTCAAGTTGCAGTGATGGGGGGTTTAAAGGCAGAAACTGCATTTTGGTGGCCTTGGCCATTATCAAGCAAGCAAGCAGAAGTACATAAGCCAGAAATTTACCAGTTACAGCTGGATGAGCAGACTGATATCTATTACTTGCTTCTCTCATAGGAACAGTCCCTGCTCTGAAGCAAACAAACAAGATGACTTATAACCACCTGGGCATGTTATGCTCTGTGGGAAAATTTTAAACTTCAAGCCACCCTATCACATTCCCCACTGGTTTTGTTAGAGTGTCTTTTCACCTGCTAATTTCTGGTATTATCTGGTGGAGGCAGCCTAGTAAAGTAGGTTGTGTTGCCTAGAAACCATACCTGGCATTAGGTAGGTGGGACTCCAAACATGGCAGATGCTCCTTTTGGGGTCAGTGGGACTTCTGCCCTTACTGGAAAATGGTCAACAGACTCTATCAGTAACATGGCTAGAATCCTGGCACTACAATTTTTCTGAGATTGATGCTAGCTTTCACCACTCTGAAATGCATTCTAGATACACATTTTTTAAAGATTTGTTTTATTTATTTGAAAGACAGAATCACAGAGGGAGGTAGAGACAGAGAGAGCGATCTTCCATCCACTGGTTCACTCCCCAAATGGCTGCAATGCCTGGAGCTGTGCTGAGCTGCAACCAGGAGCCAGGAGATTCTTCCCAGTCTCCCACATGGGTGCAGGGGCCCAAGGACTTGGGCCAACTTCTATTGCATTCCATGGTCATAGCAGAGAGCTAGATCAGAAGCGAGCAGCTGGGACTAGAACTGGTGCCCATATGGGATGTCGGCACTTCAGGCCAGGGCTTTAACCCACTGCACCACAGCATTGGCCCCCAAATATACATTTCTTTTTTAAGAAAATTTTTATTTAATAAATACAAATATCAAAAGCACAACTTTTGGATTATAGCAGTTTTTCTCCCCATAACCACCCTCCCACCCACAAACCATCCTGTTTCCTATTCCCTCTCCCATCCCATTCTTCATTCATTTTTAATTTCTTTATATACAGATCAACAGTATATACCAAGGAAAGATTTGAGCACTTTCCACTCACACAGACACAGAAAGTATAAAGTACTGTTTGAAGACTAGTTTTACTGTTAATTCTCATAGTGCAACACATTAAGGGTAGAGATCCTACATGGGGAGTAAGTACACAGTGACTCCTGCTGTTAACAATTGAAACTCATGGCTGGCACCATGGCTCACTTGGCTAATCCTCCACCTGCAGCACCTGCACCTGGGGTTCTGGTCCTGGTTGGGGCGCCAGATTCTGTTCCGGTTGCCCCTCTTCCAGTCTAGCTCTCTGCCGTGGCCGAGGAGGGCAGTGGAGGATGGCCCAAGTGTTTGGGTCCCTGCACCCACATGGGAGACTAGGGGTAAGTACCTAGCTCCTGGCTTCAGATCTGCACAGTGCCAGCCATGGCGGCCATTAGGGGAGTGAGCCAACAGAAGACCTTTCTCTGTCTCTCTCTCACTGTCTATAACTCTCCTTCTGTCTGTCTCTCTCACTGTCTAACTCTGCCTGGAAAACAATAAAAAAAAGAAAAGAAAAAGAAAAACAACTGAAACTCTTATTTATGATGTCAGTAATCACCCAAGGCTCTTGTCATGAGCTGCCAAGGCTATGGAAGCCTCTTTAATTCACAAACTCCAACCTTATTTAGACAAGGCCATAATTAAAGTGGAAGTTCTTTCCTCCCTTCAGAGAAAGGTACCTCCATCTTTGATGTCCCATTCTTTCCACTGGAACTCACTCACAGAGATCTTTCATTTGATCATTTTTTTGCCACAGAGTCTTGGCTTTCCATGCCTGAGAAACTCTCATGGCTTTTTAGCCAGATCCAAATGCCTTAAGGACTGATTCTGAGGCCAGAGTATTGTTTAGAGCATTTGCCTTTCTATAAGTCTGCTGTGTATCCCACTTCCCATGTTGGGTCATGCTCTCCTTTTTAATTCTATCAATTATTATTAGTAGACACTGGTCTTATTTATATGACCCTTTTGAAATTTCAATACTTCCTAGCGATAAACTTCCTAGCAATGACAGTAAACAGGCTCTCACTATTTGGGACATCCAGAAAGGCCTTAAATGAGCACTTCAGGGGCTGGTTAAAAGTTTCCTGTGTGTCAACAGAAACTCACTGATGGCAGTCCTAGGATAACAATAGATATAGATCCTTATTAAAAATAAAACAAGCAGCCCCTATCTAAAGGAACACAAACACACTGAAAATAATGTACAACATAAACTTCAGGCCGTGTATATAAGGTCTTTATTAGACATAAATGAATTTTGTGTTTACTCTTGGGTTCCATTCCCATATCTTCTTATGTATATGCAAAATTCACAAAATCACCTAAAAATCTGAAACATTTTTGGCTCTAAGCATTCTGGAGTCTGCAGTCGCTTATCCAGTGAGGGTTCAGAAAAAGCCAACCAGAGCTGCTTCCTTCCCTACTCCAGGCTAAAACTCTGTGAGGCACACCTGGTCCCAAGGTGTCCTGTTGGGTCTGTGAGAAACCAAGATCCCATGGGTACACAGCCCTGGGGATTCCCAAGGACCAAAACAATCAACTGATGCTGAATGCCCAGGCAACGAACCCACCATGCCTTGGGCAATTGTGGCTCCTTCACATTGTACAGGCCCAAGCAACTGCTCCCTCTGGGTATTTCTCTGCCTCTAGGTCAGCAGTCACCGCTCTGCCCTTGTGTGTTCCTGTGCCTGCTTCCCACCACATCTCTGCTATTCAGGACTGGCTCATTCTTTGCTGTGCAGACCATCCTGTGCATCATGGGATAGTGAGAAGTATCTTGGGCCTCTTCTACCCACCAGATGCCAATAGCATCCATTCCCTATGTTGACCAAAAATGTCTCCAACATTACCAGTGTCTCCTGGGTAAGGTTGGCTCAGATATGAGAGCTGCTGTGAGCTCACTTATGTGCAGTTGCCCTTTGCATATCACTTGCACCTGTAGCAGATGCCTTTGTTCACTGGTTGGTCTCTCACCTTCCTGGGAGGCCCCCTTCCCTGAGGCTGGGCCTGCCAGCATCATGCATGCAATGAAGTTTGGTGAAAGACATGAGTCTCACAGGACAGGATTCAGACTGGAGGAGCAAGTTACTGAGCAGGGGTCAGAGAGTGCTTTGTGCCAAATGGAAGGTGACTGCAGTGTCTTAGAAACAGTGGCCCCAGCACATACCTGGGGAGAGGCAGTTGAAATACAAGCAAGATGGGGAATCTAGGAGCCTGGGATCCACAGTGGGGAGGACAGAGCACCATTTCAACAGATGAATTCAGAGGATCCATGGGCATGGAATTGGCAAGTAGAGGCTGCAGTGGCTCTCACACAATCAGGGCCCTACCAAAAGGAAAAATCACTGTTCCTCAGGAATACTAAGTCTGGCTAGGAAGGTTGACAGGAGGCTGGGCACTAACCTAAGGTTGTGATGTGTCCCCTTCCTCTCAACCTATCTCAACTCTGGGGATCAAACTGTCAGAGCGCCCAATGTATCTGGAAATGAGTCTGTTCTCTCCATGGACAGAGCAAACTCATGGGGTAGAGGGGACCCTATGAGCCCTGTGACTATGGAGGGGGCCTGTGCACAGTCACTTTGGGAATTCTATGACTGTACCACAGGAAATAGGATGTAGCCAGGTCTCTGGGCAATCACTGTGTCTGGGGCCAGTAGCTTAGAGCTCCCTGATTGCCTGGGGTGTGGTCATTGCAAAGGGCTCCAGGATCACATGAAGGTTAGCACAGATCATTTATGTTCATGCCCCAGCATGAGTGAGGGTTTTACCCAATGGGGGCTAAACCTGGCCATTTGGATGTTGGCAGAGAAGGTGAGGTGTGGATTACATGAACAGGTGTGATCATAATCTATGCCATGACGACAACAGAGGAGTTCTATCATGTCCAATGTGGGTTTCACTGTGGATTCTCACCCCATGCTTGAGGACTGACCAGAGCTTACTCTTAGCCCAAAACAGCAATGCCTCTGGGTAATAATTGAAGGAGAAGACACTTCACTAAGGCACAGAGACATAGCTCAGATATGAAACCCACCAGTGGAGAACAAAAAGTAAAAGTTTTCACAATGCCTGAAAATAAATTCAGAAATACAAGAATCAAGAAGAAGGAAGGCAACATGACTCCTCCAAAGGAACACAATACTGCAATACTAGAATGTGAAACACAGAGACTGATGAAATACCTTTAAAGGAATTCCAAAGAATGATCATATGGTTACTCAGAGGCAATAAGAAGCAAATTCATAAGTTAAAGAAATCCATACATGACATGCATGAAAAATTACCATGAGATATAGACTTTGAAGATAAGTCAAACAGAAATATTAGAAATGAACAATTCAGTATGCCAAATTTAAAAAAAAAGTGGAAAAATTAAACAATAGAGTTGGTGAAGCAGAAGAAAGAATATACAACCTAGAAGATAAATCTTTAGAAATATCTCAATGGAACCAAAATAATAAAGCAGAAATTAGAAAAATTAAAAACAATACTTGAGATTCATTGGATACTATCAAATGAACCAACATATGGGTCTCAGGAGTCCCTAAAGATGTGGAATGAGATAATGGATTAGAAAAAACTATTCAGTGAAATAATTATAGAAAATTTTGAAAATTTGGAGAAAGGGATATCCAAAAACATGATGTCCTAGTAGACATGACCAGAAAACATATTCACCATAACACACTATAGTCAAACTTTCAACAGTAAACTGTAAAGAAAAAGATTCTAAGATATACACAAGAGAAATTCATGATTGCCTTCAGAGGACCTCCAATAAGACTGACAGCTGATCTCCTAGCAGAAACCCTATAGGGTAGATGAGAATGGAGAGACATAGCACAAGTATTAAAACAACAAAAATGAACCCAGAATACTGTATCCTGAAAAGTTCTCATTTATGAATGTAAGTGAAATAAAGACTTTCCAGAACAAACAGAAATTTAAAGAATCTGTCACAACTCATATGTGCTTACAGAGGATGCTTAAGGACATTCTATACAGAGAAACATAGAAAAATAGTCATCATCATCAAAGAATATGAAAGCAGAAAATCTCCTAGTAAAATTACAATGGAAATCCAAAGCAAATGGGAATATTTATAGGAAAAATGACAGGGCCAAGTTGTTACTCATCAATAGTAACCTTGAATGGAAATGGTCTAAATTCTCCAATTAAACAATACAGATTGGCTGAAAGGATTTAAAAAAAAAAAAAACAAGACCTCTCTACTCACTACCCACCAAAAACAAAAACTAAAACAAAATGCACCTCAACAATAAAGATGCATGAAGACTGAATTTTCAGTGATGGGAAAAGATATCCCATGCTATCAGAAAGAAAAGCTTGCAGTTTCAGCCAATCAAATATCAGACAAAATACAATTTAACACAAAAAGCATTAAAAGAGACAAACAAAGACACTATGTGATGATTAAGAGATCAATTCAACAGGAAGATATGTCTATAGTATATGTTTATGCACCCAATGCCGGGCACCTGCTTATTTAAAAGAAATGTGAATGGATCTAAAGGGAGACATACAGACAATAATTATGGGGGACTTCAATGCCTCACATTCATCAACAGACAGATGAATTAGACAAAAAAAATCAACAAAGAAACAACAAAGCTAATCTGCACCATGGTCCAAATGGACCTAAAATATCCACAGGATATTTTATTCCACAGTTGCAGAATACACATTCTTCTCATCAATGCATAGAAGCTTCTCTAAGATAAACCATATGCCAGGCTGCAAAACAACTCTCAGCAAATTCAAAAAAAACTAAAATCATACCATATACCTTTTCTAAACACAATGGAATGAAGCTAAAAATTAACAACCTAAGAACCTGTAGAGAGTACACAAAAATTTGTGACCTGAATAATAAAAATGAATAAAAATAAAAAGGATCAGGATCAGTGAAATCAAGAGCTGGCTTTTGAAAAAGAAATAAAATTTATACATCACTGGGCCAATTAACAAAAAAGAGGGAGAACACTGAAATGAATATGAAAAAGGAGATATAATAATGGATACCCTGGAAATCAAAATGAATCATTAGGAATTAACATAAACAGCTATATGTCAACAGATTGGAAAATCTAGAATAAATGGATAGATTCCTGGACACATGCAATCTACCAAAACTGAATCATATAAAGACATTT
The DNA here is from genome assembly GCF_033115175.1 of Lepus europaeus. NCBI lineage: Eukaryota > Metazoa > Chordata > Mammalia > Lagomorpha > Leporidae > Lepus > Lepus europaeus. Next base: position 44,817,876 of record NC_084847.1, on the reverse strand, counting down.
AAAACATAAACAGACCAATAACCAAGACAGATTGAATCAGTAATAATGACCGTCCCTAACAACAAAATAAACTTCAGAACCATATGTCACTGTTGAATTCAACCAGACTTTAAAGAACAAGCAATTCCAATTCTGATGAAGTTATTCAAAATAACTGAAAGCCAGGAAATCCTCCCATTCTCCCCCCATGAGGCCAGCATTACCTTAATTTCAAAATTAGAGAAAGATACAACAAAAAAGAAGACTATAGACCAATATTCCTGATGAACATAGATGCAAAAGCCCTCAGCAAAATACTAGGTAATTGAATCCAACAATACATCAGAAAGATCATTTACATGGATCATGTGGGATTTATCTCTGGTATGCAAGCATGTTTCAGATGAAACAAATCAATAAATGTGATACATCACATTAACAAACAGAATTATAAAAACCATATGATTATCTTAATAGATGCAGAGAAAACATTTGATGAATACAACATCCTTACATTATAAAATACTTAAGCAAATTACTTACAGAAAGAACATGCCTTGTGACAAGGCAATTTATGACAAACCACAGCTAGCCTCATACTGAATGGGGAACTTTGAAAGTATTTCTGCTAATATCCTGAGACAGACAAGAATGCCCACTTTAAGCACTGCTCTTTAATATAGTTCTGGAAGTTTTAGTCTGAGCCATTAAAATGTGAAGAAATTAAATCAAAGGGATATAAATTGGAAAGGTGAAGTCCTATCCCATTTGCAGATGTAATGATTCCATACATAGAGGAACCCACTCAGAGATTACTGGAACACATAAGAGAGTTTGGTAAGCTTCAGTATGTAATACCAATAATCAGTAGCCTTTATGTACGCAGACAATGTCATAGCTGAGAAAGAACTTATAAGTCCCATTCACAATAGCTTCAAAAAATTTAAATATCTTGGAATAAATTTAACTATGGAGATGAAAGAAATAGAGGAAGACACAGAAATTAACATTTTCTGTGTTCCTAGATTGCAAGTATTATCATCATCAAAATGTACATACTACCAAAAGCAATTTACACACTCAACAGAATCCCAATTAAATATCAATGACATTCTCTGATCTAGAAAAAAATGTTAAAATTTATATGCACACCCAAGAAATTCCAAACAGCTAAAGCAATCTCAAACAACAAAACCAAAGCCAGAGGCATCACATTGCCAGATATCAAGACACACTACAAGCCAGCAATGGGGCTCAATAGGCTAATCCTCTACCTGCGGCATCGGCACACTGGGTTCTAGTCCTGGTCGGGGCACCAGATTCTGTCCCGGTTGCTCCTCTTCCAGGCCAGCTTTCTGCTGTGGCCTGGGAGTGCAGTGGAGGATGGCCCAAGTCCTTGGGCCCTGCACCCACATGGGAGACCAGGAAAAGCAGCTGGCTCCGGCCTTTGGATCAGTGTGGTGCGCCAGCCGCAACGGCCATTGGGGGGTGAACAAATGGAAAAGGAAGACCTTTCTCTCTGTCTCTCTATCTCACTGTCCTCTGTCTGTCAAAAAAATTGCATTATCAAAAAAAAAAAGACACACTATAGGGAAGTTTTTATCAAAACAGCTTGGTACTGGCACATAATTAACAGGTAGCCCAAGGGAACAGAATAAAATATCCAGAAGTCAATCCACACATCTACAGCAAGCTAAATTTTGACAAAGGAACTAAAATCAAACACTGGAGAAATGATAGTCTCTTTAACAAATGGGTCTGTGAAAACTGGATCTCCATGTGCAGAGGTATAATATCAGACCCATATTACAACTTTTTAAACTTTTATTTAATGAATATAAATTTCCAAAGTACAACTTTTGGATTATAGCAGCTTTTCCCCCCATAACCTCATTCCCACCCATAACCATCCCATCTCCTGCTCCCTCTCCCATCCCATTCTTCATCTTTTACAAAAATCAACTCAAAACGGGTCAAGGATCTTAATCTATAACCTGATAGCTTCAAATTATGAAAAATAAACAATGCAGAAACTGCAGGACATTGGCATAGGCAAAGACTCATTGGAAAAGATCCAAGCAGCACAAGCAGTTACAGCAAAAAGCAGATAAATGGGTTTAGATCAAGCTAACAAGCTCCTGCACTGTAAAGGAAACACAACAAAGTGAAAAGGCAACAGACAGCATGGGAGAAAATATTTGCAAACTAAGCAACTGATGAAGGTTAACAGTCCAAAATATATAAAGAGCCCAAGAAACTCAACAACAACAAAATAACCCAGTTAGGAAATGGGCAAAGGATTTGAACAGGCATTTTTCAAAAAATGAAGTTCAAATGGCCAACATACAATGCAAAAATGCTTAGGACCACTAACCATCAAGGGAATCCAAATCCAAATCTCTATGATGTTTTACATCACCCCAGTTAGAACAGCCCTCATATAGAAATAAACAAGTATTAAATGCTGTTGAGGATGTGGGGGAAAAGGTTCCCTAATCCGCTACTGGTGGGAATGGAGACCAGTACAGCCATTGTGGAAGACAGTATGGAGATTCTTCAGAAAGCCGAAAATAGACCTACCATTTAAACAATATCACACTCCTAGGAATTTACTCAAAGAAAATGAAATCAGTATTTGAGTTGCTTCAAATAAAAATAGCTATAGACTATTACACAAATCCTGGTTTTGTTTTGTTTTGTTTGTTTTTTGTTTTTGCAACAAAATGGATGCAAGTAGAAACCATTATGCTTAATAAGTCAGTCCCAAAATGATGTTTTCCCTGGTTTGAGGTAATAGAGTACAAAACATATAATGTATACGTATTTGCTTTGCAATCTACATAAAATTTTCCTGCACATAAACTGTTGAGAGGAAATTCCTTAAAGGCTAAATATACTTAATTATTATCTTATAACCACACAAGAAATACTCAGATGTTACACAGTAATTGGTTCTATTTCATTGAAATAAATTATTCATAACTAATTGACAAAAAACGTGTATATGGTGAAATTGTCATTTTTCCTTCAATTGCAGTTTATAGTCACTTTAGATTTGCACTAAGCAGAGTCTTTTTGTTTTTTATTAAACTTCTTATTCATGGAAGTATTAAGTGTTTTAATATAATGTAAACTTAACTGGGAAAAAAAGAATTGTACATGGAAGCAGGTTGGGAGGGAAGAAGAATGGGAGGGAAGGATGAAGGGAATACCTTTATGTTCTTACACTTAAAATAAAAAGGAACAAAATGAAAAAATCATTTTTCTTATTTACTAAGAAATCTCTTACTCATGAGCAAATGAGCTTCATGAACTCTTGTGACAATGCCTATTTTTGTTTCCAATTCTAACTCAAACACTTGGAAGAAAATGTATGTACAATAACCTAAAATAAATAAATGAATGCACACTGCCTGTGCTCCTTCTCAGTCATCTTCCTACTCCACTTGTTTAGTAAAGATTGTAAGAATGTGCTAATAGTTTGAGAGGTGGTGGGAAATTGGGATCATTGCCTTAAAGGCTTCCCTTTGCACAGCAGAATTCAACCCCTTCCTGTTTAAAGATCAACATCACACTGTCAACATGCTGTAGTAAAAAGTGTAAAAAATGTGGGGGTCAGAACAGTTCCATTCTCCCTTCTGTTGTTTACTTGCCGCATGACCCAAGAACTGAGCTTCTGTTTCCTACTCTATGAAAATAGAACCACTTATCTCACTTCACTCATGCTTACACAGCTTTTCCAAGGATCATGTGTCACAATTCTGTAAGAAATATTTTTGAAATCCAAATTATCATTGATAACCATGGAGACACCTGTGCTTCTTCCTGAGTGGAACAGTACTAATCTTTTCCTCAGCCTCTGGAAATTTAATTTTTCTCTACCTCAGTGGCTGTTTTCTGCCTTCAAACATGGAGAATACTCCCTCTTGTCTCCTGTTGTGTTTCATTCCACTTTTGTTTTCTCCTTCCCTGACAAACTTACTACCTTCTTTTCTTCTCAGGTAATTTATCTATAAACCCCGACAGGTTCCTTTATACCAATTACATCAAATCTGTTCTCCAGACCTTCTTCGTGCCATCTTCTATGGCCATTTTTCTATGCTGGCTCTCTCAAAAATTGAATTCATTCATTTACCAGTTTCTCCCAATTATCAAACACACAAAAACAATGGCCACACAATAAGACCACAGGCTTATCTCAGTAATGTTTGGAGAGAGTTCAACTCAGTTACCTGCCTGCCTTCATCACACTCTTCCCTTTTCCCTGTGTCCTCTGATGCAGATACACAAAATTACCTGTTCTCAGCAACCAACTCCCTAGGGTCTCCCATATCCCAGGGTCTTCTGTAGCCGCCTCCCCTAGAGTTTCCCTCCAATCCTGTTCTCCTTAAACTTCAACTATACACCCACATTTTTATTCCCAAATCTCTCCAAGTCCAGACATAACGTGCTTTTCAGTTTCAGGGAACAACACATGCTTTTCCTCCTGGGTCTACCTCCCATACCTTGATGCCCAAGTCTTCCATCATCTTCCCATGTTCCTTGGCCCCTCATTCTCAGCAGAAAATCCTCCACTTCTCCTATCTCCTTGGCCCCTAACTCTGGTCAAGCTTTGCTTGCACCCAGGTTTCTCCCCACTCCTGTGAGGCTCCCCCATTTGCCTCTTGTGTGGTGGGATGGGGGTCCACCTCACTGCCCACCTGGCCCACCCATTTCCCAGGCTCAGGTGACCTGAGCTTTCCCCTTGGGTTGGGGCCTCCAGGCCACTGCCAGCCCTGGTAGGGCTGGGCCGACTCACCAGTTGCTCATGTGCAGAATGAGGAGCAACCAGCCAGGTTCAGCCTGAAGCCAGGCAGCCTCTGCATCTTGAAGACCAGGAAGTTTCTGCCAGTGGTGGCATCAGCTCCATGTCTATGTCCATAACCTCTAGACTGGAGGCTGCACACACTCACAACAGACTCACACTCCACCACAGACCCGCGTGTTGCCACTGCAATCATTGCCACAGACTCGCTCATTGCCGCTACCATCAACCTGCTTCTCTGCTGCTACTGACACCAACCGGCACTTCTCACACACCCCGCTGCTGACCCACGCTTCTTAGAGGCCAGCTCTGAGCTTCTCTACCTAGGCAGACCTGTGGGTCTCTTTCGGCCCCACACAGACCCAGGCCTCACCCCCAACACACAACACCTGAACCAATAACAACACAGATCCCCGCATCACCGACCCCAGAAATGCACACTTCAGCACAGCACCCTAGGCAGATCTCGCATCTCCACCGCCTTCCTGCGCTGCAAGCTCACTGACCTGAGCATCTCTGACGCCAATCCACCCACGGGTGATTCAACCCCACCGACCCGACCAGTGCTTCCTCGCTGCCACCGACGCAGATCAGTGCTTCACAGCTGCCAGACCCAGGCTTGTCATTCACCACCGTCGCTGACCCGATGCCTTCGCTGAGGCTGACACTCCAACAATACTGACGCAATGCCTCAGACCCGCGCCGCAGACCCGACGCTGCAGCCGCCACCAACCCACTGCTAACCCCCTGACTCTGGCCCAACACTGACTGGATGCCCGTGCCACCGTCGCCAACACCGCGGCTGACCCGACTTGCACACCCACGCTGACCTGCCGCCGCCACTGCTGACCCAATGCTGCCACTGATACCTACGTGACGAAAACGCTGACCTATAGCTGCAGACCCGCGTCGGTCAGTTGCCTCCCCCAACACTGACGTGATGCTGCAGACCCGCGCTGCTGACAGGACGCCACCGCCCCAATAACCCGATGCTGACACACCTACGCTGACCTCAAACAGACCCTTTCCGAGCCGCTGCCTCCACAGAAGCTGACCCGAGATCTCATGCCACAGCACCCACCTACCCGCTGCCAATACAAACACGGTGCCGCAGACCCACCCCGACCCAACGCTGCAGGCACAGGCTGACCGGCTGCCTACCCTACACTGATGCGCTCTGACCCCACGCTGACCCCACGCCGACCCGACGCTGACCCCACGCTGACGCGCCGCCAACCCGACGCTGACCTGACACCAACCAGACACTGACCTGACGCCTCAGCTCTGCGCTGACCCACCACAGACCCGACGCCTACCAGACGTCAACGCTGACCTGACTCCGACCCGACGCTGACCCACCACAGACCCGAGGCCTAGGGGACGTCAATCCCTCGCTGAACCGCCACTAACACCATGCAGACCTGACGCCCACCCGACGCTAATCCCTCCCTGACTCGCCGCAGACCCGTCGTGGACTGGACACTGACCAGATGCTGAATGCCGCAGACCTGATACCTCAGATCCACACTGACCCGCCACAGACCAGACGCCGGCCGACACGGACCCCATGCTGACAAAACGCTGCCCAACTCTGACCCCGCGGTGATGCAAGGCCAACCCCATGCTGACCCGCTGCTGACCCCAGCTGACGCGCCACCAATGGCGACCTGACGCTGACCCGCTGCCGACATGTGCCAACCTCACGCTGACACAACGCCAACCCTATACCTCAGATTTTGTCATAGAGTATTGTTATTTTATACTTTGACCTCTTTGAAAGTATATGATTTTAGATATTTTGTGCTATTTTACTTGTTTGGTAAGTTTTAGTTCCCGTCTCACTACTCATCTTTTTGTTACATTTACCTTGATGTTTTATGTGGATTATTCAGTTTCTGATGCTAATAATCCTACTTATGTTGCACTATTGGCCCTCTCCGTAGCCTTTGAGTATTTCTTCTGTTCCTGAGGATGCCACTTTTCCTCTTCCAAAATGCCCGAAAAGGTCACGATGTTGATACTACATCAGATCTGTTATCTTGTTCATAAGATTTCAGACACATATTCAGAGCCCTGTCTTCTGAGTTTAGAATAAAGGTGGCAGCTTTTTCCTGACAGTTTCATTCTCAATATGTTCCATAACTCTTTTTTAAAATCACCCATTCTGTACTATGAACCCTGCTTCATATTTTATGATTACCTAACCGCCAGTGATTGTGGTTATTTGGAAGAAAGCCTGAGGGAGCTAGTGTGTGGAGGCAAAGACCTAGCAAATGGTGAGGGGGTGGAGTGGATGCTAAGAAAAGGGAGGGCAGAGGAACCATGTATACATCTATTAGTGACGACAGATGAAAACTGCATAAACTACCTTATTTGATTAAAAACTTGTCACTGGAATCCTCTATTAGCATTGGAAACACTGGATTGCATTACAGCCCACTTACCCACTTGTGTACTCTATTCAATTAAGTGTATTATGACAGTACCTTTAGATTTAATTGAAGCCTCATGAACTATAAAACCGTTTACAGGTATGCTTGTTATTTTTTTCAATCTAAAATACATCTTTTATTTTTTTCTTGCTAATTATGTCGTCTTTTCAGTTTTGAAGTATAGTTGGCCCTTAGGATACAAAAGTTACACACCTTCTGGTTCAAACAACCGTGGATTGCAAACACTCAAAAAATAATTTGCATCTATACTGAACATGTACAGATTTTTTCCTTGTTATTCCCTAAACAATACTGTAATGCAAATATTTACATAGTATTTATATTGCATTAAGAATTGTAAGTATCTAGAGATGATTTAAAGTATAAAATAGGATTGTATAGGTTATATGTAAACAGTAGCTTTTAATTTTGGTATCCATGGGGGAATCCTAGAAACAATAATCCCTGTGAATACTAGGAGACTGTTGTTATTATGAAAATGTTTAGCATGATTAGTTAAGAGCTTTATTATTCTTAGTAACATAGAGAGTCTGTTCTTAGGTATTAGTCCACTTAGTACAGAGTTGTAGTCGTAAAACATGTTTTATGTAAAGAGGCAACAAAATACGATAGGCTCATGAAAGTGTCATTGGTAGGAAAAGTCTTTGGTAGGGAAGCAGTATTGGGCTGTTATTTGAAAATCCTCTATTAACACAGCATGCTTATAGGAAAGGTAACTAGGTATCCAGAGACAGGTGTGATAAGGAAAGTTTTCAACATATAATTGCTTGTTTTTTGAATTTTGAATCATGTGGGTAATTTTCTTTTTAGAATAGGATCAAAGTCAGTGAACTCTAAAGGCTTCCATAGCCCTGACAACTCATGACTAGAGCCTAGGGAGATTACTGACACCATGAACAGGAGTGTCAAGTTGTTAAGTCAGCAACAGGAGTCACTGTGTACTTACACCCCATGTGGGATCTGTCCTTAATGTGTTGTCTAATGTGAAGTGATGCTATAACTAGTACTGAAACAGTATTTTTATACTTTGTGTTTCTGTGTCGGTACAAACTGATGAGGTCTTTACTAATTATATACTGAATTGATCTTCTGTATATAAAGATAATTGGAAATGAAAAAAAAAAAACAACCTGGTGTTAAATTGGAAAAAGGCATAGAAAATTAATTAATTTTTAAAAAATATTATGTAGGATCTCTGTCTTTAATGTGCTGTACACTGTTATTTAATGCTATAACTAGTACTCCAACAGTATTTTTTTCACTTTGTGTTGCTATATGGGGCAAACTGTTGAAATCCTTACCTAATATATACTTAACTGATCTTCTGTATATAAAGAGAATTGAAAATGAATCTTGATGTGAATGGAAGGGGAGAGGGAGCAGGAAAGGGGAGGGTTGTGGGTGGGAGGGAAGTTATGGGAGGGGGGAAGCCATTGTAACCCATAAGCTGTACTTTGGAAATTTATATTCATTAAATAAAAGTTTAATAAATGAAAAAAAATGTAAAAACTTTATAACGTAGATTATTTTCTTAAAATTCTTGTGTGTTCCCTGAGAAATCATCCATAAATCATTGAAGTGCAGCATGAGGTGTATATACCTCAGTTGATCCTCTGATCAAAATTAATCAAGTGTGTGTGTGTGTGTGTATCTTCTTTTTGGGTAATCTTGAGGGTAGACTCGTGACTCTTTTTATTCCTAGAGCCAAGATTTTGTCTTAGAAGATTGTATATGCTTAATAAGAATTTGTTTAATGCATAAATAAACATTTTGTCTTTTTTTTTTGACAGGCAGAGTTAGACAGTGAGAGACAGAAAAGTCTTCCTTCCATTGGTTCACCCCTCAAATGGCCACCACGGCCGGAGCACTGCACTGATCCGAAGCCAGGAGCCAGGTGCTTCCTCCTGGTCGCCCATGTGGGTGCAGGGCCCAAGCATTGGGCCATCCTCCACTGCCTTCCTGGACCACAGTAGAGAGCTGGACTGGAAGAGAAGCAACCAGGACAAAATCGGCGCCCCAACTGGGACTAGAACCCCAAGTGCCGGCGCCACAGGTGGAGGATTAGCCTAGTGAGCTGTGGCACCGCCCCAGCATTTTGTTTTTTATGTTGATTTCTACCTTTCCTTATTACCATTGTGCTGCATATTCAACATGTTCTGAAGAATCTCTGTCCTTATTATGTTGTACTATGCAAATTAACAGTAAAACTAGTATTCAAACAGTACTTTACACTTTGTGTGTCTGTGTGGGTGCAATCTGTTGAAATTTTTACTTAGTATATACTAAGTTGATCTGTATAGAAAGATAATTAAAATGACTCTTAATGAAAAATGGGAAGGGGGAGGAATTAGGAGATGGGATGGTTTGCAGGTGGGAGAGTGGTTATGGGGGGAAAACCATAATATAATCCAAAAGTTGTACTTTTGAAATTTATTTTTTAAAGATTTATTTATTTTACTTGAATGTCACAGTTACACAGAGAGAGAAGAGGCGGGGTGTGCCTTCCATCCTCTGGTTTATTCCCCAGATGGCCGCAACGGCCATAGCAGAGAGCTGGATCAGAAGTGGAGCAGGCGGTCTCAAACTGGCACCCATATGTGATGCTAGCACCTCAGGCGGTGGCTTTACCTGATATGGCACAGCACTGACCTTGGAAATTTGTATTTATTAAATAAACATTTTTTAAAAAGAACACACAAAGAGTGGGCATTTAACCTAGTAGTGTCCCATATCAGCATGCCTAGGTGTGATTCCTGGCTCTGGCTCCTTACTCCAGCTTCCTGCTAATGCAGACTGAGAGGCAGCAGTGATGGCTCAAAGAATCAACTCCTGCATTCATATAGGAGACCTATATTGAGTTCCCTGCACATAGTTCTAGCCCCGACCCCTGCTAGCACTTTCAGGAGTTTGGGAAATAAACTGGTGGGTGGGAAACCCCTCCCCATTTTGTTACTCTGCCTCTCAAATAAGTAAAAATAACGTGAAATAAAATAAAAAATAATGCAGTATAGCAGAATGTGGCTTTTTCATAGTATTTCTCAGAAGTTTTTAGAGGGAAGAATTGGATGCATTGTTGAGAAAATGCTTTATCTGTTTTGCTTTTGTTGTTGTTGACTTTAAGCCATCACAATTAATACGAAGGCACACAGGTTGGTAAATGTTAAAGATACCTACATGCTTATACTCCTCCCAATTGTAATGTATTCTAATAAGCTAAAATGTAAACTATTTTACTTTTTCTAAAAATTAGTATAATTTTTCATCAGCTAGACAATGAAAAACATTTAAAGTGGAATATATGTATTACAAAAAACTAATTTACAGGAATGCAAGGAAAAGTGATCATATAAAGGCATATTTTTTTTCTTTACTCCAGTAGGTGGTTTGTCCACATCCATGTAATTTTATATAGATGTATTCAGAGGCTTTAGTGTGAGATGATGGCATGCCAGTTGTTTCGATGCCTTTGATCCAGTGTGTGCTGCAAAGCCAGGAATGGTATAGTGCTCCATGCTGTCCTCTGCAGCAATGGCTATATGGCTCCCAGGCATCAACAGGCAGCTGTACTTGTAAAACATGTATTTTTAAAATATGCCAGATGGTTGTGTTATTACCATTGTCCTATCAAAAATTCTTAAAGGAATGGTCCTTTTAAAGTAAATATGAAATAATGCTTCAGCTTTTTAATTTTGCTGCAGAATTTTAACTGAGAATATTTATCAGGAGTAGTCAGGGTATTAAAATGCTTTGGATTTATTGCCATGTCTTTTTAAGGGAATTTATTACCCTCTCTTTTTATGTACACAGTATGCATATTGTCTTCAGCATTCCCTTGAGGAGTTATGAAATAGTACAGGTGAATATACACAGGAAAACCCACAGGAAGCACCAAAAGTTATTTTGTTGACTAAATTATGGAACATCTCGACTTTGCACTGTACTCTTGAGGTTATCTGCCAAAAATAGTTTCCTAAGCCAAGTTAACTGCAAACTGTTATGATCTTACTAGAATATGCTCTTTGGATTTTAATTGTCTTAATTCATATTACTCAATGAGCCTTGATCTTTACAATATATTACTGGGATTTTTTTTAAAATCCTAGTAATTTTTATTGAGTCAAAATTCATTTTGTGAACTTTCATCTCAATTTCTCCACCACCTGAGACAGACTACCCATAGTATACCACTCCTCTCTTCCTTCTGTCACTTTGCCCTTTCTGGGAATGCCTTGTATATTTTTCAGTTTCAGGAACTAAATGTAAGGCAGTTGACTAACAATAAAAATTTGAAGGTAAGTATATGGTCTCGTACTAGGTCTTTTTAAATTTAAATTGTGCAAGTATTATTTTTTTTTGAGATATAATCTTTTTATTTTTTGTAATTAATTATAATTTTTATTTTCAGAAAATATGTGATCATGGTAAAGAATTTAGAGCTTACAGAAAACTTTAAATGTATGATAAAAGCACATGTGCACTATTATTACAACAACTTGTTTACCTTTGCTATATTTTTACAAGTTTCTAAGTTTATAAATTTAAAGTATTCAATTTTATACACATTAGTTTAAGATTAAACTTTATACAGAATTGCATTATTTGTAAGTTTACTGCAAATCATAAAGATTATCCCACTCCATGAAATACTGTTTAAAATTGACACCTAATCATACTGCATTGTTTATCTTATAGCTATATTTAAATTGATATAATTATTACCCAAACATTAGACACTTAGTTTTCTTGAGTGCTTTTGATGTTATAAATATCTCATGATTTTCTTCTTTGTACAAGCAGGTTAGTCTAGATTGTGCAAGTATTATGTATTTCTTATATATAGATTTAGGAATATAAGTGATACTTCCCACTTACACTCCCTCCTACCCATGCTCCAACCCTTCTTCCTCCCACATCTGCTATTCCCACTCTTTTTTTAAAAGATTTTTATTTATTTTTACATGTAGAGTTACAGGCAGTGAGAAGGGGAAACAGAAAGAGAGGTCTTCCATCTGATGGTTCACTCCCCAAATGGCCACAATGGCCAGAGCTGGGCCAATCCAAAGCCAGGAGCCAGAAGCCTCCTCCAGGTCTCCCACCCAAATGCAGGGGCCCAAGCACTTGAGCCATCTTCTACTGCTTTCCCAGGCCATAGCAGAAAGCTAGATCAGAAGAGAAGCAGCCAGGACTACAACCAAAGCCCATATGAGATGCCAGTACCACAAGCAGAGGATTAACCTATTCACCAAAGTGCCACCCCCCACTCTTAAGTTTTACATATTTTCAGTTTACTTAATGATCATAATGTTAACCATCACTAAGTAAAGAGTTCAACAAATAGTACGCAGGAAAAAAAACACTGTTCCTCAACAGAAGAGACACTAGGTCTTGACTCTTGTCTGCCTTTACTTTCATCAAGCTTAGGTTGAAAATGAAAGAGGTGCTCTAGATATTACCATAGGTAGGTAGAATCCATCTTGTGAATGCATTTGAATCTAGAAAAGTGGCACTTGGCATTAACTGCATCACAGACTCCTTTGAGAATCTGCTGAAAGCTGTAGTACCTATACACAGAGAAAAGTACATGTGCAAAACTGCTTGTGTCTAATCTTAGGAGGTTAAAACACGTGCAGCAATGCAAGTAAGAATCCTTGACCTGCAGTTCACTGGCAGTAGGAACTGAATAGAATAGAGTGCATTTTTGCTTTGGTTAATGCCATTTTCTTATTTCTGTGTGATTTACAGTTGAAATCCCTAATTATCCTTTTTTCCCATATTCCTTACCCTCCTAAATCCCCAAATGCTGGTTTTTATATCTCAACAGAGGATTTTGCTTTGTAGTGGATGCTGTAATACCAACAAAGTATACATTTGAGGCAATTCCAAAAAGAATCATCAGTGATGGCAAATTTGGATGGGAAGCCAAATTTGAAATCACTAACATGAATATTTTTCATAGCTGGCTGTTTGATCATGAAGAATTAAACATTTTTAATATCAAATTTTACTAGAATATATTATAGAGCTTGCTATGGTACTCCTCACTTCTCACCATGCTCACCAGCAAGTATGGAAAAAACTCAAGCCAGTTCTCAGTATTTGAGTTGTCCTCATTCTAGTCCAGGGAGGCCTACTTCAAAATCTTGGTCTAAAAGGTCTTTAGCTTTTATCTAGAACAGACAACATGCTTGAGAATGGTCCTTTAACTTTTTGTTTCAGTTGGCATTGACACAGTGGGTCAGATTTGTCCCAAAGCACCATGTCTAAACAGCTTCCTTTATGTGATTCTAATTGGGTTTCTTTCTCAGGAGAGTCAAATTAGGGCTCCTGCAATTGGAGCTACAGTGCTGACAGTTAATAACATCAATACAGTTCTGCCTCTTGAGGCATGTAAGACAGCAACTTAGAGTTTTTTCCTACTGACTTTTGACAAATGGCCCTTCTCTGACTCTACCTAATAGACAGTTTTTGTTTTTCTTCTGTATCTGTGCCAAAACTGTGGTTTTTACTTAAGCACCTTACTTGTGCTTTATTTTTTTTTTTGCTTTTGACTTTGGTTTGCCATGATTCTGTTTGTTCAAATGCAATTGCTAATTATCTGGTATTCCTGTTATCTCTAGCATACATACATGACACCTGGCTTACACAGATTCATTCCATTAGAATGAATGCAACAGAACATTGAACACCTGAAACTTCTGTAGGTCTGTTTGTGAAGAAAATATGTGGTAGATCATTTACGTTGGACATTGCAACAGTAAAATTAATTAGCAATGACAGGGTTTGATCTAAGACTTCTTCCAAAAAATCATTGATTAGTTGATTACCTCTCATGTACCATGACCTTTGAAGAGATATGTTACATGTGTTAATTTTAACCTTATTTTGTTGAGCATTTTGGTGTACATATTTTCCAGTGTTCCATTTTTGGTAGCTTTGAAACAGGAAGCTTTTATAAAAATTTTAAATTGCATCATACCAACTGAGTTTAGTTACTAGAATTTAAGTATGTTCCAGTGCCCTTTTAAAATCTTGCTGTTTAAAAGCCCAAGAAGAAATTTATGACTGTGAAAATAGTAGTGATAAATTGGAGACTAAAGCATGCATTGCTTTCTCCCAATGCCCTGCCTGATAATAGGAGGTCAGACAACTTAAGTCTGTTCTCTTTTCTGGGTTCTATAATATGCTTGTAGAAGAAGGGGAAGAATTGTTTTTGAACAGGGGCAGCAAGAGTGCCAAGTGACTCTTGTCTTCAGGGTCTGTAAAGTTTGATTAGCTTTATGCTCCCTTGACCAAAGTTGTTTACAAGGGGGATACTGGATTTAATATTATGAATACGCTTAACACCATAAACACCTTCTCTGACTTCCTTTGAAATACTTTGAGTCGTATCAGAGCTCCCTTTGTGGTCAGAAGGATCCAAGTATATGAGGAGAAAAAAACAGAGGCTGAGAGAGGGTACAATAGGATCATTTTCCCCTCTTGCTAGCAAAAGATACATTTGTCAGGCCCTTCTCCCCTGTCCACAAAAGAAAGAAGACAGAATGCGTGAGTGTTAGAAAGGATTTCTCCTCCTCTCAAGAGGAGGGGAGCTAAGTGAAGAGAAACACTTTCTGTGCCCTTTGCTTTGTTAGACATGTGATGGGATTTTAGAGAGGACACTTTTTGTCTTCTGAAGACTTCCGTTTTTTACTTGCATCTGCTTATTTTTGACAATCTTGACTGCTTTCTTTCCCATTCTTGTTGAATGGTTTCTTCAGGCTCGTGCTGAGCAGCAAGCTGTCTCAGGCATGGAATTGAACAACTGCCCTGCTAGGGTCTCCATTAAGTCTGTGGGTGTCCCACAGTCATGACATCTGAGCACACCACATAGTCCCTGCCTTGTTCACATCCTGCTCCTCACTCAGCAGACCTGATTTGTATTTGTGTGTGTGTGCATGAAAGAGATTGTTTTAAGTGAGTGGCAAGGAACCTCAATAGATAATCTTAGGGAATGCTGTCCTTAAATTACATAGCACCCACTGTTGGATCTGTGTTATATTCTTAAAGATTCTCATACATAGAAATTCACTATCTCCCTAAGTAGGCATCACTTACCATTTACACATAAAATATATTCAATCTGCATTGGGTTTATTGCAATTGTGATAGTCAAACCTTTTCAGTATTCTTGGCTTGCACATAGATTGCTTTTTTTTTAATTTTGTAACTGTTTTAAATTTTCATTGCTCAAGTACCCTGGTTTCTAACCACTCAGCGGCAGGGGCCGTATGTTGGTAGTAGACTCAGTTGTCCTTTCCTTGGATACTATGTGTGCTACTCAGTGTGCTACTTACTGTCTCAGCTCCATCCTCTAGAAAGGGGCACACCGCACTGACCTTACAGGATTTTAGTAAATGCTAATTGATAACATGTGTATATGGTGTTTGGCACATAGTAGTACACTTTAGTAAAAGGTGCTTGATCTTAAAGTTTCCTTGAAACTTCCACATGATGAACATGTAAATGATGGCCAGTGTTAATAGAATGATTATTACTTAAGAAACATAGTTAAATAAGTATAAATTCTACTGGACCAATGTCAACTAAAGGGGTATGCCACTGGCAACTGCTGAGGGTTGTACAGAAGACATATAGTAAAACATTGTTTTTTTGAAGGCATAGGTGTTTAAATGAAGGAGAACTCTCTTTTGTGAAGTCTTTCCCTTTACCTCAGGACCCAGTCAAGCAAGTAAGTGCTGTTATTCTTGTGTTCCTTTTCTTCATATGTGTTTTGAAAACAAAGAGCATTTTTAATGCTAAAAAGTACTTAAATTGTTTATTCCTGTAAAATATATGTAATACACTTTACCATGTTATCCACTTTTAAATACTTATTTTTTAATTGATACAAAAAACATTTTTGAGGACCATGTGATGTTTTGATAAATGTACAGGGATGCTTGAAAAGATACATGAAAAACTGAATTAAAGGGGACACTTAGTACAACCTAAATTGAAATCTATATAATTCTTTCATAATACATTTTTCATGAACTTTTGAAGATCCCCTGTGTGCATGTGTTTCAAAAATTGCATCAAAAATAAACTTATTTTTCAATTCCAATTTCCATAAACATATATAGATAGTGTATTGTTCAAATCAGAATGAGCATATCCATCTCCTCAAGTGATTATAATTTCTTTGTGGTGGAAGCATTCAAAATCCTTTCTTATAGCTTGTTTGAAATACACATTCCAGGACCCATTTCTAATTATACAATATTGATCATATTAAGTACAGTCAGATGGTTGTGCAGCCATCACCACCATTATTTCTAGAACTTTCTCATCTTCTCCAACTGAATTTTTGTAGGCTTATCTCCCCCTCCCCACTGCCCACTGCTGCCCACCCCCATGCTACTTTCTAGCTCTATTTTACTCTTGTAGATTCTGCATATAAATAGAATCATATTTGTCCTTTTGTAATTGGCTTACTGTAAACTAATCCCATGAGGCCTACGCTGTCAGGGTGGTGGGGCTACGGCCTTCAACAAGAAGCATAGGAGACAAGTTTTGGTGGACATGTCTGTTTATTAACAATCAGGCACAAGCTTTTCAAGGGCAGGCAAAGAGGAGTAGCTAGCTCACGGTAGCAACACTAAAGCAGATACTGCCACCTCAATGCTTCTCCAATCTACTTGAAGGTCATGTAGTGTATGTAGCCTTCCAGGTGATCATTAAGGATCAGGGCCACACCTGAAGCTGTTTACCTAGTTGACAAGGCAAAGCCCTTCAGCAGAAAGTGAGGGTGGGAGAAATATGCCTGGGGTCTCTGCTGCCTGCCAGCAGTCAGGTCATTTGTGGCTCTCTGTTAGGAAACTAGCGCAGTTTTAGCCAGGTGGCCACATGGCCCAGCTACCTGAGCCAGGCTTCATCCCCATCCTAATGGGATTCTCTGCTCCTGCTTCCCTGTCCTCCCTCAGGCAAAGTTTTAAAAGGGCCTGTTCCTGAACACATGCTCTCTTGACTCTTCTCTCTTGGCCTCCCTTGGCTCCTCTCCTCCTTTAGTCTCTCTTCTCCCTCCTCTCTGTCTCTCTCTCTCTCTCTCTTTTTTTTTTTACACATTTCCCATGAACTTTTGAGAGACTGCTTGTATTATAATTTGGGTATTGTTTTTTTTTTCTTGTTTTTTTTTTTTTTTGACAGGCAGAATGGATAGTGAGAGAGAGAGACAGAGAGAAAGGTCTTCCTTTTTGCCGTTGGTTCACCCTCCAATGGTCGCTGCGGCAGGCACATCTCGCTGATCCAAAGCCAGGAGCCAGGTGCCTCTCCTGGTCTCCCATGTGGGTGCAGGGCCCAAGGACTTGGGCCATCCTCCACTGCCTTCCCAGGCCACAGCAGAGAGCTGGCCTGGAAGAGGGGCAACCGGGATAGAATCCAGCGCCCCAACCGGGACTAGAACCCGATGTGCCGGCGCTGCAAGGCAGAGGATTAGCCTGTTAAGCCACGGCACCGGCCCTGTCTCTCTCTCTCTTACAGTCTCCTTCTCTTTTCCTTCACCGCCCCTTCACTCTGGTCTGTTGGGTGTTCCCCAATAAATCCTTTCCCTTACTCCAGTGCTTGGTGTGTTTTGCGACAGCTAACATTAATATATAACACTCTCAGTGTGCCTGAGCCCCTGACCAGGGTCTTTCCTGGGAGGCATGGTATGCCATGCTCTCTTAACCTCCTGCATGGGGTAGGCAGGCAGTCTCCCAGCCAGGTACAGGCTCACTCACAGCTTATTATACTTAATAAAATGTCTTTAGGGTTTAGTGTATGTAAGAATTTCCTCTCTTTTTCAGGCTGAATAATAGTACATTTTGTGTACACATCACATTTTGTTTATTCATTCATCTATCCCTTCATGTATGGGTTGTGCCTTTTTGGTATAGTGGATAAGGCAGGTAGGTTGCTTTTTTTTTAATGCCATAAATAGGCACCACATAGAGTGTAAATCTATATATCAGTCTATGATAATTAAATGTATAATACCACTAGTGTGGACATACTGATACTTTTACATTTAAAATTACCAGATAAAAATAATTTTTAAGTAAAATGTGTGCAAAATAACCCTAAGTACTCTGAAGTATCAGGTACCCTATTTCTCATAGTTGCAATGAAGTTTCTGAATTTTCTCTGATGAGTTACAATTAAATATATGCTTATAAGTTTATATAATGTAAACTTGTCAAAATTGGTATTTCCTTTCCAAACTCCACTTACTGCATTTTGCTAAATGAGATTTTGCCACATTTGGCATTTTATTATGGTAACTGTTAAGAGTTATTAATCTATTGAATTCATGATTGAGTTTTTTATTTTTAGTTATATAGTACACACACTGGAAAAGATTCTCTCCTCCCATTTTAGTGTTTAAGTAAATGTCATTTCCTTTTGATTAAAAATTCTTGCTTTCTCTTAAATTCTAATTAGGAAGTCATCATTCATTTGTTCATTTTTAGGCAAATTGCAGCAGACTGGAAATGACCTTTATTACCATTCATACTTTTTTCACTCAGGGGAAATTCATATTAAGATACAATTAAGCATTTTAAAGCATACAATTCAGTAGCATTTTGTATATTCACAATGTGCATTTTTTACTAAGTACTAAATAGTATTATCTGTGACATTCTTGGAAACTCCTTTTGTCAAGATGAAGACTTTTTAAAAAAATTGCAAAGTTTTCTTTTAATTTCTAACTAAATAGAAGTCAGGACATTGTTTCTCCTACATTTGCAAAACTAAAATAATGTTTGATGGGTTAAGCTTCAGTCTGCAGTGCCACCATCCCATATAAGTGCCAGTTTGAGTCCCATCCAATCCCTGCTGATATGTCTAAGGAAAGTAGCAGAAGACGCCCCAACAGATGTGGATGAAGCTACTGGCTCCTGGCTTCAGCCTGGCCCAGGCCCAGCTGTTGAAGCCATCTGGGGAGTGAACAACAATCTTTTTAAAAAAAAAGTTGGAAATATTAAAATAATAAATGAATTGAGAGTCTTTTTTTAAAATTTTTTATTTGATGGCTGGTGCCGTGGCTCAATAGGCTAATCCTCTGCCTGTGGCACAGCACACCAGATTCTAGTCCCGGTCCAGGTGCTGGATTCTGTCCCAGTTGCTCCTCTTCCATTCCAGCTCTCTGCTCTGGCCCCGGGAGTGCAGTGGAGGATGGCCCACGTGCTTGGGTCCTGCACCCACATGGGAGACCAGGAGGAAGCACCTGGCTCCTGGCTTCGGATCAGTGCAGTGTGCTGGCTGCAGTGTGCCAGCCACAGCAGCCATTAGGGGGTGAACCAACAGAAAGGAAGACCTTTCTCTCTCTCACCCACACCATCCACTCTGACTGTCAAAAAAAATTGATTTATTTGAAAGACAGAGTTAGAGAGAGAGAGAGAGAGAGAGAGAGAGAGAGAGAATCTTCCATATTCTGGTTCACTGTGCAAATGGTCGCATAGGCTAGAGCTGGGCCAGGCCAGTACCAGGAGCTTCATCCAGGTCTCCCACATCGGCACAGGGCCCCAAAGACTTGGGCCATCCTCAGATGCCTTCCTAGGCACTTTAGCAGAGAACTAGATCAGAGGTGGAGCAAACAGGGTGAGTCTTCTTTTTCAAAACTTAAGCCAATGAATCTAATCTCTTAGTAAACAGTTTCATAAGAAATTCAGATGATTTGGTGTGTAAATGATTTTAGGATCTAAAATCATTCATAAGGCAAGTGCTAAAGAATATACATGTGTATATAATATATTCCAATACTGAGATTTGTCATTAGACATAAAAGTCTCTTTGTTAAGTTTGCCTCATAGAAAAAGCTGTTTTTCCTGTTCTAACTGTAGATGAAATTGTCTTAATTTTTTTTAACTTTTATTTAATGAATATAAATTTCCAGTGTACAGCTTATGGATTACAATGGCTTCCCCCTCCCATAACTTCCCTCCCACCTGCAACCCTCCCCTCTCCCGCTCCCTCTCCCCTTTCATTTGCATCAAGATTCATTTTCAATTCTCTTTATATACAGAAGATCAATTTAGTATAAAGGTTTCAACAGTTTGCACCCACATAGAAACACAAAGTGAAACATACTGTTTGAGTACTAGTTATAGCATCAAATCAAAATGTACAGCACATTAAGGACAGAGATCCCACATGAGGAGCAAGTGCACAGTGGCTCCTGTTGTTGACCCAACAAATTGACACTCTAGTTTATGGCACCAGTAACCACCCTAGGCTCTCGTCATGAGTTGCCAAGGCTATGGAAGCCTTCCAAGTATGCCGACTCTGATCATATTTAGACAAGGTCATAAAAGACAGGGTGAGGATAGTAACCAATGATCCTAAGAGTGGCATTTACCAGGTTTGAACAATTATACAGCATTAAGTGGGGAAGAGGACCATCAGTACACACAGGTTGGGAGTAGAGCCATTGGTGGTAGAGTAGAGGTTATGATTACAAAGGAATGAGGCCCAAGTACGCTAGACAGGGTCTAGAACAAAGGACAGAGTCATTATTAGAGGAGCTAAGAAAGGTGCTGTCTAAGCTACAATTAAGTTTTCTGATTGAGAGGCAAATAGAACCTGATAGAAGGGGCTTGATAATAATCTGGTGGGCTTTAGGCCTTGTAAGTTAAGAGGCCCAGACCTATCTATCTCTTCACATGGGGTACATCCTAAGGGAGGTGTGAACCTCCTGGGGGAAGGCACTCTGCTGACTTTCATTACTTGGCTGGCCTGGGAAGAGAGCTGGCCAGGTAAAGGCAGGTGGCATCTCTAACAAGCAATTTACAGTTCTGCCTGGAATGTTGCTGATCCTACTTGGCCGTCCCCTCAGCTGCAGTGGTCACTTTGGAAGTTGGGCTGAGTGAAGGGCTTTTCAGCTTAGAGCCAATAAGATCTGTGGCTCTGACCTGGGCATCCTTTGACTCCAGGGCAGGTCCATTTCCAGTGATCCAACTCTTGGCAGAGCTGCCAGGGCTCTTCACAAGCTGACTTCTGCTGAAGCCCAGGCTTACCACTTTGAAAGCCACTGCAGTGGACTGGCCTGTTGGGTCTCCTTGAGGGCAGATCACTGTACAGATCAGCCATTAATAGGCCTGCCACCCATTGCTTCTGATGCCGAGCTTTCTTTTCCTCCTGGTTTGTGTTCAAGCAGACCAGAGGATGCAAGTCAAGGGAGTGCCCGTGTCCCATCTCTAATCTTCGGTGGCCTGAACTACAAGTCTATAGTCACAGGCATGTTCTGTAGTAGTTTTTCTAAGGTAGACAATGCCCATGAGGAAAATTATATTCTCACTTTAAAACTTTCTTTCCCTTTGGTCTGAAAGGGAGGTTTTCTCTACTTACTGTATACTTGGCTGATGGCAAAGTGAATCTAGCTATGAGATTATTAAGTTCTTATTTTGGCTATGCTATTACAGAAAAATGTTAGCCATCTCTTTTATAAGGTCTAAAGATTAAATTGTGCGTCCTACAGATTCCTTCATAATAGAATTAGTTTCCTACCTTGAAGAGAATAGAGAAATGAAAGAACAAGTTGGGCTTAGAATAGAGAAATGAGGGAGCAAGTCCTAGATCGCTTGCTGACAATAGCAATATCACATGAATACTTAGCAAACCGTTTCAACCATTAGATAACAACTTAAGAAAACATTTACCAGAAGGTCCAATGCCTTCTATAAATTTTAAGAATCATGTATTTGTATTTGAAGACACCTCTTAAATATCTAACATGTTGTAGTTTGTTTAACCAGTAAACTTAAGCACAACCATATAAAATGTTTTTAGTTTCTTTCTACCAACAAGTTTAAAACATATGATACACAGATTCAGGTCACACAAATTAAAATGTATCTTTGATTGATTTTAGCAGCTTAAATTTATGAACAATCTTATCTATAAGCCATTTAAAATAAAACTCTTAATAAAATTTCCCCATTTGGACATACAATATGTACACACATATAACATAGCATAATAGACCAATATAGCAATTTTAATAATAGCTTTTAAAATCTTTAACTCTTTTTGTAGATTGCCAATTGATTTGAATTGCTTTTTGTTTTTAGTAACCTCAGTTAACCATACTTTCTCTCAGTTGGTACTGTTAATACATTATTGGCTTCATCTGTTTACAGAGCCATCCCAAAGTACTGAATACAATGGAAGTGGCTGGAAAAAGTCCATAGGAACCTATAGGAGGACAGCTACACACAGAACCAACAACGCTTTAGTTTTATGAGCAGCAAATCATATATAACTGTGGATGACAAAAGACTTTAAGTCGCCATGTTTAAAATTATAAACTCATCAACCAACAAGAGGCACTTGCTTACTTCACAGTATTTTTGAAAGCACCTGTAGGATTTTACAAGTATTTAACCTTTTAGGCCTCTGGGGCTTTCTCATTAAGATAACTATCATGTCTAGTAATACAAGATCATTAGACTTTTTAATTCTCAATCATTTGTATTGATAGCATTTTCCATTATAGAAACTTAAAATTTAGTACCACATCACATCTTGACAGTTCTTCTAATATAATCCAAATAGCCTGATTAGTTGGTGTCTCTATAAGATGAGAGACATAGGTCCTTCGATTTTTTTCAGTTGGGCCCAAACTGGAAAAACCAAAGTCCAGGATTTACTGGAAATTTTAGAGACCAGATTGTTTGAAACTTTGATTTTTTGAATGCCTGTCAAGAATGCCAAGAAGGCTCAAAATCCAAAATATCTGGTTGAAATAAGATTCCTTAAAATCATGACATAACATAGACCAAATTTGATCTTTTTACAAGGTGATTATGCAAATCTTTGAAAATAAGCACATATTTAAATAACCCATAGCTCTTAATAAAAATTCAGCTGTTTTTGAACAATTAGAATTTAACATGCATCAAGAGAACATACTAGATTACTTTAACACATTGCTTTAACAGAGCATCAGAGTTTAATTCTATGTCAAAGAGAAATTGAGCTCCTGTGATCTTTTGCTGTGAGATTTCCTTCCTTTACCTTCTTTCATATTGGTGACCATGTTTCTGTGTTTCTGTGTGTAACACATCTTTAAGCATCTTTTGCAGGGCAGGATGAGTGGCAACAAATTCTTTCAGTTTCTGTTTGCTATGAAAAGTCTTAATTTCACCTTCATTCACAAATGCGAGCTTTGCAGGATATAATATTCTGGGCTGGCAGTTTTTCTCTCTTAGTACCTGGGCTATGTCTCGCCATTCCTTTCTAGATTGTAGGGTTTCTGATGAGAAGTCTGCTGTGAGTCTAATTGGAGACCCTCTAAGAGTAATCTGAAGTTTCTCTCTTGCACATTTTAGGATCTTTCCTTTATGTTTCACTGTGGTGAGTTTGATTACAACATGTCGTGGTGAGGATCTCTTTTGGTCATGTTTATTAGGGGTTCTATGAGCTTCCTGTACTAAGATGCCTCTGTCCTTCTCCAAACCTGGGAAATTTTCTGCTAGTATCTCACTGAAAATGCCTTCTAATCCTTTCTTCCTCTCCATGCCTTCAGGAACTCCTAGAACCCGAATGTTGGGTTTTTTAATAGTATCCTGTAGATTCCCGACAATATTTTTTAGATTTCTAATTTCTTCTTCTTTTCTTTGGCTCTCTGTTTCCTTTCCTGTTCTCTGTCTTCTAAGTCCGATATTCTCTCTTCTGCTTCGCCCATTCTGTTTTTAAGGCTCTCTAATGTGTTTGTCATTTGATCTATTGAATTCTTCATTTCATTGTGATTTCTCATCACTATCTCAGTTTCTTGTTCCACTAGTTGTTTCATTTCATTTTGATTCCTCCTTAATATTTCATTTTCATGAGATTTTCTATCTTGTCCATTAAGGATTTCTGTAGTTCAAGAATTTGTTTTTGAGAACTTCTTAATGTTCTTATCAATTTTTTGAGATCCACTTCTTGCATTTCTTCTATCTCATCATCTTCATAATCTTGCATTGGGGTGTCTTTTTCATTTGGGGGCGTCATAGTGTCTTCCTTGTTCTTGTTACCTCGATTTTTGCATTTGTTGTTTGGCATGTTGGAGATATTTGGTTTCTTCACTGTGGTGTTTTTTCTTGTTACACTATGGCTCTATATTAAGTGGACTGCCTGCTTTCGGTGGAGCCTTAGAGGCTTGAGATGAATGTGGACTGAGAGCTGTGTTTGGTTCCTCAGGGCTAAGGGTGTGTCAAAGATGACACTCCCAGGTTAGGTGTGGTAAATCTCTCTTTCTTTCTTTCTTTTTTTGATTCAAAAGGGAAGTAATTCCGCACAGCTGAACGTAATTGGAGGTAGTTAGCAGGCAAATGATATACCCACAGGAGCCAGAGATCGGAAGCTCTTTCCCAAGGACCACACAGGGAATCTCTGCTGCCCTCAGTGTGGGCTCCAATTCTTCTGCAGTCTCCCACTGGGTTGCCAAGTTAGATGCTAATCTCCTGTTATTTCACCCCTCCCCCCAGAGTCAGGTTTTTCTGCTAGGCTCAGGGCTGGTGCAGACCTGAGGTCGCCCTGCTTATGACGTATCTCCAAAATGGCGCCTGATCTTTGTCTTGCTCGCCTTTGAGAGGTGAGCGGAGAGAGAGAAATTCGTGTACGTATCGGTCACTTTTTTTTTCCCCTCTCTCTTCTAGTTAGCCTGGTGAACTTTTCCCCATGTAGTTTCAAGCCTCGTTCCCTCTAGTCTCCTCTTTCCGCTTGCCCGCTGGTGTCTCGGGCTATTGAGGTTCGGCTCACCTCGCGTTCCAGCGCTGGTGTGTTGATTCTGCCGCTGGTGTCCCGAACTTGGGCTCCCACGCTCTCCACGCAGGTCCACTGTGAATCACTAGTTCCGGAAGAGTTTCCTCTGCTGTTTCTTCCCCTACTCTTCCTTGACCCTGCAGTGTCTCCACTTTTATTAACATGTGTCTTGACAAACTATCAATGTGCTCCCTTCCTATTCCGCCATCTTGCCACTCTCCGAAATTGTCTTAATTTTTTATAACTGCTGATTATGTTCATGATAATTATGTTCATGATAATTATTTTTGAAATTTGCTATTAAAATAAATTAGCCACAAGAAAATTTTCACACATCTTTCTCTCTTTTTTTTTCCTCCCCAGACTGAAGTAAACTTCTTACTATGTAACATCCCTAGAGTTTATTCAATGCATAAAATCTCATTTTCTTGACAGTCTAGAAATTGTGATTCTGATATTTAGTCATTTCAGAAGTACCCTTAGGAGGTATCACCAGATTAACTCTAGAGGAGAGAACTGCCAAAGACCTTAGAAACTTAAGAAACCTTAATAGAGGCTCTTTTTCAGAACCACAATGGAGCTAGGCAGCTTTTAGGGAATTTGAAAACTACAACAGACTGAGATTATTCACAGTATTTGGCCCATATGTGGCTTTACTTTCTGTATTTTCAAGTAATAGCAACTAAATTGTTTGAAGTAGTTTAGATAAATTAGACAATAGTCTGCCTCTCTCTCTCTCTTTCTCTCTCTCTCTCTCTCTCACACATACACACACACACACACACATCATGTTCATATAAATTGATGTCTAGCAAGCTACCAATCCCAGAGAGTTTTATTAGGTATGAAAACCAGAAGTGACCTCTTGATCATTTATGTCTGCTTACTTGATCATCCATCTAATCCTGAAGAACAGGCAGCTTTATATACCTCACATCATTTCTTATACATACATTTTTAAACATCCTGTTTTAAAGTTACAGTTATTTAATCAAGAGGCTGCAAATAAAATAAATACAGGTAGCATCATGCCAGATATTATTTTATGATGACCTCAGTTCAACATCCGTATATATGTCTGATGTGCTGTCTTTTACAGACTCATTTATATGTAGCCATTCCTAACATACTGTCTTTATGGCTACCATCAGAACTGTGTAGATTGCCAATGCCATAAGTTTTAGATTGTAAGCTCCCAAGGGTAGAGATCACATTTTATTAGTGTTATTTAAAATCACCTCAGTGCACAGTATTGTCATGCACTTCAGTGGGTTCAATCAGTATTCATTGATGAGCATTTAAAATAGTATAGCTTTCATGTGTCTCAATATTTAATAGGTAGAATTTAATATTACAAATCATTTAGTATTTTTCAACTTTTCTTAAGTGATGGCAAGTGACCCAGTAGGAAATTGTTTCCAAAATGACTGTCTGTTGTCGATTGTGAAATGGAATCATGTTGACAATGAATTACAAACATTTATAGAATACTTACAGTATGCAAGCACTTTGCTGTAAAGGAGTGCTATAACAATAAACAGCTCAGGGTGGTCATTTGGCATGGTCATTAAGATGCCCACATCCCATATGGAGTGCCTGATTTGCAGCCTCAGCTCCATTCCCCATTTCAGGATTCTTTCTGCTAATGCAGACACTCTGGGATGTGGCAAGTAATGGCTCAGGTAGCTGGGTTCCAGTCATTAGTGACCTACCTCCATTTGCTCTGGTCCAGTCCTGGCTGTGGTAGGCCTTTTGGAAGTAAACCAACAGGAGGCAGCTCTGTCTCTGTCTCAGCTCACAATTTAGGAGTATATGTTGAAGTTGATACTGAGAATATCATATAGAGGCATATAGAATAATAGAAGTAAAATATGTTGACTTAACTAGAGAAGCAACCAATAAATTTGGCCTGTATGTTTCTGATAAAGAACTTCAGATATGCATGATAGAGAGGAGGAAGGAGGTAGATTAGAAGAAGATTCCCGAAAAGGTAGGAAATAGAAATGAAGACTAGAAACTTTAAGGAATATTGGGCAGCCTGGGATAGTCATACTCCATAATGTAGGTTTAGGAGAGGCAGCAGAGGAAACTGGCTAGAGGTTAAATCCACATATGGAATACAAGCTATAGAGTGAGGGTAGTTATGAGGAGTCCATAGTGTTTGGAGCAAGCCTGATAGCAGGAATATAGGTGATCAGGTCCTAGAATAGAGCAGGGCAGTGTAAGTGGAAACCAGATATCTGACTCAGGACACATGGTGAGTGGTGACAGATGAACATGCTTCCCTGGGCACCTGGTGGGATGGTACAATGGACAAATATATTTGAGATTTTTTTTTTTTGCAAAGGAGGAACAAGCTATTTTTTACATGCTAAGTAATACTTGTAATTAATTGCAAAGTATGTATAAATGAAATCTACCTCTTACTATTTTTCAATATTATTAAATCTTTTCTCAATCAAGTTAACTTTTCTTTAATCTGGAGGGGTGTGTGACTTTAAATGATTAAGAATTTAAATGACCATTGAGAGCTGCAAATGTTCTAAGTTCTGTGACTTTAAATGTTCTGGCTTATTTGAACTGAAGCATTCTCACAGCAGAACAACTGATACTTTCTATGATGTGTGGGTATTTAAAATGCAATAAAAATTATTTTGGTACAAAAAATTTTGAAATCCATGGATATGAGGGGGTCCTCAACATTCATGTAAGATGAATGCTATTAAAAACTGTGCATAGATTCAAATTTTTAACACTAAAATATTTTGATTATATATTCATGAACTTTTTGAAGTATTTGCATGTTTATTTTCACTCTTTGTTTTCTTTCAAAACTATTTAGATCAAGAGGGAGCCCTATCCCAATAACTGGTCTAAAGACTGGTCTCTTCCAGACTCTTAGTGCTGAGATCCTAACCCTCTGCTGTCTCCTTCAGTAAAAACTCCTCTCAATCTGTGTGACCTTTTAAGTCATCCATTGACATAGGCAACACATGCTCATTTTGCCATTAATTTTTAAATACGAAAAGCCACATTACTGTATTTTCAATGGGTTACCACTATCAACCCAAAATAAGATTTACTTTTTAAAAAGACTAGTCACAAATACTTTTTGAAAGTAATTACATGAAAAGCAGTTCTTTTTTTTAAGAGTTTAAGGAAAGAATATATTTGAATCACATAAACAAACAAGAAGGTATTACATAAGAAAAATAATGTAACAACTTATGTAAGTACCTAACATGAGCGTGCTCTTATATCTAAAACAAAAAACAAAACGGTAACATTGGTAATATATATATATATATATATATATATATATATATATATATATATTTGACAAGTGTGCATTAAAGAAATCTCTAATATAAAACATTTAAAAAGTGGAGAATACTTTTTTAAGGTACAGAAAACAATTGTTAAGATAGGCACACCCACAACTCCTAAACATGCTTGCAAAGATAAAATGCAACTGAGTACTCATTTCTCAGATGTACAAAAGCTACAGAATTGTTAATTACTGGATATTGCTTCTCACTTTTGCATTATTTGAGCTGCAACACTGATTGGTATGAATTCTGAATTACTATTATTTTTTCAGTCTTCCTGTCATGAAAGCATCTATTTAATATGAATACTTAAAACAGCAACATTATTGGTATCAAAGTCACTTCCTTATGTTCATTTTTTCTTATTTAAAAAAGGCACTAATTTTTACAAAGTTGTTATTACAACAAATATTGCTTTGGAAGATCTGAAACTCCAAATCAATGTATTCCATCAACCACAAGTATTATCAAGAAGCCCTAATTAATAAGAACATGAATGTGAAAAGCTGGTAAGATTAAAGATTATAAAATTGGTTTATTGTAAAAGCAATTCAAGAATACCCAGTTAAAATATTATTACAATGCTATCCAATACAACCAAGAAGCAGTTAAACACTTTTACGTGAGGAACGACATAAAACAAGAAAGACCACATCAAGGCTGTGATTCAAACTCAAAAAGAGAAAGGACTCTTAGGTCTCGTTAAGGTCAGTACATAAGGTATGATAACATCAAGGCACTGTGTCAGGTACCACAGTGTTGCTACAACATTGAGATATAACTGGGAAAATTAAAGTCAAGGGGAAATGAAATCTGCATATTCTTGTTCATAGGTATACTTAAGTGACTAAAATTTTAGAAACTGCCTTCAATGATAGCAAGATGCGAGACAAGTCTTTATGGAAGAGAAAGAAGTTTATAAAGTTCTCTATCAAGGTCCCACTAAATCTTCACAACCCACTCCCACCCTCCCCCTAAGCTAAAGCTATTTTGCTGATATATAAGATAGGATCTTAATTTGTGGCTTACTGGCAAATTGTAGGCACTCCTTCTAAGTAGCTTTGATCTTCTGCACATTAAAAACAACATACTGTATCATTCATATACTCAATTTTGCATTTTAGGCAGAATTTCATTATTGCTCTAAAACTCAATGCATCTATACAGTGGCCATTTCCCCCCAGACTTATTCAAGATATAATCTTTTTGCTGTTTTCTTAATAAAAGCCTTAGAGTCAATTTTTTGAATGATCGACCTATGAATCATTATATACAACACAGTGATTGCATTTTTTTCAGCACTGAAAGTACTTAAAATAAAATTTACTTCCATTTTTATAATCCTCCAAATCGAAGGGCCAAAATATTTAGATGTAATAATTGAAAAGAAAAATCTATCTTCCCAGGCTGAGGCTTTTTATAGCAGCTTTAGCCAGGAAAAGGGATTTTATGTCTGTTATAAACCCTTGAAAATAAGGGCTTACTCTGGAAACATTGAAAGACCCTTAAATCTCAGGGGTGCTAGCTGGTGCCACTATAATTCATAACCAACTATTACTTCATAGCTTATACTGAAGAGTTAATTCATGCTCATTTTGTTCCTTTAAAAATACTCTTTGGAAACCATTATTACTACTGTAGACACATACTCTAATTATATCTCTTCCTGTAAAAATAAAGGTATAATCATGATTATCTCTATTTCTTTGCTAATTTCAACTACCAATGTACATTTTTCAGTCTGATCACTTTACCAGCTAACTCATACCTTATGGCATTCTATATACTACCCAGGGTCAATTTTCAGTATATGGAAGTAGGAGCAAGTCTTACACCAACAATTTTGCAGGTAATATTTCAATCTAGTCTTTAATGTGTTCATTGCAAATGAAACCAAAGTACTAGAATTGACTTTCAAGAATAGGGAGAAATAAACTTCCAAAGCTAAAGAAAGCAAACCATTATAAAGCTTACTTCTGTCGTGTACATGATAAACCTACTCAGTGATTTCCCATCAAGACTTAAAATTCGTCCAGGGAAGTCTAAGAGGGAAAATAAAGCCTTTTCTTGTTTGTTCCTTTCTAATCCATCAGATACTACTTGTTGTGTGTTCAGAGGGCACACAGTACCCCTCTAGGCACTATCCATGTTAACAGCCCTTCCTAGAATACTAAACTACCTCAAACATCTGTAGGTTACCCCAATCAAGTTTAAACTATCTGTGAATATAAACTACTAGCCATGTACTCTAAATGCATACATTCAAAGCTACCATTTTAAAAATAAACTGGAAAGTAGAGAAACCTAAAAACAAAGATAGATTCTGCTATCACACTATTATAAACATTTTAAGTGTGTGTGTGTATAGAGAGCGAATAATCAAGATTTAAATAATATGGTAAAAAACTAGGAAATGTAGATTTTACCAAAAGAACTACAATAATCGCTCCAAGCTATACCTATAAACAGATTCACTAATATGGTAATTTGCCTAGGTTCCAACAAAAACAAAAACAAACAAACAAAAAACCATAAAATATCCACCAAAACCTATACTAGAGTATGTGGCAATAATTAATATATTTCTATGGAAATTGTCTCATGCCTTATAAGCTCCTAAAATAAAATCAAGGTCACTATGTGACGAATGATAGCACTAGGAGGAAAAAAAAAACACTGAAAGTAAAACAGTCTTCAGCCTTAGTTTCAGCTATCTCTTCAAATCAGCATTAATCATTCAATATTAGATACAACATTTTTGGCTTGTCAGACCAGTAAGTCATGTTTTCCCACTGGCCAAAGGCAGCTGAAGAAACAATTGCTTGAACAAATTAAATGCTGTGACATGAAGCATTTGACTTCCAAGTCTGAGTACTTAGTTAAAATGACTGGTGAATGTCTAACTGGGCAAAAGGAATGGCAGCCATCATCCAAACAGGCTCACTTCCTCCAGCCCCCAAATGAACAGTAGTTATAATAGCAAAAGAAATAAAACAGTTTTGTTTTTTGCTTTTTGATTCTTTAGAGCCAACTGTGAGAGAGGTCAGCAATATATTAACAGCAGCAATGGACAAGGAAGAGCAGAAGAGTGGATGAAAGAATCTTGCTGGACGTTTGTTCATCTGTTTCTGTATTGGCCATAAAACTGTGACCGGCTTATTTGGAAATATCAGGTATTATGTCTTATCTCCTTAGATCCTTCACAGATTTAGAATTCAGTCTACCTGAGGGCTCTATAATCATGTAAGAAAGCTTTCTTTATCTAGCTTGGTGGCAGCCAAAACAGACTCCATATCATTAAGGATGTCAGAGCTCAAAGCTTCCTGCAGACTTGGCATCAACTCCTCTCCTATGTTCATTCCATCTCCTTCCAGTGTTCCAAGGTCCACATTTGTCCCAGGAATGGCTTCAAGGTAGTCTGGGAAACGGTTCTGCTGTGAGGGCAGGGAGATTTGGTTTATGGTATCACCTGTATCCATTTCATCAACACTGTTCAAGAAGTCATCTGGGGTTCGAGGGGCACTGTAGCTGCTCATGCTCAGTCCACTGTCTGTACTCTCATCTCGAGAGTGATAGGTACCGCTGTTAAGAAAGGGATCTGAGCTATTGGTTGTCATTGTTCTCAATTCCTGAGACATCCCAGGAGAAGATACTGGATTTTGAGTGCCACCATCCTGCTCCAGTGTTGGTAACTGGCTACGGAGAGCTAATTCCTGACATTTTGGAGAATTTGCTGTGCTGGGATTGATATTCCGCATTGCCTGCCAGAGCAGTTCTTGGTGTTTCAGTCGCAGTCTCTCTTTCTCCATTTGCAATTGTTGCAGCCTCATCTGTTGCTGCTGGTTGGAACTGCCACCTCCCATGACACCCCCTTGTGGGCTCTGAGGAGCAAGGGGTGGTGGCTGTTTCACTGGAGCACTCTGACTGATTCTCTGATTCATGGCAAAACGAGGGTCAAGCCTTGGGTCTAGCCAAGAGGTGGTCTTGTTCTTATGGTTTATATAGTAAATTTCTCCATCCTGAGTCATGGCTTGTTCCCATCCATCAGGAAGAGGACCTGAGGCCGAGTTCATCATATTCTGTTGCACGGGTGGACTAGTGGGGGCTGTAACATTCATCTGAGAGAGCATGGCCTTCTTTGGGTCCTGCCATGTTGTTGTCTGATCAATGTGATTTAAGAAGTATCTCTGACCAGAAGACGTCTTTGCCATCTCCCAGCCTGCTGGTAGAGGAACATCGTCAGGTATCTCAAAAGATGACTGTTGAAGATGTTGTTGAGTTGTGGGTGTAGCTGCTGGGCCAGAGACTACTCCAGTGGGGGTCAGTGTCCCAGGAGAAACGGCTCCCAGCTGCAGGGAAGCTGGAGAGGAATGAGCTCGAACATGCTGTGTACTGGCCTGTCGGGAGTGGGATTTGGGCTCCGGCGGCTTGAAGAAGGAGTCGGGCAGCTTCCGGAGCCTCATGGGCACGGTCTGGGGCACGTTGGCCTTCTTGGGGTTCATGACGGCGTTGAAGAGCGCCTCCAGGTCGGTCTCCGAGTCCCCCCGGACGTGCACGATCTGGTGCCCGGCGGGGGGGGCCTGGGGCGCCGCCTGGGATGCTTGCGGTGCAGGCTGCCCCGGCCCGGACGGCGGGCCTTGCCCCTGGGGGGGCTGTGCGGGCGGCTGCCCTTGGCCCTGGGGAGCCGGCTGAGGCGGCGGCTGTTGCCCGGGATCCATGGCTTCGGCCTCCCCCCCCCCCCCAAACGCGCACCCCCGTGACCAGGCGGCGGGCGAGGGCTCCGCCGGGACGCCCCGGCTCCACGGGCCGCGACTGGAGAAGCGACGAGAGCGGCGGGCCGGGCGGCGCTGCGTGGCGGGAGCGGCGCTGTCCTCGCTCTCAGGGCCGGGGGGCTGCGCTGTGGCCCCGCATCCCCCGCCCCGGCGCCTCCGCCCCCGCCCTGCGCCCGGGCTCCACTGGTCTGGCGGCGGCGCCTCGGGAGGGGCTGCCAGAAACTCGGACCTGCAGCACCTCAGAACTTTTTTTTTTTTTCCCTTCAGCTCCCTGGACGGAGCCGCCGGACAGCTAGCTGCCTTTCCTCTCCCCCTTTCTCTTTTATTTCCTTTTCTTGTTCCTTCCTTCCTCTCTTTCTTTTCCCCGGCGGCGGCTGCGCCCGACTGAGACGGAAACTCGCCTCAGACGCCAAAACTAAAGCTGAGAGAACCGCCCGCCCGAGCCGCTCGCCGGCTCCGCCTCCTCCCAGCTCTTCCTTCCTCTGCGCGCCCGCCCGCACTAAATCCCCGGCCGCCCGCCCGCCGAGGGAAACTTTCCCCGGCAAGTTACCACATTCCTGCAGACTCCGGCCTCCGCCGCCTGTGCCAGAGCACCGAAAAGCAGTTCTTTAATTTTCCTGGCACCAGGTTCAGAAGAGGAAGCAATTCCCCCAGGGGTCACCTGTAGGCTCTCAGTGAGGAAATGAAGCCTCTTTTTCTTGTGCTAATGGTTCTTTGATGGGGAAGCTCAGTGCCTCAGGTTCTGTTTTCATAGGTGGGGGACTTCATGGATTTAGTGTTAATCTGTAAATGTGTTTGCAATTTAGAGGTTCTGCATCCAAAAATTCTGTTAATAATTGGAATCTCGAGTTGAGATGCAAACTCAAGTTACACTTAAGAAAATGTAGGCAAGAAATGCTAATGTCGCCAAGGGCCTCTAAGTGCTGTTTATATTACCCCCTCTCTTGTCAGGCTCATACTACTAGAGAATACTGTGGTCCTTCCTAGGTTCACACAGTTTTCATTTTGGTTTTGCCTTCTTGGTGGTCCTTGCTCCAATTTTTGCGTTAAGCACTTTTGATACATATATGTTAAATGAAGACTTCAGAAAATTTATTTTAAAATGAAGTTAAGAGATAAGTTATTTTGGTAGAAATATTTGTCCTTGTGCATATTTTCTGTGACCTTTATAAAGGCCCCTTGTATGCATGGATTTCAGAATTTTTTGCATCAGCACACGCAGACACACACATGCGCATGCACATACACAGAGAGAGAGAGGTTTGGTCTGAAGATGCTTGCAGATTCCTGAAACACATTGACATTTTTTTTTTTTACAGGCAGAGTGGATAGTGAGAGAGAGAGAGAGAGAGACAGAGAGAAAGGTCTTCCTTTTTGCCATTGGTTCACCCTCCAATGGCTGCCATGGCAGGCGCATCTCCCTGATCCAAAGCCAGGAGCCAGGTGCTTCTCCTCGTCTCCCACGCGGGTGCAGGGCCCAAGGACTTGGGCCATCCTCCACTGCACTCCTGGGCCATAGCAGAGAGCTGGCCTGGAAGAGGGGCACCTGGGATACAATCCAGCGCCCCAACTGGGACTAGAACCCGGTGTGCTGGCGCCGCATGGCGGAGGATTAGCCTGTTAAGCCACGGCTCCAGCTGACACAATAGTCTTTTTTTTTTTAATTAAACTTTTATTTAATGAATATAAATTTCCAAAGTACAGCTTATGGGTTACAATGGCATCCCCCTCCCAAAACTTCCCTCCCACCCACAACCCTCCCCTTTCCCACTCCCTCTCCCCTTCCAATCACATCATGATTCATTTTCAATTCTCTTTATATACAAAAGATCAGTATAGTATATATTAGGTAACGATTTCAACAGTTTGCCTCCATATAGCAACACAAAATGAAAAAAAAATACTGTTGGAGTACTAGTTATAGCATTAAATAACAGTGTACAGCACATTAAAGACAGAGATCCTACATAATGTTTTTTTAAAAATTAATTAATTTTCTATGCCATTTCCAATTTAACACCAGGTTTTTTTTTTCATTTCCAATTTTCTTTATATACAGAAGATCAATTCAGTATATAATTAGTAAAGATCTCATCAGTTTGTACCCACACAGAAACACAAAGTGCAAAAATACTGTTTCAGTACTAGTTATAGCATCACTGCACATTAGACAACACATTAAGGACAGATCACACATGGGATGTAAGTACACAGTGACTCCTGTTGCTGACTTAACAACTTGACACTCCTGTTCATGGTGTCAGTAATCTCCCTAGGCTCTAGTCATGAGTTGCCAAGGCTATGGAAGCCTTTAGAGTTCGCTGACTTTGATCTTATTCTGATAGGGTCATAGTCAAAGTGGAAGTTCTCTCCTCCCTTCAGAGAAAGGTACCTCCTTCTTTGATGGCCCCGTTCTTTCCACTGGGATCTCACTCACAGAGATCTTTCATTTAGGTCTTCTTCTTTTTTTTCTTTTCCATGGTATCTTGGCTTTCCATGCCTACAATACTCTCATGGGCTCTTCAGCCAGATCCAAATGCCTCAAGGGCTGATTCTGAGGCCAGAGTGCTATTTAGGACATCTGCCATTCTATGAGTCTGCTGTGTATCCCACTTCCCATGTTGGATCCTTCTCTCCCTTTTTGATTCTATCAGTTAGTATTAGCAGACACTTGTCTTGTTTGTGTGATCCCTTTGTTTCTTAGACCTATCCGAGCCATCGAATGTGAACTGAAATTGATCACTTGGACTAGTGAGATGGCATTGGTACATGCCACCTTGATGGGATTGTGTTGGAATCCCCTGGCACATTTCTAACTCCATCATTTGGGGCAAGTCTGATTGAGCATGTCCCAAATTGTACATCTCCACCCTCTCTTTTTCCACTCTTAAATTTAACAGGGATCACTTTTCAGTTAAAATTTAAACACCTAAGAAAAATTGTGTGTTAATTACAGAGTTCAACCAATAGTACTAGAACAACAACAACAACAAATACTAAAAAGGATAAAGTATTACATTGTACATCTAGAGTCAGGACAAGAGCTGATCAGGTCATTGTTTCTTATAGTGTCCATTTCACTTCAACAGGTTTCCCCTTTGGTGCTCAGTTGTCGCCGATCAGGGAAAACAAATGATATTTTTCTCTTTGGGACTGGCTTAATTCACTCAGCATGATGTTTTCCAGATTCCTCCATCTTGTTGCAAATGACCGGGTTTCATTGTTTCTTACTGCTGTATAGTATTCTATGGAGTACATGTCCCATAATTTCTTTATCCAGTTTACTGTTGATGGGCATTTGGGTTGGTTCCAGGTCTTAGCTATTGTGAATTGAGCTGCAATAAACATTAATGTGCAGATGGCTTTTTTATTTGCCAAATTAATTTCCTTTGGGTAAATTCCAAGGAGTGGGATGGCTGGGTTGTATGGTAGGGTTATGTTCAGGTTTCTGAGGAATCTCCAGACTGACTTCCATAGTGGCTTAACCAGTTTGCATTCCCACCAACAGTGGGTTAGTGTCCCTTTTTCCCCACATCCTCTCCAGCATCTGTTGTTGGTAGATTTCTGAATGTGAGCCGTTCTCACCTGGGTGAGGTGAAACCTCATTGTGGTTT
This sequence comes from Lepus europaeus, assembly GCF_033115175.1. Taxonomy (NCBI): domain Eukaryota; kingdom Metazoa; phylum Chordata; class Mammalia; order Lagomorpha; family Leporidae; genus Lepus; species Lepus europaeus. Next base: position 44,781,162 of record NC_084847.1, on the reverse strand, counting down.
TGATTTGCATTTCTCTGATTGCTAGTGATCTTCAACATTTTTTCATGTGTCTGTTGGCCATTTTGATTTCCTCTTTGGAAAAATGTTTATTAAGGTCCTTGGCCCATCTCTTAAGTGGGTTGTTTGTTCTGTTGTTGTGGATTTTCTTGATTTCTTTGTAGATTCTGGTTATCAATCCTTTATCTGTAGTATAGTTTGCAAATATTTTTTCCCATTCTGTCGGTCGCCTCTTCACTTTCCTGACTGTTTCTTTTGAAGTACAGAAGCTTCTCAATTTGATGCAATCCCAAATGTTAATTTTGGTTTTGACTGCCTGTGCTTCTGGGGTCTTTTCCAAGAAGTGTTTGCCTGTACCTATATCTTGGAAACAAGTGCAAAATTTGAAGGTCATTAATTAAAGTAAAATAATGGGAAATGAGCAACAGAAACCCCATCCTTCACAAGAGTAGAAACTCACTTCACTGTCTTTAAGGGAAATTGCTGCTGGGGTGTATGGAATGCATCAATGCTGCCTCTTGACAGGTTCACCTTAGAGAGACACAAATTAAACCTTTTCAGTTGCTGTTTTGAAACTAAAATTGTTTGACCAGTTCAGTCCCTGAATGATGTTTAAGGAATAAAGAGAAAAAAGGAGGAAGCTCTAATTGGCAAATTACTCCTTGTTATTTAGCTTGACTTTCAAGTTGGAAATTCCAATAATGAGTAGCTTTGGTGGGACTTGCCCTTAAGCAGAACCAGGGGCTTTTTTTTCAAATACTATTTAATGTGAAGGTATTCAAGAAACATATTGTAGCACTTAAGCCATCACTTTCTATTAATATTGTTGTATAATAATTTTTAAATCTGTCTCCATGGATGCTTTTATGATTCTAAACCATTTAAGTGAAGTGTAAATTGCAAATAAGATGTAAATGGATTTTTCTTGTTACATAGTCTTTATAGGGGTGCTGTTACTTAATGATAATTTCCTAGAATGTTAGAAAACATGCTTACTTACCAGTTATCTTAACATGCCCATGATGGGTATTCTAAACTTCATTAGGAAAAAACAACTCAAGATTTTTTAAACTCACCCCAAACAGATTTAGTGGCAAATATTTACTTTTGGATGTTAATGATGAATTTATTTGATTGATTAATAAGTTGCAGAAGATGTTTTCTGACATTAATTTTGACTTACTTAAATTGGGGAAAATGAACTCCAATTTGCAAAACTATCTTGCTGACTAATATTACTGAAGGATGGAGGATTATTTCAAATTTGGTGATAGATCATTTTCTACCTTGATGGTTCCACTGAACCTCAGTATTTAATCTTATCAAAAGTTGTAAAAAGAATGAAATAAAGAACTAGGGTTTTGCTCAATGAAAAGCAATTTTGGAAATAAATGATTATGTTTAATATTTTTTCTTAAACTTCAAAGATTGGCTGTATCATTTAGATAAATAAAAGCTAAGGGTTTAGTTGAAATTTTCTGTTTAGTTTCATTTCAGATAGGGTTATTGGGCTTCAGAGGAGATAGACTTTTTTACTTCATTTTTGTAACTTTGCATATTCACTTAAGTCTATTACTTGGATAACAGATTTCACGACATGAATATTACTTGAAATAACCATGCAGTTGAAATGACTGTGAATAACCAGTTTCCTATTTACATTGAAATGTCTCAAACAGAAACTATTGATATAGTGCTTTTGGAAATGATAATGGCTCCTGAGGTACTAATCTTGCCTTGTTTCTGAACAGTTAGAAGTCTCTCTGAGTGGGACATGGGCTTACACTATGCTGTGAGGAGGTAGTAAGCTGGTAAATGAATAGTTTTATGATGAGATATGAGTCTGAAGTTTTCCCCAAGGGTATTTAGCCTTCCTGATTAAAAAGAAGGAAGTTGCCTTTTCCCCTCTAGCATTTTAATTTCTCTACATTGGAGTATGTATTTGAAAGTAGTGATTACAATCGAAAGTGTGTCAACACTGCTCCTTCTTTGAGGTGCATTTGGGATCCCTTACTCATTGATTAATAGGTTCAGATTCTTTTACCTTGATGAAAATTATAGTAAGCACTCTACCACATGTTTTTTTGGAAGGAAGGATACTAAACTGGAAATACTCAACACAGTCCAAATTTGTGATTTGGGAAATGATGGAGAATAGTTGGAGCCATGTCATTGAAGTATATGTGTGACTTGAATAGCTGCTTAAATTGTTTCCTGTAATCTAATGGCATGTGGCATACTTAGTTTTCTCTTTTATGACCAGATTCTCAATGAGGAAATGATTAGAAAGCTATTACCAGTGGTCCAGCTAAAGTATGACAAAGGCTGAATGGAGGCAATAAGCCAGTAGATCTATAGAAGAAAGGGGGGAAGTTTACAGTTTTTAAGAGGTTAAGCAGATTGATTGTTGACTGTGGACTTAGGAACAGAGTGGGGACTGCAGAGGCCTAAGTCAGCCATGATAGTGTCCCATGCTATGAAGTCACCCTGCAGCTGATGTCCAGGTAACATGACATTTCATTAAGACTCTAACTATTGACTAAGGAAACATCTATTGTTCCTTAAGAATGAATAAGCTAACTGTGGGCCAAGGCAGGAGGAGGGATTAAGGACTCCCACTGTTTCCCTCTCCCTCCATGGCTGCATGCAGGTAAGGCTGAGTGCCGGAATGAGCATGCAAATATACTTCCTTAATCAGTTATCAAGTCTGTTAGCTCTTAGTTCTTCAGTTTCAATAAGCTATTCTCTGATTTTCAATGTGACTGATAACCACACATAAATCTGTATTGTTGAAACTTGATTCAGTACACATACCCACTCTGTAAGAAAAGTGTAAAAAGCTGTAACCAAACTCAGGCTTGTGGAACAGCTGACTCAGGCAACTGACTCTTTCCAGGTTTAAATTCTCAGTTTGACCAGCAGAGTAAACTTTCCCTTTGATTTTCCATCCAGACTGATTATTTCAGTTGCCACAGTTAATTAAAGGAGAAGTATTATATAGGATATTGAATTTTATAACTAGAATTTTGTAGCCAAAGTTGTTTACTTAAATGTTTATTTTTATTGATAGTTCCAGATTATTTTTTCAACTTCATTGTGACAATTTTACTGTCTGAAATGGCAAATAGAAACATATTTAATGTCATTTGCAGCTTAAAATCCTTCAACAAATTCTCATTCCTTTAGGTTAGTGCTCAACCCAATTCTTGAATAAGGCATGTAACGTTTGTGCTAACAAATTACCCACAAATGTAGGGGCTGGAAACACAGATTTGTTTTGTCACAGTTTCTGTGGTCACATGTCCAGGAGCAGTTGGTTAGGATGCACGGTCTCAACGTTCCAGGTGTCAGCCAGGGCTGCACTCATTTCCAAGTGCAACTTAACAGGAATCTGCCTCCAAGCTTGCTTAAGTGGCTCTCAGAGACTGCACAGGCTTTCAATGGAGCAATTCATGTCCACTGGAGTGACAGAACCGTGGAAGAGTGAGAGAGCACCCAAGACAGAAGCCATAAACCTTAAATTTGACATGCCATCTCTCTTGCTGTATAATCCTTAGAGGGGAGGTAATAACCCAGTCCTTGTTCAAGGGCCGAGAACTACACAAACTGGGGCTCACTGTGGCCTTCTCAGAGGGCTGCCTGCCACACCTGGCTCACATCAGCAGGGCCCTAACTACCTAGTGCTCTGGTTTTATCCCTTGCCACTTTTTCATTCCAATTAGAAACAGTCCAATCAGATTCTTTCAGTTTCTAAAATGCTTCATGTTCTCTTTTGTTCCCAGACCTGGGGCAGATGTCCTGTCTTCTCTTTGTTTGGCTAATTCAAATATGTAGGGTAGATTTCAGCTTGATATTATCTGACCAGTCCCTCCCAATTCCCCACAATTGGGTAAGAACTCCTGTTCCTTTTCAATTGTACATGCATGAGACTTGAAGATTTTTGTTTTTAGGTGTGCCTTTTATGCCCACTGTGAACTGTATCCTCAGTGCCTGGGTGTCTAGCACAATACCAAGTACTTATTAATGTTTGTTTATGAAAGGCTAACTGAATACCAAGAGGCAGTAAGGATAGGATCAGTATGATAAGTAAGCTGATGGTCTCACATATGGATCTATCAGAGCCACCACATGTGACTTCCTTTGACTACATTTTGTTGTGTCAGATCCCATGTTTGTAGGTTTTTTTTGGAGGAAAAAGCCAGATGTCTGTTTTATGTAACTTTGTCCTGTTTTGCCTTTTATTTTTTACAATTCCTTAAGTAGATTTATGTTGCATACTGAATTTGGAGATTAAGATTAAGAAAAAAATAGCTCTACTTAAATTAAGATTCAATTATTTGGTAGAAACCAGTCCCTGTTCTGATTTAAGATGTCCTTACCAGTTTTCAAAGTTGATAGTTTCAGAAGGACTAAGGGAATTTTTTTAACATGGGTATATTTGCTTTCAGTCTTGCTGGTGTTTTAACATTAGAAATTTAGTATGAAAAAAAAATTTTGCATTGAAAATGGAGGAATGATAGTCTCTGGGATAAGCTTGTGTGATTATATATTATTTTATGTTTGTTTTTGTTATTTATTTTCACATCAGAATGGAGGGGGAGAACTGAGAGAGAGGGAAAGCTCATGAGAAAGTACGCTCCCATCCACTGGTTCACTTTCCAAATGCCTTGCAGTGACTGGAGCTTGGGCTGGGCTGAAGCTGGATCCAGGAACTCAGTCCATATCTCACATGTGGGTGGCATGAGCTTAGCCAGAAGTTGGAGTCAGGAGGGGAACCAGGTATTAAACCCAGGTATTCTGATGTGGGGCATGGTGTCTTTTCCTTTTTTAAAGATTTATTTTATTTATTTGAAAGTCAGAGTTTCACAGAGGGAAGAGGCAAAAGCAGAGTTTGGTTTGGGCCAGGCTGAAGCCAGAAGCCAGGAACCTCTTTCAGGTCTCCAATGTGGGTGAAGGAGCCCAAGCACTTGGGCCATATTCTGCTTTCTTAGTCACACTAGCAGGGAGCTGGATCAGAAGTGGAGCAGCCAGGACTTGAACCAATAGATGCTAACACTTCAGGAAGTGGCTTAACCTGTTACACCATAGCACCGGCCCCAGGACATGGTGTCTTAGCCAACTACTAGGTCAAATGTCTTCTCTATTTCTTTTTGGATTTAGAAAATGATAAGGAGACATTTTTTTCAGTGAGTAAACAATAAAAAAGCAACACAGAATTAATATAGTTTAACTTCTTCAAAGACTACTCTCTTTTCACTGTAGTCATTTCCTCAATCTAACTTAGTCCTCACTTCTAAATAGCCTGTCTTCCACTTCTGTGTCTTCCTGGAATGTCTTCTGGCAAAACTCATGACTGCCAGTTCACAGCCAAAGGTAAGGGGTGCCATATGCCAATCTTATTAGACTTCTCTACTGCACTTCATTCTTGATGACTGGATCTTTTTTGGAACACTTTTACCTGTGGATTTCAGGGGATCTCTTCTTGTGGTGGAGGTCATGGTTCTCCTTTTCTCTCCCCTACTCCTTCCCTCTTTCTCCTTGGCCTTTCTTCTCCTGCTCATCTTTATTTCTGAACAATTACTTCTCAACTGTCTTGATCTCCTCTTTGTCTAGTGCCTCTTGAGTATGCTACAGGTCATATTTTGGCCTCTACATTTTGGGGTCCACAAGAAATTCCATCACTTGTGTATTATCTCTCCTCTACAGCCTGATAAATTCAAATCTCCAGCTCAGACTTTTTCTCTAAGTGTCAGGCTTACATTTGTAACCCCAGCTGACTGTTCCAGCTAGATGTTCACAAACATTTCAGACTTCAAATGTGCCTTTCCCCACACCTTTTTGCTCATTGCAGTTGATGGCTCCATTATCGATCTGGCTTATACAATAATCCTAGGTTCCTTATTTCTCCACCAGATTAACCACTCAGTCCAAGTGATTATATCTTCTAAATATGTGGCTCTCAACCTTTTTATTCCCTAAGAAGATGAGGACCAAAGCATATTTATAGGCATCATAGTAAATCATAATGTCGGTGATCCTCATTGGAGGTAGAGGGCTGTACTCCTTAGGAGAAATCCTAAGAGAGAGTGTAGTGGTCAAGGTAGCTTGAAACAGGCTGCCAATTGGCTCCAATGGATTCCAGAGCTTGGGGACTGCTGTCCTAAGCATTGTGTTAATCAGATGCTCTCTTCCTTGCAGATCCTACTGTTTTAGTTCAAGCCCTTATCAATTCTCTTCTTGGGGCCGGCGACGTGGCTCACTTGGTTAATCCTCTGCCTGCAGCACTGGTATCCCATATGGGCATTGGGTTCTAGTCCCAGTTGCTCCTCTTCCAGTCCAGCTTTCTGCTATGGCCCGGGAGGGCAGTGGAGGATGCCCAAGTGCTTGGGCCTCTGCTCCCATGTGGGAGACCAGGAAGAAGCACCTGGCTCCTGGCATTGGATGGGTGCAGCGCTGGCCATATTGGCCATTTATGGGGTGAACCAATGGAAGGAAGACCTTTCTCTCTGTCTCTCTCTCACTGTCTAACTCTATCTGTCAAATAAAAAAAAAATTCTTGACTACTGGAAAACAATTCCACCTCTGTCTAATTTATTTTCTACATAATGTCAGAGTAATTATCTAACATAGAAACTTATCATTTGCTACTTAAGACTTAAAGACTTCCTATTACCCATAAAAAAACTAAACCAAAACAATACAGTTTCTGTGATCTGCTCTATGTCTTCCTTTCCAGTAATCTGCCTTCCATTTAATCCACAGCCATGTGGAACTTGTCATTTTTGAGCACCCCTTCTTTTTCTCATCTTCTTGCTTCCCCTGAGGTGCTCTCTGCTTTGTTAGCTCTTTGGCAGACTATTGTTCATCACTGAGTACTCATTTCTTTGAAGAAACATTGCCCAATCTACATTCCTCTTCCCACAGTCCTCCAAAGATGGATTCACATGGTATTTTATGAAAACTTCAGTTATTGCATTTTCTATTTTTCATGGTTTGTAATTTTTTTTATTTTTCATAATTGATTGACAGATTTTTGGAGGTTGAAGATTGTGTCTTACTCCAGTGTTTGTTTCTGTATGTTCAGAAATATTATTGAAGGAAAGGGTGAATTGATTTAATAAATTAGTTCTTTAATTGAAAATATTTGCTGAATGCCTCTGTGTGACAGTCACTGTTCTGCTCAAAGTCACAGGTAACAAATTCCTACTATAATAGATGTTATATTAAATTGCTAATATATCCTTATATAAATATCACTGGCATTTACAAGAATATTCTGATAAGGGGAGGAGATTTTCTGATTCTAACTGAACAAATTGGGCCCTTTCCTGGTAAACAATGAGTCTCTGCTCATTATTTCCTTAATTTGTACCATGGATATTCCTTTCCTCAACGTTTCCTTGTGGGCAAATACTTATTTGGTGGAATTTTGGGGAAAAAACTCCATTAGTCATAATAGTAAATAATAGAAATATTGGACAATAGTAAAAATAAATATTAAGATAGGATCTGTTAGAGTGGTGCTGTGGCTCATTTGGCTAATCCTTCACCTGCGGTGCCAGGACCCCGGGTTCTAGTCCCAGTTGGGGTACTGGGTACTAGTCCTGGTTGCTTCTCTTCCAGTCCAGCTCTCTGCTGTGGCCTGGGAGGGCAGTGGAGGATGGCCCAAGTGCTTGGGTCCCTACACCCGCATGGGAGACTGGGAGGAAGCACTTGGCTCCTGGCTTCGGGTTGGCGCAGCGCTGGCTGTAGTGGCCATTAGGGGAGTGAACCAACAGAAGAAAGACCTTTCTCTCTGTCTCTATAACTCTCTCTCTGTCTCTCTCTCTCTCACTGTCTAACTCTGCCTGTCAAAAAAAAATAGGATCTGTTGGTTCCATTAAATTTTTACTTCTATTACTTGGGTCACTTTCCTTTAGTATCATATTGCTACAAATTATACTGTTTCTTCAACATTTGTACAAATTAAAATTACAAAATCACTTCCTTACCGATATTTCATTCTAAATATTATGTTAAAGAAGAAAATCATATTTTTCTTTGTAAACATATAGAATAGACATGTTTTATAGATTAATAACTGTAGTCTTCAGATAGTATATGCTGTTCTAGTTACTATAAATGGGTTCCATATTAAAAGTTTTTATTTCTCTCTAACAACAATAAGTATAGTCAGTTTCAGGGGGAAGAAGTCAAATCTAAACATAAAATATCTCATTGTAAATGATTATGTAAAGTGACTATTCCTACTTTGGGGAGTATATTTATCATCATGAATTGTTACAGCTCCTCTACTACTAATGCTTTGACAATTCATTTGTAAGTGGGAAAATCAACAGAATGTATGTCCACACTGTAATATCCAAACCCAGAAGATTGGTGGATTTATATTATTGGAAGAGGCTTTGAAAGTAGTTGTTCCCATTCCTCTGCCTTCTAAAAATGAATACTATGTTATCAATTCCTTATATCCAGAGAAGTATAATCCATAACTCCAGAAAACATACTCAAATATGTCAGAATTCACATTGATTCAGTTCAGTTGATTTCTTGATAGGGAATCAAAGTTTCTCCTTTCCCTTAAAAAAATAACTCTGTAATTAAGTCCATGTAATAGAATGGATGTGGGTAAAAGCAAATCTGAGATAAGACCCCTATTTCCAGTCTAACAATTATAACAAATATGGCAATATCATGTTCCAATGTAAAGGATGTTGGAAGTATTGTCTTTGAAAACTATTTTTGAGAAAATAAACATAAATACATAAATAACATATATATTTTTATATATTTAAGGTCTAAATGCCAGACTATTTCAAGTGTAATGGCTTCGTTCCACCAGACACTGCTTGGATGGGCACAAGCCTCCCCTTCCTCCTCCTTTTCTCTCACTCATTCTCACTCAACCTCTGATACTCTTACTGATGTAGTTATGACTAACCATCCAACTGCTGCATCCTTTTTTCTTTTTAAAATCTAATTTTTAAAATATTTATTATTTGAATGGTAGAGAGAGAGAGAGAGAGAGAGAGATCGATCTTCCATCTGTTGGTTCACTCCCCAAATAGCTGCAACAGCTAGGGCTGGGCCAGGCCAAATCCAGGAGCCAGGAGCTTTTTCTGGGTCTCCCATGTGGGTGGAAGGGGCCCAAGCACTTGGGCCATCTTCCACTACTTTCCCATGCATGTTAGCAGGGAGCCAGATAGGAAGTGGAGCAGCCAGGACTTGAACCATATGGGATACTGGCACTGCAGATGGCAACTTAAACCTTTGCTCCACAATACTGGCCCCATCTAATATTTTTTAACCTTACAAACTCATGTAAACTTTTCAGCACCAAGAATCTCGAAATTCTGGGTGTGATTAAGTTAGGGACCTTTACTGCAGGATAGTGAGATGTGTAAGAGGAAGGATTTTGCTGTCTTGGCTAGCAATATCTTAATAACATATTTTTCATTGCTTTGTACCCTCTCAAGGACTTCTCCTACATTTTTATACTTGTATATTGCCACCAAATATTTATAAATAAGTGGCATTTAAAAACATAGTATATTCCCTGCCAAGTGAGTATAGTAATATGCTTAAAGCTTCATGAAAAATATTCTAATCTTGCTTTCTATCATCTTTTACATTTCAGCTGTATCAGTATCTAGAAGAGTGCTGTACAGTGGAAAGAGCCACATATGCTATTTTAAATTTTCTAATAGCCATGTTTTAAAAAATAAAAATATGTGAAATTATTTTGTCTAACCCAGTATATCTTTTTCTTTTCTTTTAGGCACTTTTTATTTTCCAAAAAAAAGACATTAATATATAAACATCTTGTTCTCTCAAAAAATCCTACAAAAAACACCTGTTTCCTCCATTATTTGCATAGTAAATTACCACAATACAAAAATAAGGGAAAAAGAAGCAAAACAGCAACCAATTTATGCTTTTTATGTAGGTAATGTTTCCATGTATTAACGTTTTGAAGCCTCTTACAAAATTATTACACGGTTCATCATCTATTTACATCTATTATTATCTATTTAAGAGCAACTTTTCTAACAAAATTATAATTTATCAAATTATGAAAATTATTTTCTAAAAAACACGTACTATATTACCACAAAATAAAGATAAACGATATTTTTAAAACAAAATTAAATTTTAATTTCACTTAAGACCCCTTTTGTCATTTTGCTTATGGATTCTGCCCTTTGGTTAACAGCATCAGCATCACATTACTGTTTTATATTGCACATATGTAGCACTTGCTGCCTTACATTTTCAACATTGCATTTCTATTTAAAGGCAGACACAGTATTAACAACAGATTAACTGAACTGCACTGTAATTTAGATTAAATTACTGTGTCTCACTGTACATTACATGCGAAACCCACATAAATTGTCATTTATCCAGCAGTACTGAGTAAACATCTCAGTATATGAAAACATCGTCATCAATACAACATTGCCATATGTGAAAACTACGGTCCTTCTTAAAAATGATACTGTGTTTAGCTTATTGTAAGAGGTTTAATTTTCGTATATTGTAACTATCTTGAAGCTCTTTGGTTTACAATTCATATAAAATGTCTTTTATTTAAAATAAACACTCCTGTTTTAATCAGTGCATGAAATTTGCTTTTAAAGTTCACTGAATGATTATTATTCCTTCCCCTTAAAGAAATGAATTTGATGATGTTGAAAGTTATCTTACCACAAATTCTGTGAATGTACTCATGGTTATTTTCAAAAAGAAATATGATTTTTTTTCCCCAAAAGGATCCTAAAAATCTTATAACAAAACTATAAAGCTGATTTGCATGTTTACAAAATCTTGAATAGCAAATATAGGCAACTCATATATAAAAAAAAACAAAACACATTTGTTCAATGGCTATTATTTGTGAATTACCAGGTACTGCTACGCACCTATCTGGAATCATCTATCCTCAAAAAACCCACTCAACGTCAAGTAAAATCTTGACATACAGTCCATCCATCCTTCTTCTGGTGCCTGCCAGCTGACTTGTTTACTGGTTACTACAATAGCAATGATGTTATAATATCTGTTCTATCAAGTACTAGCCCCTTGCTGCCAATATTCATGGCTTTACAGCAATGGAATGTTAACCATTTTATGCTCTAGGGATACTTTAAGAAAATATTGATTACCCATTTTACTCTTAATTTTTGAAAATTCATTCAGAGCTTATTTAGACTGAGCATGAAATATACCACCTAAAAGAAATGGGTGTTCAGCATCTTGCTAGCTGTGCTTAGTAGACAGTTCCTGTAATTTGGAAGTGGTACTTCCTCAGAAGTCTACTTTCTTTTTTTTATTTTTTTTAATTTTTATTTATTTATTTTTTTGACAGGCAGAGTGGATAGTGAGAGAGAGAGACAGAGAGAAAGGTCTTCCTTTTTGCCGTTGGTTCACCCTCCAATGGCCGCTGTGGCCGGCGCATCATGCTGATCCGAAGCCAGGAGCCAGGTACTTCTCCTGGTCTCCCATGTGGGTGCTGGGCCCAAGCACTTGGGCCATCCTCCACTGCACTCCCGGGCCCTAGCAGAGAGCTGGCCTGGAAGAGGGGCAACCAGGATAGAATCCGGCACCCCAACCGGGACTAGAACCAGGTGTGCCGGCACCACAAGGTGGAGGATTAGCCTGTTAAGCCATGGTGCTGGCCTACTTTATTTTTTAAAAGATTTATTTTATTTATTTGAAAGACAGAATTACAGAGAGGTAGAGACAGAGAGAGAGGTCTTCCATCTGCTGGTTCACTCCCCAGATGACCGCAATGGCCAGAGCTACACCAATCTGAAGCCAGAAGCCAATAGCTTCTTCTGGGTCTCCCATGCGGGTGCAGAGGCCCAAGGACTTGGGTCATCTTCTACTGCTATCCCAGGCCATAGCAGAGAGCTGGATTGGAAGAGGAGCAGCTGGGACTAGAACCAGTGTCCATATGGGATGCTGGTGCTTCAGGCCAGGGCGTTAACCCACTGCACCACAGTGCCGGCGCCTCAGAAGTTTATTTTCTGTGTCACTGGGGATAGTTACATCTGTGTATTGAATAGGTACCTAGATTATAGCAATCTTGAAAAAAACACTTGTAATCGTTAGTGATGTAATACCATCAGTGTTGCTTCCCTAAGTGACAGCAATCTGCTTCTGCCTTCCACATGCACATTGTGGGACTAGATGGAGTTTAATTTGTATATCCCTATGATAACTCTTAGGAAAACAGCTTCTCATCTGTAGATACAGATTCTACTGGAAAATAGAGTATTGTTAGGTGGAATTACATCTTGGAGTATTTCTGCTTACTTTTTCTGTTGTTATTACAGGAGAAAAATGGAGAGTAGGGGGTTCTTTGCTTTTTAAAAAAAATCTCCATGAGTATTCCTATCTAACTATATCTTAATATTCCTACTTTTCCCATCTCTCTTTCCCATTTACTTTTCCCCTTCTCTGGTAACCACTATTCCACTCCGGGCTTCCAGGAGATCAATTTTTGTAATTTCCACATGAGTGAAATCATGTGGCACTTTCTTTCTGTTTGTGCTTGGACAGTACATAATGTATACATGGATTGAAACATCACATGGTACCTGATAAACATGAAGAATTTTAATTAAATTTTTTATTTTTAAAATTCTATTAGTATTAAATATAATAAATAGGTTACCTCAAGCATTCAAGACAGTATTAAAAACAATTAAATATGTTCTTTGAGAAACTCTCAGTTATAGTAAAAGTAGAGATAAAATACATATATTTTATTATATTTTTGTACCCAAAGAAGAATGGTACATATGTGATTACTTCTTAAACACAATGAGTTAATAGAACTACATTATTTGGCTATGATTCTGTGTTTTGCTTCTTTGATTTGGGGAAGAAAATCTTTCTAGGTATTAGGACAACTCAAGGAAAGAAGTGAATCATTTTGCACTTATTATTGGATATCTACTATATAGGGAAACTTTTCAAGTGTTAATACATTATTTTTAATTACTTATTTTTATTTATTTGTATAGACAGAATTAGAGACAGAGACAGAGTTCGATCTTCCTTCTGCTGGTTCACTCTCCAAATGGCCACAATTGCTGGGGCTGGGTCAGGCCAAAGCCAGGAATCTGGAACTCCATCCAGGTCTCCCATGTGGGTAGCAGGGGTCCAAATGCTTGAGCCATCTTCTGTTGCTTTCTTACGTGCATTAGCAGGGAGCAGGACTGGACTCAAACCTGCATTCATACAGGATGCTAGCATCATAAGCAGCAGCTTAACCTGCTGCACCACAATGCCACAATGCTGGCCCCAACACACTTTTTAAAGAAGTTATAATAACTATTTGTTCTCGGCTACCAGTCTGCCACCAATGAAAGATTAGAAGCTGGAAGGAAAATGAAATGTTTTGGGGTTTTCTTTCCTTTTTCCTTTTTTTTTTTTTAATCTGTGTCAGCATGACTTTTTCATGTGACATTCTTTGCATTGTTTGAATAGAAAAAATAGAAAAGTTGTTTATCATTAGAGGGATATTGTATCCAGAATGAAAAATATCACACAATCATGTCTTTTAAACTTTACTTTAGAGGGTGATTATAGTTAATAATATCTAACCTCCAGAGTACTTTGCCCACATAATTGTATGGTATAACTTAGCATTGCATTTTAGGACAGTTATTAAAACCTTGAAGTCAGTATAAAATATTGAGAAATATATGGGAGAAGGGAGCTGAAAAACTGTTTTTGCTGCATAAAATTAAACATTGATTAAAAAGGAGCAAAGATTGTAAAAAATACCATCTCACACAAAATGAAATGCCGACTTGATGTTTTAAAATATTTTCAATACTTGAAACAGAGTGGTGAAAATAATCATACAAAGTGAAGATTTTTCAATGGAAAGTCTTTAGTGGAAAACTTGGGGCTCAGGAGAACGGTTTGAAGAAGCTCAGAGGCTTTATGTATCTATGCCTTGCTGCTTGCATTTATGTATCAGGGGCAACAAATCAAGATCGTGAGATACAGGGATCTCAAATGAAGAGGGGTGTGGGTTTGGCATAGTGGTTAAGATCCCACTTGGAACACCAGCATCCCATATTGGAGTGCCTGGGTGCTGCTTCTGATACCATCTTAACTGCTAATTCTCATGCTGGGAAGCAGCGGTGATGGCTCATATGCTTGGGTCCCTATCACTCATATGGGAGCCCCAGAGTGGGCTCTAGCCTGACCCAATCTGACTCTAGCCTGACCCAGTCTGGACTACTGAGGACATTTAGGGTGTGGACCAGAGAATGGTAGATCTCTGTCAGTCTGTCTCTGAATCTTCCTTTCAAGTAAATAGATACATACAACTCCCCACAATTAAAAAAAGGGGGGACTCCTAGGGAGACAGGAGTAATTGTAATGGCTCTAGGATCTAATTTGGGCCCATGCCCAAGAGCAAAACCTGGGATCATAGAACACTTTGAATAATTATAAATATGTCATGGTTCTTTACACAGATGTGGAAATAATTTTATTTTTCAATTCCATCAGTTATATATCTTTGTAATTGTGACGTGCCTTATTAATCTCTGGTCCAAATTAGAAAATATGGCTTATACTTCCATATATTCATCAACTTAGCTAAGCCTTACTTTTGCCAAAATTTAATCATATGTATTTAATCATTTATTCATCCTTTTAAAATATTTTGTTTATATAAAAAGAACAAATTCCATGTATTTCCCTTTCTCCTCCTCCCATATTTTTCTTTTAATTTTTACAATGACATTTTTCAATTTACTTATTATTTTAAAAACATTATTAATATGAGTTAGAAACTTATTTCCTGGTTTGACACAAACGATATTGTGAAAATAATAAAAATAAAACTTCATTTAGACATTTTAATAGATTGGTATGATTTTGTTTTGTTAAGGAAATATCTGTAGATTTATACTTAAAAGGAAAAAAAAAACTGCTCATTAAGGCAGTTGCTCTGGTATCACTAACCTTGAATTTAAAAGGTGGGAAGGCTTCCTTATTAAAGTTCTTGAGGACAGAGAAGTTGGTTAAACATCCCACACTTCAGATGTTTATGTAAATACTGGTTGTTATACTTGAAAAGTATTGGATATCTTCTAGAAGGAATTTCATAGCCCTTAAATAGTGGGCTTAATTTGAAAAATATTTGATTCCTCTTGTGTAGCTTTTTTAGTGACTCCACAGTAGTTGAGCTTTTCATTACTGTTACTATTCATAAACTAATTGTGGGGTGGGCATTCAGTGTGGTGGCTAGTCACAGCTTCAGATGGCCACATCCCTAATCAGAGTGCCTGGCCCAAGTCTCGTTCCTGGCTCCTCTGATTTTGATTCAGCTTCCAGCAAATATTCACTCTGGGAGGCAATGTATGATGGCTCAAGTGCTTAGGTCATTGCCACTCATGTGTAGGACCAGGATGGAGTCCCTGGCTCCTGGCCTCAGCCTGACCCAGCCCCTCTGTTGTGGGCATCTGGGGAGTGAGCCAGTAGATAAAAATGGATCTCTCTCTCTCTCTCTCTTTCTCTCTCTCTCTCTCTCTCTCTCTCTCTCTCTCTCTCCCTCTCTTTTGACAGGCAGAGTTAGACAGAGAGAGAGAGACAGAGAGAAAGGTCTTCCCTCTGTTGGTTTGCCCCCCAAATGGCTGCTAACATCGGCACCAATCCAAAGCCAGGAGCCAGGTGCTTCTTCCTGGTCTCCCATGCAGGTGCAGGGCCCAAGCACTTGGGCTGTCCTCCACTGCCTTCCTGGGCCACAGCAGAGAGCTGGCCTGGAAGAGGAGCAACTGGGAC
This sequence comes from Lepus europaeus, assembly GCF_033115175.1. Classification (NCBI taxonomy): domain Eukaryota; kingdom Metazoa; phylum Chordata; class Mammalia; order Lagomorpha; family Leporidae; genus Lepus; species Lepus europaeus. Next base: position 44,765,352 of record NC_084847.1, on the reverse strand, counting down.
AGAATCCAATGCCTTGACCAGGACTAGAACCCGGGGTGCCAGTACTGCAGGCAGAGGATTATCCTAGTGAGTCGTGGCGCCGGCCTTGCCCCTGGATTTCAAATTTTGTAATAAAAACTTTTTAACACAAATTTTCAAAAACTTCAGTATTTTTATTTATTTATGTTAATTTTATATGAAAGGCAGAGAGACAGATCTTCCATCTACTAGTTCCCTTTCCCAATGCTCACAATAGCTGGGGCTTGCCCAGGCTGAATCAAGGAGCTCAGAACTCCATCCTGGTCTCCCAAGCAGTTGGCAAGAACCCAAGTACTTGAGCAATCACCTATTTCAAGATTGAGTTTTAATATTTGAACTTGAAATGTAAATATGTAATGGAAATGCAAGTACTACACAAAGTAGCAATCCATTTATATAGTTACATCTGTGCTTATTAATATTAATTGTCTCCTTTGGATAGAAACTTTTTAAAAGATTTATTTTATTTATTTATTTGAAAGAATTGAGATATGAAGTCAGAGAGAGAGAGGTTGTCCATCCACTGGTTCACTTCCCAAATGGCCACAACAGCCAAAGCTGAGCTGATCCAGAGCCAGGAGCTTCTTCCAGGTCTCCCACGTGGGTTTAGGGGCCCAAGGACTTGGACCATCTTCCACTGCTTTCCCAGGCCATAACAGAGAGCTGGATCAGAAGTGGAGCAGCCAGGACTTGAACCAGTGCCCATATGGGATTCCAGCAGTGCAGACCGAGGCTTTAACACACAGTGCCACAGTGTCAGTCCCTTACAGAAACATTTTAATCTGCACACTGAAGATGTTTACCAAGTTGTTTGATGATAAACATGTCTTTCACAGTTTTACAGATGTTGTAAGTGAAGGAAACAAATGCTAAACCATGTCCCTAGGCTGTCACTTTCTTGTTTGTTTCATCCCAGTGTTTAAAAGCTTTAAGCTTTTGATAATTTTTGAAAAGTTACAGAAATCCCTATTCTATAGCCAAATTACAAAAAAGTGTTTACTTTGTTGAATTACCTAAATTATATTTAAAAATTAACATGAATAGTGTATAAAAAGTGTATGTTTTAGAACAACAACAAAACAAAAGATTGATTTATTTGAAAAGCAGAACGACAGAGAGCTTCCATGGACTGATTCACCTCCCAAAATGCTGCAGCACCCAGGTCTGGGCCAGGAGGAAGCCATGAGCCTGGAATAATCATGCTACTCTCCCACACAGATGGCAGGGGCCCAAGTACTTGGGCCATCATCTCTGAAATGATAATATTAGATATTAGATATTAGATACTCTCAGATCCATTAGCAAGAAGAAGAATAAACTTGAACTGGTGTTCTGGTATGGAATGCAGGCATTGCAAGCAGAGGTCTAACCCTCTGTGCCAGAATAGGCACCCCTACTCCAGAAGCATCATCTTAACTGCTGCACTGAACACCTGCCCCATTTCTACAGCCTCTCTGCAGTATTCTATGTATATATTATAGAAAGATTAAAGCAAACTAACATATCTGTCACCTTATAAAGTTCATCATATTTTTGTGTTGGGAATGCTAAAAATCTGTTGTTTTAGAAATTTTGAAATATTGATACGTTACTTTCAACTGTGGTCACCATGCAGTGTAATAGGTCATTAGAATTTATTTCTTCAGACTAACTTTGTAGTTGTTGATGAATGTCTTCCCTTTCCTTTTAGATAGTATAAAGATGGGTTACTTTTTTTTTTTTGAAAAAAAAAAAAAAAGAAAAACGGGATTTGTTGATTTTCTTTAACCTGCCAATAGTCCTTACAAAAAGTTTTTTCTTCTTTTAAATAAATTCACACAAAGAAAGAGAGATAGAAAGCAATGGTGGTGGCCAGCCAAAGGAGTAATTACATTCATCTTTGTGTGTGTGCGCACCAGTTCTGTGTACATCAACATCGGAAAACTCCACACCTAGAATCCAGAATCTTAGCGCTGCCAGCGGAATGTCGAGACGGGCACGTGGAAGTTAAAGGGTTTCTCTCACTTAGCTCCCTTTCAGAAGGTACCCCGGACAAGCTGGTTCCCTTCTGTACTGTCACAGAACTTCTGCATACATTCTTAGTCCTAGTCGTGAGAGGCTGAAAGAAACTCAATTTGCAGTCCAACACAAAGGGGGGAATTTCTAAAATAAATAATCCAACAGTTTTTTGCGTTTTTAAAAATTATTTATTTATTTATATTTTTTTAATTTATTTTTTGACAGGCAGAGTGGACAGTGAGAGAGATAGAGAGAAAGGTCTTCCTTTTTGCCGTTGGTTCACCTTCCAATGGCTGCCGCGGTAGGTGCGCTGCGGCCAGTGCACCGCGCTGATCCGATGGCAGGAGCCAGGTGCTTCTCCTGGTCTCCCATGGGGTGCAGGGCCCAAGCACTTGGGCCATCCTCCACTGCACTCCCTGGCCACAGCAGAGAGCTGGCCTGGAAGAGGGGCAACCGGGACAGGATCGGTGCCCCGACCGGGACTAGAACCCGGTGTGCCGGCGCCGCAAGGCGGAGGATTAGCCTATTGAGCCACGGCGCCGGCCCAATTTTTTATTTATTTAAAATAAAATAACCAAAAAAGTGTGAAGTTACAAAAAATGCTGTTTAATAATAATATATTAAAACTGGAAATAAAAAGGGAAGACACATCACAAAATTTTAGGATTAATATGAAGGTCATAATTTAACATAAAAGAATATGTTCTATGAATTTGCCATCTTGATAAACATGAACAAAATTAACAAAAAAGGGCATAGTTTGGCAACAAATACGTTTTGATAAGTTAAATAAGCTTTTTTATATTGATGTGCAGTGACAAGCAAAATTTTTGCTCTGCAGTTTCTCAAAGTTACATGAAGTTTAAATCCCAGGGGGAAAAAAAGCACGGTGTGGATGCTCTAAGGAGAGATCTACTGTATTCTAGAGCAAAAAACCATTAAAGCTACTTCTACAGAAAATCGCCTTACACAGATACTGTATGTGGAATGAATACCATTAACTGCTCACCCCTTACATGTTTTTTTGTTGTTGTTGTTGTTTGTTTGTTTTTTTAGCTTTTCTCTCATTTTTGTTACTTTTTTTCCGTAAAAGATGTCATGAACTGGGGAACTTTAGCACCAAAATCAAGTCTCTCATAGTCCACCTAGCGTCCCCTTCCTCTCCACTTTAAAAAAAAAAAAAAAGAAAAAACTTAAATCACAAAGTCCCACGGATGTCAAAATCTTCGTGTCCGCTTTTCCCAGCCTTCCTTCCTGCAGCACTAGCAAACCTGGGCAAGATTAGTCAACAGGGGCTCGGGATGGAAGGAAAAAGACTTTCGGACATCAAGATAAGGTCCTCCCCGACCCCCCAAAACCCAGGTCTGCCAAGAACAACTCTCCTCCGAGGCGGGCGAGGGGTCCCAGGAAGGGAGGAAGAAGTGTGTAGGAAGCTGAGACAGGCGCAGGCAGGCGCAGCTCTGTCACCCGAGTGGGGAGCTGCTAGTTCTGGGTCACCTCCCCCTCCCCCTGGGCAGAGGCTCTGGGAGGCCGAAGGGCGCCCCCTGGCGCTGAAGAAGCAATATAGTCACAATGACAAAGTTCGGTTACAAGGCACTAAGTTGCACCTTTTTTTTTTTTTGAGCAGCTCTGTGTTGCCATTACATTCGGCATCTCTCACAAAATAGCGCTCCCTTCACTCCCACCCGTTGTCCTTGATCATGTGGGCAAGCTCAATGATGAACTTGCCTTCCTTGTACTTCTGGCTGCTCTCAAAGGCGTGCTCAGGAGATCAGGGCCACCACGGGGAGGGCTGGGCCTCCTGGGTGTGGCAACCCTGCGGCCGGGCGGGCACTAATGTATTTCCACCCCAGCGTGGTCTTGCAGTACTGGCAGTAGATGTCCGCCACCGCGTGCAGTCCGGTGAGCAGTACCCTCTCCTCAGCGGGGCCGCAGCCCACGTTCACCGCAGAGTTGAAGGGGTAGGCTCGTCCTTGACTTCCCTGAAAGGACGTGGAGATCAGTTCGTCGTGGTTGGCCAGGTGGGCTCTGCAGTGGATGCAGCTGTAGGTGCGGTGGCAGCTGGGCAGGTACGCCTGGAAAGTTTTGGATTTGGTCATCTTCACCATGTCTGCGGGCCACTCCTGACTCAGCTCAGCGCCGGCGCTGGGCGAGCTGCGGCTCTGAGGGGTCTTCTGGCACAGGAAGCACTGGAAGGTGCACGCAAGAGCCGTCGTCGTCTGGGGGAAGGCGCGTGGTGCCGTCCACACCGCGGGCACCAGAGAATGCCACTATGGCCGCTCATCGGTCCGCACCCTGGCACGCAGCGCCCATCCAGCACCAGGCCTCCGTCGGCCTCCAGCGCTCTCAAGCGGCCCCGGCGCAGCCCGGGAGGTGCTGTGGCCGTTGGCGCGTCGGCAGAGCGCAAGCCATCCTCCCACCGCCTTTTTTTTTTTTTTTTGAGGTTTATAGGAGAGATTTATTTGAAGAAATATTACAACATATAAAAACTACATAAAGTCTTAATTTCCACTCGGACAGTGGTCATTTGATATAATGCATAGTAAAAAACGTTTAAAATCCGGAGTGCACGGAGAACTGCACGGAGCGCCCGCCGACTCCGGCAGCTGGGACGCACACCTCATGACAGCCCCTCGGTGGCCGGGGCCACGCACAGCGCGCGGCCCGGACTGGGCACGCGGCACGAGGACAGCGCGCGCTGGCGGGCGGGGCTAGTCCAGGGCGACCTGGTCCTCCTGCTTCACCTTGGCTGAGGCGCTCTCGCGCGCTCTGGCCAACACACACAGCTTGACCTCCAAGCCGATGGCCTTGGCCAGGGGAGGCGGCATGGTGTTGCCCACCTGCCGGCGCTTATCCAGGATGTTGCCGAAGAGCCGATAGGTGTCAGGGAAGCCCTGGGAGTGGGCGCACTCCCGCACGCTCACCACGCGGTGCTGCTTGGGGTGCAGCACGCGGCCCTGCTTGCCCATGGGCTCGGGGTTGGTGATGGTGGTGCTGAAGAAGCCGTCCCACTCGAGCCGCCCGTAGAGGCCGGCCCAGTGGTTGTGCCTGTTGCCCGTGTGGGGCAGGCACCAGGGGATGAGGGTGTTGAACTGCCTGGCCATGGGGTCGCACGCCTTGCCCGCTTCCACGCAGGAGCAGACCCCGTGGAGGGCGCCTGAACTGCTGCGGCCGTTCTTGCGGTCGTGGTGGGTGTAGTGCAGCTTCTTGGCCAGGGTGCTATCCGACAGGCGCACTTCGATGTTGGGCAGGTCCCGCCAGTCGGAGCCGGGGGCCAGCGGGATGTGGCGCATGCGGGCGACCACCAGGGCGCTCATGTCCTTGCAGATGTGGTCCCTGAGGATGGGCTGGTACGGCGCACCCCGCAGCTGCCTCTGGAACCAGGACTGCGGCTCCCCGTTGTAGGAGATCTCGGGCGCCGAGGCACCGTTCCGGATCTCCGGCAGGTCAGACATGGTGTCCCGCACGGTGATGGTTCGGAACGGCCCGGAGCTCAACCTGGTGATATTGCTGATGAACTTCTTGTCGTCCACCACGACGCTCAGCTGGCAGGCCCGGGGCGCGAACACATGCAGCAGCTCAGGGAACAGGGGCAGCTTCTTGCTGAGCGCCGCGGCCAGGATGATGGCCCGCCTGCGTGTCTGCCCCACGCCATACTGACCGGCCTGCAGCACGCCGAAGGTGCACTGGTAGCCCATGCGGACCAGGCAGTGCAGGGTGAGCTTCAGGACCATGGAGCGCTTGAAGGACACGAAGTTGCGCACATTCTCCAGCAGGAAGAAGCGCGGCCGGTAGTAGTCGCAGTAGCTGAGGAAGGAGACCACCAGGGAGTTCTTGAACTTGGAGTAGGTGCGCCAGTTGAAGCGGTTCATGCCGCTGAAGCCCTGGCACAGCGGCCCGCCGCAAGCATCTCCACGTCACCCTTCTGTGGCAGCCGCTGGCCTATGGAGTTGGTCTTCTCGCAGGCCATGACCAACTTGAGCAGCACGTTGCAGTCCTCCGTGAACACCGTGCAGCCGGGGTTGTTGAGCCGGAACGCCTGGGCTGCCGGCTCCCACATCTCGATGGCCCACAGCGTCTCCGAGATGCCCACCTGATGGAAGCCCTCCGACAGCCCCCTGCAGCCCGAGAAGACGTCCAGCGTCTGCAGCTTGGGCAGCTTGATGTCCAGCTCCGGCTCGCTCGGCTCGCTCGTCGGGGACCTGGTCTTGCTTTTCCCTTTCCCTTTGCCCTTGCCCTTGTTCCCAGGGCTGCGGGCATGATTGGCGTGGGGGGGGTCCTCGAAGCTCTTGCTCTTGGCATTGTAGGCCTCGAGGAAGTAGAAGCAGTCGGGGCTGCCGAGTAGTCCTGCAGGCACTCAGGTAGGTCCTCCTGGTACTCCATGGTGCAGCGGCCCTGCACGGCCTTGAAGTCGTTCTTGGTGGTGGAGCTGTAAGGAGAGCGAGAAGCATTTCTTCACCTCCTTTGGGGCCTGGGACCACTGCTTCCTCCTCATCTTCCGTCTCTGGCAGAACGCGCTTCTGGAAAAGACACTGAGTCCCCGTGAGCTCTGGCACCTGGTACATCAGTGCTAAGGCTCGGAGCTGGACCTCACCAGCGAGGACCAGGACTACGTCTGCCCCTTGCAGCTGAACGGTCTCGGCAGCCCCAAGGAGGTGGGAGATGTGATTGCCCTGAGCAACATCGCCCCGACCGACCACAGGGGCTGCTGACCACAGCCAGGAACCAAGCCCTGTGGGTTCGTGCCCAGGCCGCGTCACCCCCAACCTTTCCCGCGCCAGCAGCGATGCCGACCACAGGGCAGAGGAGGACAAGGAGGAGCGACGGACAGCCAGCCAGACGCCCCGTCCAGCCAGACTGCCACTCCACTGGCAGAACCCCCAAGCACAGAGCCCACCCCGCCTGACGGACCCACCTCCCTGGGCCCCTTGGACCTGCTGCCCAGTGAGGAGCTCCTGACAGACACCAGTAACTCCTCCTCATCCACCGGGGAGGAAGCCGACCTGGCCATCCTGCTGCCTGACCTCTCGGGCAGGCTCCTCATCAACTCCATCTTCCACATGGGTGCTGAGCAGCTGCAACAGATGCTGTTCTCAGACTCGCCCTTTCTCCAGGGCTTCCTGCAGCAGTGCAAGTTCACAGATGTGACCCTGAGTCCCTGGAGCAGGGACACAAGTGCCACCAGTGCCGGGTGCTGACCTACACCATCCCCATCAGCAACCTGCTGGGTCCCAAGAGCACCTCTGTGGTGGAGACACAGACGGTGTTCCAGAGCAGCATGCAGGCCAGCAGCTGCATGGTGGACTCAGAGGTGCTAACCCATGGCATCCCCTACCAGGACTACTTCCACACCACCCACCGCTACTGCATCCTGGGCCTGGCCCGGAACAAGGCCCGGCTCTGCGTGTCCTCCAAGATCTGCTACCACAAGCAGCCCTGGAGCCTGGTGAAGTCTCTCATCGAAAAGAACTCGTGGAGTGGCATCAAAGACTACTTCAATCACCTGGAGCGAGAACTGTCCAAGGCCAAGAAGCTGACCCTGGAGGAGGGCAAGAAGGAGGCCCGGGGGCTGCTGCCAGGCCTACGGAGGCAGAAGCAACCCGAGATGGAGGAATCACAGCAACGGGCCCCAGCACCCGGACCCTGACCCCGGTGTGCTGGCAGGCCTGCACCCTCAGGCTCCCTTGGCTCCTGCTTCTCTGAACCAGCCGCGGACCAGGGCCCAGGGGCCGGCATCCCCAGTGCCCCGGTTCTCATCAGCATTGTCCTCATTGTCCTCATCACCCTCAATGCCCCCCTCTTTTACCGTCTGTGGTCCCTGGAGAGGACGGCCCACACATTCGAGTCCTGGCACAGCCTGGCCCTGGCCAAGGAGAAGTTCCCCCAGACAGCCACGGAGTGGGCTGAGGTCCTGGCCCTGCAGAAGCAGTTCCACAGTGTCGAGGTGCACAAGTGGAGGCAGATCCTGCAGGCTTCTGTGGAGCTGCTGGAAGAGATGAAGTTCTCACTGGAGAAGCTGCATCAAGGCATCACCATCTCAGACCCTCCGTTTGACCCCCAGCCACAGCCCGACCACAGTTTCTCTTGAGGTCTCCAGGGCACACAGCTGTCCCCAGATGGACACACACAGCCCAGTCCCGGTGGCCACTGCTGGCACAGTGTGAGTGCCGGGAACCTCTCGCCTGCCCCTCCTGGCGGCGGCCCTGCCAGGGGCCATGCAGATGTGGGGACCATAGGAGCAAGATGCACTTTAGAGCAGCATGTGCGAGTCCAGCCACCGTTGCCCGCCCGGCCTTCGGCAGGACCCCACTAACTTATTTTACATGTTCGGTGTTGTGTGGGGGGGTGCCTCCTGGGGTGCATGACTCCCTCAGCTCTGGGTTTCATGTATTATATTTATTTGGGGCTGACAGAACCCCCAATAAAGGGTTGGAAATGAAAAAAAAAGACGCTCTGAGCGAGGAAGATGGCTGCTCCCCAGCAGCAGGCTCCGGGGGCGTCTTCGGCCACTGGTGTATCAGGCCCAGGGTCGGGTTGCGGCCCCGGCCCCCAACAGCAGCCGCCACTGCCAGCACAGCTGGTGGGCTCATCGCAGAGTGGCCTACTGCAGCAGCAGCAGCAGCAGGACTTCCACCCTGTGCAGTGCTACAAGATGCTCATCCCGCAGCTCAAGGAGAGTCTGCAGACCTTGATGAATGTTGCAGCCCAGAACTTGATTCAGAACACTAACATTGACAATGGACAAAAGACCAGCGATGGATCCATCCAGCGCTTTGACAGGTGCCTGGAGGAGTTCTACACACTCTGGGACCAGCTGGAGCTCTGCCTGTGCCTGGCACACGAATGCCTGTCCCGGAGCTGTGACAGCGCCAAGCACTCCCCGACGCTGGTGCTCACGGCTACCAAGCCTGATGCGATGCCTTTTCTTTTGCGATTTGGCACTTAAGGCTTAAGTTGGAAACAGGCGTCTACTGACGAATATGGGACTTGTCTGTTTTGCGCATTGAGTGGGCTGTGAAAACCGGGGGGGGGGGGGGGGGCGTTTCAAGTCAGAAGAAGCTACTGATAAATGGACTTGTCCTCATGTTAGGCACAGACACCAGGGGGGCGGGGGGCACGGGGAGGGGCACTCCAAGGTTCTGGGTGTGTAGGGGAAAGGGTTGAGTTTAACCTTGCTGGGGGCCTCAGGTGGGTAGGGGGTCTGGGGGTGTGGGGCGGGGCGGGGCGTAGCAGGCAGGGGGTTCCTCCCTACCCTGGCTTAGTCATCTGAGATGGAAAGTCTGCTGAAGATGGGCAGACGTCTTGAGTTGTCCAAGCTAGGGGAATCGGAGCCACTGTGCTGCTGCTGGAACTGCTCAGGTAGCCCTCCTGGTCCGATAGCGAATCCTGAGGGCTGGGGGGCGACTCGGACATGGGCAGGAAGAGGAAGGCGGTCTGGGAGCCGCCGTCTGGCAGCCCCATGCTAGGGGCAAAGAGGTTCGCCAGCTCCCGGCTGGCAAAGGCGAAGGGGTTATTGGTGCCATCGGGCAGGGTAGGTGAGCTCAGGATGGGGGGTGGGGTGATGGACTGGGGCTGTCCAGCAGCCCGAGGTGGCGGCACCAGGAAACCCAGCAAAGCTAAAGCTATGCTGGAGGCGGGGGCGGTCAGCGGAGAGGCAGGGCGCAGCGCTCCCCTGCGTTGTGGATGAAGTAGCAGCGGGGCCATAGGGGCGGAAGCTGATGGTGTGGAAGGTGCGGCACAGCTCCGTCTTGTACTTGGGGAGGCAAGTCAGGCTGCGCAGCTCTTGGATGCCTGCTGGCACTTGACCCTGTGCTTACAGGCGCCGTTCTCCTCGAAGGGTTGGCACAGCTCCGTCTTGTAGCAGCTCGAGTTGACCGGGCTGTCCCTGGCTGCTTCTGCACCGGCAGCAGCCGCTCGCCCCCTTTGGGGAAGGAGCGGTCTCCGAAGCTGCTGTCCCGGGAGCTCAGGACCGCGGCCGGCTCGCCCTTGAGGCTGCTAAGGAGTTGGTTCTGGTGGAATTTGGAGCTGGGTAGGGTGACCGAGTGCTTCCGGGGGGAGCCCCCGCCGGCAGGGGTGCCCACTGCCTTTCTGTCCAGCAGGCAGCCCGCGGTGCTGGGAGCGCTGTAGTTGATCATCTTGTTACCCTTGCATAAAACTTCGCTCAGGTCGAAGATGGTGGCAGACACGAGGGTGGTGGTCATCTTGAGCGCTCGCACAGGGGACAGAGGCGAGGGTCTGGTGCGTGGGAAGGTCCCGGTGCGGGGAAGGCGCAGCCGCTGGCTCTGAGGTCTGGACTCCCGCGGGCCTGCTCCCAGCGCCCCTCGCCTGTCTCTCTCCCTAAACCTGGATTTCTTGCCAACAATGTAGTTTGTCTTGCTTTTTATCTACTGTGACAATTTCTGTATTTTAATTCTTGTATTTAGAACATTGATGTGTAAAGTGATTATTGATATAGTTGTATTAATAACTACCATATTTATTTTTCTATTTCTTGTCATTGTTCTTTATTACTATTTTGTCTAATATACTTTTCTGTATTTTATGGTCTCATTTGAGCATTTTACACTTTCAGTTTTTCTCCCTTTTTTTTTTTTTTTGGACAGGCAGAGAGAGAGAGACAGAGAGAAAGGTCTTCCTTCCTTTGGTTCGCCCCCCAAATGGCCACCATGGCTGGTGCGCTGTGCCGATCTGAAGCCAGGAGCCAGGTGCTTCTTCCTGGTCCCCCATGCGGGTGCAGGGCCCAAGCACTTGGGCCGGCCTCCACTGCCATCCTGGGCAACAGCAGAGAGCTGGACTGGAAGAGGAGCAACCAGGACAGAATCCAGGGCCCCGACCGGGACTAGAACCCCAAGTGCCAGCACCACAGGCAGAGGATTAGCCTAGTGAGCCACGGTGCCAGCATTTTTTCTTCCTTTTTAGCATATTATACTTTTTAATTTCCTTAATATAGTTGCTGTAGAGTTTGCAGTAAGCATTTACAAGTAATTTAAATCCATTTTGTAAATAACACTATGCCACTTGACACATAGTGGAGTCTACTTCATTATTTCAATATATTCCTTTTTTTAAAAACCTTTATTTAATGAATATAAATTTCCAAAGTACAGCTTATGGATTACAATGGCTTCCTCCCTCCCATAACTTCCCTCCCACCCACAACCCTCCCCTTTCCTGCTCCCTCTCCCCTTCCATTCACATCATGATTCATTTTCAATTCTCTTTTTATACAGAAGATCAGTTTAGTATATATTAAGTAAAGATTTCAACAATTTGCCCCCACATAGCAACACAAAGTGAAAAAATACTGTTGGAGTACTAGTTATATCATTCAATAACAGTGTACAGCACATTAAAGACAGAGATCCTACATGATATTTTTAAAAAATTGATTAATTTTCTATGCAATTTCCAATTTAACACCAGTTTTTTTTTCATTTTCAATTATCTTTATATACAGAAGATCGATTCAGTATAAAGATTTCATCAGTTTGCACCCACACAGACACACAAAGTGTAAAAATGATGTTTTAGTACTAGTTATAGCATCACTTCACATTGGACAACACATTAAGGACAGATCCCATATGAGACATAAGTACACAGTGACTCCTGTTGTTGACTTAACAATTTGTTCTTAATTCCATCCTCCAATTCCTTCTATCATTCTCTCATCTATACGTGTGTGTATAGACATGCATAATGAATAAAATTAGCCCATTTCAGAGTAAGTAAAAAGTTTTTTCTTATTCTTTCTCTGGCATTCCTTTTCTCTTTATGTCCATTTGAATTTCTGACTGCTTTCCTTCTCTAGCAAGAACCTCCTTTAACAGTTCTCACAAGGCAGATCTAGAAACAAATTCCCTTACTTTTTGTTTGAGAAAGTTTCTATTTCTCCTTCATTACTGAAGGATACTTTCACAGGGTATAGAATTCTAGTTTGGTTGTTTTCCTGCAACACTTGAAATATATCACTTCACTCTTGAAGAGAGGCTAGATGGAACTTTTATTCCGTATGGTTTGTTACTTAAGGTTTCTCTTTCCTCTGTAGTTTTCCAAGGTTTTTTCCTGGGTCTTTGGTTTCTTGTGAGGCTTGAATATGATATGTGGTCGAGGTGTATTTTGTTTGCATTCATCCCACTCAGTATTCCTAGATGTGTGATTTGGTGTCTGATGAGAATTTGGACAAGTCCTCTGTTTTTTCAAACATTTCTTCTTTCCCTTTTTTCCTTCTGATATTCTTATTACATGTACGTCACACTTTTTGTAGTCCCCTCAGTTCTTGGATAGTCTTGTTTTGTTTCTTGGAATTTTTTTTTCTTATTTTGGGGAAGTTTCTACTGAAATATCCTAAAGTTTGGAGATTCATTCTTCAGCCATGTCCAGTCTGCTAATGAGCACATCAAAGGTGTTATTCACTTGCATTGCTTTGTTTTGATCTCCATCATTTCTTTTTAATGCTTTCTTATAATTTCTCTGTTTATGTAATTATCCATCTGTTCTTGAGTGTTGTGTATTTTTTTCTATTGAAGTCCTTGTCACAGTCTTTTTTTTAAGTTCTGTTCTTATAATTTCAACATTCCTCCTATATATGACTCTGGTTCTGATGCTTTTTAGTCTCCTTAAATTGTGACTTTTGCCCTTTAGTAAGCCTTGTAATTATATTTGAAAGTTAAGCATGATGTACTGGGTAAAAGGATCTATGGTAAATAGACCTTTAGTAGTACTAGTAAGGTCTAAAGGTAGGAGAACCAGTCTACAGTTGAATGATTAGCATTCAGTCTCTTGAAGAGCTGATATCCCTGGATTGAACTTCACCAGTGCCTCTCAGTACCCCCCCCCACCTTTATGTCGGACAGAATGACTAGAGGGGCTGCAGTTATGCATTTCCTTTCCATATGTGGATAGCTAGAAGGTGTTGGAATTAGGCATTTCCCTATCCCCAGGTAGGTCAAGCTCTAATACAGTTCTAACAGGCTAGGCTTTTGTGAAATAAGTTCTCCTGAGGGTAGACCATGTTAAGAAGAATAGAATGCTCTGCAGTATTTCAGAATTGTTGGTTTCCCCATCTTCTAGCTGCCAGCATTGATATTCACTGCCTGTTTTTCTGCCGCATTCCCGGGGAAGATCTGGTAGAGCTCCTAGAGGTAAACCTCACAAAGGTTTGTGGACCACCACATGGTTGGGTGGCCCAGGGATTTTTGCTCACAGTTGTCCACACTGAGGCTCCAGTAACTAGTTGATTACAGTTGAGGCTTTGCAATCCTGGCATTGTCAGAATTTTCTGCTCTAGCAAGTTGAGGTTCTCTGTATCTGTCACTGAAATTTTTGGGGGAGTGATTCATGTTGTGACGGTGCTTTTCTGACAAATTTAAGATGAACAACAGATTGGCTGGCCTTTCAAATTATTCAGCTTTTGACTTGTTAGGACAGGGTGGTGACTTTTAAGTTCCTTCATGTGTTGTACCAGAAATTGGAAGTTAACTTAGGTTTCTGGAAAGCATGAATCACAGCTTACTCATTCTCTTTACATCCCCTTATGGAATTTGCATCATGCCTCTCAAATAATTGGTTCTCAATGTGTGCTTTACCTAAACTTTTCTGTCATCATTTCAAATGTTGAAAATCCCTGATGGTTTGTTTGTTTTTCTTTTTTCTTTTTGTTTATCTGTTTTAAAGTGTGATACCTACACCGTTAACAGGTCTTGACCTAGAATCTACAGTTCAAATATGTAAGTAGCATTTGTCCCAGCTTTAATCAAGGTAACTATCCCTTATCTCATATTTATAACCCAAAGCCCACCTTATTTCAGGTATATGGTAAGCAGAGGCAGCGTTTCATGTGCACTTGAGACATTACCTTGGCAGAGCAAATTTTCTGTTCTCTAAATTTAAGTGCTGCCTGCTTTACTACTTATATTGACATATTAAGAACTTGAACTCTGGAACTACTTCTTTTTTGATGCTAGTGTATTTACCTTGGCCCCAGAAGAAGGATTTATCAGAAAATCCATTGTTCTTTTTATTGCCTAATACCTTAATCTTCCCCCCAAAGTAATTGTCCATGTCTCCTTACAGCATTCAGTGGTTTCAATCAGCTTTGCTCAGGGAATGCAAATGGTTGATGGGAATGTCAGCATAGAGAAAGAAAGATATTAAATTGATGTTATGACCAACTCCTTTATTCAATTTAAACCCTAATTTCTCCACTCTCTAGCTTGGTTTATTGACTTGAAGTCTTCCCCATGGTTCTAGCATCCCATATGGGCACTGGTTCCTGTCCCTGCTGCTCCTCTTCCAATCCAGCTCCCTGCTATGGTCTGGGAAAGCAGTGGAAGATGTCCCAAAGTCTTGGGCTCATGCACCCATGTAGTTGACCTGGAAGAAGCTCCTAGCTCCTGGCTTCAGATCAGCCCATCTCTGGCTGTTATGGCCATTTGCAGAGTGAACCAGCAGATGGAAGATCTTTTTCTCTCTCTCTCTCCCTTTCTCTCTTTCTGTCTGTAACTCTACCTCTCAAATAAATAAATCTTTAAAATAAAATAGAGATCTTCCATCTGCTGCTTGACTTCTTGAATCCTCAGGTGGCCACAGGAGCCAGGAGCTTTTTCCAAGTTTCCCACATGAGTGTAGGAGCCAAAGTAAAAGTACTTGGGCACCTTTTGCCACTTTTCCAGGCACATTAACAGGGAGTTTAATTGCAAGTGGAGCAGCCTGGGCTCAAACCTGCACTGATGTAGGATGCCAGAGCCACAGGTGGAGGTTTAACCTACTACATCACAGCACTGACCCCAAGATGTTCAATTTAGCAAGGGAGGTAGAGTGTTTTGTGATAGGGCTAAGTGCAGCCAAAGGATCTAGGGGGTCTTGCACCTATAGTTTTGGATCTCTGTGATGTTTTCCTGCTTAAGTATTTTTTTTGTTTAAAAAGATTTTATTCATTTTGATCAGGGAAAAGGACAATCTCAATGTCAACTCATCACCTAATCATAAATTTGAAATTACAGGATTCACTACCTACTGTAACTACTGACAACAACTGAAACTCTCTCTCCCCTTCCCTATTGTTGCATGTTCAAATAAATGGAATCCCTTCCAACAGCCAACAGTGGTACTTGGCCTAGGTCTAAGGTCAAATAGTAAAGCTGGAGCAAAGAAGGCCAAGAGCACTGTAACCAGATAGCCCACAAGTACATCATTCATCAAAGTTGCAGGCATCAAATTCTTAAAATGGTGGGAATCAGCACACACACACACACACACAGAAAACAAAAAACTTACAGTGGTAGAGTGTGAGACCCATTACTCTACATGTGAACATGGATGCCAACTCCAGAAGCTAATATGGAACCATGGAAACCAATTTCCCTAAACCAACCTATACTGCATTTAAAATTCAAAGTTTCTATTTACCTAGGACTTTTTCTAAAACCTAGATATAAAACTTTCTCCAGTGCACCAGGAAGACACATTATGTGACTCAAGTCACATATGAAATCAACATTAACACACCTGACTTAATGCATATCCATCACTCCTTCTGTGCCTGAACATGGAAATAAACAGCAGTTAACTGCTCAGTTCATGCACTAACTGCATTAAAAATGGTATTTAGCTATCAGTAACTTTTTCCTAACTTGACATGTTAACAGATTAACCCAGCCTCCTAAGAATGCCCAAATAGAAAATATTTAGTCTGGTAGCTTACCAACAGAACACAAGGAAAGTATTCTGCCAATACTTCCAATTTTAATCTTTTCGCTCTAACTTCAATGGATACCATCAGACCTGTCTGCCAAAACCCTTGTCAATGCTCTTGTTAAACCAGAGTGCCTACTGATTTTACAGTAGTATCTGTTCATCTGGAGATTTTTAAAATCGAAGGAACTAAAGTCAGAATATTAAGATTAGCAAAAGTTTTTGCAGGGAAACCACCAATTAACTCTTTAGCAAGTAATTAGGAAATCATAAATGGCTTTCCAGAGACAGGAATAAAGCAAATGGGAGCTATTGTATTAACAATTTCTGTTGTAAAAGTGAAAACACAATCTAGAAGACATAGGGTCTACCAGAAAAGCCTCCACTAATCCCAATACAATGGCTTTCATAGCCTCCAAGCAACCAGAAAGGAAAGAACATTACTCAGGGATATGGTAGAAGCCTCAAACAAAGCACAGGATGCATCTACATGAACAGGGAACAGGATCATACTGTAGCTGGCTATTCATGAAGGACCACAGTGTGTCCTTGTAGACTACATATGCCCTACAAAATAAACTGTGCCTTAATTATTGCTTATTTAAAGTACATCTTACAGAGCTATGCAGTACCTGATGCAGAAAAACAATCACATAAGGAAGCATTTATTTGAGGTTTAACATGAAATCATACAAATAAAATTTGTATAAACACAAATCCACATTGAGTCGTAACACAGATAGCAAAGGACAAAGTAAAAACAAAACTAGTTGGTGGCTATATACAGTCGGACACATTTGTGCCTTGTACACTAGAAAGTCGTTTACAAAATAATCATCTTAGATCAACAGAAGACCAATCTTCAGTGTCCTCCTGCAAGATGGGTTTCTTTAGCATCTCCTGTTTTCTCCAGAGTCCTCCTTTAGTATGGCTGGTAATTATTTTGGTGATTGCCACCCCCTCAAGATGCCTTGCCGTAAGTGCTCTGTTGACCACTGTAGTCTACATATCCCTGTCCATATCCATAGTTCCCATAGTTATACCCAGTATAATCATATCTGCCATAGCCACTATAGTTTTGATCACCACCATAGGCACTATTGTAATTTCCATATCCTTGATCATAATAGTTATTAAATCCTTGGTTCCAGTTTTGGCCTTGACCTTGGCCATGACCCCTAGTACCACCCCGGCCACCAGCTGCAGCACCCCTTCCTCCTTTTTGTTGTTGCTGTTGCTGCCTATATACTTCTTTAGGTTGTGCAACTTTGATTTCACACTTCCCAGAACCAATTTGATGGTATCTGCTTCCCAACAATTTCCTGGCTCTTCATCTGTGTATGTGATAAAGCAAAACCCTCTTCTTTCATTTGTTTTTGTATCCATGGGAAGTTCAATGTTTCAATCTCTCCAAAGGCTCCAAAATATTCTTTAATTTGCTCTTCAGAAGTATCTGGACTCAATCCACCCACAAAAACCTTTTTAGGGGGTTCTTTCCCTTTTAAATCTTTGACCCTTTTCGGGTCCATCAATTTGCCATTCAGTTTGTGTTCTTTCAGTTCCAAAACCTTATCAACACTAGCAGCATCTTTGAAAAGCACAAATCCAAATCCTCTTGATCTTCCCATGACCGGATCTGTTTTAATTCTACAGTCTACAACTTCTCCAAATTGAGACAAATATTCAGTCAGATCTTTCTTGCTTGTATCCCAGCTCAAGCCTCCAATAAACATTTTACCGTCATCCTGCTGATTCTTGCTTGCGTTGATCTTGGTTCCCTCCGCGAACTCCTCTATGTTGCTGTACTCGTTCATATCCTCCATGGCGGCGGAGCAGTTGGCAGGGGGGTGCTGGCACACGGTGTGGGTCCCGGCGGCCACGGCAGCGGAGCGTTGTATGGAGCTGGATTTAAAATGGCGGCGCAAGAGTTCCTGCTTAAGTATTACTCTTCTTCATTCTTCATGATACTCAAACGGGTCAAACACTCCCACATGCCCAACACTACACTTGATCTTATCCAAAAGGTGGAGAAGTGATGTGCCCGTACACCTCTTCACACACTCTTTCCGAATATAAAAGTTTTTTTTTTTGTGGAGAGAGCCATAGAAATCTATGATAAACAAGTATATTTCCATAAATTGACAGAAACTGAACATTCTCATGCCCACAACTGTCCTGCTACCAAGTTACACTGAGAAGTCAATGTCATATAAGGAAGGGGTTCACACTATGCTGTTTACAGAAAATAAGGCAACTCCCTGGCTCTCTTGGCATCACCTTGAAATCATGCTTTTTTATAGCTTATGCCATTTCACATTCTAAGTAAAGAGAATAACCTATATTAATATCTGGGCATTAAAAGAGAAGTTATATTCTATTATTTTGAGAAATTTTTTTAAAAAATTGTTTTTGTTCAAGTAACTCTTCCAGCAGTGGGGTGGGGTAATTCTTCTGATTGCTGTTTAAAATCTGCTGGAAATGATTAAGATGAACTTTCAGTTGTATAATTTTGTAATGTATATAATATTACAAAAGTGTTCTACCTTATTTTGACTCTTACTTAAACCTATGAATTTTATTTGGGACCAAAACCATTTCAGTAAATTTTTATTTCTGTTTTACAAGCACTTCACTGGATGACTATCTTCATAAATTTTAAATAACATTCTGCTTCCTACTGTTCTAGCAATTCGTAGTCTAGCTGTCTAATTTAAATGCAGTTTGATTTTTCTTGAATAAATACTTTATTGGAGCCATTCTTTACTATGTTAGTAATTTTCTTTTTTTTTTTTTTTTTGACAGGCAGAATGGATAGTGAGAGAGAGAGACAGAGAGAAAGGTCTTCCTTTTTGCCGTTGGTTCACCCTCCAATGGCTGCTGCGGCCGGCGCATCTCGCTGATCCGAAGCCAGGAGCCAGGTGCCTCTCCTGGTCTCCCATAAGGGTTCAGGGCCCAAGCACTTGGGCCATCCTCCACTGCCTTCCCGGGCCATAGCAGAGAGCTGGCCTGGAAGAGGGGCAGCTGGGACAGAATCTGGCGCCCCAACTCTGGACTAGAACCTGGTGTGCAGGCGCCGCAAGGTGGAGAATTAGCCTGTTAAGCCACGGCACTGGCCAGTAATTTTCTTATGCCCTAAGTAAATAGCCACTCCTTCCCTTGCAAGACCAATGATTGGGTGGTCTTGATAATATAGTCCTATTACAACTTAAATTCAAGAGTAATTTTGGCATCCGGATTGCCATTTTTGTTAATAGTACTGCATGAGTCTTGCATAAGGACATGGGTTGGCAACCTCACATTTTAGTTACTTGCCAAAAATGAAAATCCTAAATACCATGTTGATATTCTTAGTAAATGTGTTTGAGTCCTATGTTCCAGCCTCACTTGAGGTATTTGGTGTTCCCAGAATAAAGACTGCTTATGTCTTCACTTCTTTCACATGCTGTTCCCCAAGATTAGGTGACACAATTTAGCTCTCAGTACCACTCTTTGTTTACTTTCATACCTGGATAACTTCTGGTTTTTCAAATTTCTTTCTTTTTTTTTTTTTGACAGGCAGAGTGGACAGTGAGAGAGAGACAGAGAGAAAGGTCTTCCTTTTTGCCGTTGGTTCACCCTCCAATGGCCGCCACGGTAGTGCGCTGCGGCCAGCGCACTGCGCTGATCCGATGGCAGGAGCCAGGTGCCTCTCCTGGTCTCCCATGGGGTGCAGGGCCCAAGCATTTGGGCCATCCTCCACTGCACTCCCTGGCCACAGCAGAGAGCTGGCCTGGAAGAGGGGCAACCGGGACAGTATCGGTGCCCCGACCGGGACTAGAACCCGGTGTGCCGGCGCCGCAAGGCGGAGGATTAGCCTAGCGAGCCACAGCGCCGGCGGTTTTTCAAATTTCAGCTCTCTGTCAGATCCTTTGGGATCTTTTGTGAATTCTGACTTCTTCAAATCTGGGTGGAATACCTACCTGCATTAATTCTTACACATAACTATCTATGTAGGCATACAGTTATTATAAATCATTGTCCTAAATTGTGACCCTGTTGATATATACCATTTATCTCCATATTTCCAGGAAATAGTACATGATCAATTCATGTTTAAGGACCTTCTATGAGTGTTGCCTGTAGATACTCATTTGAGTATTCATTTTGGTTTATTTATTTATTTATTTTGACAGGCAGAGTGGACAGTGAGAGAGAGAAAGACAGAGAGAAAGGTCTTCCTTTTACCATTGGTTCACCCTCCAATGGCTGCTGCTGCCGGTGCACTGCCACCGGCACAACTTGCTGATCCGAAGCCAGGAGCCAGGTGCCTCTCCTGATCTCCCATGCAGGTGCAGGGACCAAAGACCTGGGCCATCCTCTCCCGAGCCACAGCAGAGAGCTAGACTGGAAGAGGAGCAACCAGGACAGAGCTGGCACCCTGACCGGGACAAGAACCTGGTGTGCCAGAGCCACAGTCAGAGGATTAGCCTATTGAGCCACAACGTCAGCCTCATTTTGGTTTATTTTTTGTACCTGGATGATATATTCTCATATTATTTTTATATTAAATTACTCACAAATCCTAAGGAAGGGACTTTTAATTTCATATTATTTTCAGATCTTGGGGCCGGCGCCGTATCTCACTTGGTTAATTCTCCGATTGCGGCACTGTCATCCCATATGGGTGCTGGGTTTCAGTCCCAGTTGTTCCTCTTCCAGTCCAGCTCTCTGCTGTGGCCTGGGTGCTTGGACCCCTGCACCCGCGTGGGAGACCAGGAGGAAGCACCTGGCTCCTGGCTCCTGGCCATAGTGGCCATTTGGGGAGTGAACTAATGGAAGGAAGACCTTTCTCTCTGTCTCTCTCTCTCACTAACTCTATCTGTCGAAAAAATTTTTAAAACTTTTTCAGATTTTATTGTGAAACTGTTGTTATTTAATAACAGACATTGGCAATTACTGGTCATTTATTAAATGTTAGACTTGCAGCTAGGTACTTAGTATATTTCTTCATTTAATGCTTCTGATCTTTTCAGATTGGTTTTATCTTTATTATATTTTTGAACTAGACACTAAAAAATAGTAAGTAATTTACTCCATTTCTTATCTGTTTATTGTTAGAGCCAGGTTTTGGATTCTTGGTCTATCTATTATTTAGAACTCACTTTTTTTGTATTATGTATGTTGTATTTCTATAGATGGATATGGAAATGCTTATGAACATGTTTATTGTTGATGCAGTGCTTATGAAGGGTTACTGTAAGGACATTTTGTTTTATGAAAATAGTACCAAAAGAGTGATTCAAAGAATGTTTGGCTCAATGACCTAGTCTTTATTGCCCAATTTGTCATAAACTACTAGTTAATTTTTAAAATGTTTTATATTAAATGCAAATATTAAATAACAGGATTAGCATTTTCAAAAATGCATTGGTGTAAAAACAAAGCCTCCTTGGTTACATTGAGAATTAAAACAAAATTAATAACAATCCATGAACTAGAAACAAAATTATGTTTGAGATCACATACAACAAAATCAATGCATGCTAAGCCATGAAAACAGAACTTTGTGTCCAAAACAAAACAAAAAAAAACCTCTTGTGTTATTAGAATATCAGTTTTGAATTCCCTAAAAATGTGATACCGTGCTTCTGTACAATGTCCAAGATACAGGGTCTGGTTTGCACATTTGTGAGAAGTCTCTTCCCAGAGCTGCAAGACAATTTGTTCCTGTCATCAGGGGGTTTAAGAAGCAGTTTTCTTCCTGTGCTTTTGAGAGACTTTTTTTCCCTAAAAGATCAGGGAAATACATCAGAAGAGATTATTCACATTTGCCCCAGTGCTACTCAAGCTGTTTGTTTTTTTCTCTCTCAATGATAGAAGCTTTGTCTATTCTCCTCTTATCAAAGAAATTGAAGAACTGTACCTGTGTGCTGCCACCACTGCTGTGCTTTGATTTCCCCCCGTATTCATCAGGTTTTAACTTGAGTTCAAAGCTCAGCTAAATTTGGTGGTCCTTCTTAAGTCTTTGTGGACATTTGCCAATTTTGTAAAACTGCTACAGAATTCAATAGACTTCTGCATTCTTGGCAAGGTTCCACCTCTGAGAGATCTGGGATAAGGATAGAACAGCATGGAAAAAGAGAAAAACTTTTGTGGAAATGTGATGCTTGCTTAGTTTGCTCTGCTCAGTAATGGTAATAATTTGTCAAGTTACATTAAACACAAAATTCTCTTTGGGACTACTCTTCGGGACTAATCTTTTGGACTACTTTTATTTTTCTGATAAGTTTTCTTAATAAGGAAATAATTATCTATTAATTTTGCTTAGAATTTAATATAGACAGAGTAGATATATTCCAAAGGTTAAAAAATGAAGTCTACTTTTTATAGATATCATAGCAAGAATAGAGATAATGATTTTGTCTAATATTTTATAAAATCATAGATTCTAAGAAGAAAACAGTGGAATTTTAAACCAAAGGCAATTTTGACATAATGAAGTTTTTTAATCCATAATCAATCATTTTTATGACAAACAGGCAAGCTTTATCTTAGAAAGGACTTGCTTGTACGTTGATATACCTCAAGAAAAATAGACTGTGGCCATGATTTTTAATCATGTCAAGAGGCTCAGGTGCTCTCTGAGGTCATACGTAAGAGTGTTGTTAAATTAACAACAGGAGTCACTGTACAGTAACTCCCCATGCAAGATCTCTGTACTCAATGAGTTGTATTATGAAAGTTAAAACTAGTTATGAAAGTGTAAAACTAGTTCTCAGTTTGTGTGTGTGTGCAAATTGTTGAACTCTTTGCTTAGTATAGAGTTGGTCTTCTGTGTACAAAGTTAATTGAAAATGAATCTTAATGGCAAATGGGACTGGGAAGGGGAGAGAGGGGAGGAGGAGGGGTGGGAGTGTGGGTTGGAGGGTAGGTATGGTGGGAAGAATAACTATATTCCTAAAGTTGTACTTATGAAATTTGTATTCCTTAAAAAATAAATTAAAAAATACTGAAAATCTTCTATAAAAGCAGAGTTTATTACCCAAGTTTATTGATAAGAAAATACAAATTCACCAAGGTCACTGAATTTGTATTACTAAATTAACTCATTCATTTACTATTTAATTCATTTAATAGACATATTTTTAAAATTTTTATTGAGAGGGAGCGTGAGAGAGAGAGAGAGAGAGAGAGAGCGAGATAAACCAATAAATCCCATTTACTGGTTTACTCCCCAAATGCCTGCAATAGGCAGAGCCTGCTCGAAGCCAGGAGCCAGAAACTCAATCTAGGTCTTCCAGATGAGTGCCAAGGACCCAAGCACTTGAGCTACCATCTCCCTCCCAGGTTATGCATTGGCAGGAAGCTGGAGTCAGGAGTCAAAGCTGAGAATTGAATTTAGGCATTGTAATACAGGGTATGGGGACCTTAACCAGTGTCTTAACCATTTATTAGTCTAAATGTCCACTCTTTAATAAATATTTAGCACAAATAAAAACAAGAAAACAAAAGGTAGTAAGAGAAAAATAGGAAAGCAGAAACTAGAGAAAATAACTAAAAACCTGGAAAAATAGTAATATTAAAGATTAAATATTATATCCTGGGGCCGGTGCTGTGGCGCAGTGGGTTAACAACCTGGCCTGAAGTGCCAGAATCTCATAGGGGCACCAGTTCGAGACCTGGCTGCTCCACTTCTGATCCAGCTCTCTGCTGTGGCCTGGGAAAGCAGTAGAAGATGCCCCAAGTCCTTGGGCCCCTGCACCTGTGTGGGAGACCTAGAGGAAGCTCCCAGCTCCTGACTTCAGATTGGCGCAGCTCCGGCTGTTGCAGCCAATTGGGGAGTGAACCATCAGATGGAAGATCTCTCTCTCTCTCTCTCTCTCTCTCTCTCTCTCTCTGCCTCTCCTCTCTTGTGTAACTCTGACTTTCAAATAAATAAATAAATCTTTAAACAAATAAATATTATATCCTTCCTACATATTGGTACATGAACTTCTTTAGTCATAAGGAAAGACTAACTGGAGAAAAGTAATATTGAATAAGAATTTTCCTCCTTCAAACATTATATGTTAAATATCTATCATTTTCCTAACATCATTGGGTATTATGAATATAAAATAAATACTGCATTCTTTTTTTTTTTTCTTTTGACAGGCAGAGTGGATAGTGAGAGAGAGACAGAGAGAAAAGTCTTCCTTTTTGCCTTTGGTTGACCCTCCAGTGGCTGCTGCGGCCGGAGCATCTCGCTGATCTGAAGCCAGGAGCCAGGTGCTTCTCCCGGTCTCCCATGCGGGTGCAGGGCCCAAGGACTTGGGCCATCCTCCATGCCTTCTCGGGCCATAGCAGAGAGCTGGCCTGGAAGAGGGGCAGCCAGGACAGAATCTGGCGCCCCAACCAGGACTAGAACCTGGTGTGCAGGCGCCGCAAGGTGGAGGATTAGCCTGTTAAGCCATGGCGCCTGCCAATACTACATTCTTTATGTAAAGTATTCATAGCCTAATGGGTGAAAAAATAATAACATTAAAATAATATAAAAGCCGTATTGTCATGGGGTAGCTGGGTTCAGGTTTTTCTTTTAGATGCAGATAGAAATTCAAGGACAAGACATAGGTAGAGGTTAACAAAGAAATTAGATTTTTTTTTGCATGCAAGGGGAAAAGTTCACACTCATAACACACATATACTAAAAAATGAGCTGTACTCAATAATGTCTGGGTCCATTCCTTTATATAATCCTGAGGTATAGAGAACTAGTGTCTTCTATGGGTTTAATTGAGTGTTTGCAGAGGGTAGAGTTTCCATTGTTTTGGAAATCTCAGAATTTGGACATCTAATTGTATCAGTTGCATGATGGGAGTAGGAGTGTCAGCTGTGGTAAGTTTATTTTAATGATAAAGGTCATCACAAGGACACAGTCACAGCCATGTTATTTTTGGTCAGCTCTAATTCTGAGTAGTAGTTTCACAGAAGCTGTGGTTTTCCACTTTGTGGTGTTTGGGTGTTGTAGACAGGGCTGCAGTTTGGAGTCTGGAGACCTTAATACATCCTTGCCTGTAATGCATATTTATTTAGAGCCATAGTTAATTAATCTTGGGGATAAGAAAAGGCTTCATAGAGGAGCAGTGATTGAAACTTTAAAAATGGGAAATATTTTGCCAGGAGATGTCACCATTACCCAATTGGTTAAGGCCAAAGGTAGACCAAATACATAGGTTATATTCACAGTATCCATGAAAGAAGTTCCAGTGGATTAATTCCAAAGGCATTATTGGTCTGTTTGCACTGGTGGTTTATGGCTGAAGAATTTGTAAAGCAAAGGAACAACCATTGATACAGGACTAAATACAAAAGAGGAAAAAAGAGGACATATTGGTGCTTCAAATCTAGAAGAGACTATGTCAATTCCCACTGGATAGAGAGATGTGGACAGGGAGATGTTCCATACAGAAAGACCAGTATTTGCAAATATACACTTTATAACACTGGGGGAAATACAATTTACACCTCAGTTAGAGATTCCACATGCACAAATGTAGAGAAGAAGATTAGAGAACAATTTGAAATTGCAGCCAAAGAGGTTTTGAAAGGACTAGTGTGCTACATGGAGTTTTGCACTGAACATATAGCTGATGAAGAATCCCTGAAGGATAAATATTGTCAGCTTTGAATTTTAGAAGAAACACGCTGGAACTTGGCTTGAGAAAATGGGTCATGGTGACTGGGTAGGATGCTACTGTAGTAGTGCAGAAAAATGCAGGTGAAGAGCTGGACTAGAAGCAAGGGAGACAGGGATAAAGGGAACTATGCATATTCTAGAAACAGCTGGCTTTGGAGACCTGTCAGGTAAGTGTGGTGATCCAAAAGTAGAATCCAAGATAAGTGTTTGACTTCTTGGTAGACAGAAACCAGATGAAAAGAAGAGGCTAAATTGGAGAAATTTGAGTTCAGGGCAAGGAACTGGGAAGAGAGCAAAAATGATCTGAAAGTTTCAGTTTTTTGTGAATTATATCTGAGTAATCTGGAGAATTGGTCCCTATGATTTTGGTAATATTGGAATGGAGCCACACTGGTTGACTTCAAGCCATGAATGTAGGTGAACTGCAAGAAAAAAAGTTAACAGAGAAAATGGCATAAAGCTTAAGAACTTTGAGAAACACTAAATTCCCAGTGAGAAGAAATGGAATCTATAAATAATGGGATTTTGGAAACCAGGAATAAAGAAATCTTAAGGAGACTGCAAAAACATAAGCACTAGAAAGAACAGATGAAGTTGCTTAGTGCACACTAGCCCAAAATCATATTGGGGATAGGTCACAGATGACCGGCTTCATATCATTTTGGAAGTACCTGGTTTCTCCAACCTTGGAATTCAGCATACTCAAGAAGAACAGCCACAATTTATTATAAAACAAAAACAATAATGATTAATATTTTAATTATTTTTTTTACTTTTATTTAATGAATATAAATTTCCAAAGTATAGCTTATGGGTTACAATGGCTTCCCCCCTCCCATAACTTCCCTCCCGCCCGCAACCCTCCCCTTTCCCGCTCCCTCTCCCCTTCCATTCATGTAAAGATTCATTTTCAATTCTCTTTGTATACAGAAGATCAGTTTAGTATATATTAGGTAAAGATTTCAACATTTTGCCCATATAGCAACATAAAGTGAAAAAACTACCATTGGATTACTAATTATAGCATTAAATAGCAATGTACAGCACATTAAAGACAGAGATCCTACATAATTTTTTTTCAAATTAATTAATTTTCTATGCCATTTCCATTTTAACACCATGTTGTTTTTTTTCATTTCCAATTCTCTTTATATACAGAAGATCACTTCAGTATATAATTAGTAAAGACCTCATCAGTTTGTGCCCACACAGAAACGCAAAGTATAAAAATACTGTTTCAGTACTAGTTATAGCATCACTTCGCTTTAGACGACACATTAGGGACAGATCCCACATGGGGTGTAAGTACACAGTGACTCCTGTTGCTGATTTAACAATTTGGCACTCCTGTTCATGGCGTCAGTAATCTCCCTAGGCTCTAGTCATGAGTTGCCAGGGCTATGGAAGCCTTTAGAGTTCGCTGACTTTGATCTTATTCCGATAGGGTCATAGTCAAAGTGGAAGTTCTCTCCTCCCTTCGGAGAAGGGTACCTCCTTCTTTGATGGCCCCGTTCTTTCCACTGGGATCTCACTCACAGAGATCATTCATTTAGGTCTTTTTTTTTTCCATGATATCTTGGCTTTCCATGCCTGCTATACTCTCATGGGCTCTTCAGCCAGATCTGAATGCCTTGAGGGCTGATTCTGAGGCCAGAGTGTTGTTTAGGACATCTGCCATCCTATGAGTCTGCTGTGTATCCCACTTCCCATGTTGGATCTTTCTCTCCCTTTTTGATTCTATCAGTTAGTATTAGCAGATACTTGTCTTGTTTGTGTGATCTCTTTGACTCTTAGACCTATCAGAGCTATCAATTGTGAGCTGAAATTGATCACTTGGACTAGTGCGATGGCATTGGTACATGCCATCTTGATGGGATTGTGTTGGAATCCCCTGGCACATTTCTAACTCCACCATTTGCGGCCAGTCCGATTGAGCATGTTCCAAATTGTACATCTCCTCCCTCTCTTTTTCCACTCTTAGATTTAACAGGGATCACTTTTCAGTTAAAATTTAAACACCTAAGAATAATTGTGTGTTAATTACTGAGTTCAACCAATAGTACTAGAACCACAACAACAACAACAAATACTAAAAAGGATAAAGTATTACATTGTACATCTAAAGTCAGGACAGGAGCTGATCAGTTCATTGTTGCTTATAGTGTCCATTTCACTTAACAGGTTTCCCCTTTGGCGCTCAGTTGTCACCGATCAGGGAAAACAAATGATATTTTTCTCTTTGGGACTGGCTTAATTCACTCAGCATGATGTTTTCCAGATTGCTCCATCTTGTTGCAAATGACTGGGTTTCGTTGTTTCTTACTGCTGTATAGTATTCTATGGAGTACATGTCCCATAATTTCTTTATCCAGTCTACTGTTGATGGGCATTTGGGTTGGTTCCAGGTCTTAGCTATTGTGAATTGAGCTGCAATAAACATTAATGTGCAGATGGCTTTTTTATTAGCCAAATTAATTTCCTTTGGGTAAATTCCAAGGAGTGGGATGGCTGGGTTGTATGGTAGGGTTATGTTCAGGTTTCTGGGGAATCTCCAGACAGACTTCCATAGTGGCTTAACCAGTTTGCATTCCCACCAACAGTGGGTTAGTGTCCCTTTTTCCCAACATCCTCTCCAGCATCTGTTGTTGGTAGATTTCTGAATGTGAGCCATTCTCACCGGGGTGAGATGGAACCTCATTGTGGTTTTGATTTGCATTTCTCTGATTGCTAGTGATCTTGAACATTTTTTCATGTGTCTGTTGGCCATTTGGATTTCCTCTTTCGAAAAATGTCTCTTGAGGTCCTTGGCCCATCTCTTAAGTGGGTTGTTTGTTTTTTTGTTGTGGATTTTCTTGATTTCTTTGTAGATTCTGGTTATCAATCCTTTATCTGTAGTATAGTTTGCGAATATTTTTTCCCATTCTGTTGGTTGCCTCTTCACTTTCCTGACTGTTTCTTTTGAAGTACAGAAACTTCTCAATTTGATGCAATCCCAAATGTTAATTTTGGCTTTGACTGCCTGTGCTGTTGGAGTATTTTCCAGGAAGTCTTTGCCTGTGCCTATATCTTGCAGGATTTCTCCAATGCTCTCTAATAATTTGATGGTTTCGGGTCGTAGATTTAAGTCTTTAATCCATGTTGAGTGAATTTTTGTGTAAGGTGATAAGTATGGGTCTTGCTTCAAGCTTCTGCATGTGGAAATCCAATTTTCCCAGCACCATTTATTGAATAGACTGTCCTTATTCCAGGGATTAGATTTGGATCTTTGGTCAAATATAAGTTGGCTGTAGATGTTTGGATTGATTTCTGGTGTTTCTATTCTGTTCCATTGGTCTATCCATCTGTTTCTGTACCAGTACCATGCTGTTTTGATAACAACTGCCCTGTAGTATGTCCTGAAATCTGGTATTGTGATGCCTCCGGCTTTGTTTTTGTTGTACAGGATTGCTTTGGCTATTCGAGGTCTTCTGTGTCTCCATATGAATTTCAGCATCATTTTTTCCAGATCTGAGAAGAAGGTCTTGGGGATCTTGATGGGTATTGCATTGAATGTATAAATTGCTTTTGGGAGAATAGACATTTTGATGATATTGATTCTTCCAATCCATGAGCATGGAAGATTTCTCCATTTTTTGGTATCCTCTTCTATTTCTTTCTGTAAGGTTTTGTAGTTTTCATCGTAGAGATCTTTAACGTCTTTGGTTAAGTTTATTCCAAGGTATTTGATTGTTTTTGTAGCTATTGTGAATGGGATTGATTTTAGAAGTTCTTCCTCAGCCGTGGCATTGCCTGTGTATACAAAGGCTGTTGATTTTTGTGCATTGATTTTATATCCTGCTACTTTGCCAAACTCTTCGATGAGTTCCAGCAGTCTCTTAGTAGAGTTCTTTGGGTCCCCTAAATAAAGAATCATATCATCTGCAAAGAGGGATAGTTTGAGTTCGTCCTTCCCGATTTGTATCCCTTTAATTTCTTTTTCTTGCCTAATAGCTCTGGCCAAAACTTCCAGAACTATATTGAATAGCAGTGGTGAGAGAGGGCATCCCTGTCTGGTACCAGATTTCAGTGGAAATGCTTCCAACTTTTCCCCATTCAATAGGATGTTGGCCGTGGGTTTTTCATATATTGCTTTGATTGTATTAAGGAATGTTCCTTCCATACCCAGTTTGCTTAGAGTTCTCATCATGAAAGGGTGTTGTATTTTATCAAATGCTTTCTCTGCGTCTATTGAGAGAATCATATGGTTTTTCTTCTGCAGTCTGTTAATGTAGTGTATTACGTTGATTGTTTTGCGAATGTTGAACCATCCCTGCATACTGGGGATGAATCCCACTTGGTCTGGGTGGATGATCTTTCTGATGTGTTGTTGCATTCTATTGGCCAGAATTTTATTGAGGATTTTTGCATCTATGTTCATCAGGGATATTGGTCTGTAATTCTCTTTCAATGTTGCGTCTCTTTCTGGCTTAGGAATTAAGGTGATGGTGGCTTCATAGAAAGAATTTGGGAGGATTCCCTCTTTTTCGATTGCTCTGAATAGTTTGAGAAGAATTGGAGTTAGTTCTTCTCTAAATGTCTGGTAGAACTCAGCAGTGAATCCATCTGGCCCTGGACTTTTCTTTGTTGGGAGGGCCTTTATTACTGTTTCAATTTCTGTGTCAGTTATTGGTCTGTTTAGGTTTTCTATGTCTTCCTGGCTCAATTTAGGGAGGTTGTATGTGTCCAAGAATCTGTCCGTTTCTGCTAGATTTCCCTGTTTGCTGGCATACAAGTCCTTGTAGTAATTTCTGATGATTCTTTTTATTTCTGTGGCGTCTGTTGTTACGTTTCCCATTTCATCTCTGATCCTATTGATTTGGGTCTTTTCTCTTCTTTTTTTAGTTAGTTGGGCCAATGGGGTGTCAATTTTGTTTATTTTTTCAAAAAACCAGCTCCTCGTTTGGCTGATTTTTTGTAATGTTTTTTTGGATTCAATCCTGTTGATTTCTTCTCTGATTTTAATTATTTCTCTTCTCCTACTGTGTTTGGGTTTGGTTTGCTGCAGATTTTCTAGATCCTTGAGATGACTTGAAAGCTCATTTATTTGGTGCCTTTCCAATTTCTTGATGTAGGCACCTATTGATATAAACTTTCCTCTTAACACTGCTTTTGTTGTATCCCATAGGTTTTGGTATGTTGTGTTGTTATCCTCATTTACTTCCAGAAAATTTTTGATTTCTCTTTTAATTTCTTCTATGACCCATTGTTCATTCAGGAGCATGTTGTTCAATCTCCATGTGTTTGCACGTGCTCTAGGGATTCCTGAGTTGCCAATTTCCAATTTCATTCCTTTGTGGTCTGAGAAGCTGCATGGTATGATTCTAATTCTTTTGAATTTGCTGAGACTTGCTTTATGGCCTAGTATGTGGTCAATCCTAGAGAGGGTTCCATGTACTGCTGAGAAGAATGTGAAGTCCTTAGATGTAGGATGAAATGTTCTGTAGATATCTGTTAGATCCATTTGGGCTATAGTGTCATTTAAATCTACTGTCTCCTTGTTGATCTTCTGTCCTGTTGATCTGTCTATCTCTGAGAGTGGAGTATTGAAGTCCCCCAGTACTATTGTATTGGGGTCTAAGTCTCCCTTTAAGTCCCTTAACAAGTCTTTTAAATAAGCTGGTGCCCTGTAATTAGGTGCATATACGTTGATAATCGTTATATCTTCCTGTTGAATGGATCCCTTAATCATTAAATAGTGCCCCTCTTTGTCTCTCCTAACAGTTTTTGTGGTAAAGTTTATGTTGTCCGATATTAAGATGGCTATGCCCGCTCTCTTTTCATTTCTGTTGGTGTGGTATATCTTTTTCCAGCCTTTCACTCTCAGCTTGTATGGATCATTGTTGGATAGATGGGTTTCTTGTAAGCAGCAAAAGGATGGGTTTTGTTCCTTAACCCAATCAGCCAATCGGTGTCTTTTAACTGGACAGTTCAAGCCATTAACATTCAATGTGACTATTGAGAAGGAGTAACTTTGCCCTGCCATTAGCCAAAGATACTTTCTAATATATGGTTTGAGATTCCTGTGATCTTTTGGTGTGAGGTTTCCTACCTTTACCTTCTTTCATATTGGTGACCGTGTTTCTGTGTTTCTGTATGTAACACATCTTTAAGCATCTTTTGCAGGGCTGGACGAGTGGCGACAAATTCTTTCAATGTCTGTTTGCTGTGAAAGGTCTTTATTTCACCTTCATTCATAAATGAGAGCTTTGCAGGATATAATATTCTGGGCTGGCAGTTTTTCTCTCTTAGCACCTGGGCTATGTCTCGCCATTCTCTCCTAGCTTGCAGGGTTTCTGAAGAGAAGTCAGCTGTGAGTCTAATTGGAGATCCTCTGAGAGTAATCTGGCGTTTCTCTCTTGCACATTTTAGGATCTTTTCTTTGTGTTTCACTGTGGTGAGTTTGATTACGACATGTCGTGGTGAGGATCTCTTTTGGTCATGTTTATTAGGGGTTCTATGAGCTTCCTGTATTAGGATGTCTCTGTCTTTCTCCAAACCTGGGAAATTTTCTGCTAGTATCTCACTAAAAAGGCCTTCTAATCCTTTCTCTCTCTCCATGCCTTCAGGTACTCCTAGAACCCGAATGTTGGGTTTTTTAAGAGTATCCTGTAGATTCCTGACAGTATTTTTTAGATTTCTGATTTCTTCTTCTTTTCTTTGATTTGATTGTTTCCTTTCCTGTTCTCTGTCTTCTAAGTCTGATATTCTCTCTTCTGCTTCGTCCATTCTGTTTTTAAGACTCTCTAATGTGTTTGTCATTTGATCTATTGAATTCTTCATTTCATTATGATTTCTCATCACTATCACCATTTCTTGTTCCACTAGTTGTTTCAATTCATTTTGATTCCTCCTTAATATTTCATTTTCACGAGAGAGATTTTCTATCTTGTCCATGAAGGATTTCTGTAGTTCAAGAATTTGTTTTTGAGAACTTCTTAATGTTCTTATCAATTTTTTGATATCTGCTTCTTGCATTTCTTCAATCTCCTCATCTTCATAATCTTGAATTGGGGTGTCTTTTTCATTTGGGGGTGTCATAGTGTTTTCCTTGTTCTTGTTACCTCGGTTTTTGCGTTTGTTGTTTGGCATGTTGGAGATATTTGGTTTCTTCACTGTGGTGTTTTTTCTTGTTACACTATGGCTCTATATTAAGTGGACTGTCTGTTTTCAGTGGTGCCTTAGAGGCTTGAGATGAATGTGGACTAAGAGCTGTGTTTGGTTCCTCAGGGCTGAGGGTGTGTCAAAGATGAGACTCCCAGGTTAGGTGTGGTAAATCTCTCTCTTTTTTGATTCAAAAGGGAAGTAATTCCGCACAGCTGAATGTAATTGGAGGTAGTTAGCAGGCAAATGATATACCCACAGGAGCCAGAGATCGGAAGCTCTTTCCCAAGGACCACACAGGGAATCTCTGCTGCCCTCAGTGTGGGCTCCAATTCTCCTGCAATCTCCCACTGGGTTGCCAAGTTAGATGCTAATCTCCTGTTATTTCACCCCTCCCCCCAGAGTCAGGTTTTTCTGCTAGGCTCAGGGCTGGCGCAGACCTGATGTCGCCCTGCTTATGACGTATGTCCAAAATGGCACCTGCTCTGTCTTGCTCGCCTTTGAGAGGTGAGCGGAGAGAGAGAAACTTGTGTCCGTATCAGTCGCTTTTTTTTTTATTTTTTTCCTCTCTCTCTTCTAGTTAGCCTGGTGAACTTTTCCCCACGAAGTTTCAAGCCTCGTTCCCTCTAGTCTCCTCTTTCCGTTTGCCCGCTGGTGTCTCGGGCTATTGTGGTTCGGCTCACCTCGCGTTCCAGCGCTGGTGCGTTGAATCTGCTGCTGGTGTCCCGAACTTGGGCTCCCACGCTCTCCACGCAGGTACACTGTGAATCTCTAGTTCCGGAAGAGTTTCCTCTGCTGTTTCTTCCCCTACTCTTCCTTGACCCTGCAGTATCTCCACTTATATTAACCTGTCTCTCTCTCCGGACTGATAGTGTGCTGCCTGCCTATTCCGCCATCTTGCCCCGACAGTAATATTTTAATTTTTAAATTAAAAATCTATAATGAAGGATTAGAGGAAGAGAGAGGGGCTATTAATAATATAAAAGTCCATAGTTGAATGGTGCTGGCAGTTTTTGTTCAATAAAAAGTAAATAGCAAATAACTATAGGTCAGAATGGAGAAGGGGAAAATTAAGGAGTAGGGATGCTACCTCGAATTTCTGTAACAGAGCATGCAGTATCCTGTCCTTTGTAGGGGAAACTGAACTTCCTCAATAGCTTGTTCTTGTCACTGATGAAAGCCATTATGGACTTTTTAAAATTTTATTTATTTATTTACTTATTTATAAGGGAGAGAAACAGAGACACAGGGAGGGCTACCCTATGTTTGTTAATTTACTCCCCAAATGACCAAAACAACCTGGGTTGCACCAGGGCAGAGCCAGGAATTACAAACCCCATCTGGTTCTCCCACATGGGTGGCAGGGACTCAAATACTTGGGCTATAATTTGCTGCCTTCCAGGATGTATTTGCAGAGTAGCTAGAACTCGAACCAGGCTGTCTGACATGGGATTCCAGCATACCAAGTTGTTACTCAGGCCACCACACCACAAAGTCCACCCCAGATACCTTTCTAAACCATCCCACTGGCTGTAATGTAAAGGTCAAGAAATGGTGACTTGTAATGAAAATCTGAGGAAAAAACACTAGGACAGACCAAGTAGTTGGAAAGAAGTATTAGGGTTGGTAAGTCCTAAATTCATGAATTTTTTAACAAATGTTGAGAACAAACACTAGTAACAGTCTCTGGAGAGAAATGAGACTGAAAGAAACCAATTTTGCAACAGAGAAGACCAATGGCTCACTCTCTGAGCTAACAGTAGCAGGAAAAGCAAACCTGCAAAAGACCATTACCATTCAGAAAAGAACATGTGCTTTATGCCAGACACTAGCCCATCAGAAAGAAGAACCCACGTTAGAGAACATCTAGCACTAAGCAACAAGGGGAATTAGTGGACTTCCAGGGCTAATATACAGTTGAATGTAATGACAGTTAGACAGAAGCAGCCCAGAATTTGAACTCTATAGCAAATATACAATTTTAATCTGTCCCTTCCCTTTTCCCTTTACAACTTACTACTTGGCAGTAGAAGAGTCACTTGACAATATTTATAGCTCATCAACTGTAAGTGTCTTTGTTACCATGGGGGATGTTTTTTAAAAACAATTCTGTTCGGCCAACGCCATGGCTCACTAGGCTAATCCTCCACCTGTGGCGCCAGCACTCTGGATTCTAGTCCCAGTTGCAGCGCCAGTCTGTCCTGGTTGCTCCTCTTCAAGTCCAGCTCTCTGCTGTGGCCCGGGAAGGCAGTGGAGGATGGCCCGAGTGCTTGGGCCCTGCACTTGCATGGGAGACCGGGAAGAAGCACCTGGGTCCCGGCTTCAGATTGGTGCAGCGTTGGGTGGGGGTGAACCAACAGAAGGAAGACCTTTCTCTCTGTCTCTCTCTCTCTCTCAATAACTCTGCCTCTCAAAAA
Organism: Lepus europaeus; assembly: GCF_033115175.1. Classification (NCBI taxonomy): domain Eukaryota; kingdom Metazoa; phylum Chordata; class Mammalia; order Lagomorpha; family Leporidae; genus Lepus; species Lepus europaeus. The sequence goes on along the minus strand of NC_084847.1, from coordinate 44,730,429 downwards.
AATTAAAAAAAAAAACAATTCTGTTCTCCATACTGCACCGCAGGTGTCTTTCCATTGTGTAATTGAAATGCTGAGCACTCACTCTCCGCTGGCATCCAAAATCCATAACTGTAAGTTGCTTTTTTCCCAAGTTGAAGAGAAGGAACACGATAAGACATAAGTCAGGTGTGGCTAACTTACATGAGGCCGACTTGGTGAGTATCAGTGGTGCCACAACATGAGCAAGTCTTCCAAGATGGTAAGCTGGGGTGATCTCAAACTTCCATCCTCAAGAAAAGAAAGAGAACTCACATGTGCTGAGTTCCAGATCCTATGTTAGCACCCCCATATACACTATTTAGATTCTCCCATTAGCCCTATTCAACAGGAAATTAATTTTGTCAGTATTAAACCAGGTAGGGAAACTAAGTCCCAGAGAAATTAATATGCTCAGTTATAAAACTATTATGTGGGAAAGCTGGGATATGAACTTAAATCCAAGCTTGTTCTAACACACAATATTCTCTGTTTAAAAAAAAATAGTACAGGGCCTTGTATTGTGGTGCAGTGGTTTGAGCTGCTGTCTGCAATGCTGGCATCCCATATGAGTGCCAGTTCAAGTCCCTGGTGCTCCATTTCTGGACCAGCTCCTTGCTAATGTGCTGAGAAAGAAGCAGAAGGTGGTCCAAGTTCCTGGACCTATGTTGGGAACCAAAATGGATTCCCTGGCTTCTGGCTTCTACCTAGCTCAGCATGGGCCATTACAGTCATTTGGGGAGTGAACCTGCAGATGAAAGATCTGTCTCTCCCTCTCTCTACAATTCCACATATCAAATAAAATACATAATCTTTAAAACATAGTATAGTATCCTCAAATATCAAAAAACGCCTCATTACATCTCCAGAAAAAAAAATATGAAGTTGGTTTTAGATAATTCAGTGGCAGCAATAGGACCCTGATGAAAAAAAATCCTCTAAGAATTAAAGACACTGTGGTGAGCATTTTGCTTAATGATTAAGATGCCTACATCCCATATAGGATTACCTGATTTGATTCCTGACTCACTCCTGAATACATCTTTTTGATAGTGCCTACCTCAGAGGCAATGGTGATGGCTCAGTGCTGGACTCTTGTTACCTAGATGGGAGACCTGGATTGAGTTTCTGTCTCCTGCACATCCAGGGCCATTGTGGTCATTTAGGGAATGGGCTGGTGGTTGAGAACTCTTTTCTCCCCCTTTCTATCCGTCTGTCTCTCTGCCTCTCAAAAAATCACAATAAAAAATTTAGGGACTTTTAAATTACAAATATATTTTAATTAGTTTTTAAATGCAAATATGAATCTAATAATAAATCAGTCAGGAGTTATGTTTTCTTCAGGTGCATGAGTCAATAAGGCCACTAGCCCTGACTGGGAGTGATATGATGCTCACTTACCAAAAATACTGATTAATATCCTTCCTGCATCCACTCATCTATTCAGTCCCTGCATTCACATCCTGGCCTTGAGCTGACTCCCTTTATTCTTAAAAACTCATTTCAAGTGCCAGCTTTTCTGAGAAAGTTACCTTCTCTTTCACGTATGATATTCAGCCTTCTTCATTTTGTACTGATGACTCTGAACTTTCTTGTCATTGGTTTTTTTGTCCAACTGTAAGAATATTGATTCTGTGAGGGAAGAGATTTTGCAGAACTCCTGTGTTCTCAGTGCCTAGCCTGCTGATGGGCTTGCAGTGGGTTCTCAAGCTGGTTGTTGAATGATGAATGAATAATAGGCTAATAGGTTGAGATGATTATTTATTTGACACCCACAACTGTACCAAAATTTCACATATTGTCTCATGTTGGGTGCCATTCTTTGGTGATCTTTGAATCAAGAGTGCTTGGGTCGGCTGGTGCCGCGGCTCACTGGGATAATCCTCCAACTGTGGTGCTGGTACTCTGGGTTCTAGTCCTGGTTGGGGTGCCGGTTCTGTCCCAGTTGCTCCTCTTCCAGGCCAGCTCTCTGCTGTGGCCCATGAAGGCAGTGGAGCATGGCCCAAGTGCTTGAGCCCTGCACCCACATGGGAGACCAGGGGGAGGCACCTGGCTCCTGGCTTTGGATTGGCACAGCGCCGGCCATGTCAGCCATTTGGGGGTGAACCAATGGAAGGATGACCTTCCTCTCTGTCTCTCTCTCTCTCTCTCTCTCTCTCTCACTGTCTAACTCTGCCTGTCAAAAAAAAAAAGAGTGCTTGCTTGGGTTTCTCACTGTCTATAACTCTACCTGTCAAATTGAAAAAAAAAAGTGCTTGGCATAATGACCACATTGCAACACTAAAGGATAAACATAGCAAACACCAAATCAGACTCCATCTTCCTCCCTCCCTCCATTCATCCTTCCTCTTTTTTTCTTCCTCTTCCTTTTCCTCTTTTCCCCCCTTCTCTCTTTTATGCCCCAACGTCTTTTTCTCAGATCAAGAAATTACTAAAACAAAACATTTGTTATGGGAAAAGTGTTTTTGAGGTTCATTTACGTAGGTCTGATTTGAAATGGACATAGTGTCTTTGTGACATTTATCCATAATGAGGGTTCTGGTAGATTTTTGAAGAAAATGCTGTCCATTGGGAGAGAGATTTACCAGTATTTGGGAACCATCCCATAAAATGTGCAACTTAGAGTTCATATTCTTCTGAGTTGAGGAGAAAGCTTTTGGCAAAAGAGAATGTTTAATCATCACAGGCCAACTGGTTTAACTTTTTGTCATTTTTAACTTTTAAAGTTAATGCATATTTCTGATGGACTCACTCATTCCATAAGGTGAGAATACAATATATCTAAATAGAATCATCACAGAATGTAAAAAACAGGAATGTAAAAAAAAATGTTTTTCCAGAGTTTTGAAATAACTTGATTTTATATGATAATTTACTGAATTCCTCACTTACCTGTTCCTTTTCTATTGGTATCACTTTTAAGAAGGAAGCATTAAGGATTATTTATCTTATTTTTCTACCCTAATAGGCACTCAGAAAAGGGTGTTTCTGTTTTGCTTTACTCTATTGTTATGATCAAAGAGGAGCTAATGAGCCCAGCTGAACAGAAAGGAACTTGGTTGCTACTTGGAACCAGCACTGAGTTTGCCAGGGATGGCAGAAATGTGGAGAGGAAATGGGGTGCCAATGATATTAGAGAGAGTGGCTTTTCAGGGGAAAGTGTTTATTTCACAAGTTTCAGGAGAGCTATAGGGATAATTAATATTGGCAGTCATGCACATTTTGTGCAGGCAGTACTTTAAACAATGACTGGCTAGATGCCAACAGATGTGAAAATAACAGTCCTTTGGATTTAAAGTGCTGTCTACACGCACATGAGGGAAAATTGGGAGTTCTTCTCGTTCAGTGAATGTTCAGCACCAGCAGCCACAGCCTGATAAATTATTCACCATTATTTTTTCCTTCAGAGAGTACTCTTGAGATTGCCTTTAAGAATTGTTCCTCCTTTCTGAAGCTGGGTACCCCACAGCCAGCACAACCATATGTCCTAGGTTCTGACTTAAAGTAACTTCTCCTGCTGCATACCTCCTGCGTTTTAGATTGTGTGACCAATTTGGGGTTCTGAATTATGATCACCAAAGATTTAGCCACTCCAGACACACACTTGCATTCCATCAACTCACAGACTATGTGATCTGCTGCTTACTTTAGCACCTCCTCCAGCTTGGACTCCATGCACTGTTGTTTCCAAGCATAAGAAAGGAGGAGAAAAAGAAGGACATTACTGTTTTATAATATTATAGGGATCCCACACTGTACAATAGCTTCAAAACAAAGAAAACTTGTATTTTTTAATTACAAAGTTCATAATGTAGAAAAGTTAGAAAACACCACCAAGCAAACAAAAGAGAAATACCCCAGTACTACCAGCTGAATATAATTACTGTTTATTATTTTAATGTGCATATGTAAGCATATTTTTATATTCCTTTTTTAACAAAAATGTGATCTTAATGTGCATGTACAGGTTTGCCACTGTATTTCTCATTTAACAATGCATTGTGAATATTTTTGTACATCATTAAAGCCATCATCATAATTTATGCCTGGTTGTCAGTAATAAGAATATGCAATAAATTACTTAAAACTCTTGGTTTTTTTGGGGGGGGTGTTATGTAGAATGCTGAGAAAAGGCACAGTTGTCTATGTACAGTCTTTGGGTGGTAATATGGGACTCGATCTGTACAAGTGTGCAGACCTTCCTGTGTGCAGCCAGGACTGACAGCTTGCTGTGATATATGACGGTCCAGTCATCTGGCCGGTTAGAGCATGTGCTAATATATGACAGTCTAGTGCTTACGGATTCAGACACGTCAGCAATACACTGATGAACCTCACTTTAATCTTTGCTATCATTTGCTGTTGGCTTCTCTTGTGTTTCTCAAGTTTTCTCTGGTGTCTGGACCAACTTCCTTGATTATCTTGTTGCCAAAAATTTTTTTTGGCTGAGGTCAGTCTTGGTTGTTCTGAAGCAGTCTATGGTTGAGTCTGTCTGGATTACAGTTTTGTATGGTGCATCACACACCATGTCTACTCCTTGGCTCCAACCAGGACTTTAAAGAGATTTTTTTTTTAAAAAGGCCCAGGAAGTTTCTTGAATATCAAATGGCTCTTATAAAATAACATTTTTATGACTTAAAATGTAAATGAAAAAGAAGCATTTGGATTAAATTTCCTTTGAAATGCCCCAGAGTTTAAAAACTGAAGGGAAGAGTATTTGCAAAATGAGTTAAATCAAGTTTTGCCAAAAATAAAGCACTTGAAAAATCATTTGGGGTGTTTTGCTGATCCCTAGGTGCTCACAGGGTCTCCACTCTCTACTTGAAAAGTACTTAGATTTTGAAATTTAAATCATTCAATAAAATGTGCTTCAGGTTAATTCAATGGGTATTTGGCTCTCTAGTTCAGGAACAGATAGAAAAAAGTCAAATGAAATCAAGAGTCCTTGAAAAATGCCTACTTCTTCATTATCTCTTGATTTCCATCTTCAGCTGTGATCCTGTATTTCCTGTGTGAAGGACACTCCAAGAGAACTCAGATCATGTTAGGGAAAGATTGATGGTCTCTATCAAATCCCAATTAACAACCCCCACTTGCTCTCCCTTTTCCACCAGCTTTGCCAATCATTCTCTACTCTTCTGTCTTAGGTCAGCATCCATGCAAGCAGAGCCTAGAACGGGGATTCTTGTCTAAGTGATTTATTGAGGAAGCTCTCTCAGGAGAAATCTGGAAGGAAGTGTAAGAAGCAGATAAGGCCCATGCAGAAGCTGTGCAAAGATGTGATTTCAGTTGAAGTCTAGCCTCAATGCTCCCTCAGGGCTTCTCAAAGTTGTCTCACCTTGAGACATTGCCTGAAACACATCTGTCTGTCAGTGGCTGTCAGCTGTCCCTGCAGGTGAAGCATAATCTCCCTGGCAAATCTTTCTGAGGGCATCCTGAGGACACTGCTGCAGACAAGGGTGTAGCTGTGATTTTAGCAGACGGTATTCTCAGCAGTTGGGAGACAGATTCTGTGAGCACATAGAGGAGATCCAGGCAGGGCATCAACAGTGTTCATCACAGCCCTCTTTCTCAAACCTTGCAGACATCATAAATTTCTGCTTGCCATGCTTCTCACTTATTCAATCAGGTACCAATTCTTTCTGATTTATTTTTTGCATTTTCTTGAGTTTCTCTTCTTTGCCCATTTCTTACTTTAGTCATGCTAGTCTCACTTCTCATCTGATAACTGTATTTCCCTACCCTTTTCCTAGCTTAATTCCATTTTAGAAGATTCTCTGAGATTGTCCCACACATTGCTATTATCACTTTTCACCTCCCAACACCACTTGCAAGTGTTTAAGAATCTGCTGTAGTTTTTAAATATCTATGTGAATATTTCTCAAATTTTTAACAAGAAAAAGACTGGGACAGAAATTTGGTGCCCTGATTATTGACCATATCCCATCTTGAGTGCTTGGTTCAGGTCCTATCTCCACTGCTGATTCCAGCTTCCTGCTAATGCACATCCTGGGAGGCAGCAGCTAATGGCACAAACACTTGTGTCTGAACCACCTGCATGGAAGACCTGGATTGAGTTCTAGACTCTCAGGGTTGGCCTGGCCAAGCGCTGATAATTTGAAGAGTAAATGAGCAAATGGAAGATCTCACTGTATGTCTGTCTTTGTCTCTGTCTCTCTGTCTTATGCCTTTCAATGAAATGAAAATAATTTTTAAAAAGATGGGGAGGAAATTGGAATCATAATGCTCTTTGGAGCCCCATTAAATGCTTACATAGCAGCCTTCAAATAATGGAGAAACAATTGGCTGTACATATACTAATGTAAACTACAATATGGAAAATAAAGCCCAAGGAAAAATAATTTACGAAAAATATTGAGAATTCATCAATTCAAATTAAAAAACTAAATTTTTATTTAAATGAAACAACATATAAAGGACTTAAGCGATAAGAGTAAGTGCCCTATAAATATTGAATAATGTTTTTATTTCTTTTGTAGCTGTAGTCACATAACTGGTCTCTCTAGTTACACTTGTATCAATATCCAATGGTTGTTTTGTACATGAAAGCCAGAGTGGTCATGTTTAATCCTGAATCAGGTTGTTGTGTTCCTGCCTTGCTTATTCTTTTTTTTATTTTACACTTTTTTTGACAGGCAGAGTGGACAGTGAGAGAGAGAGAGACAGAGAGAAAGGTCTTCCTTTGCCATTGGTTCACCCTCCAATGGCCGCTGCGGCCGGTGCGCTGCGGCCGGCACACCGCGCTGATCTGAAGGCAGGGGCCAGGTGCTTCTCCTGGTCTCCCATGGGGTGCAGGGCCCAAGCACTTGGGCCATCCTCCACTGCACTCCTGGGCCATAGCAGAGAGCTGGCATGAAAGAGGGGCAACCGGGACAGAATCCAGCACCCCGACCGGGACTAGAACCCAACCTGGTGTGCCGGCGCCACTAGGCGGAGGATTAGCCTGTTGAGCCACAGTGCCAGCCCCTGCCTTGCTTGTTCTTTTGCAAGTGTATTTGAGAATGATATATGACTGATACCTTAGTCTATAAAACAGAAGATCTTTCCCCTGTCCATGTTTCCAATCTTAGCTCCAGCTACAGCCAAGCAGTACTTCCAGCACATGGGCTTCAGGTTCCTCTTTCCTGCCTCAAGGCTCTTGTATCTACTGTGTTTTACCTGGAAAAGTCTCCTTTTACCATATCCCTTGCATGAGATGCACCATTGTTGGTGTCATCTTAAATGTTTACTTCTCAGAAAATCTTTCCCTTCCAATATCATTCATTCATTCAATGACCAACTACTGTACCAGGTGCTATTTTAATTTTTAAAAAGGTAAAAATCATTATAATAGACTGCAATAGTCCCTCATCCTCATAGAGCTTACATATTAATAGACAGAAAAATAAGTAAGCTGATTATATGTGTATGCATTGGTGTTAGCATGTCTAGGTATGTGAATATTTGAGAAAATACACATAGGTAAGGAATGTTGGAGTAGAATTATTGCTATTTTAAATATTTTAAGATGCATTTCTTATTTGAAAGGCAGAGTTGCAGAGAGAGAAGGAGACACAGAGGAGATCTTCCATCCACTGTTTAAGTCCCCAATGGCCACAACAGCCAGGACTGAGTTAAAACAAAGCCAGGAGCCTGGAACTCTATCTGGGTCTCCCACATGGGTGGCAAGGCCTCAGACACTCAGGCCATCCTCTGTTGCTTTCCTGAGTGCACCAGCAGGGAGCTGGATCAAATGGAGCAGCTGGGACCTGAATCACTGTTCATATGGGATGCCTGTTGCATGTGGTGACTTAACTAAGCCACAATGCCAGCTCCAGAATTATTGCTATTTTAATAGAGTATTTGGAAAATGATTTTTAAGAAAGTGATCTTGAGCAAAGACCTAAATTACACCTACTACTTCTGCATCACTATACACATATATTCTGTGTTTTATACTCCTGTATGTCTCCACTAAGCTATTAATTAAAATCAAAGATTTTTAAAAGTTCCATGCTTCATTTCTTTTATTCCCCATTAGATTGCGAATGTAATGAAGACAGAATCACTTCAGTCTTCTTCACTATTTTATTCCTAGCATATAATATTGTACCTGATGCATAGAAGATATTCAGTATATATGTACTCAATGCATATTTGAAGCTGTTCATTGTTACTGAACTGATAATGAGAAAGCAGAAAGTTACTCTTGAATGTAATATATTATATCAGAGTGAGGTGAAATGGCATGTGTGAGAGTACATGTTGTGGTGATTAAAGCGTAAAGGAGCAAAGTTAATGCTAATGCATTCAATTGTAGTGCTACATTAAGTACTGCTATGAAAGAGAGGGCAGTAATGGAGACAAGGATCTTGGTGACCATCTCAGCAGTACTGTGGGCTCCACCCTACTGTAACAGTGAGAAAAAGCAGAGACACCATCCACCTCTGAACCTCTGATCTCCCCCTTCTCCTCCTGAGCCTGAAAGATGGAAAGGAGCACTGGGCAGAGTCTCCTAATCTGTCTCTGCTTCCCTGTGAGTGCTTGGACACTGAGAAGATAAAGACTGTCTCTGCATGCGACTCATTAAGACCATTTTATATAGTGGGCGGGAATGAAAGTGATCAAACTGCTGTGAATCCCTGAAGAATCAGTCAACAGGTTGGCATCAACACTGTTTGCATCCCAGTCCCTGAATCTCCTCTCTTCCCTCTGAGCTTTTTCTGACAGGCCAGAATACCAGTGTCTAGTAGACCATGCTCTGGGTCCTATGTTCAGGATTCTTTGGTGAACACTCCTGGTTTCACTTCTTATTCCTCTACAGCACTTCACCAAGTCCAACTACCAGACCAAAGAGCAGATCACAAAACTGATGTGTCAGTCCTCAGACCCAGAGGAGGGCAAACAATGATGAGGTATCTGTGAGGGGAGTAGAGAGCACAATAACCAGAGTGTCCAGCTGCATGTTCACAAGGTCCCTGGCAGTGCCTGACAGAGCTCACAACAGGAAGAGGAGGAGCAAGACCTGGGGTGGATGGTTCAGGACCAGGGCTCCCACATATATTCCAGCTCAGGACCTTGCAAATTTGATGTTAGCAGAGGTTGTGGCCAGGGGTTGCTTGGCTTGAACAAAGTGTCTCATGGCTCATAGTGTATGCCTGTCTCCATCTGCACTCTTGCTGGTGCTTGTAAGTGTCAAGGCCAGGCCTGTTCACCTCCAAACCTTAGACCAAAAATCTAACTCTTTTCTTACAAGGTTGCCATGGATTTAAAGGAGAAACTTTATCAATACTCCCTCAGTCCAAGGGAGGTGTATCTTAGGAAAAAGAATTAAAACATGAAGCACATTCAACTCTTGGAAAACCAGGAGATAGTCTTGTCTTTGTCCATATGGGTCCAGTGCTAGAGAGCACTGCCCATTTCAAGGCTCCTGTGAGTGTCCTACTCTGTGCTTGTGGAATGGGAGTGGGATGTGTCCCATGCTAATATCATTTCTTATCAGCGCCTGTGATCTTTAAGGTTTATGTTACAGTCTCTTTCCCTGGACTCCATTGATCTCTCCAAGCACAGAAACTTGGAAGTTATAAGGTACTCAACTACACCATTGTGCTAATCTAAGGAAATACAAGAAGACAAGTTAGGAAGCTCTACACCAAGAACTCTAGATGTACAGTCTAGTCAAGTACACTAATAGAAGTATTGAGAGGGAATAGTTATTGAGAGGGAATAGTTATGAATTCCCCTATGTTACTGAAGGAAAATGATCTAGAGAACAGTATTTCAGGTGAAGTTCAAAGGTTCATAGTTCAGTGTTCTACTAAATACTTGATTGTGTATGATATTTTTGTTTTATTTCATGCTTCTTTAATAGCTAAGGATATTAAACATCTCATGATGTTCATTTACTTACCACGAATGTTTACTTTATGGTAAATTTTCTGTCCAGGTATTTGCCCACTGATGTATTAGGATTTTAGAGCATTTCTGGTTTATTTGAATGTTTTGTAATCTTCCTTTGTCATTTAATTTTACTTATTTCTCAATTTACAAAGGTTTTACATTTTGTCTACTATGTACATTTTAGAGCATTATGATTTATGTTGTACAAAATCTATTAAACAGAAGAAACGTGTTATGTAGGACTTGTTAAATATTTTTAAAAATTTAACTGTAATTTTGAGTCATTGTAGATGTATATTCAGTTATAAAAATAATACGGACAGATCATGAAACCATTTCCCAGTTTTCCTTAATGGTAATATTTTGCATAACAACTGTATGATATCACAACCAGAATGTCACCAGTGACACAGTCAAAATGCAGAACATTTCCATCACCACAGAGCCTTCAGGTTGCACTTCTGAATCTGCAACCTCTGCCTCTCACCTATAATCCCTCCCTTACCCTTAATAACTGCTAATCTGTTCTTATTTTCTATAATTTTTCAGTTCAATATTTACATAAATGGGATTCCATAGCATATGAACTTTTGAAGTTTTTTTTTTCACAAAGTGTGATTCTCAGTAGGAAAGCTTTTAGTCTTTCACCACTGACGCTTATGTTAGCTGACTTTTGTGGATACTCTTTCTTTAGTTGAGAAAGTTTGCTTCTATTCCTATTTTTCTAAGGGTTTTTTTTTCATAAGTATATGTTGAATTTTGTCAAATGCTTTTTCAGCATTGTTAGTACAATTGTATTGTCTTATTATAAGCTATTAATATTGCTTAATACATTGATTTTTGAATGTTGAATTGATATTTAACCATTAGAATAAGTATAACTTAGTCATGCAAAATTCTCATATATTGCTTAATTCTACACACTAACATATAAAAGGATTTTTCTATCCATATTCATGAGAGAGATTGTTTTATAGTTGTTGTTATGTTGTTAATTATCCTAAATTGTTTTATAACTTCTGTTTCCTTTTTTCTTCATTTTTAATGTATGGAAGTTAAGTTTTGATATCAGGTAATACTAGGTAATACTAGCTTCATAAAAATGTATTGGAAAATGTTCCTTTCACTTCTATTTTCTCTGAGATTGTATAGAATTTCTCTTAAATCATTACATATTTGGGAGAATTCTCAGAGAACTCATACAGTTTTGGAAAATTCCTTTTTAGTGATCTTTAAATAATGAACTCAATATTTTAGCACTTATAAGTCTATTCAAATGCTATTTTTCATATTGAGTTTATTAGTGTGTATTTTCATTGAAGTGATCCATTTTTTCTGACTTGCAAATTAATGTGTAAAAAACTATTCACAGTATTTACTATTATTTATCACTTTGACATCTGCAGTTGTAATAACAATGTCCCCATTTAATTTCTGGTATAACTAAGTTCTTTCCTTTTGCTTTGACAGTCTTGTTTCAGGTTTGTTAATTTTATTGATCTTTTTCAAAGATCCTGGTCTTTGTTTTATCCTCTGTTGTTTGCCACGAAATCAATTTCATTGATTTATGTTCTTTCTTCTTATTGCTTGTTTTTGGTGTATTTTTCTTTCTTTTCTAGGTTCTTGAGAGGGGATATTAGATTATTAATTTGAGACTTCTTTTTCAGTTCATGTAGTTACTGCTATGAATTTCCTTGTCAGTTATGTTTTAGATGTGTCCCACAAATATTTAAATTGTGTTTTCATCTTCATTCAGTTCAATATGGTTTTAAAACATCCTGTGAGACTTATTCTTTCACTGTGAGTTATATAAATTCCTGTTCTGTTTTCAAGAGTTTGAAGATACTCCAGTTATCACTCTGCTGCTGAATTTTAATTTTACTTGTGGGAAGTCTTTAGTCATTATTTCTTCAACTGCTTTTTTAATCTCTTTCTCTTTCCCTTCTTTTTCCAAGACTATAATGACATCAGTCATTGATATGTGACAGACTCTGCTCACATTTCTCTCCATTTGATTTCACGCTGTTGTTTAGAATGAGTAACTCCTATGGTTCTATCTCCCTGTATGCTAATTATTTTTTCTCTTTTCTTTCCCACTGTTGAACCCATCCACTGATCTTTTCATCTCAGTTATTATATTTTTCAGATCTAATATTTCCATTAATTTTTCTTTGTATCTTCCTCAAAATTTTTGCTTCTTTCATTTGTTTCAACTATTTTGGTAATCACTTGTGGTTGAATTTTTATCTACCAGATAATTCCAACATTCTTGCTATCCCACTGTTGGCATCTCTTGATTATTTTTGTCATTCAGTTTGAGATCTTTCTTACTCATTGTACAACAAATAATTTTAATTGTAGCCTGGGATTTTGTATTCTGGAACTGAGGTCCTTATTTTAACATTCTGCTTCAGATGGTTTTTTGGCCTTTTATGACATTGCTCAGCAGATGGAGATGGGGAATCACTTTGTTACTGCCAGATGAATTTAGAAGTTCAGCTTCCCCACTTAGCCTGATTTGCACCTAAGGAGGAAGGCTCCTCATTACTGCTTGGCATGGTTCATATCTTATTCCTCACATGTTCTCCACTGGCATTGTAGTGGGAGAGGTCTCATTACTGAAGAGCAATACTGATTCTGCACTAGGCTTCTTCTGATACCAACTAGTAATGAAGGAGTATCCCATTAGTGCCAGGTATGTGTTGAAGTCCAGTCTCTCCATGCGATCCCCACTAACACTGCCTGGGACCTCTTTACTTCTCTGTGGGAATTCAGTTGTAGCTCTCTTCTTAGCTACACCTGACATTACCCCTGCAGGTTTGCTGGAGTACCTTTGCTGCAATCTCTTCCAAAGCAGTGCAATGTGACCCAAAACCTACCCCTCCCAAGGAAAGCCCCATCTTCTAGTCTTTCAGCCTGGAGGGCTCCTTCTTGCTGTCTGTGCATTTCCCTTGTGCAGTTCCCTAACACGACTGACACTGGATGCTTTCCATTGTGTTTTCTCACTGCTTCTTCTGAATAAAGATAACAACGTTTGTAATTGTCCTGGATTCTGATACTTCATTAATGTTTTTGATGAATTCTAAGACCTTCTGAATTGATTTTTTTAAGTCAACTATTTCATAAGCAAATAATAATTCCAGACATTATACCTATTATTTCAATTATAGGATTTATTACACTGCCTAGAACTTATTGTGACACAGGACTGTCTCAAATCTTTTTGTTTTGATTTCCTATATAGGTCTCTAGTTTCCATATCAGCAACTTCTGTCTCATACTTATCATCTCTTCTCTTTTTGCTCCGTATTCAGAAAAGTATCTCATTTCTTATGGATTTGTTTACTTTTACTGATTTCACTGACAAATTTTTTCAGGACAAATACCTCAAGAATATTTTCAAGTATTTTATCAGTCAACTTTTCCTTGTACCTAAGAGGAGCAAGTTAGGAAGGGGGAAGTTTTATCTCACCTTACACTGTTGGAGACACACACTGCAAGAAGGGTTGGCCCCATTGGGTGAGGCTGATCACATGGCAAGCCAGGAAGAAGAAAGCCACAGAGAGCACAGTTAACTTACGTATCCAACCCTGTCACAAGTCACATCTTCTGAGGGCTAGCCCCCAGTGACCTACGGACTTCCCTGTAGGCCCACTTCCTGTAGGCCCACTCGCAGGAACCATAGTTAAAGTCTGCACCCTTAATTCATTAACATTAACCCATTAATCATTAAAATAAAACTTTGGGGTTTAAATATCTTCCTGAGTTTGGGGAGCCAAATCTTGTTCAACCCATACTTTCCTACCTGCATTTGTTTTGTGCGTAGGTAAAGAAAACTCTAGGATCTTTATCCAATTCTTTGGGGGCTACAATTAATAAAATTCTCATTTTTATTATTTCTTCTATGAAATTCCTTTTTAATATATCTTTATTGTCTTTCAAAAGAAATTTTAAAATGGCATTTTTGATATGAGTGGCATGCTACCATTTAATTTAATTTTTTAATTTTTGTTAATACAAACAGAAGAGATTCATGTATTTCATAGGTTCAATTCTAAGAAGATAGCCATAGTTCCCTCCCTCCCTCATTCTCTCACTTAATCCCCCTCCTTTTGTTCTCTTCCTTCTTTAAGTTTTTCAAGAGCATAATTTCTTTTTTTTGTTATATCATTTTTTATTAAACTTTTATTTAATGAATATAAATTTCCAAAGTATAGCTTATGGGTTACAATGGCTTCCCCCCTCCCATAACTTCCCTCCCGCCCGCAACCCTCCCCTTTTCCGCTCCCTTTCCCCTTCCATTCATGTAAAGATTCATTTTCAATTCTCTTTGTATACAGAAGATCAGTTTAGTATATATTAGGTAAAGATTTCAACATTTTGCCCATATAGCAACATAAAGTGAAAAAACTACCATTGGATTACTAATTATAGCATTAAATAGCAATGCACAGCACATTAAAGACAGAGATCCTACATAATTTTTTTCAAATTAATTAATTTTCTATGCCATTTCCATTTTAACACCAGGTTGTTTTTTTTTTTTTCATTTCCAATTCTCTTTATATACAGAAGATCACTTCAGTATATAATTAGTAAAGACCTCATCAGTTTGTTCCCACACAGAAACGCAAAGTATAAAAATACTGTTTCAGTACTAGTTATAGCATCACTTCGCTTTAGACGACACATTAGGGACAGATCCCACATGGGGTGTAAGTACACAGTGACTCCTGTTGCTGATTTAACAATTTGGCACTCCTGTTCATGGCGTCAGTAATCTCCCTAGGCTCTAGTCATGAGTTGCCAGGGCTATGGAAGCCTTTAGAGTTCGCTGACTTTGATCTTATTCCGATAGGGTCATAGTCAAAGTGAAAGTCCTCTCCTCCCTTCGGAGAAGGGTACCTCCTTCTTTGATGGCCCCGTTCTTTCCACTGGGATCTCACTCACAGAGATCATTCATTTAGGTCTTTTTTTTTTCCATGATATCTTGGCTTTCCATGCCTGCTATACTCTCATGGGCTCTTCAGCCAGATCTGAATGCCTTGAGGGCTGATTCTGAGGCCAGAGTGTTGTTTAGGACATCTGCCATTCTATGAGTCTGCTGTGTATCCCACTTCCCATGTTGGATCTTTCTCTCCCTTTTTGATTCTATCAGTTAGTATTAGCAGATACTTGTCTTGTTTGTGTGATCTCTTTGACTCTTAGACCTATCAGAGCTATCAATTGTGAGCTGAAATTGATCACTTGGACTAGTGCGATGGCATTGGTACATGCCATCTTGATGGGATTGTGTTGGAATCCCCTGGCACATTTCTAACTCCACCATTTGCGGCCAGTCCGATTGAGCATGTTCCAAATTGTTCATCTCCTCCCTCTCTTTTTCCACTCTTAGATTTAACAGGGATCACTTTTCAGTTAAAATTTAAACACCTAAGAATAATTGTGTGTTAATTACTGAGTTCAACCAATAGTACTAGAACCACAACAACAACAAATACTAAAAAGGATAAAGTATTACATTGTACATCTAAAGTCAGGACAAGAGCTGATCAGTTCATTGTTGCTTATAGTGTCCATTTCACTTAACAGGTTTCCCCTTTGGCGCTCAGTTGTCACCGATCAGGGAAAACAAATGATATTTTTCTCTTTGGGACTGGCTTAATTCACTCAGCATGATGTTTTCCAGATTGCTCCATCTTGTTGCAAATGACTGGGTTTCGTTGTTTCTTACTGCTGTATAGTATTCTATGGAGTACATGTCCCATAATTTCTTTATCCAGTCTACTGTTGATGGGCATTTGGGTTGGTTCCAGGTCTTAGCTATTGTGAATTGAGCTGCAATAAACATTAATGTGCAGATGGCTTTTTTATTAGCCAAATTAATTTCCTTTGGGTAAATTCCAAGGAGTGGGATGGCTGGGTTGTATGGTAGGGTTATGTTCAGGTTTCTGGGGAATCTCCAGACAGACTTCCATAGTGGCTTAACCAGTTTGCATTCCCACCAACAGTGGGTTAGTGTCCCTTTTTCCCAACATCCTCTCCAGCATCTGTTGTTGGTAGATTTCTGAATGTGAGCCATTCTCACCGGGGTGAGATGGAACCTCATTGTGGTTTTGATTTGCATTTCTCTGATTGCTAGTGATCTTGAACATTTTTTCATGTGTCTGTTGGCCATTTGGATTTCCTCTTTCGAAAAATGTCTCTTGAGGTCCTTGGCCCATCTCTTAAGTGGGTTGTTTGTTTTTTTGTTGTGGGTTTTCTTGATTTCTTTGTAGATTCTGGTTATCAATCCTTTATCTGTAGTATAGTTTGCGAATATTTTTTCCCATTCTGTTGGTTGCCTCTTCACTTTCCTGACTGTTTCTTTTGAAGTACAGAAACTTCTCAATTTGATGCAATCCCAAATGTTAATTTTGGCTTTGACTGCCTGTGCTGTTGGAGTATTTTCCAGGAAGTCTTTGCCTGTGCCTATATCTTGCAGGGTTTCTCCAATGCTCTCTAATAATTTGATGGTTTCGGGTCGTAGATTTAAGTCTTTAATCCATGTTGAGTGAATTTTTGTGTAAGGTGATAGGTATGGGTCTTGCTTCAAGCTTCTGCATGTGGAAATCCAATTTTCCCAGCACCATTTATTGAATAGACTGTCCTTATTCCAGGGATTAGATTTGGATCTTTGGTCAAATATAAGTTGGCTGTAGATGTTTGGATTGATTTCTGGTGTTTCTATTCTGTTCCATTGGTCTATCCATCTGTTTCTGTACCAGTACCATGCTGTTTTGATAACAACTGCCCTGTAGTATGTCCTGAAATCTGGTATTGTGATGCCTCCGGCTTTGTTTTTGTTGTACAGGATTGCTTTGGCTATTCGAGGTCTTCTGTGTCTCCATATGAATTTCAGCATCATTTTTTCCAGATCTGAGAAGAAGGTCTTGGGGCTCTTGATGGGTATTGCATTGAATGTATAAATTGCTTTTGGGAGAATAGACATTTTGATGATATTGATTCTTCCAATCCATGAGCATGGAAGATTTCTCCATTTTTTGGTATCCTCTTCTATTTCTTTCTGTAAGGTTTTGTAGTTTTCATCGTAGAGATCTTTAACGTCTTTGGTTAAGTTTATTCCAAGGTATTTGATTGTCTTTGTAGCTATTGTGAATGGGATTGATTTTAGAAGTTCTTCCTCAGCCGTGGCATTGCTTGTGTATACAAAGGCTGTTGATTTTTGTGCATTGATTTTATATCCTGCTACTTTGCCAAACTCTTCGATGAGTTCCAGCAGTCTCTTAGTAGAGTTCTTGGGTCCCCTAAATAAAGAATCATATCATCTGCAAAGAGGGATAGTTTGAGTTCGTCCTTCCCGATTTGTATCCCTTTAATTTCTTTTTCTTGCCTAATAGCTCTGGCCAAAACTTCCAGAACTATATTGAATAGCAGTGGTGAGAGAGGGCATCCCTGTCTGGTACCAGATTTCAGCGGAAATGCTTCAACAACACATCAGAAAGATCATCCACCCAGACCAAGTGGGATTCATCCCCGGTATGCAGGGATGGTTCAACATTCGCAAAACAATCAACGTAATACACTACATTAACAGACTGCAGAAGAAAAACCATATGATTCTCTCAATAGACGCAGAGAAAGCATTTGATAAAATACAACACCCTTTCATGATGAAAACTCTAAGCAAACTGGGTATGGAAGGAACATTCCTTAATACAATCAAAGCAATATATGAAAAACCCATGGCCAACATCCTATTGAATGGGGAAAAGTTGGAAGCATTTCCAAAGTTGGAAGCAAGAGCATAATTTCAGTCCACTATATAATCACACACTTAATGCACCACTAACCATAATATTCAGCATGTAAAATGTAGAAAGACCACAGTTCCACAGGAGTATAAGCAAGGGCTTATAACGACAATCAAATCTCAAAATGTCCATTTCATTCTTACACATTTTTGTATTCTATATTAACTACTATGTGTCAGAGAAAATATATGATATTTGAACACAGGCATCTTTGTACCAAATGCTGATGATCCTATCTAATAACTTTGACTCTCTGTGTGAACTTTAGTACACAGCTCCCTGGACTCAGTTTCATCATATTTAAAATACAGTGGGGAGCCGGTGCTGTGGGGTAATGGATAAAGCTGACACCTGCAGTGCTGGCATTCTATATGGGTGCTGATTAAGTCCCAGCTGCTCCACTTCTGATTCAGCTCTCTGCTATGGCCTGGGAAAGCAGTAGAAGATGGCCCAAGTCCTTGGGCCTCTGCGTCCATGTGGGAAACCCAGAAGAAGCTCCTGGCTCCTGATCGGTACATCTCCAGCCACTGCGGCCAATCGGGATTGAACTGGCCGGTACAAGACCTCTCTCTCTCTCTCTCTCTCTCTCTCTCTCTCTCTCTCTCTCTGCCTCTGCCTGTTTACTCTGCCTTTCAAATAAACAATTAAACATTTATAAAACAAAGCACAGTGGGATGATTGAACCAAAATTACTTATAAGGTTTTTCCTCTGCTATTAACATTTTGATTATATTTTGTACAAATTAGGATGTCTAAGTTGTAAGGCAGATATAATGAAATTTAACTACTGAAGATTAGTTTTTAAATACATGCAGCTCAGGGCTGGTGCTGTGACATAGTGGGTTATCACCCTGGCCTAAAGTGCCGGGATCCCACACGGGCGCCTGTTCAGGACCTGGCTGCTCCACTTCCAATCCAGCTCTCTACTATGGTCTGGGAAGGCAATGGAGGATGGCCCAAGTCCTTGGGTCCCTGCACTCACGTGGGAGACCTGGAGGAAGCTCCTGTCTCCTGGCTTTGGATTGGTGCGGCTCCAGCCATTGTGGCCAACTGGGGAGTGAACCATCAGATGGAAGACTTCTCTCTCTCTCTCTCTCTCTCTCTCTCTCTCTCTCTCTGCTTTGCCTCTTTTTGTGTAACTCTTTCAAAGAAATAAATATTTTAAAAAATACGTACATGCATGCATGCATACATACATACATACATACATGTAGCTCAAACCCAGGCAACTGATTGACTACCAAAAGCTCCACTCAAAACTAAATATCTGGGTATGGTGCCACAATTCTGACATCACTATACATATAAACTAGAATTGAACAATTATATTAAGAGATAGAGGGTGGAAAAGTCTAGGTTTATTGCAATGGGGTGGAAGTTTATAGAGAAGCAAAGGAAGGAGAACAGAATCACCCATGTGGAAATAGATTAAGATTAAAAACACCATAATAAACATATGCTTAGCTTCACAAAGATACTGATAGCTGTATATGGAAGAATAGAAATGTGTAAATGCACCTTAAAAACCTTATGGAAAATTTTAATGAAAAATGTTTATTTTGGTACAATAGCATTTTGAAATCCATGCATACTTTTCCCATATATGCATTTTTCATTAAATCTTTGAAATATCTTCATATCTTCATCCATACACAGCTTATAAGCACACATATGTTTTCTCACTTTGTCAACTGGGATAACCTAGAAGTAACAGCACTCTAGAAAAATGAACATTTCTGGACCCAAGATTTGTTTTTTTTTTTTTTTTTGACAGGCAGAGTGAATAGTGAGAGAGAGAGAGAGAGAGAGAGAGAGAGAAAGGTCTTCCTTTTTGCCATTGGTTCACCCTCCAATGGCCGCTGCAGCCGGCGCATTGTGCTGATCCGAAGCCAGAAGCCAGGTGCTTCTCCTGGTCTCCCATGTGGGTGCAGGGCCCAAGGACTTGGGCCATTCCTCCACTGCCTTCCCGGGCCATAGCGGAGAGCTAGCCTGGAAGAGGGGCAACTGGGATAGAATCCGGCACCCCAACCAGGACTAGAACCCAGTGTGCTGGCGCCACAAGGCAGAGGATTAGCCTGTTAAGCCACAGCGCCAGCCAAGATTTGGTTTTAAATACAATTATTCCATAAGCCCAGTCATGACTCCTTGGGAAAAAATGGCTTATTCTAAGACTAGGGAAGAAAACATCTACAATGAACGTGGACCATCATTAGGACCAAAATATAAGGAAGTAAGTAAACACAAATTGAGGAATTTCTCAAGAATAGAGATTGATCAAAAGGACAACAATATGAGTCCATATTGAAATAAATGAATTATTGAATAAATTAATAATAGGAGGAGACAGACAAATCTCCCATATAGAAGTTCAAATATTCTACACAGGTGTTCTACCCTCCAGTGAGTGTATAAACTTCCCTAGTCCTTAAGTAAGAGCTGTGAGTAGTGATTTACTTCCCAAGAAAAACAGTAGGAAATGCAGAAAAGAGATAACTGTAGAAAGGAGAAATATGGCAAACACTATCTTAGCTACATGATCCAGGTCAATGTTCATCAGTGATAAGTCATGCTGTCAAAAGGTACCTTTGACATGATGGATGAGAGGAATATGAAAACACACTCACAGTCTAGTCACAAGAAAAAATAAGAAAAAATTTATATCAATGAAAATTCTACAAAGTAGCTGATTATTAGTCCTCAAAGCTTTCAAAAACATCAAAAAGAAAGGATGAGAAATATCACAGCCAAGTGCCATCTAAGGTGATATTACAAAGAATGTAATATGGTGTTCTGTGTGGTATCCTGGAGCAGAAACAAGAACCTTTGGTAGAAACTAAGAAGATATGAATAAAATGTGGACTTTAGTTAACAATAATGTTCTGATATTACTTCATTAATTGTTATTAATGTGCCACACCATGTAATATGTCAATAGTAAAGAAAACTGACTGTGGCACTTATGGGAATTCTGTGGATTATCCTACAGATCTTTCCTGTGAATCTAAATCTGCCCCAAAATAAAAATATTTGCATTATAAATGAGCGGAAGGAAGGAAAAACAAAGTGTAGGAAACAAGTATCAAGAAATTTATGTAGAGGCAAGTATTTGTTTAAGATGTCACTTGGGGGCAATTAAAACTATTTTTCCAATAAAATAATTGCTCTAATCCATCCCAGGGAAATATTAAAAGTAAGGGTGGTTAGAGTTGCCTATAGATCCATTAAAATTATTAATTAGTTTTGCACAGCCATGACCAAAAAGCACAGAAATAACTGACTCATATTATGAAATCAACACAGAGGATATGAACAATTTTGTATAATTTTGTTGGCTTGATTAATAAAAGATATAGTATGAATTCCCTCTTGACATGGAATCATCATAAAACTGCCTTTGTCATATAATTGTTCATTGATTTTCATAATGTAGAGAAATGATACAACTTATTCCTTTGGCAAATATTTCCCAATAACCTGATGCTGTTTTGTTTTTTAAAAATAATTTTTCAAGACATTTTAAATGCTTAATGATTGTTTTTTGTCTACTGAAATGAAAGTTACTTTTCTTTTTTTAAATTTTTTTGACAGGCAGAGTGGACAGTGAGAGAGAGAGACAGAGAGAAAGGTCTTCCTTTTGCCATTGATTCACCCTCCAATGGCCGCTGTGGCCAGTGCATCACACTGATCTGAAGCTAGGAGCCAGGTGCCTCTCCTGGTCTCCCATGCGGGTACAGGGCCCAAGCACTTGGGCCATCCTCCATGGCACTCCTGGGCCACAGCAGAGAGCTGGCCTGGAAGAAGGGCAACCGGGACAGAATCCAGCACCCCGACCAGGACTAGAACTTGGTGTGCCAGCACCGCAGGCAGAGGATTAGCCTATTGAGCTGCAGCACTGGCCAGTTACTTTTTTTTTATTAAACTTTTATTTAATGAATATAAATTTCCAAAGTATAGCTTAATAAATATATTTGTTATCAAAATTAAATATGTAGAGGTAAAGAAAAATGAAAAAACTAATTTGACTTTTATAGAACAAATTAATTAATTAATCAATTTGAAAGGCAGAGAGCTGAGGGAGGACGGTGGCCCTCGAGGCTCCTCTCAGACAACTTGGTGGCGATGTCCACAAGCCAGGTGAGTGCCTTGTTGGCAGTGGCAGGGCCTCATGCGGTAGAATGGCCTGGGCTTCAGCCTCCCTCCAGTTCCAGCGCGAGAGGCGGAGGCTCCAGGGCTTCTCTCTGCCCCTCTGCCTGAGCCTGGGGAGGCCAGGCAGCTCAGGCGGTTGGAGGGGGCCCGCTGCCTCAGAATGGGAATTCTCTTCACCAAGATATGGATACTGTTCAATCAGCAGAAGCACAAAGTTATAATTGTCGGGCTGGATAATGCAGGGAAAACTACCATCCTTTACCAGTTTTCTATGAATGAAATTGCACATACAGCCCCTACAATAGGAAGTAATGCAGAAGAGACAGTGATTAATAATGCATATTTCCTAATGTGGGATATTGGCGGCCAAGAATCTCTCCATTCTTCCTGGGACACTTACTACACTAACATAGAATTTGTAGTAGTTGTTGTGGATAGTACAGAGAGAAGATTTCTGTAACTAGAGGAGAACTCTAAAGTGTTAGCACATGAGGACTTAAGAAAAGCTGATTGCTGATTTTTGCTAATAAACAACATGTTAAAGAATGCATGACTGTAGCAGAAATCTCTCAGTTTTTGTAGGTGACTTCCATCAAAGATCACCAGTGGCACATCCAGGCCTGCTGTGCTCTTAAAGGAGAGGGATTCTGTCAAGGACTTGAATGGATGACGTCACGATTTAAGATTAGATGATTTCTACTGACCTATTCTTACAGACTCTGTGTAAACAGTGTGCTGGACTTTACCTGGAAGCTGCAAAATTTAGTGGTTTAGATCTACTTATAATAAACTGATTTAAACTTCTTCTGTAAGAAGAAAAATTCAGATCATTTGTTTGAAAACAAAGATGAAGTCTCACCTTCCAATTTACTTTCTTATTTTTCCTTCCAAAGTAAGTTACGAAAGCTGTGATTGACGTTTTTCTCATAATTAAGGACATTGTGTAGCCTGTGGTAAGTTCAAAGGAAGAGGAATGCATTTTGAACTTCTAAGAGCTTTAGTATCAGTATAACCCTCCCTTGCTGAATGTTGTTATTTTCTTGTTCCATTAGGTCAAACTACAAATCACAGATACAAGATTTCCAATATTTTAATACATAACATTACTTATGAAAAATATTTTGTGTATGTATTGTGTATATACCTCAAGTCAATTTAATGGCTTTTGTTTATGTGCTAAGGAAAAGCAAGTAACACAAAAATTAATAATATCCTTGTTTATAAACCTAATGAGATGAGCATTGGCATTGGTGGTAAGTGCCATTTTGTATGCTTCCTCTTTTTTCTCTGTATTGTACTAACCAGTCCCCAAATCATGGAGCTGCTCTTAAAAAAAAAAGGAAAAGGAAAAGTCAAAAGCTTGAGAACTGTGTACCTCTTTTTTTTTGCCCAATCCCACATATGAAAACATATAATCCAATTAAGTGGAATATGTTATCAAATTCTTGGTTTAGGATTACTAATGGACAGAACTGTACAATGAGCAGTTACCAGATTATTCTTTTTGTTGATAATTATGCCATCTAAATTGCTAACCAAATTATTCATGAATCAGTAAAATTGTGATAAAATACTATCAAATTTTTTGTGTTAATTGATTACTACTAAGAAACATGTCTAACCAGAAAAGTAATGCTCTGTAAATATTATTAAATAATTTAGCTATAGTCTTTTTTAAGTATTAAATTATATTTGAAGCAGTTAAATTAATTTGAGAGTTAAGAGTAAAGATATTTTCAATCAACAGCATTAGTTAATTTGCAAGTTTCTTGTTATTTTAGGAAATGGAATAATTTGAGTTTTTTTGTTTTTGTAATTTTCTTGTATCTTCCACATAAATGTGTTATTTGACAATTAAAAAATGTAAATGTTTTTGGAATGCTTTTAAGAATTTGGTTTGGCTGGCGCTGTGGCTCAATAGGCTAATCCTCCGCCTGCGGTGCCAACACACCGGGTTCTAGTCCTGGCCGGGGCACTGGATTCTGTCCTGGTTGCTCCTCTTCCAGGCCAGCTCTCTGGTATGCCCTGGGAGTGCAGTGGAGGAAGGCCCAAGTGCTTGGGCCCTGCACCCGCATGGGAGACCAGGAGAAGCACCTGGCTCCTGGCTTTGGATCAGCATGATGTGCCGGCCGCAGTGCGCCGGCCGCGGCAGCCATTGGAAGGTGAACCAATGGCAAAGGAAGACCTTTCTCTCTGTCTCTCTGACTGTCCACTCTTCCTGTCAAAAAATAAAAAAATAAATAAAATAATTTGGTTTAAAAATTGATTGACATGATGTGTTATTTGTACTAGGAAATAACTACTAGGAAATAACTTGACTCAAAATACCTTCTGTGTTTGCTTAGGTTATTTTCTTTGATATCTAAAAGTTGATGTTTTTCAGTTTCAACTGTAGGCAAACATCTGAAATGTGTTAAATCATATTCTCAGATACTCTATTTAAGTATCTTTCATGTCCTGAAAATCTGAAGATTAATCTGAACTGTGAGTTTTTAGATTTAGAATATTCAAGGAAAAAATAACTTCTTTTAGACTGATGTTTTAAATTTCCTAAAGGTTTTGGTGAGGAATAATACTAAATACTATAAACATTGAGAAAACTTTGAAAGTTCTTTTCTACCGAATATAAAATACTCAATTTCTAATTCCAACTCAGACATGAAAGCTCAGTATTTAACATTGGATGTTTTGTGTTTTATAATATGTTCAAAATACAATTAAAACTTTTAGTATTTGTTAACATACTTTTACAAATGTACATCCTAAATTACTAAGCTTTGTTCATATGTTCTCATATTTTCTCAAATAATTACAATGTGTTATTTGTAAATTAAAGATCCCCCCCCCCCGAAAAAGAAAGGCAGAGTTCTAGATACAGAGGAAGAGGTAGAAAGATATCTCCCATCTCTGGTTCACTTTCCAAATGACTCCAATAGCCAGCTCTGAGATAAGCCAAGAACTGCATATGAGTCTCCTACATGGGTGGCAGGTACTCAGATACTTGAGCTTCCCTTGTGCCTTAGAGGAGAGCTGGATTGGAAGTTGAGTAGCTGGGACTGTATCACTCTGATGTTGGTTGTGGCATTAAAGGGACAACTTAACCCTCTGTACCACAATGCAAGCCCCATCATATTAACTTTGACAAAGGTTCAAATTTTGTGTATGGTAAGAGTAGCAAGTTTGTTCATCACAGGGAGGGCAGGAGGCAGGGAAAGAGAGATAAGAAGAGAGAAGAACTGAGGGAAAGAAAGAAGCAGAGAAAGAAGGAAGGGGAAAAGGAAGATGGAGGTGGGTAGGGACAGGGCAAAACTGAATTAGGTATACATGGCAAAAATAGTGCCACATAAGAAACAGTAAAATAGGGCTTGATTTGCAATAAAATCTGATGCAAGCCAGTTTCAAATCAGGGCAAGAGCCAATTAGCACCAAAGTAGAAGCAAAAGAGAATGCTAGGTTTTATGCGTGGTTTAGGAAGTTGCTCAGATCTTTTGAATTTTGTTGACTTTTTTTTGTGTGTGTGGAGGAAGGACAGCAACAAATATTTCAGAAACTAAAAAGGCCACTAGGAGTGAAGGAGGTTTGTGGCAAGCTAAAGTTACAGCACTGCCTAATTAGATCTTTTATTCCAACCAGAGCAGTTCATAAATCTGGAGATCGGTCCTGTTCTTCACACTGCACTTCAAGGATTAGAAAGACATCAGAGCCACAGCGTTGGAATTGTCCTGTATCTTGTCTGGATGAGGACTGGAAAGTCATTTGGGATCCTGCCAAACATTGTATGCGGAATTCAAAACAAAGTAAAATCCAGGGAGAGAGAGAGAGAGAGAAAGAGAGAGAGAGAGAGAGAGAGAGAGAGAGAGAGAGAGTCACTTTGCCCAAGGAAGACAGACAAATTAAAAGAATCAGGAAGAGTCAGGCTAGAAGCTACTAACTTGTACCCCGTGAAAAATTGATTTCTCATCACATCCTTAAAGACACTGGTTGGACAATTTACCATAGTTGTGCTGAAAAAAAAAACAAAAGAAGGACAGGTTGTACAAGGTGGGCTTGGAAGAAATTAAGGAAATATAGACTTTAATATATTCTGTCATGAAATCCTAGAGTTTGGTTGGGATGAAGGAAAACAAATTGTGAGCTGCAATAAATGAAAGAAAGTGAATTAAAGGATTGATTGCTATTTGGCACTGGTTGATTTTAGCCAAATCACACACATGTATTACCAACATGGCACTCTTCTACCAGAATCTGCTCATTGCTCTATTATTTATATTGGAACACATTGAGAACTGTTTTTGTAGTATGCTAAAGGGTTTTTGCCATCTTTGATGAGCACAGTTCCAGTTAGTTTCTCTTAAAATTCGAAGGGGAAAAAAGTAAGATTTGAATAAATAACTTCTTCTGAGTTGATAGCAAGTGTCAGTATTGATGATCTATATGCATCTTGAAAGTATGAAAGAGTATTCTGAAAAGGTTTATCACTCTGAAACTTTCAGCCAAACAAAAATCTGAGTTCTGCCATTAGGAGACTAATTTTCATGGTGGTTTTTGAAAAAATATTTATTAATTTATTAGAAAGGCAGAGTTACAGAGAGAAAGAGAGACAGCATGAGAGAGAGAGAGAGAGATCTTCCATACGCTGATTCATTTTGCAAATGGATGCAACAGCTGGGGGTAGGCCAGGCTGAAGCTAGGAGCCAGGAGCTTTATCCTGGTCTCCCACATGCATGACAGTGGCCCAAATACATGGGACATCTACTCCCGCTTTTCCGGGCTTATTAGCAGAGAGCTGGATTGGGAGTGGAGCAGCTGGGACTCAAACTGGCACTTGTATGGGATGCTGGATTTGGAAAGCAGCAGCTTAATACACTGTGCCAAAATGCAGGCCCCTCTCATGCTGATTTTAAACTGAAAAGATAGGAAAGGTTGCTGTGCTCTTCAGCATCACTTGGCTCCAAACATTATCTAGGCATGAAGTATGAAATCGTCACTTGATGTGATCTGAAACAAAGTTCCTATTTTCTGGACTGTTAAGGGATTACTGGGTCCTACATGGTATCCATCCATGCAGACACCAACACAGTTTTCAATAACATCAGAAGAAACCAGGAAAGGTATTTGGTCAAGAATTCCAACAAATCCAACCTAAGGCTTTAAACTATACCGATTCCCTGTGTTTTGTAAGTGATTGTTTCCAACACAATTTTCATTGTCCCTGGTTCTAATAGCAAAGAGAAGGGAAAATTGAATAGGAAGGAGGAAATACTACATCACTCTGTGGGAACATTTCTGAAGGGCTCCCAAAGAGTTGGAATCCAAAGATGCTATTCCCATGATCTGCCAAGTTACCTGGAAACAGATGTTCCATGTAGCCATAGTAGTGGTTGAAAATAAGTGGGGGTGGGGAGGATGAAGAAACACTAACACATCCCTTCTCCTTCAGTCTCATTTTTCCCCTTAAACAAAAGCTCAATTTGCTATTTGGCTCGAGGAGGAAAAGAGGACAGAGGAAGTCACAATGTATTTCCATTTCTTGCCCAGTTTCCAGTTCATGTCAGTAGAACTGAACCTTGAATGGCCTAGCAGCATCCCTACAGAGGTCTGCTTGGCAGAGAGAGGGAAGGGGCCAATGTTGGAGGACAGTAATCTGTAGCTTTAGGTCCACAAACTGTCAAATGCCTCTGACTTCTGACAGCCCTGCAATGGAGATTGCACTATAAAGAAAACTCCACTTTCCAGCAAAAGACAAGAATTATATGTAGAACAGCATCAGAAAGTGCATTGGTCAATGGCCAGGTGGGCTACAGGAATTTATCTCTAACAAAGCAAATGACTCAGACAGTGGGTGGTCCAAGTCCATGAACACAGCAACTTCTCCATGACTGAAAATGCTGCAACTCATGGGTTATTGGTGCAGTTTTATGGAAATATCCTTTAATGATGACCTGGTTTATGAGCAATGACCACTGAAACATGAGAGCACTTGTCTCTACTAGATTTTGGATTGTGGGCCGGAGCCGTGGCTCTCTAGGCTAACCCTCCGCCTGTGGCACCAGCACCCCAGGTCCTCATCCCAGTTGGGGTGCCGGTTCTGTCCCAGTTCTCCTCTTCCAGTCCAGCTCTCTGCTGTGGCCCGGGAGTGCAGTGGAGGATGGCCCAAGTCCTTGGGCCCTGCACCCGCATGGGAGACCAGGAGGAAGCACCTGGCTCCTGGCTTCGGATCGGCGCAGTGTGCCAGCCACAATGCACCGGCCATAGCAGCCATTTGGAGGGTGAACCAATGGAAAAAGGAAGACCTTTCTTTCTGTCTCTCTGTCTCTCTCACTGTCTAACTCTGCCTGTCAAAAAATAAAAATAAAAAAATACATTTTGGATCGCATTACAATGCAAAATAATTTCATTGCCAAAACTCATCAACTTTTAGACGATGAGTTTCTGAATCACAAGGTACTGAAGAGAATTGCCTGTGGTACAATCAGTTATTTTTAAGAATAGCCAAGCAGGGAATTTGTATTTCTTTCTGGCTCTACTAGGCTTATTCATTCACCTTCAGTAGATGCAGTGATTGCACTAGAGTGCATACAAGTCCAGAAAGTTTTGAACAGATTGTCCCCCAGCCATCTATGTTCTCAAGTAAGAATTCAACCAAGTGTCTCCAGTGAATCAGAGATGTATGTAAGGGGAATAAATCCTGCAAAATTCCAGATAAATCTCTGGATGTAACTAGGGCTGTACCACAATCCAAATAGCCTCATCATAAGGCTTCATTTGTTATTCAGAGAAGCCTTGGAAGTCTTATGTGGGATAACATCTAGGAAGACCCTCTATTTCTGGATAATTCTGAGGCTTCCAAAGAACTTTGATTCTACAGTGATATGGAAACTCTGCTGTTGTCTGAATTCCCACAGAATGTCTTGGAATTCTGAGCCTTTTTAAAAATAGCACAGGACAAAGAGAAAAGCAAAGAAAGTAGTTTCTAAGAGGCTCAGAAATAAAGGAAAACTATAAGGAATTTTGAAAATTAATTACTTAAATCTCAGTTCAATAGAAATACATAGAAGGAAAGTTGCATGGAATATGGTTCAAATGAACCTCAGGTGGGAATACAAAAGGCTACATAAATACAGATGAATGAGACTGCAGCTCTGTGGCTGCAAGTACAGGTACAGAAATCACACAGATCTTGTTTGGATCCTAGCCCTGTAAATTCTTGGATATGTAGCTTGAGGAATTTTACTTAAGCCTCTTTAGCTCAATTTCTTGGTTTATTAAAGAGAATTATAAGCCAATCTTACCGAGTGTCATAAGGTTTTTCAATGAGATGATGTACACATGCAACTTGGTACAAGCATGGAGGCAGAATAATTGCTCTATAAAATTTTAGTCAAATTTTTTTTGAAATGAATTTTTCAAGGAAAAAGAGGAGACAATTTACTTAGTGAAGAGTTGTAAGAAAGCAAGGTATAATAAATAGTTTGGAAAAATTTCAAAAAATATGGTGGTCAACTGAGTGCATTTCAAAAATTCACAGAGGGACTGGCACTGTGGCATAAGGGGTTAAGTTGCCCATGATGCCAACATCCCATCCCATATGGCTGTCAGTTCACTCCCGGCTGCTCCATTCCCATATAGCTCCCTGCTAATGTGCTTGGGAAAACAGCAGAAGATTAACCAAGTGTGTGGGCCTCTGCACCAACGTGGGAGACCTGGAAGAAGTTCCTGGCTCCTGGCTTTCACCAGGCCCAGCCTCAGACATTGTGGCCATTAGGAAAGTGAACCAGCAGATGGAAGATCTCTCTTTCTCTCTCTCTCCCTCTCTTCTAACTCTCAACTCTGCTTTTCAAACAAGTAAAATCTTTTATAAAAAGTTCATGAAAAGTGAGATATTTATTTTTGTGCTGATAATGTTTCAAATGCACACGCAGAAGGGTCTTCAAAACAAAAGCTGATGGAAATGCATATTATGAAAAATCTATGCATAGATTTTAAAACTTTTTGCACCAATAACAATTGCATTTTTTGTGAACTCTTTGAATAAGCCTTGCATTTTCTGGGGAAAAATCAATACACATAGTCTGAATGTGGGACAGATTATTGCTATTGTGATTGCCATAGAAAATCCAGTGAAGATCATCACTGCATAAGAGTGTAAATGATATTTACAAAGAGAAAATCATTTTGCTGAAAGCTATATGAAATTACCATCTTTCCTTAGGTTGTGGTTTTGAGCTACAGCCAATTCTAAGTTTCTCGGAATTTCACAAATTAACATGGCTCTGTTTCTTCTCTTTACATTTCTTGAAGTGCAGCTTTTGGTCATTTGACTACTTGCTAACATTCTATCAAATATATTTACATGAAAGAGGCCAAAGGTTAAATGATTTTGACTTGTTTGGTGAGCATAATGGCTACCCAGGGAAAGTGAAGATTTACAGCAACTTCTCCATCACAAAATACACAATAAAACAGGAAATTTAGCTCCTATATTCTAGTGATGTCTTTACACACTAGGCCTGCAATTTTTTCTGCCTCAAGTGCAACTAACCTTGTGTTGAACATTGTGCTGGCTACAGGAGACACAAAGGGAAATGTGCAGTAGTGGAAAAGGAATAAACAAATGTGGTGCCAGGTGTTTAAACGCAAATAAAAAATTCTAGCTGTAAAATAGACAAAAGAAGAGCTATGTAGATTGAGTAGTAAGAAAAGCCTTCCCTGAGGAGGTGACTTAATAGCAGAGATGTAAATGACAAGGAAAGGCCAACTGCCCCAAGACTGGAAGGAATTATATACTCTAGGCTGAAAGTACCAATATCCTGGACAGGAACCACCCTTGTGTACTTGAAAGACATGAAAGAAATGTGTCCAGAACATAATAGAAATAAGTAAGTTAAAGAAAAATTACTTCCTGGTTAACACTGTGTAATAGTTTATATTGATTAAGCAGTATGTTATTGTAATAATTGCAATTTCATAATATAAGAAATTTCCAATAGTTTCTTGCTATTCTTTCTGCTCCTCTTTTACGTTATGATTGTCATGTACTTTCCTACTACACCTTTATATGCACTATGATATTTTTTCTTTTTCTTTTTTTAAATATTTATTTATTTACTTGAGAGGTAGGGTTAGAGAGAGAGAGAGAGAGAGAGAGAGAGAGAGAGGTCTTCCATCCACTAGTTCACTCCCCAATTGGCCACAACGGTGGGAGTTTTGCCAAGCCAAAGCCAGGAGCCAGGAATTTCTTCTGGGTCATGCGGATGCAGGGGCCAAAGCACTTGGCTTTGGTCCATCTTTTGCTGCCTTTTCTAGCCATAGCAGAAAGCTGGATTGGAAGATGAGCAGCTGGGACTAGAAACGGTGCCCATATGGGATGCCGGTGCTGCAGGCAGAGGCTTAACCCACTGTGCCATAGTGCTGGCTGGCTCCAATATTTTTTCTTTAAAAATCAATTGTGCTTAAAATAATTTAGAAAGAGTCATGAAAAGAAAAATAAAATACCTTATGTAATTTACCACTTCTGAATTCTCCAGTTTTTTTATGGATCTGAATTTCTAAATGATACAATTTTTCTTCACACTGAAGAGTTTTACCATGTATGACATTGCAATCTTCTGTTTAAAAACCATTAGCAAACCAGGAATGGATGGGAATATCCTCAAACAGATAAAGGGTATTTTTAAAATGAGATAGGTAAATATCACACCTATTGGAAAAATCTGAATGCTTTGAGAGGTTGGGTGTAAGGAATGAATGTTAGTTCTTACCACTTCTATTCAACATTGTACTAGTTCTAACAAACTCAGGAAAGCAAGAAAATGATGTACATGTATACATACATAAATGACTTCTAGACTAAAAGGGAGATACAAAAATGCAGAAATCCTGAAAAAATCTGGATAAAAAATATGAGAATTGAAAAGTGAGTTTAGCAAATTGGAAGATAAAATAGGTATATACAAAACCAATAATGCTTCTGTGTACTAGCCAAGAAAAAACCCAAATTAAAATTCAAAAACCATATTATTTCCAAAAGCATTATAAATACACAATACTGACAGGAGAGTTTGGCCACTGGTTAAGATGTCAGCTAGGATGACCACCTCCCTTACCAGAGTGCCTGAGTTTCAGTCCTAACTCTGCATCCAAGTCTAGCTTTCTGAAAATCAACACCCTGGATGGTGGCAGGTGATGGTTCGGGTAGTTTGGCTCCTGCCACCACATGGCAGATCTGGATTAGATGCCTGGATCCTGGCCTTGGCCTGGTCCAGCCCTGCCTGCTGCAGGCATTTGGAGACTGAACCAGCATCTGAGAAATCTCTCTCTGTCTTTCTGTCTTTGTCTCTCTGCCTTTCAAGTAAATACAAAACTTAAAAACATGAAATACTTATGAATAAATTTAGCACACTCCTGCAAGATATGTATGCTAAAAGATGCAAAACAGGAAGAGAGAATTGAATGATTCAGTACATAGACAGTGTATCAGTCAGTGGTCATGGATCACAAATCACAATAGTCTTTTTTTTTTATTTGACAGAGTTAGACAGTGAGAGAGAAAGACAGAGAGAAAGGACTTCCCTCCGTTGATTCACTCCCCAAATGGCTGCTATGGCTAGAATTCTGGCAATCCGAAGCCAGAGGCCAGGTCCTTCCTACTGGTATCCCATGAGGGTGCAGGGGCCCAAACACTTGGGCCATCCTCCACTGCACTCCTGGGCCACAGCAGAGAGCTGGACTGGAAGAGGAACAAACGGGACTAGAACTCGGTGCCCATATGGAACGCCAGCGCTGCAGGTGGAGGATTAACCAAGTGAGCCACCATGCTGGCCCCATGCAAGAGTCTTAAGATAGTGTCCCCAAACTCCAACATAGTTTGGACTTAATCCCAATCAAATCCCAAGTGTCTTTTCTAGAAATTGACAAGCTGCTTCTATAGTTTCCTTGAACGTTTACAAAGAAAAAAGGTAACAAAAAAAATTACAAGCACACAGCAGATGCACAACTTGTATCTTCCAAGCTGATGAACTCATTCCCCTTTCTGGGAAGATGGAATAGAAATACTTTTCCCTATTTCTCTCGTTAAGTACAACTTAGATACTCTGAACATTCCACCTAAACCAAATTATAAAAGGTAGATTGAAGGAAGATAAACTAGAGATTTAGGGACATGAGATTTTTTTTGAATGACAAATTTCACACTTGAGGACAAAGAAATTAGCAAATTAAAAATGTCACAGCCAACAGGAGAGAAAAAATAATAAAAGTCGAAGGACTAGAAAAAGGTGCAGCCTAGCAAGATAAACACGTTTAGAAAGGAACCTCTCCCTTACAGCTACATAACACACACACACACACACACTTTATGCCTCCCTCATTCCAGATATGACTGTGTGGGAAGCCAGCATCTACCTCTGTGAGGCATATCAAGGTGTATCAACAGCCCTGTGAGGGTGGGCCTAAAAAAGACCAACTTGGGTGCTGGAACTTTTATCTCTTTTTGGTAGCTGGTAACAAAGCTGTCTCCCATAGTGTAAGTGGTCATGCAAGGGGACCTGGACTTCCACCTACCCCCACAAGTGCCCCTTCCTATTGGGTTGGTATTAGAAAATACACAGGAAAGAGGGTGACTCCCACCGTTGATCATCTTTAAATAGGTTACCTTTGCCCTAGTATCACTGGAGACCACATGAGAAGCCAGAACTTCCACTCCAGCCCAGCTGCAATGTGCAAACCCATCATCATGGATGTTGGTGGAACTTGAGTGAGGGACCTGGATTTCTATCAGCAACTCTGAGTAAAAAATAGGGCTTCTTCACATTTCTCTGCCAGAAAAGTGTCAGAGAAAGCCAGCTAAAACAGGAAGTTTAAATAAGAACCACGATATCACTATATAAGATGAAAATCCTCTAGGTTCCATGGAAAATCACTTAAAATTAAAAACCATAAAGCCATTAAATTTTTTAAAAGTCAGGAACATTTCAATATAAGTGAAAAAGGACTATGGACAAATGTCAACACCAGGATGATACAAAAGTTAGAATTATCTGACACAGCTTCTAAAGTATGGATGATAAAAATTGATTCAATGAGCAATTATGAATATGCTGGAGCCAGATGAATAAACAGAAAGCCTTATGAAAGATGTAGAGACTATAAGAAAGTAATAAATGGAAATTTTATAATTATAAAACCAATAACTGAAGTAAAATAACTGTGGATGGGCTCAATAGTACATAGGAAGGAACAGAAAAAAAAATCAGTGCATTGTAACATAGAACAATAGACATTACAATATGAACAAAAAAATTAAACTAGCAATAAATGAACACACTCGAAGACAAGTGGAACTACAACAAAAGATGCATATTCATATCATCAGAATTCCAGAAGGAAATTTTTGTTTTGGGAAAAGCAATAAAACATATACTCAAAGAAATAATGGCCACAAATTTAACCAAATTTGGTTAGAGATATAAACAGAAACTCAGGAGGCTAAGTACATGCCACACAGGAAGAAAAAAACCTAGGACATCCATTTAAAGATGGATCAAAATTAAAGCCTTGAAAAATAAATACAGGGGAAATATTTTGACAGCACCCAGAAAGAAGCAATATCTTTTCTACAGGGAAAAATAACTTGAGGGGAAATAGATTCCTCCTCAGAAACCATGGAGGTTGAAAGGATGGCGCACAATATATTTTAATATATTTCAAGTGCTGAAATCAGGCAATCCTTATCCCAGAACCCTCTACTCAGTGAAAGCATTCCTCCAGAATGAAGAGGGCATCAAGACATTTTCAGAAGACTGAAAATAAGATAATTGGTTTATATAAGATCTACCCTAAAAGCATGGATAGAGGAAGCTGCTCAATCAGAAGGGAAACTACAAAAGGAGCCTTGTACATCAGTAGGAAAGGGTGATCATGATCAAAAATATATGAGTAAATAGTAGACTCCTCTTTTCTAAACTTCGTGTGATTATTGTGACCAAAATAATGAAACTATCTGATGTAGTTCTGAAGATACACAGAGAAATTATTTGAAATAAATTATAACTGATGGAGGATAAAGGACTATAGAGGGAGGCATTGTTTCTACACACTCCTACACTTAAAAGAACAATTATAGGATGGCTGAATAGAGAGTCCCAGCACTCACTGCTGCCACAAAGAACCAGAATAACAAAGCAAGGACTGCATTTCCCACAAACTGACTGAGGGATAAGTCTGGTAAAGAAGGGATAAGAAGGGCCAGCGCTGTGGCTCGCTTGGTTGGTCCTCCACCTGCGGCGCCGGCATCCCGTATGGGCACCAGGTTCTGGTCCTGGTTGCTCCTCTTCTGGTCCAGCTCTCTTCTGTGGCCTGGGAGTGCAGTGGAGGATGGCTCAAGTGCTTGGGCCCCTGCACCCGCATGGGAGACTGGGGGGAGGCACCTGGCTTCAGATCGGTGTAGCTCTGGCTGACCATAGTGGCCATTTGGGGGGTGAACCAATGGAGGGAAGACCTTTCTCTCTGTCTCTCTCTCTATCTGTCAAATTAAAAAAAAAAAGAAAAAAGAAAAAAAAAGAAGGGATAAGAAAGCTACAAAGTACACGGACTCGGCCAGCACAGAGAGAAGAAAACACTACTGCCTCAGCTACCCACTGAGGGGATTGCATTTTGCCAAGAAAAACCTGGGGACTGTGGCTTTGGTGCTACAAACACTGGAGTAACTGTCACTCTGGTGGGACCTGGAGAGCTCTTTCTGCATCCCACTGCTTTAGATTGGCCACTGTCCAAATGAAAGGAAGGGGAAGGAAGAAGCGTGGGAGGGAGGGAAGCTGAGGGAAGGAGGGAGAGAATATCATTATCTTCTTAGAACTCTATGCACAAATCACATTGAATCTGTTAGAACTAATCAAAAATTAAGACAATTTTTTTTAAAAGAATCAAGAGTCTTTTTAAAGAGTCTGGCCATTAAAGCTACTCTGTACCCACTGAAAAGGAAGAAGTGACTTTCTCACTTCTGTGATCAACACTGGGCAACTCATTTCACTGCCTATGCTGCCTTGAATTTACTTTCAAGGATAATCTTATTCCTGAAAACAAAAGCAACAGTTGAGAAAAAATAAATTGAGATCTATCCAGCTACAATCCCCAGAACAACCTTGCCTTGCCCTCTAGAACTTGGGCAAGAACTGCATGGCATCCTGCAGCTCTGAAACTGTGGTGTTCTGTAAGTCCCACAGACGACTGTGCTCCTCCAAGGGGCCTACAGAAGGCCCCATCTGCATTCTTCTACTTTGTGCCATGCATGCCAGTGTTTCATCACCAGAATAGTTTGCTATCAACCTTTTGGAGGTGAGTAAGCTATGTTTCCCATCCTACAGCTCTGGAGTCAGGACTGTTAGAGCTTTATTCCACAGAGCCACCCAAGTTCACCTGGAAGTGAGAACATATGGAAAAATCATGCATCCCTGCTGAAAAAAATCTAAATCCTAAATAATAGAAGGAAATCCTATATCCATGAATTAGAAGACTCAACATAATAAAGATGTTCATTCCCTCCCGATTAGCATACTTTTCTAATACAATACTTATGGTAACCCAGCAAGATGTTTTGTAGTTACAGATAAGAAATGAAGCCCAAGTAATCTTTCAAAGAAAAATAAAGCAAGAGGAACCTCTCCATAGGATTTCACACTTATTATATGGCTACATTAATCAAGGCTGTGTGATACTGGTGGAGCAATTTAAAAAATAGATCAACAAGACGGATGCAAAGGTAAAAAATCAGTCTAGTAGAAGAAAGACAGGCTTTTCAACAAATGCTCTACAGCAAGTAGACATCTATATCTCAATCCCAGCTACCACCTAAGTCTTAGAATTAAGTCTTACACCTTACATAAAAAAGTTATCAAAAGCTTAAATTTAAGCAGAAAGCTATGCAACTCTTAGGACTATACATTAAACAAATCTTCAAGATAGGGGCTGGCATTGTGGTCCACCTGGTTAATCTGCTTCCTGTGATGCTGGCATCCCATACAGAGGCTGGTTCATGTCCCAATGTTTCACCAGCATTCCAGCCCCCTGCTACTGCAGAAGATGACCCATATACTTGGGCCCCTGTTATCCATATAGGAGACCAGATGGAGGTTCTGGCTCCTGGCTTCAGCCTGATCCAGCCCAGGCTGTTGCAGCCTTTTGGGGATCAATCAGTGGATGGAAGATCTCTTTCTCTCTCTGCCACTCCATCTCTCTGTCATCCTGCCTCTCAACTATATAAAAATATAAATAAATACATACATACATATATACATACATACATAAATTTTTAGTGGCTGGCACTGTGGCATAATGGGTAAAAGCTGCCACCTGCAATGCTGGCTTTCCATATGGATGAAGATTCACTTCTGAGCCAGCTCCCTGCTAACGCACCTGGGAAAGCAGTGGAAGATGGTCCAAGTACTTGGGCCCTTGCACCCATGTGAGAATAAAGTTCCTGGCTCTTGGCTTATGCCTGGCCAAGCCCTGGCCATTGTGGCCATTTGAAGAATGAACCACTGGGTGGGGGCAGGCATTATGGCACAATAGGTTAAGCATCTGCTTGTGGTGCCAGCATTCCATATGGGCACCCGTTCAAGGCCTGGCTACTCCACTTCCAATCCAGCTCCCTAGTGATGGCCTGGGAAAGCAACAGAAGATGGCCCAAGTGTTCAGGCTCCTACAACAGTGTGGGAGACCTGGAAGAAGCTCCTGGCTCTTGCCATCAGCTCCAGCCATTGTGGCCATTTGGGGAGTAAACCAACGGATGGAAGATTTCTCTCTCTCTCTCTCTCTTTCCCCTTTCTTTCTAACTCTTTCAAATAAATAATTAGATCTCTTAAAAAATCTTTAAAAGTAAATAAATGAATAAAAATCTTCAAGATCTTGATCAAAGTAAAGAAAAATTTGCGGCCGTCACCGTGGCTTAACAGGCTAATCCTCCACATTATGGTGCCAGCACACCGGGTTCTAGTCCCAGTCAGGGCGCCGGATTCTATCCTGGTTGCCCCTCTTCCTTGTCAGCTCTCTGTTATGGCCCGGGAAGGCAGTGGAGGATGGCCCAAGTCCTTGGGCCCTGCACCCGCATGGGAGACCAGGAGAAGTACCTGGCTCCTGGCTTCGGATCAGCATGATGCGCCCGCCGCAGCGGCCATTGGAGGGTGAATCAACGGCAAAAAGGAAGACCTTTCTCTCTGTCTCTCTCTCTCTCTCTCACTATCCACTCTGCCTGTCAAAAAAAAGAAAGAAAAATTTGCAAACAATGCATGAAGGAAAATTAATAAACTGGACTTCATAAAAATTTTTAAATTTGTTTTATGAAAAATTTGCTAAAAGAATGAAAAAGCAAAGTATACAGTGGAGGAAAATATTTTTAACCATATATCTGATACAGAATTAGTGTCTGGAATAAATAAAGAACTCTCAAAACTCAATACTATGTAACAATTCTGTTAGAAAATGGATAAAAGATATGGCCATTGGAGGGTGAAGCAATGGCAAAAGGAAGACCTTTCTCTCTGTCTCTCTCTCACTGTCCACTCTGCCTGTCAAAAAAATTTAAAAAAAGAAGACTTTCTTCTAGATTTATTTATTTATTTGAATGTCACAGTTACACAGAGAGAGGAGAGAGAGAGAGAGAGAGAGAGAGAGAGAGAGAGAGAGAGAGAGAGGTCTTCCATCCAATGGTTCACTCTCCAATTGGCCACAACAGCCAGAACTGCGCTGATCTGAAGCCAGGAGCCAGGATCTTCTTCCGGGTCTCCCACGTGTGTGCAGGGGCCTAAGGTCTTGGGCCATCTTCTACTGCTATCCCATGCCACAGCAGAGAGCTGGATCAGAAGTGGAGCAGCCAGATCTCGAACAGGCGCCCATATGGGATGCCAGCGCTTCAGGCCAGGGTGTTAACCTGCTGTGCCACAGCGCTGGCCCCAACAAGAAGACATTTCATCGAAAGTGATACATTGATGGCAAATAACACATGGAAATATGTCTGATGTCATTAGTCAATCAATATCATTGCATATCCGTCAAAATGGCTAACATGAAAAATATTGATGAGAAGGACCTGCTGGTAAGGATAGACAACATGTTCGCTCATATGTTCCTATTGAGAATGTAAAATTATATAGTTACTCTGGAAAAGCATTTAGCAATTTCTCAAAGAACTAAACATAACATGGCCATAAGACTCAATAAAATTCTACCACCATCACCACCCCACATTTGTCCTGGAGCAATGAACATTTGTAGTTACAAGAACACCTGTACAAGAATGTTTATCACAGTTTTAGTCATAAGTATAAAAAAGCTTGGAATAACCTTGCTGTCCCTTGATGGGTGAGTTATTAAAAACAAATTGGTGCATCTGTCCTGTGGAGTAGTTCTTGCATTTAAAAGGAGCAAGTTTGTCCCATCACAACCTGGAAAAGTCCCTAGAGAATTAAGCTGAACAACAAAAAAAGCCAAATACCCAAAGTCACATACTGTATAAATCCATTAATATAACGGTCTCCCAATGATGTATTTATAAAAATGGAGAACAGATGAGTAGCTGCAATGAATTCAAAGGGAAGTGGGCATGCTGATAAGAGGACAACATAGGGGAGCCTTGTCTTACGAGAAGTGTTACAGAACACTTCACTGTATTAATGTCACACTGGTTGTGATGGTATACTGTAGCTTTGTAAGGTACTACCATTGGGGAAATATGTTGCATGATACACAGGATCTCTTTGCATTGTTTCTTGCCTCTGCATGTAAATATATATGCAATTACATAAAAGCAAAAGTAAAGTTAAAACAACAATTAGAGCAATGGAATAGAATAATAAAGCTTCACGATTCACAGTATCTGATTTCAACATTTATTATAAAGTAACAGTGATGAAGAGAGTCAAAATATATATGATCAGTTTATTTATGGTAGTAAAAATCCCATAACTTTTTCATTTCAATCATCATTTGTGTACAGTTACGTATTGCTAACCTTATTCATTGTTGTGAAACAGATCTTCAGAACATTTTCATCTTATAAATCTGAAACTCAATGCTCATCAAAAATCTCCCCTCTCCTTCTTTCCCCCAGCTCCTAGTCATGATTATAGTTTCTGTTTCTATGAATCTGATTACTTTATATTGCTTATATAAATGGAATTACACATTATTTGTCATTTTCTGACAAATAATACCTTATAATAAGGTACTCAAAGTTGATCCAGGGTGTATCATTAGATGAATTTTTCTTCCTTTTTTAAAGCTGAAATCATATTTCATTACCTATATATACCACATTTTGTTTTCCCATCTTTTGATCAAAGTACACATTGCTTCCACTTTTTAATGTTGTGAATATTGAGGCTACAAATTTTTGTGTGTAAATATTACTTCAATGTCTACTGTCAATTCTTTTGAATAAATACTCAGAAGTGGTATTCGTTTTACATTTTATGAACCTACAACCAGTACAAAAAGTTTCCAGTTTCTCCACATCATAATCAATACTTATTATTTTCTGGTATTTTTCTCTTTTAACAGATGCTACCATCACAGATATGAACTTATATTTGATTGTGGTTTTTATTTCTGTTTCTATGATGACTACTGATATTGAGTATCTTTTCATAAGGTTTTCTACCATTTGTAATCTTTAGAGAAATGATTATATGCAAGCCCTTTGCCTATGTTTTAATTAGGCCTTTTGTTATTGAGTTGCTGGAGTTCTTTATATATACATGGTCCCTAAATCAGGGTGGTTTGATTTATATTTTTCTAAGTTTACAATGGCACAAAGTGATATGCACTCAGTAGAAATTACTTCAACTTTTGAATGTTAATCTTTCCCAGGGCTAGCAATAGGTGGTGTGTTACTCTCTGAGGACACAAGGCAATGGCAGTGAGCTGCAGTACCCAATCAGTCATGAGATTATGAAAATAAACAACTGATACTCTATACTGTGCTGCTAGGTGGTTTTTTTTATTTGAAAGGCAGAGTTCCAGAGAGAGAGGTAGAGAGACAGAGACAGAGAAAGAGAGGTTTTCCATCTATTGGTTCACTCCCCAAATGACCACAATGGCCAAGACTGAGCTAGGCGGAAGCCAGGATCCAGGAACACCTTCCTGGTCTCCCACATGAGGGACAGGGGCTCAAGCACTTGGGCCATCTTCTGCTGCTTTCCCAAGTACATTATCAGAGCTGGGTGAGAAGTGAAGCAGTCGGGACATAAACATATGAGATGGTAGAATCACAGGCAACAGCTTAACACCACAACGCTGGCCTCAAGTGGCTTTTTATTCTGTAATGTCTACAAAACTCCATCTGTGTGCATTTATGAAATACTCAACACTTTAGTAAAAAAAAAAAAAGGATGTGTTAGATGATTTTGCCCAACTACAGGCTACCAATGTAGGCATTGTGAGAACACACACGGTATACTAGACTAATTTATGATGTTCAACAAATTAGGTATATTAAGTGCTTTTTGGACCTATGATATTTTCAACTTACAAAGAGATTATTGTAAATCAAAATGAGATTGTCTAGAAGTAACATCATTATAAGCCAAGGAGCATCTACGTTCTGAATACGAATTCCTGTCAGATATGTGATTTGCAAATACTCATTCTTCAGATTGGTTTTTCACTCTTTCATTATATCCTTTGATGTGCAGATTGTTTAAGGTTAATGTCCTGTCCCTCTGTCCCTCTATTTCTGATGTTATTCCCTGTGATTTTGGTGAAGAAATCAATATCAAATCAAATGTTAGATTTTACCCTATATTTTCTTCTAGGAGGTTTATAGTTTTTGGTTTCAGATTCAGGGATTTCACCCATTTTGAGATAGTTTCTATATATAGTATAAGATAAGGGTTCATTTCATTCTTTACAAGTGGATATCCAGTTTCCCAACAGCATCACTTAAAGAGATTGTTTTTTGTCCCATCAGATGGTGTTGACACCCTTAGCAAAGATAATGTCTATGTATGGAAGGGTTTATTTCTGGAATCTCTATTTTATTACACTGATGTATTTGTCATCATGCCAGTACAACATTGTTTTGATTACTAAAACTTTGAAATATGGCTTGAAATCAGGAAATATCAGTCTTCCAAACTTCTCCTTTTTCAAAATTATATTGGTTACTCAAGACGCTTGAATTTTTTTTTTTTTTG
Organism: Lepus europaeus; assembly: GCF_033115175.1. Lineage (NCBI taxonomy): Eukaryota > Metazoa > Chordata > Mammalia > Lagomorpha > Leporidae > Lepus > Lepus europaeus. The sequence goes on along the minus strand of NC_084847.1, from coordinate 44,688,368 downwards.
ACAGGCAGAATGGATAGTGAGAGAGAGAGAGACAGGAAGGTCTTCCTTTTTGCCGTTGGTTCACCCTCCAATGGCTGCTGCAGCTGGCTCATTGCGCTGATCTGAAGCCAGGAGCCAGGTGCTTTTCCTGGTCTCCCATGCGGGTGCAGGGCCCAAGGACTTGGGCCATCTTCCACTGCCTTCCTGGGCCATAGCAGAGAGCTGGCCTGGAAGAGGGGCGACTGGTATAGAATCCGGTGCCCCAACTTGGACTAGAACCCGGTGTGCCAGCGCCACAAGGTGGAGGATTAGCCTGTTAAACTACGGCACCAGCCAAGTCCCTTGAAATTTGATATTAATTTGGGGAGAAATATTTTTATTTCTGCAAAAATTGCCTTCAAGATATTACTAGGGATTGTATTGAACCTCTAGGTCACATTGGATATTGAGAACTTAACATATTAAGTTCTCAAATCCATGAACACAAGATGTCCTTCAATTTATTTGAGTCTTCTTTAGTTTTTTAAAGCAATATTTCATAGTTTTAAGTGTATGTATCTTTCACTCCCTTGATTAATTTTATCTCTAAGTATCCTTCTTTTTGATGCCATGATAAAGGAAGCTTTAAAATGTTTTATATTATTTGTTGTTACCATACAGAAACATAACTCATTTTTCTGCATTGACTTTGTATCCAGCAACTTTGCTGAGCTTGTTTAAAAGTTGTAACAGGTATTTTCTGGAAACTTTAGGGGTTTATGCATGTTATGTTAGAGGTCGTTTTAGTTCTTTCCATTTGAACTCTTTCATTTCTAGCTTGATTGCTTTGGTTATGATTTCTAGTACTATGTTGAGAAAAGTGACAATAATGAGTAGACATTCGTTGTTCCTGGTATTGGAGGAAAATCTTTCAGTTTTTTACCACTGAGTATGATGCTAGCTGTTGATTCTACACAAAAGTTCTTTAACATTTTGAAATGCATTCCTTCTGCTTCAATGTCATTGAGTATTTTTATCATGAAAGGGTATTAATTTTGCTTTTCTGCATAAATTGAAATCAGCATGTGGTTTTTGTCCATCACTCTGTTAATGCGGTGAACTACATTGATTTTTGGATTTTAAGTCACAATTGTTTCCCATAAACAAATCCCACTTAGTCACGGTGTAAATCATTTTTATATGCTGTTGAATTCAATTTGCTAGTTTTTTGTTGAGGATTATTGCATTAATATTCAATAGATATATCAGTTTTCTGGTAGTGTCTTCACCAGGCTCCCCTCTTAAATTTTTTTGGAAAAGTTTTAGAAGGACTGTTAATTCTTTTTTAAATGTTTAGTGAAATTCAGTCATAAAACTTCCTCAGGATCTGGGATTCTCTTTGATAGTAGATTTATTAAATTATTGATTTAATTTCCTTACTTGGTATTGGTCTTTTCAGATGTTCTGTTTCTTCATGATTCTGTGTTGGTAGGTGGCATGTTCATAGGAAACCATCAATTTCTTACAGGTTATCAAATTACTGGTGTGTAATTGCTCATTGTTTTTTATGATCCTTTCTTTATATTTCTGTGGTATCAATTATAATGCCTCTCCTTTCATTTCTGATTCCAGTTATTTGAATTTTTTGTATTTTCTTGGTTACTGTAAGGCTTTTTCAGTTTTATTGATCTTTTCAAAAAACTAACTTTCTCTTGATTTTAATTGTTTTTATTAAACAATATTCCACTGCACCTCTGTTCTAATTCTTATTGTTACATTTTCTAAGATTTCAAGCTTCTTAATTTTTTTAAATTATTGTTTTGTGGCCTAACATATGATCTATCTTGTAAAATGTTTCATGTGTGTTTAGAAAAAGTGCTTATTCTTTTGCTGTTGAGTGGAATGTTCTGCATATTTCTGTTGGATTCAACTGGTCTGTAAAGTTGTTCAGGTTCTTTATTTCATTACTGGTCTTCTGTCTTTTTATTGCACCTATTATGGAATGTAGGGTATTCAACTCTACTGTTGCTGCTACCTATTTCTCCCTTTGATGCTATCAAAACCTGCTTCATCTATTGAGAAGCTCTGACATTTGATGCATAAATATTTATAATGATTCTATCTCCTTGATGAATTAATGCTTGTACTTGTTTCTGTGACAGATTTTGGTAAAGTGTATTTTGTTTGATAGTAGTACACCCAAGTCTTGAGCTCCATTGGGCACCATTTGCATGGAACGTTATTCTCTTTCATTTTCAGCCTATGTGTGTCCTTACATTAGAAGCAAGTCTTTTGTAGACATAATGTCATTTGGTCCTTTTGTATCTGTTCATCTGTGCCTTTTATGGGGGAGTTTAAACCATCATATTTAAACTAATTACTAGGGCTGGTGTCATGGTGTAGTGGGTAAAGCTACACCTGAAGTGCTGGCATGCCATATGGGCACCAATTTGAGTACCATCTGCTTTACTTTGGACCTAGGTCCCTGTTGATGGCCTAGGAAAGCAATGAGGGTGGCTCAACGGCTTGGGTGCCTGCATCCACATGGGAGAACCAGAAGGAACTCCTGGCTCCTGGCTTCAGATTGGACAAGCTCTAGCCATTGTGGCCATTTGGGGAGTGAACCCATGGGTGGAAGATCTTGCTCTCTCTCTGTCTCTCTGTATCTTTATATATAACTCTGCCCTTCAAATATTAAATAAATTTAAAAGAATAATTAATGATAGAGAATGACTTACTCTTGCAATTTTGTTATTTTCAGAATGTCTTGTAACTTTTTTGTCCCTTTTCTCTCTTACTGTCTTTTTTCATGTTTCACTATTTTATGTGTAGCTATATGTTTTAATTTCCTTCTGTTTTCCTTTATTATTAATTTTCTTTGTGGTTGTCATTGTAATTACATAAAATGTATTAATGAACTCCCTTAGGCTTTGTTCATCTGGAAGTCTTAATTTGACTCTGTCATATCCTTTTTGAGGAAAGATTTGGTTGGATATGGTATTCTTGGTTGACAATTTTTGTTTTTCTTTCAGCACTTTGAATATATCATCAAATTATTTTTTGAACTGCAAAGTTTATGCTAAGGAATCTATTGATAATTTTATGGGAGCACCCATACATGTAACAAACTGCTTTCCTCTTGCTGTTTTTTTTTAAATATTTATTCATTTGAAATTCAGAATTACAAGAAAGAGGAGAGAGAGACAGAGACAGAGACAGAGACAGAGAGAGAGAGAGAGGCCTTCCATCTGCTGGTTCACTCCCCAATTGGCCACAATGGCCAGAGCTGCACTATTCCGAAGCCAGGAGCCAGGGGCTTCCTCTGGGTCTCGAGGTGCAGGGGCCAAGGACCTGGGCCATCTTTCAATGCTTTCCCAGGCCATAGAAGAGAGCTGGATTTAAAGAGGAGCAACCGGGATCAGAGCTGGCACCCATAGGGGATGCCAGCGCTTCAGGTTAGGGTGTTAACCCACTGCACCACAGTGCCAGGCCCTCCTCTTGCTGTTTTCAAGATTCTCTCTTTGTGTTTGACTTAGGACAGTTTTATTATGATGCATCTTGGCTTAGTTCACTCTCTTTGAATTTAATCTTGCTGGAGATCTTTGAGCTTTTTCAATCTATATGTATAGTACTTTCCTCAAATTTTGTAATTTCAGCCATTTTATCTTCAAATAAGCCTTCTGTATCTATCAGTCTGTCTGTCTGTCTACAACTTCTGAATTTAACCTACCCCAGGGTGTAATGGTGAGCACTTTGGATTCTGAATTCAACTTAGTTGGAATTCTCTGAGCTTCTTGAATCTATATGTATAGCTGTTTCCTCAGATTTGTGTAATTGTCAGTTTTTATATGTTCAAATAAGATCTCTTCCATTTCTTGTTATCTATCTAATCTATCATCTATCTATCATCAGACTATCTCTAGCTCCATCCCCATCTCTCTATCTCTCTTCTATCTGGAACTCCCATAATGAATGTATTCATCCACTTGATACCATTTCATAAGAGCCTTTGGTATCTCTTTGCCTTTCTTCATTCTTTTGTTCTGAATGTCTATAACAATATTTTTAATACTATATGTCCTAAAATTTGATTTTTTTATTCTGTCTGATCAAGTATGATGCTAAACTTCTCTAATGAATTTTTTCAGCTTGGCTATTATGTTTTTCAGTTCAAAAATTGATTACTTTTTACATTTTCTACTTCTTCATTCATGCACATTTTTATTTAGTTGTTTTCCTATGTTCTCTTTCAGGTCATTGAACATCTTTATGTATTATCTTTAATTATTTCTCAGGCAGGTTATAGATTGTCACTTCTCAATGTTGGTTTCAAGAGTTGTAATTCATTAATCTCATTTGGGCTGTGTTTTTTTTTTTTAATTTGTATGTCCTATGTGTTTACCTGGACTTTGGGTGTTTGAAAAACAACTGCTTCACTCAATCTTTGTGTACTGTCCTCATACAGAGGAAGAACTTCACCACTCACCATGACTGGATTGTCTAGGAACTCTAAAACATTTCCCCATATCTTTTTTTCTAATATCTTCCTATGAGACATCAACTCTAATATTTTCTTACCTCTGTTTTCAGTATCTTTCAAATTTTGTTGCTAGTCCTTTCAGTGCTCTGAGTCTTCCAAAACTGGAGTTATTCCCTTGGGCAACACTTAGGCAAGTCAGGATTTCAGACTCATTGTCAATTCTCTTATTTCTACCTCATGAGACGAACCTCAATATGGGGCAATAAGGTTACAATGGTCTGGGTGCTATAGCCTTTTAACTGCTTTCTAGAGTTTTCATGTTAGTATTCTAGTTCATATATTATTAACTCAGTGTGTTGGGTGGGGCTGTAGTTTCTTAATCTGCCATCTTGCAATACCACTCAGCCAACTTATTTTTGGCCAACCCACTTAAGAGAGGGGCCAAGGACCTCAATAGACATTTTTCAAAAGAGGAAATCCAAATGGCCAACAGACACATGAAAAAATGTTCAAGATCACTAGCAATCAGGGAAATGCAAATCAAAACCACAATGAGATTTCACCTCACCCTGGTTAGAATGGCTCACATTCAGAAATCTACCAACAACAGATGCTGGAGAGGATGTAGGGAAAAAAGGACACTAACCCACTGTTGGTGGGAATGCAAACTGGTTAAGCCACTATGGAAGTCAGTCTGGAGATTCCTCAGAAACATGAATATAACCCTACCATACAACCCAGCCATCCCACTCCTTGGAATTTACCCAAAGGAAATTAATTTGGCTAATAAAAAAGCCATCTGCACATTAATGTTTATTGCAGCTCAATTCACAATAGCTAAGACCTGGAACCAACCCAAATGCCCATCAACAGTAGACTGGATAAAGAAATTATGGGACATGTAATCTATAGAATACTATACAGCAGTCAAAAAAAATGAAACCCGGTCATTTGCAACAAGATGGAGTAATCTGGAAAACATCATGCTGAGTGAATTAAGCCAGTCCCAAAGGGACAAATATCATATGTTCTCCCTGATCGGTAATAACTCACCGATTACCAAAAAGAAAACCTGTTGAAGTGAAAAGGACACTATGAGAAACAGTGACTTGATCAGCTCTTGTCCTGACTGTTGAAGTACAATGTAATACTTTATCCATTTTAGTATTTTTTTGTTCTAGTACTATTGGTTGAACTCTGTAATTAACACACAATTATTCTTAGGTGCTTAAATTTTAACTGAAAAGTGATCCCTGTTAAATATAAGAGTGGGAATAAGAGAGGGAGCAGATGTACAATTTGGGACATGCTCAATTGGACTTGCCCCAAGTGGTGGAGTTAGAAACGTGCCAGGGATTCCAATACAATCCCATCAAGGTGGCAAGTACCAATGCCATCTCACTAGTCCAAGTGATCAAGTTCAGTTCACAATTGATCACACTGATAGGTCTAAGAGTAATGGGATCACATAAACAAGACTAGTGTCTGCTAACACTAACTGATAGAATCAAAAAGGGAGAGAATGATCCAACATGGGAAGCAGGATACACAGCAGACTCATAGAATGGCAGATGTCCTAAATAGCACTCTGGCCTCAGAATCATCCCTTAAGGCATTCGGATCTGGCTGAAGAGCCCATGAGAGTATTTTAAGCATGGAAAGCCAAGACACTCTGGAAAAAATTAAAAAAAGAAGACCTAAATGAAAGATCTCTGTGAGTGAGATCCCAGTGGAAAGAATGGGGCCATCAAAGAAGGAGGTACCTTTCTCTGAAGGGAGGAGAGAACTTCCACTTTGACTATGACGCTGTCAGAATAAGATCAAAATCGGTGAACTCAAAAGGCTTCCATAGCCTTGGTAACTCATGACTAGAACCTAGGGAGATTACTGATGCCATAAACAAGAGTGTCAAATTGTTAAGTCAACAAAAGGAGTCACTGTGTACTTATGTATCATGTGGGATCTGTCCTTAATGTGTTGTCCAATGTGAAGTAATGCTATAACTAGTACTGAAACAGTATTTTACACTATGTGTTTCTGTGTGGGTGCAAACTGATGAAATCTTTACTTAATATATACTAAATTGATCTTCTGTATATAAAGATAATTGAAAATGAATCTTGATGTGAATGGAATGGGAGAAGGAATGGGAGACGGGAGGGTTTTGGGTGGGAGGAAACTTATGGGAGGGAAGCCATTGTAATCAATTAGCTGTACTTTGGAAATTTATATTTACTAAATAAAAAATTTCATTTATTTCTTTTTATATTCTCTACATCTTTCATAAGGCTTTCTGTTTATTCATCTGGCTCCAGCATATTCATAATTGCTCATTGAATCAATTTTTATCATCCATACTTTAGAAGCTGTGTCAGATAATTCTAACTTTTGTATCATCCTGGTGTTGACACTTGTCCATAGTCCTTTTTCACTTATATTGAAATGTTCCTGACTTTTAAAAAATTTAATGGCTTTATGGTTTTTAATTTTAAGTGATTTTCCATGGAACCTAGAGGATTTTCATCTTATATAGTGATATCGTGGTTCTTATTTAAACTTCCTGTTTTAGCTGGCTTTCTCTGACACTTTTCTGGCAGAGAAATGTGAAGAAGCCCTATTTTTTACTCAGAGTTGCTGATAGAAATCCAGGTCCCTCACTCAAGTTCCACCAACATCCATGATGATGGGTTTGCACATTGCAGCTGGGCTGGAGTGGAAGTTCTGGCTTCTCATGTGGTCTCCAGTGATACTAGGGCAAAGGTAGCCTATTTACTGATGATCAATGGTGGGAGTCACCCTCTTTCCTGTGTATTTTCTAATACCAACCCAATAGGAAGGGGCACTTGTGGGGGTAGGTGGAAGTCCAGGCCCCTTTGCATGACCACTTACACTATGGGAGGCAGCTTTGTTACCAGCTACCAAAAAGAGATAAAAGTTCCAGCACCCAAGTTGGTCTTTTTTAGGCCCAACCTCACAGGGCTGTTGATACACCTTGATATGCCTCACAGAGGTAGATGCTGGCTTCCCACACAGTCATATCTGGAATGAGGGAGGCATAAAGTGTGTGTGTGTGTGTGGTGTGTTATGTAGCTGTAAGGGAGAGGTTCCTTTCTAAACGTGTTTATCTTGCTAGGCTGCATCTTTTTTCTGGTACTTTGACTTTTTAAAAAATTTTTAAAATGTATTTTGACAGGTAGAGTGGACAGTGAGAGAAAGAGACAGAGAGAAAGGTCTTCTTTAACATTGGTTCACCCACCAATGGCCTCTGCGGCCAGCATGCTGCGGCCAGCGCACGCGCTGATCTGAAGCCAGGAGACAGGAGCTTCTCCTGGTCTCCCATGGGGTGCAGGGCCCAAACATTTGGGCCATACTCCACTGCGCTCCTGGGCCACAGCAGAGAGCTGGACTGGAAGAGGAGCAACCGGGAAAGAATCTAGCACCCTGACCAGGACTAGAACCTGGTGTGCCGGCACCGCAAGGTGGAGGATTAGCCTATTGAGCCACAGCGCCGGATGGTCCTTCGACTTTTATTATTTTTTCTCTCCTGTTGGCTGTGACATTTTTAATTTGCTAATTTCTTTGTCCTCAAGTGTGAAATTTGTCAATCAAAAAAATTCTCATGTCCCTAAATCTCTAGTTTATCTTCCTTCAATCTACCTTTTATAATTTGGTTTAGGTGGAATGTTCAGAGTATCTAAGTTGTACTTAACGAGAGAAATAGGGAAAAGTATTTCTATTCCATCTTCCCAGAAAGGGGAATGAGTTCATCAGCTTGGAAGATACAAGTTGTGCATCTGCTGTGTGCTTGTAATTTTTTTGTTACCTTTTTTCTTTGTAAACGTTCAAGGAAACTATAGAAGCAGCTTGTCAATTTCTAGAAAAGACACTTGGGATTTGATTGGGATTAAGTCCAAACTATGTTGGAGTTTGGGGACACTATCTTAAGACTCTTGCATGGGGCCAGCATGGTGGCTCACTTGGTTAATCCTCCACCTGCAGCGCTGGCGTTCCATATGGGCACCGAGTTCTAGTCCCGTTTGTTCCTCTTCCAGTCCAGCTCTCTGCTGTGGCCCAGGAGTGCAGTGGAGGATGGCCCAAGTGTTTGGGCCCCTGCACCCTCATGGGATACCAGTAGGAAGGACCTGGCCTCTGGCTTCGGATTGCCAGAATTCTAGCCATAGCAGCCATTTGGGGAGTGAATCAACGGAGGGAAGTCCTTTCTCTCTGTCTTTCTCTCTCACTGTCTAACTCTGTCAAATAAAAAAAAAAAGACTATTGTGATTTGTGATCCATGACCACTGACTGATACACTGTCTATGTACTGAATCATTCAATTCTCTCTTCCTGTTTTGCATCTTTTAGCATACATATCTTGCAGGAGTGTGCTAAATTTATTCATAAGTATTTCATGTTTTTAAGTTTTGTATTTACTTGAAAGGCAGAGAGACAAAGACAGAAAGACAGAGAGAGATTTCTCAGATGCTGGTTCAGTCTCCAAATGCCTGCAGCAGGCAGGGCTGGACCAGGCCAAGGCCAGGATCCAGGCATCTAATCCAGATCTGCCATGTGGTGGCAGGAGCCAAACTACCCGAACCATCACCTGCCACCATCCAGGGTGTTGATTTTCAGAAAGCTAGACTTGGATGCAGAGTTAGGACTGAAACTCAGGCACTCTGGTAAGGGAGGTGGTCATCCTAGCTGACATCTTAACCAGTGGCCAAACTCTCCTGTCAGTATTGTGTATTTATAATGCTTTTGGAAATAATATGGTTTTTGAATTTTAATTTGGGTTTTTTTCTTGGCTAGTTACACAGAAGCACTATTGGTTTTACTGTTTTATCTTCCAATTTGCTAAACTCACTTTTCAATTCTCATATTTTTTATCCAGATTTTTTCAGGATTTCTGCATTTTTGTATCTCCCTTTTAGTCTAGAAGTCATTTATGTATGTATACATGTACATCATTTTCTTGCTTTCCTGAGTTTGTTAGAACTAGTACAATGTTGAATAGAAGTGGTAAGAACTAACATTCATTCCTTACACCCAACCTCTCAAAGCATTCAGATTTTTCCAATAGGTGTGATATTTACCTATCTCATTTTAAAAATACCCTTTATCTGTTTGAGGATATTCCCATCCATTCCTGGTTTGCTAATGGTTTTTAAACAGAAGATTGCAATGTCATACATGGTAAAACTCTTCAATGTGAAGAAAAATTGTATCATTTAGAAATTCAGATCCATAAAAAAACTGGAGAATTCAGAAGTGGTAAATTACATAAGGTATTTTATTTTTCTTTTCATGACTCTTTCTAAATTATTTTAAGCACAATTGATTTTTAAAGAAAAAATATTGGAGCCAGCCAGCACTATGGCACAGTGGGTTAAGCCTCTGCCTGCAGCACCGGCATCCCATATGGGCACCGTTTCTAGTCCCAGCTGCTCATCTTCCAATCCAGCTTTCTGCTATGGCTAGAAAAGGCAGCAAAAGATGGACCAAAGCCAAGTGCTTTGGCCCCTGCATCCGCATGACCCAGAAGAAATTCCTGGCTCCTGGCTTTGGCTTGGCAAAACTCCCACCGTTGTGGCCAATTGGGGAGTGAACTAGTGGATGGAAGACCTCTCTCTCTCTCTCTCTCTCTCTCTCTCTCTCTCTCTAACCCTACCTCTCAAGTAAATAAATAAATATTTAAAAAAAGAAAAAGAAAAAATATCATAGTGCATATAAAGGTGTAGTAGGAAAGTACATGACAATCATAACGTAAAAGAGGAGCAGAAAGAATAGCAAGAAACTATTGGAAATTTCTTATATTATGAAATTGCAATTATTACAATAACATACTGCTTAATCAATATAAACTATTACACAGTGTTAACCAGGAAGTAATTTTTCTTTAACTTACTTATTTCTATTATGTTCTGGACACATTTCTTTCATGTCTTTCAAGTACACAAGGGTGGTTCCTGTCCAGGATATTGGTACTTTCAGCCTAGAGTATATAATTCCTTCCAGTCTTGGGGCAGTTGGCCTTTCCTTGTCATTTACATCTCTGCTATTAAGTCACCTCCTCAGGGAAGGCTTTTCTTACTACTCAATCTACATAGCTCTTCTTTTGTCTATTTTACAGCTAGAATTTTTTATTTGCGTTTAAACACCTGGCACCACATTTGTTTATTCCTTTTCCACTACTGCACATTTCCCTTTGTGTCTCCTGTAGCCAGCACAATGTTCAACACAAGGTTAGTTGCACTTGAGGCAGAAAAAATTGCAGGCCTAGTGTGTAAAGACATCACTAGAATATAGGAGCTAAATTTCCTGTTTTATTGTGTATTTTGTGATGGAGAAGTTGCTGTAAATCTTCACTTTCCCTGGGTAGCCATTATGCTCACCAAACAAGTCAAAATCATTTAACCTTTGGCCTCTTTCATGTAAATATATTTGATAGAATGTTAGCAAGTAGTCAAATGACCAAAAGCTGCACTTCAAGAAATGTAAAGAGAAGAAACAGAGCCATGTTAATTTGTGAAATTCCGAGAAACTTAGAATTGGCTGTAGCTCAAAACCACAACCTAAGGAAAGATGGTAATTTCATATAGCTTTCAGCAAAATGATTTTCTCTTTGTAAATATCATTTACACTCTTATGCAGTGATGATTTTCACTGGATTTTCTATGGCAATCACAATAGCAATAATCTGTCCCACATTCAGACTATGTGTATTGATTTTTTCCCCAGATAATGCAAGGCTTATTCAAAGAGTTCACAAAAAATGCAATTGATATTGGTGCAAAAAGTTTTAAAATCTATGCATAGATTTTTCATAATATGCATTTCCATCAGCTTTTGTTTTGAAGACCCTTCTGCGTGTGCATTTGAAATATTATCAGTACAAAAATAAATATCTCACTTTTCATGTACTTTTTATAAAAGATTTTACTTGTTTGAAAAGCAGAGTTGAGAGTTAGAAGAGAGGGAGAGAGAGAGAAAGAGAGATCTTCCATCTGCTGGTTCACTTTCCTAATGGCCACAATATCTGAGGCTGGGCCTGGTGAAAGCCAGGAGCCAGGAAGTTCTTGCTGGTCTCCCACATGGGTGTAGGGGCCCAAGCACTTGGTTAATCTTCTGCTGTTTTCTCAAGCACATTAGCAGGGAGCTATATGGGAATGGAGCAGCCGGGAGTGAACTGACAGCCATATGGGCATGGGATGCTGGCATCATTGGCAACTTAACCCCTCATGCCAAAATGCCAGTCCTTCAGTGAATTTTTGAAGTGCACTCATGGCCTCCATATCTTTTGAAATTTTTCCAAACTATTTATTATACCTTGCCTTCTTACTACTCTTCACCAAATAAAATGTCTACTCTGTTCTTTTTCCTTGAAAAATTCATTTCAAAAAGATTTTCATTAACATTTTATAGAGCACTTACTCGGCCTCAATGCTTGTACCAAGTTGCATACGTATTCCATCTCATTGAAAAACCTTATGACACTCGATGAGATTGAGTTATAATTCTTTTTAATAAACCAATAAATTGAGCTAAAGAGCATTAAGTAAAATTCCTGAAGCAACATACCCAGTGAATGACAGAGCTGGGATCCAAATCCAGATCTCTGTCATTTCAGTACCTGCACCTGCAGGCGCAGAGCTGCAGTCTCATTCATCTGTATTTATGTAGCCTTTCATATTCTCCACCCGAGGTCCATTTGAACCATATTCCATGCAACTTTCCTTCTACATATTTCTATTGAACTGAGATTTAAGTAATTAATTTTCAAAATTCTTTTTTTTATTATTTTTGACAGGCAGAGTGGATAGTGAGAGAGAGACAGAGAGAAAGGTCTTCCTTTTTGCCGTTGGTTCACCCTCCAATGGCCGCCGCGGTAGCGCGCTGCGGCCTGCGCACCGCGCTGATCCGATGGCAGGAGCCAGGTGCTTCTCCTGGTCTCCCATGGGGTGCAGGGCCCAAGGACTTGGGCCATCCTCCACTGCACTCCCGGGCCACAGCAGAGAGCTGGCCTGGAAGAGGGGCAACCGGGACAGGATCGGTGCCCCGACCGGGACTAGAACCCGGTGTGCCGGCGCCGCAAGGCGGAGGATTAGCCTAGTGAGCCGCGGCGCCGGCTTATTTTTCAAAATTCTTTATAGCTTGGGGCTGGCACTGTGGCACAGCAGCTTAACGCCCTGGCCTGAAGTGCTAGCATCCCTTATGGGCACTCTTCAAGACCCAGCTGCTCCACTTCCAATCCAGCTTTATGCTAGGGCCTTGGAAAGCAGTAGAGGATGGCTCAAGTCCTTGGGCCCCTGCACCTGTGTGGGAGACCCAGAGGAAGCTCCTGGCTCCTGACTTCAGATAGACTCAGCTCCTGCTGTTGCGGCCAATTGGGGAGTGAACTATCGGATGGAAGACCTCCCTCTCTCTCTCTCTCTGCTTCTCTCTCTGTGTAACTCTTTCAAATAAATAAATAAATCTTTAAAAAACAAAGAAAATCAAAATGAAACAAAGTAGTAAAAACAAAGATGCAGGCCTGATTCTCAACTCCTCTGACCCTAATTAATGGAAATGACCCAGAAGTGTAAATATGTTTTCATTTGACAAAGGACCGTCTGCAGCCAGAGCATGCAGCTCTGCAGGCAGAACCAGGTGATAAAGAGAACCCAAGGTGCTTACTTGGAGCATCTCCTGATGAAGTGCACTGGATCTTATGCAATTAACTAAAGGGGAACTCAGGCATTCTGAGCAGGGAAAGAGAAGCTTGGAGAGAAAGTCAGGACTTGAGTGATGGAGAGAACACACTGCTCAGATGAGGGGCTGGGAGCAATTTGTCATGTGAAGGTAGCAGCAGTGGAGGTGTGGTTTTTAAAATAGATTTAGAGGCCTTCTATTTTAGTAGGGGTGGCAAGACCTGGAATGAGGCTGCAAAATGCAAGGGGGCTAAACCAGGAGGCTGCAGGGTAGGAAGGGGTAACTGATTCCTGGCAGAGTAGCAGCAGATGGCAGCAACAAAGGGTTTGTTGTAGATTCTGGGGCTCTCCCTTGGCATTGATCAAAGTGACAACCACGTTTATACAAGGCCCTAGATGAAGTTTGGTAGAATTAGGGGTTATTCAGCTGCAGCATGGGTTAGAGAGGGACCCCAGGCAGGGACAGTTGCACAGGCCCCACCCCATAAGCATTAAGGCACACTAAGGCACAGAGGTTGGTGGGGTGAGAGTGATGTGCAGTCTACCATCTGGTTACACTGGGTACAGGAGAATTTTCAACAGCAAACTCTATTTTTCTAGCTGTAACTGTGGGCTTTTGAATCGGTTCTTCACCCAGTGCTCCATGGATTCTCTTATTGCAGGCCCAGATAGTGTCCTGATGATTGTCCTCTGGCTAATGTGGATGAGAATAGCCTAGAAAGGAAAGGAAGGCCACGAGGAGAGAATGAGCAGACACCACTATGATATGTGAATGACAATGAAATGGAAAAGAAGACCAGCCCAGATTCTGGGAAATTATAGCTGGGAGACCTGGAGTCTACTTCTACATGGGGGGTATGATGTTAGAAAAATTAATTGGCAGCTTGACTCAGCAGAAATAGTAATTCATGATAGAAAAGTTGCTGGCCAGTCTGAAAGTCTTTGCAGTGAGCAAGAACTATGCTTGTGCAGTGTAGGGAGGTAGCATGTATCATATCAGAGATCTTGTGGGTCCCTGCCCTCAAAGTTGGAAGGTTTAATGTGGACACCCATAGTGCAGGTTGGAGGAGGAGAAAGCCCAAGCATCGTGTGCAGTGGGCAGCTTGAGTGCCTCAAACCTGAGACCACACTCTCCTCCTCTAACTGGAGCACTCTTGTGTACAGCCATGGGCAGGTGAGCTTCCAATCCCATCTGTTCTCATTCTGCAGCCTGAGCTGGAGCATGCTCACTCAGTTTCTTGTCGTGGACTGTTGCTGGTACTTAGTGCAAGTCCTAAACATCTTCAAGGGGTCAGTGTCAAATCCACGTCCTCTTGTCAACTGACTCCCACCCCCCATTACTGTTGCTATGGCCTTGGCCCTGGCTCCTTAAAGCAAGTGGGTATGTGTGGACTATTCTGAGTCCTTTCATTGTCTCCTGGGTAGGTTTTTCCTTCACATACTATGGGCTGGCCAATTCTTCTCTCAACCTGATATTACCTGTACTTTCTCTAGCAGAATTAAATGACATTTTTGGCTCATGGTTTACAGATGTAGGAGAATGTGTTTATGTTTAAGCATCTAGACAGATTTTCCCTCCCATAGACTTTTCTCTGGCCTATATAAGGAGAAATTGTTAATTATGCAGGCACATAGTATCAAGAAATCCCCAGTACTTTTACATTTGGAAACCACCAATTATTAAAACAATTGCCTTGGCAGAGAATAATGTGTTGTGACAGATGACACTGATGTTCTGCTAATTCTAGCTTTTTCTAATAATCTCTGTCACTCAGTACTTATATCTCACTCCGTAGCTTTGCTATTGTTTCTCCTTTGCTTTTTGACCTTTTACCCATTTATTTAGCATTTTGATTCTGTTTTTCTGTTTCTGTTTCATTTGAACTCTTTTTATTTTTGCACATATGATTATAGCATAAGCTGAAAGTTCAGATAATGTTAAGCTAGAAAGCCCCTGTTAATATCCTCTTGTACTACCAACAGGAAGTGAGCACATTTGTATGATAAATGAGAATGTGTTATCTTGCCAGAAGAGTGAATGTGAATGTTAGGCAATGCAAAGACTCAGTGATGTTTTCCCAAGCTCCAGGGCTGCGTTTGGGAATGATATTCCCCCTGGGTTAGAGGCTGGTGTTAAGTAGGTGCAGAACTGGAAGCTGATAAAGGAACTACTAATATTGCTGTTTGTTTTTTACAAATGTCAATTAAAGGATTTAATATGATGGTTAAGCTATAAATTACATTTAGTAAATCTTCCAGACTGGCATTTTCCTTACTTTAATATTCCTGCTTAATGCCAGACATCATTAATCCCAAAGGCACAGGGTGGTCTCAAACTCAAACTAAATCCCTAATATTTATAAATCCTGGTTAAACAAGAAATACTATGTATTAGACCACAGAGTAGAATAAAGTAATATTATGTCTTTTTTTCTCTAGAGCCTGGAATTTAATATGTCCCCATTACACTTGAAACATTTAACAGATCTCAGGATAAATCAAATGTTTGGATAAATCTCTACAATTTCTCATTCATTAGCATGACAATTGCAAATAGATTTCACTGTGCTAGGTCTCCAGGCCAGTAACAGTGAATATTTAAGGAAAATGAGCATTGCAACACAAATGTGTATACTTAGAGTTACCAAATTATAAAAGTATACAAAACCAGTTTTGTAGAATTTTATAATTAAAATTCCATGATCTTTCCAACCAAGTGAAGAGAGCTTGTTCAATTATGAAATTTAATGTTTCTCTCTTTTTACTTTTCTTGTTTACTCTATTAAAGAGCAAATTCCAAGTTGATTTGTGTGAGTGTATAGGTGTGTTTATGCAAATGTGCAGAGAGTACTTCAGAAAGTTCATAGATAATGGAATCAAATTTTTTTGATGCAAAACATTGAAATTCATGGATAGTTTTTTTCATAATATGCATTTCCCATGAACTTTTTAAGGAAAATATATTTATTTATTTGAAAGGCATAATTTACAGATAGAGAGCTCTTCTATCTGCTGGTTCACTCCCTAAGCGATCACAACTGCTGGAGCTGGTCCTGTCTGAAGCTGGTCTGGTCTGAAGCCAGGAGCCAGGAGCTTCTTCCAGGTGTCCAAAAAGGGTACAGGGGCCCAAGAACTTGGGCCATCTTCTACTGCTTTCCCAGGCCATTAGTAGGGAGCTTAATTGGAAGTGGAGCAGCTGGGACTTGAACTGGTGCACATATGGGGTGCTGGTGTGGCACGTGGAGGCTTTGCCCTCTATACCACAGCCCTGGCCCTCTCCACAAACTATTTAAGGCCCCCCTCCTATGGAATTCTTCCTGGACATCTGTGGAGGACTGATTCTAGGGCACTATCCTCCATGGATAGCAAATTCTTTTATAAAATCGTGTAGATGATATTGTATGTACCTACACATATCTTCCCATATATTTTAAATTATCTATTACTTTAAATCATTACTTATAGTACCTAATACAATGTAAATGTTATATAAAGAGATTGTAAGGTGTAGGGAATTTTTACTTTTTTCCTCAAATATTTTTAGTTGCAGTTGGTTGAATTGAAAGATGCAGAGGGGCTGGCGCTGTGGTGTAGTAGGTGAAGCCATTGTCTGCAGTGCTGGCATCTCATGTGGGTGCTGGTTCCAGCCCCAGCTGCTCCACTTCAGATCCATCTCTCAGCTATGGCCTGGGAAATCAGTAGAAGATGCCCAAGGCCTTAGGCCCCTCTACCATGTAGGCCAGAAGAAGCTCCTGGCTTTAGATTGGTGCAGCTCCAGCCATTTATTCTCCAATTAGGGAGTGAACCAGCAGATGTAGGAACTCTCTCTCTCTCCCTCTCCCCCCACCTGTTTATCTCTCTCTCCTCCTCTCCTTCTCTCTCTGTGTAACTCTGACGTTCAAATAAAATAAATAAATGTTTAAAAAAAGCTGCAGAAGTGATGCTATAACTAGTACTGAAACAGTATTTTTATACTTTGCGTTTCTGTGTGGGCACAAACTGATGAGGTCTTTACTAATTATATACTGAAGTGATCTTCTGTATATAAAGAGAATTGGAAATGAAAAAAAACAACCTGGTGTTAAAATGGAAATGGCATAGAAAATTAATTAATTTGAAAAAAAATATGTAGGATCTCTGTTTTTAATGTGCTGTACATTGCTATTTAATGCTATAATTAGTAATCCAATGGTAGTTTTTTCACTTTATGTTGCTATGTGGGCAAAATGTTGAAATCTTTACCTAATATATACTAAACTGATCTTCTGTATATAAAGAGAATTGAAAATGAATCTTTACATGAATGGAAGGGGAAAGGGAGCGGGAAAGGGGAGGGTTGCGGGCGGGAGGGAAGTTATGGGAGGGGGGAAGCCATTGTAACCCATAAGCTATACTTTGGAAATGTATATTCATTAAATAAAAGTTCAATAAAAAAAAGCTGCAGAACCACTCCATGAGGATAAGTAATTCTGAAAACAAACAAAACAAAAAGATGTAGAACCTATGGATATGGAGGGGCTCTCTCTCTCTCTCTTCCTCTCTCTCTCTCTCTCTCTCTCTCTATATATATATATATATATATATATATATATTTATATATACACACATGTATACAGTAATTACAATCATAAAATATGTAATAAATATATTTATATATCTTTTCTTCAAGTTTGTTGAGTT
Organism: Lepus europaeus; assembly: GCF_033115175.1. Lineage (NCBI taxonomy): Eukaryota > Metazoa > Chordata > Mammalia > Lagomorpha > Leporidae > Lepus > Lepus europaeus. Next base: position 44,670,566 of record NC_084847.1, on the reverse strand, counting down.
TGGTTTTCTATTTTAGTTGTATTTGGTTCAATTAGAACCAAAGAAAGGCAGTCATCTTAAAAATTGCTTATTTTTCATTTTTATTTGAGATGGAGAAAGAGAGATTTTTTTTCCATCCATGGATTCCCTCTCCTAATGTCCACAACATCTAGGGCTTGGGAGAGAGAAAGAGATTTTTCAATCCACGGATTCCCTCTACTAATGTCCACAACAGCTAGGGCTTTGCCAGGATCCCAAAACTCCATCTGGGTCTCCCATGTAGGTGGAAAGGTCCCAAGTATCTGAGCTATCACCTGCTGTCTTTCAGGGTTCTCATTAGCAGAAAGCTGGATTGGAACTTGAAGAGCTAGGACTCAAAGCAGGTACTCCAGTATGGATGTTCCACTCAATTAAATACCCACTCCAAAGTAAAGGCTTTAGAACCAAGTGCTCCATGCCTTCTCTTACTGGAGGTCCAGTTCTCTGTTAATATGAGTCTGGCTTATATGGATGAGAATATCCTGGATGGGGAATGAAGCAGGGTATAGAGAATGAGCAGATGCCAGTGATGATGACGATGGTGATAATTAAATGAAAATGAACACCAGGCCAGGCTCTGGAGACCTTTAACTGAGAGACCAACAATCACTTTCTACATGGGGGATATGAAATTAGGAAAATTTACTAATGACTTGACAAGGAGAAGTACTAAACAACAACAACTGAATAACAATGCTTCATTACTTGAAATTCTTCCACAGATGTTATTCTCTTTAGGGTCAATTCCCTTATTGTGATTTTGTGGCATTTCCATGCCCTGGAACCTTGCTTTTTCTGTCCAGTCACATTGATTTTATTTCATTTTTCCAAGGTACCTTGCTCCTTTCTGCCATCAGAAACTCTGCACATACTCTTTCCAGTGCCTTCATTGCTATCTAGCACCCAACCCCATCACCTGCTCCTTTCCCAGCCATTTAGGGAAGTCTTCCCTTTTCCCATGCACAGATTAGGGCTCTGCATGATGTGCTCTCGCCTTCTGCCACTCACTATCATTACAGTCAATTACTGTTTAGTTATTTTAAAAATGTCTGTCTTCCTTGGTGGACTGGTAGCTACTAACATCTGGTCTTGATTATAAGTATACTGTATGGCATATAATGAAAGTTAATCACTTGAGTAAGCAAACAAAGCAGAAACCTGATGTTACAATTTGAATTGTGTCCCCCTGAAAGATATGTTGTCTTCCCTAACCTCTAGTATCAATTAATGTGACTTTAAAAGAAACAGGTGTTTGGAGATGTAATCAAATTAAGATGAGATCTTTAGATGGACCTCTAATCCAACATGACTGGTGTCTTCATAAGAGAAGGAAGCACCATGTGAAGACAGAATCACAGGGAGAACACTACATGGTAACAGCAGCTGCTTGTAGTGGCACATTATTAAACCAAGAACACTGAGTATTGATGGTCATGACCAGAGAAGCTAGGGCGGGGACAGGAAGGATTCTCCTCTGAGACTGACTGGAAGCACAGCCCTGCTGACACTGTGATTTCCTACTTGTAACGTTCAGAACTGCTAGGGAATAAATTATTGTTTTTAACAATAGTCCATCCAATGTATAATACTTTGTTATGACAGCCCTGGAAAACAAATTCATCTGATCATTAGTGCTGATGCTTGAAGTTACAACTGAACCAGCAGCAAGTCACACCAACCAATTTGGCTCTTAGAACCTGGAAATGGAATGGTCTAGTAGGAGAGGTGTGAGGTAATTCAGCTGAGGAGAGAGGAGAATCTCAGTTTGGGGCTTGGTTAAGTCTGAGAAAAGACACCTACGAGAAAATAGCCAATATTTACTAGTTATGTATATATACTGATGTCAACTAAGCCACCACATTTTCATAGTTTTATTTATCCCTGAGCATGTCTCATGCATCATATTCTGCTATTATTATTTCATAGATGAAGAAACTAGGGAAAGTTAGGCAATGGCATACCTCTAATGTGAACCCCAACACGTATAAAGGACAGACAGTTGGGAGGGAGGCATATCAGAGAAATGCCATCTTGTGTATAGCTATTTAGTCCTCAAAAATACTAAGAATTCATGTGGGTCAAACTGCCACCATGTACTGAGATCCAGCCTATTTCAAAGTTGTTATTGGCATATAGGTGTATGCTTTCTATTTTAAGTTTGTTTTTGACAATACTGTCAATCAGTCTACATGTTTTATAACCCCCTAGGCAATGTGGTCTGATGTTGTCATCATATTCAAACTTTGGTTTTATATCCACTTCATTAAAACCCAGAAGTACTTAACAATATTCTAGTCCAGACTTCTTCCTCTCTTACAGGCATCTTTTCTTTCATTTACAAAGTAGGTCAACCAGTAGCCCAGGCACAGAGGAGGTGAATACAGAGGAATAAAAAACTGAAAGGAATCTCAATGGGAACAGAGATCATTAATTCTTTCTCCAGAGAGAACTGCATCTCTCAAAGATAAAACCTATTCTTGTAATTCCCAAGATAAAGAGATTCCATTGTGTTCCCAAGGTAACAGAGTGAGGGGTAGTGGTCATTGAGTATCTGTCACTGCCCTCTTGCATTTAATTTCCTGGTCCAAGAACTCCTTCTCCATCTCAGTTTCTCTTGTGCTTTTGGGTATCTTCTTACATAGATAATGAGGACATTGTAACTTCTGCAGGAAGTGCTAAGGCAACAGGGCTGTGCAATTGAACAGAAGGTCTAGGCTTTAAACCCTAGCCTCCCTCTGGAGCATTTGCCCCTGTACGCTGAGCCTCTGCTTTCTCAAGTATGATATGAAGGCAAGAATGGCTTGTTTGCTGTCCAATTTGGGGAGACAAAAATGAAAGCATGTAAAAGAAGGTGCTTCTGCATTTGGGGCAATTGCACTAAACAAGTCCTACCAGGAAGGAGAATCTTTTCTTTCATTTGAGAAAAACTTATTATTGTGTCCCAGAGGTTTTTACTTCTGCTTTGTCCTTTTTTAAAAAAAAACCTCCAAGAACTCTACTGCTCTTTTGGATACTTTTCATTTTTTTGCTGGTATATAGCAGAGGCTCCAACTGCACCTGGCATCCACACTTTGAGATGAACACATAATTCATACATTGTCTAAGCTGTTGGGAGCCCATCTTCCAACACAGCAAGTCCAGGATGCTGGATATAGAAATTTAGCTCTTAATGCTTGTCCTGCAGGATTTCAGCCATGCTTTGATTTGATTCACCCTTTCTATTTCCTTGTCTCCCTCATTGTCCTCCACACCAGCCATGGTCATGCTCCACCAGATGCCAAACTATGAGGCCACCCAATCTTGAACCATAGCCTCTAAACCATAAGCTGAAATAAGTCTTTTCCTCCCCAAGAAGCTCCTCTCAGGAATTTTAGGTATAGTAATGAAAAGTGAAGTAGTACATGTATGTACACCTTGAGAGAAATGTTGCTTAGAGGAACTGTATACTTTTTATTCTATAATGCTTCATAATATCCAGAGGTTAATTTTGGTAACATAGAGCAGGTCAGTCATCTTTCCCGATAGCTTTTCTTTCTCTGGATATAATTTTCAGGTGTTCTTTTTACTGTAACTTGATGTTTACAATTTCTTGTTATTTTTTAAAGATTTATTTATTTATTTGAAAGTCAGAGTTACACAGAGAGAGAGAGACAGAGAGAGAGAGAGGTCTTCCATCCGATGGTTCACTCCCCAGTTGGCTGCAATGGTTGGAGCTGCACCAACCGGAAGCCAGGAGCCAGGAGCTTCTTCCGGGTCTCCCATGAGGGTGCAGGGGCCCAAGTATTTGGCTATCTTCTACTGCTTTCTCAGGCCATAGCAAAGAGCTGGATAGGAAGTGGAGCAGCCAAGTTTCGAACCTACACCCATATGGGATGCTGGCACTTCAGGCCAGGACATTAACCCGCTGCGCCACAGCGCTGGCCCTCGACAATTTCTTTTTCTTAAGAGTGTTATACCTGAGCAAGTGCAAACAAAGGAGCTCCACACATTGATAAAATTTGATGGTCCTTTATTGCCGGCAGTGGAGAGTGGGCTCATGCCCTAAAGAACTCTCGACCCTGAAGCCCAAAGCAACAGGGTTTCTAAAGGCAAAAACCACAAAATTGGGAAGGGAATTCATGGTTGCTAGGAACAGGGGGGGATACATGGTTACCGGGGTCAAGCTGACCTAACGCCTATGCGAAACTAGTATCAATTATAATCTTGACAATACCAGTTACAATCTTAACAATTCCAACTATAATCTTGACATTAATCCAGGTATTGGTTTTAATCATATATAGGACATAGACAAATTACATTTTTATCATTAACCCAGTGTAGTGGAATGAGAAGGCCATGCCAAGGTGGCCACTGGCAAGCGAGCGTCAGTTAGTCAGGAATGGTTTTGAAACTGCCTGGCGACAGGCTGTGATTGGATGGCTCTGGAAACTGCCTGGCGACAGGCTGTGATTGGATGGATTTGAAACTGCCTGGCGACAGGCTGTGATTGGATGGCTGTGGAAACTGCCTGGCAACAGGCTGTGATTGGTTGGGGTATGGACCGCCCTTTGACCAGATTGGCTGGTCTTGGCTATATAAGCTGTTGTACCAACTGTAATAAACGAGTCTGCAGGCTGCTCGCCTCAAGCCTGCTCTCACTGGACTCCCAGGGTCTGTGTGTTGACTCCGCGCCTCTTGCCCCCACCACGCTGCTCTTCTCAGAAACGAACCCACTGCAACATTGTGGAGAAATCAACGGCAACAACCCAGGTGTAGCCTATCCACTTCCAAGCTTGAGCGATCATGCTAGGAGGTTTCTGTGCTCTGCCAAGTGTGATGTAGTGGACTGCTATTGTTAACTGTTTTAGATCATAGTTTCAGACCAGAGTCTCATAGTGTGAGGGGGCCCCTTCCCAGAATGGAGTCTCAAGTGCTCCAAAATGCAGTCCCTACTGTCAAGGTGTTACTTCAAGAACATCTCAATACTAGTGGTATTATTGCAAAAACATAGACAATCATCTCAAAATACTGCAATGTTAGAAAAAGTGTTCATTATTCAAATCCCGTGTCCAAGTAATATGACTTAATCCCACACACTGACATCTGAAAGTTCTGTTCAGCATTTCTAGGAATGTCAACACAAGAGTATTAAGGGTTGAGGATAATAATGACCATAAAATTAGAGATAATTCTTTAAGGTTATATTGTGTACCAGGCACTGGGTTGTTCTTTCTGTACTACCATCTTTCTCTATTAAGCATCTTCAGAGTATTATTATCCTTACTCCGCAGAGGTTTTTACAAGTTAAGTAAATTAGAGAAAACAAAATCAAATGATTTTGGTTCAAGAACTCAAAAGGCCATACCTTATCACCTGCTGCTGAATGCATCCTAGGGAGGTCAGAGTTCTCTAAAGATTGAACAGAACTGGTTTTAGAACCTGCATGCATATAGGATATGGTCATCACAATGTCTAGTAAGTACAGTCATGGTAGAATCTTCTTTCTAATTTCTGCAAAAATCTGCTTTCTTGACCTTTATAGTCACTGTTACATCCATCTGTTCACAATAAATTTTTTAATCACCTCTGGTGATGTGATTCTGACTCCTAAAGTTTTGTCCCTGCTACCCTTGGGGAATGCGTATTGCTAAAACATCTGCTCAACATCCTACTGGTAAACTCCAAGGCAGAGAATTCACCAGAGAGTTTTTAGCAATATATATATATTTGCTAGCTGTGAGGAAAGTTTCCCATCTGTCAGTGGTCATCAAGTATCTGTCACTGCCCTCTTGCATTTAATTTCCTGGTCCAAGAACTCCTTCTCCATCCCATTTTCTCTGGTGGTTTTGGGTCTCTTCTTACATAGATAATTAGGACATTGTAACTCCTGCAGGAAGTGTTCTAAGGTTATGTTTCTAAGCAAGGTGAAGAATACATTCCCCTGTAATATGATTTTGGTTTTTAAAGGACATTTTTATTATAATATTGGAGTTTTTTGAATTTACTTATAATAATAGGATAAGACTGTAAATGCAAATCTCCAAAAATGTAGGTTTAAATTCTCTTGATTACTCCCTCCACCTTCCTGGATGATCAGACCTTTCAGGTTTTTGGAATAGATACAATAGGTAGATATTAATGTACCTTCAGCCAAAGGTTTTGTTTTTTAAAATGGTTGACTTTCCATTTGGAGAATAGAACTTAGATAAATGCACATTAATTTTCGTTCTGTAAATGCATGCTTTCTTAGAAAGCTGCCAAGATGATCTTTCTTCAGCTTCAGGTGCATTCCTCTAAAATGCTCTAAAATGGATTCAGGTAATGGCACTCTGTCCATTTAGATACATCAAGGTATTCAATATATAAAATTCTAGATTTTCTTGCATGCACTAAAATATTTCATGAATAATAAAAAATCAGCACAATTAACATGTATGCAAAATGTAAAATGTGATGACTCCCCGTCTTCCTTCTCTCCAGTTATGTCAGCAGAGTGTTATTTTCTTATTCAACAGACTGGGTCAGTCAGTCCTACCCACTTTTTCTCTCTAGTACAGCATCTGATAATTTTTCTTCATTTTCAGTTCTACCAGATGGACACTGAGTTATTTCCTCACACCTCACTTCCTGTACAAGAAATATGATTTTCTGATTTTTCACTGGGCACAAGCCATCTCTCCTGGCCTGCCTTTTGTTACACACAACAGTTTTTCCCTCCCTAGTTTTAATGGTCTCATTAAGGATTTCAGAAGTGGCAATTCTTGGATACCATTTACTCAAGTAACATCAAGGTTTCAGTGGAGAGGATATTGCGAAAAACAGGAAAACACAGTGCTACATTTCTCTTCACCTATAGTCACCTTATCACACTGCCCTTTCAAGGATGGCTTCATTATTAATATGGTGACAGAAGCTGGCAAAACCACTGGCTGACCAAGCAAGTCCCTTTAATGCTTTTTCCTGTTCATAAGACATAAGCATGGATGGTAGACGTATTTTTATATTGCTTTAATGAAACACAACTTCCGAAGGTGAGATGAATGTTTCCTACATAGTAGCTTTTAAAATGCCTTCATACCTACTTTCAAAGGGAATTCAATGAACTGAGAAAGGTTTCAGGAGCCAGAGACCCCAAATGGCTTAATTATCCAGGTGGCTTAGGACATGCCTATTCCTGGAGACATGATTCAGCAGAATAGTTCTCAAGTATTTTTTTTCCTTATTAGAGTAACCATGGATCCCTTATCACATCACTCCCTTATTTTCATGAGCTACAAAAGTAACAAACACCATCAAGCTGGGATTTTTCTTCAATTTTAGGTACTCATAATCCCTGTCATTTTTTTCTCACATTTTAGTTGAACACAAAGTCTGAAAAAGAGCCAGTGTGTATTATTAAAAACAGAAGAGGGCAACTAGACCCTAGAGCTTCTAACGGCCACAGTGACTCCTGAGTTCCTTAGCTAATCTCCCTTTGTTTCTGTCTTTTCCATCTTCCTTTTCTTCTCTCTGCCCTCCCTTTGTATTTCAGTTGGTTGGTTTCTTCTTTTATCTATATTTGTTTTCCTTTTTGTGGACTTCAGATGTTGAGAGCTAACGTCATTATAATTCTCAGTTTGTGATTCATTAACATGAATTGTTTTATTTCATCTTTTTTCTGCTTCATTGCTTATATTTATATTCATCTCTCTACCTTCCATTGGCACCCTCTATAGTCATTTAATACCTGTACTTGAACACAGTGACAAACAATGTTTTATTTGGCAAATGTCTTTTGAGTTATGTAAATAGTATTGTGTTATATAGCTTAATTTATTTTATTTATTTAATCAACTTTATTTTCAAAAGGTTTAATAATGTTGTTTGTAAATCTCTAGTCTCTTCTGACTGCTACACTCCATCATTTTCTATCAAATATCCATACTACATTTTGATTATTTAATATTCTAATGGTGACACCTGGGTTGCTTCTAACTTTGATATCATAAATTTTATCTATATCAATATATAAGATAGACATTTTAAATAATGGACATGATTGTCTTCTCAACTCAGGTGTTTTTTTAAAAATTATTTTTTACTTATTTGAGCATTAGAGAAAGAGAGAGCGAGCGAGCAAGCAAGTGAGAACTAGCTTCCATATGCCAATTCACTCTACAAATGCCCATGAAGGCTGAGGCCAGGGGTAGGAGCCAGAAAGAATCCAGGTCTCTCACCTGGGTGGCAAGGAACCAATAACTTGAATTACCACTGCTGCCTCCCACCGTCTGCACTGGTGGGAATCTGGAGCCAAGAGTTGGAGCTGGCAATCAAACCCAGCAGTCCAACGTGGGACTCAGGCTTATTTATTTATTAACTTACTTTACAAAGCACAAAAACCCTAGTTTAAGGCCAGCACCGTGGCTCAATAGGCTAATCCTCTGCCTACGGCGCCGTCACACCAGGTTCTAGTCCTGGTCGGGGTGCCAGATTCTGTCCCAGTTGCTCCTTTTACAGGCAAGCTCTCTGCTGTAGCCCAGGAGTGCAGTGGGGGATAGCCCAAGTCCTTGGGCCCTGCACCCCATGGGAGACCAGAATAAGCACCTGGCTCCTGCCTTTGGGTCAGCGCGGTGTGCTGGCCACAGTGCGCCGGCCATGGCAGACATTGGAGGGTGAACCAATTGCTAAGGAAGACCTTTCTCTCTGTCTCTCTCACTGTCCACTCTGCCTGTCAAAAAACAACAACAACAGATTTGGGGCAAGATGGCGGAATAGGAAAGGAGCACACTGTCCAGGAAGAGACATTTTAATAAAAGTGGAGATACTGCAGGTTCAGGGAAGAGTAGGGGAAGAAACAGCAGCGGAAACTCTTCCGGAACTAGTGATTCACAGTGGACCTGCGTGGAGAGCGTGGGAGCCCAAGTTCAGGACACCAGCAGCAGACTCAACACACCAGCGCTGGAACACGAGGTGAGCCGAACCTCAATAGCCCGAAACACCAGCGGGAAAGTGGAAAGAGGAGACTAGAGGGAACGAGGCTTGAAACTCCGTGGGGAAAAATTCACCAGGCTAACTAGAAGAGAGAGGGGAAAAAAAAGTGACCGATACGGACACGAATTTCTCTCTCTCCGCTCATCCCTCAAAGGTGAGCAAGACAAAGGGAAGGCACCATTTTGGACATACATCATAAGCAGGGCAACCTCAGGTCTTCACTGGCCCTGAGCCTAGCAGAAAAACCTGACTCTGGAGTGGGGGGTGAAATAACAGGAGATTAGGATCTAACTTGGCAACCCAGTGGGAGGCTGAAGGAGAATTGGGGCCCACACTGAGGGCAGCACAGATACCCTGTGTGGTCCATGGGAAAGAGCTTCCGATCTCTGGCTCCTGTGGGTATATCATTTGCCTGCTAACTACCTCCAATTACGTTCAGCTGTGCGGAATTACTTCCCTTTTGAATAAAAAAAAAGAGTGAAAGAAAGAGATTTACCATGCCTAACCTGGGAGTGTCATCTTTGACACACCCTCAACCCTGAGGAACCAAACACAGCTCTCAGGCCACACTCATCTGAAGCCTCTAATGCTCCACCGAAAGCAGACAGTACACTTAATATAGAGCCATAGTATAACAAGAAAAAACACCACAGTGAAGAAACCAGGTATCTCCAAAATGCCAAACAATAAATGCAAAAACCGAGGTAACAAGAACAAGGAAGACAATATGATGTCCCCAAATGAAAAAGACACCCCAATTCAAGACTATGAAGATGATGAGATCGAAGAAATGCAAGAAGTGAATCTCAAAAAAATTGATAAGAACATTAAGAAGTTCTCAAAAACAAATTCTTGAACTACAGAAATCCTTCATGGACAAGATAGAAAATCTCTCTCGTGAAAGTGAAATATTAAGGAGGAATCAAAATGAAATGAAACAACTAGTAGAAGAAGAAACTGTGATAGTGACGAGAAATCATAATGAAATGAAGAATTCAATAGATCGAATGACAAACACATTAGAGAGCCTTAAAAACAGAATGGGCGAAGCAGAAGAGAGAATATCAGACTTAGAAGAGAGAGCACAGGAAAGGAAACAGGCAAACCAAAGAAAAGAAGAGGAAATTAGAAATCTAAAAAATACTGTCAGGAATCTACAGGATACTATTAAAAAAACCAACATTCGGGTTCTAGGAGTTCCTGAAGGCATGGAGAGGGAGACAGGATTAGAAGGCATTTTCAGTGAGATACTAGCAGAAAATTTCCCAGGTTGGAGAAGGACAGAGGCATTTTAGTACAGGAAGCTCATAGAACCCCTAATAAACACGACCAAAATAGATCCTCACCACGACATGTTGTAATCAAACTCACCACAGTGAAACATAAAGGAAAGAGTCTAAAATGTGCAAGAGAGAAACATCAGATTACTCTCAGAGGATCTCCAATTAGACTCACAGCTGACTTCTCATCAGAAACCATACAAGCTAGAAGGGAATGGCAAGACATAGCCCAGGTACTAAGAGAGAAAAACTGCCAGCACAGAATATTATATCCTTCAAAGCTCTCATTTGTGAATGAAGGTGAAATAAAGACTTTTCATAGCAAACAGAAATTGAAAGAATTTGTCGCCACTCGCCCAGCCCTGCAAAAGATGCTTAAATATGTGTTACACAAAGAAACACAGAATCATGCTCATCAATATGAAAGAAGGTAAAGGAAGGAAATCTCACAGCAAAAGATCACAGGAAGCTCAATTTCTCTTTGACATAGAATTAAACTCTGATGCTCTGTTAAAGCAATGTGTTAAAGTAATCTAGTATGTTCTCTTGATGCATGTTAAATTCTAATTGTTCAAAAACAGCTGAATTTTTATTAAGAGCTATGGGTTATTTAAATATGTGCTTATTTTCAAAGATTTGCATAATCACCTTGTAACAATGATCAAATTTGGTCTATGTTATGTTCTGATTTTAAGGAATCTTATTTCAACCAGGTATTTTGGATTTTGAGCCTTCTTGGCATTCTTTTCAGGCATTCAAAAAATCAAAGTTTCAAACAATCTGGACTCTAAAATTTCCAGTAAATCTTGGACTTTGGTTTTGCCAGTTTGGGCCCAACTGAAAAAAATCGAAGGACCTATGTCTCTCATCTTATAGAGACACCAACTAATCAGGCTATTTGGATTATATTAGAAGTACTGTCAAGATGTGATGTGGTACTAAATTTTGAGTTTCTATAATGGAAAATGCTATTAATACAAATGTTTGAGAATTAAAATGTCTAATTATCTTGTGTTACTAGACATGATAGTTATCTTAATGAGAAAGCCCCAGAGGCCTAAAGGGTTAAATACTTGTAAAATCCTACAGGTGCTTTCAAAAATACTGTGAAGTAAGCAAGTGCCTTTTGTTGGTTGATGAGTTTATAATTTTAAACATGGCAACTTAAAGTCCTTTGTCATCCACAGTTATATATGATTTGTTGCTCATAAAACTAAAGTGTTGTTGGTTCTGTGTTTAGCTGCCCTCCTATAGGTTCCTATGGACTTTTTCCAGCCACTTCTATTGTATTCAGTACTTTGGGATGGCTCTGTAAACAGATGAAGCCAATAATGTATTAACAGTACCAACTGAGAGAAAGTATGGTTAACTGAGGTTACTAAAAAGAAAAAGCAATTCAAATCAATTGGCAATCTACAAAAAGAGTTAAAGATTTTAAAAGCTATTATTAAAATTGCTATATTGGTCTATTATGTTATGTTATGTTATATGTGTGTACGTATTGTATGTCCACATAGGAAAATTTTATCAAGAGTTTTATTTTAATTGGCTTATAGATAAGATTGTCCATAAATTTAAGCTGCTGAATTTAATCAAAGATACATTTTAATTCGTATGACCTGAATCTGTGCATCATATGTTTTATAGTTGTTGGTAGAAAGAAACTAAAAACATTTTATATGGTTGTGCTTAAGTTTACTGGTTAAACAAACTACACCATGTTAGATATTTAAGAGTGTTTCCAAATACATGATTCTTAAAATTTATAGAAGGCATTGGACCTTCTGGTAGATGTTTTCTTAAATTGTTATCTAATGGTTGAAATGGTTTGCTAAGTATTCATGTAATATTGCTATTGTCAGCAAGCGATCTAGGACTTGCTCCCTCATTTCTCTATTCTAAGCCCAACTTGTTCTTTCATTTCTCTATTCTCTTAAAGGTAGGAAACTAATTCTATCATAAAGGAATCTGTAGGATGCACAATTTAATCTTTAGACCTTATAAAAGAGATGGCTAACATTTTTCTGGAATAGCATAGCCAAAATAAGAGCTTAAAGTATAATCTCATAGCTAGATTTACTTCGCCATCAGCGAAGTATACAGTAAGCAGAAAAAACCTTCCTTTCAGACCAAAGGGAAAGAAAGTTTTAAAGTGAGAATATAATTTTCCTCATGGGCATTGTCTACCTTAGAAAAACTACTACAGAACATGCCTGTGGCTATAGACTTGTAGTTCAGGCCACCGAAGATTAGAGATGGGACTTCGGCACTCCCTTGACTTGCATCCTCTGGTCTGCTTTAACACAAACCAGGAGGAAAAGAAAGCTAGGCATCAGAAGCAATGGGTGGCAGGCCTATTAATGGCTGATATGCACAGTGATCTGCCCTCAAGGAGACCCAACAGGCCAGTCCACTGCAGTGGCTTTCAATGTGGTAAGCCTGGGCTTCAGCAGAAGTCAGCTTGTGAAGAGCCCTGGCAGCTCTGGCAAGAGTTGGATCACTGGAAATGGACCTGCCCTGGAGTCGAAGGATGCCCAGGTCAGAGCCACAGATCTTATTGGCTCTAAGCTGAAAAGCCCTTCACTCAGCCCAACTTCCAAAGTGACCACTGCAGCTGAGGGTATGGTCAAGTAGGGTCAGCAACATTGCAGGCAGAACTGTAAATTTCTTGTTAGAGATGCCACCTGCCTTTACCTGGCCAGCTCTCCTCCCAGGCCAGCCAAGTAATGAAAGTCAACAGAGTGCCTTCCCCCAGGAGGTCCACACCTCCCTTAGGATGTACCCCATGTGAAGAGATAGATAGGTCTGGGCCTCTGAATTTACAAGGCCTAAAGCCCACCAGATTATTACCAAGCCCCTTCTGTCAGGTTCTATTTGCCTCTCAATCAGAAAACTTAATTGTAGCTTAGACAGCACCTTTCTTAGCTCCTCTAATAATGACTCTGTCCTTTGTTCTAGACCCTGTCTAGCGCACTTGGGCCTCATTCCTTCGTAATCATAACCTCTACTCTACCGCCAATGGCTCTACTCCCAACCTGTGTGTACTGATGGTCCTCTTCCCCACTTAATGCTGTATAATTGTTCAAACCTGGTAAATGCCACTCTTAGGATCATTGGTTACTATCCTCCCTCTGTCTTTTATGACCTTGTCTAAATATGATCAGAGTCGGCAAACTTGGAAGGCTTCCATAGCCTTGGCAACTCATGACGACAGCCTAGGGTGGTTACTGGCGCCATAAACTAGAGTGTCAATTTGTTGGGTCAACAACAGGAGCCACTGTGCACTTGCTCCTCATGTGGGATCTCTGTCCTTAATGTACTGTACATTGTGATTTAATGCTATAACTAGTACTCAAACAGTATGTTTCACTTTGTGTTTCTATGTGGGTGCAAACTGTTGAAATCTTTATACTAAATTGATCTTCTGTATATAAAGAGAATTGAAAATGAATCTTGATGCAAATGGAAGGGGAGAGGGAGCGGGAGAGGGGAGGGTTGCGGGTGGGAGGGAAGTTATGGGAGGCGGAAGCCATTGTAATCCATAAGCTGCACACTGGAAATTTATATTCATTAAATAAAAGTCTTTTTCTTGGGGAAGTGGAAAAAAAAAAGAAAATGAATCTTGATGCAAATGGAATGGGAGAGGGAGCGGGAGAGGGGAGGGTGTGGGTGGGAGGGAAGTTATGGGAGGGGGAAGCCATTGTAATCCATAAGCTGTACATTGGAAATTTATATTCATTAAATAAAAGTTTAAAAACAACAACAACAAAAAAAAACCCTAGTGTGGTGGGAATACAGACAATAGCTGTAAATGATAATTGAATGAAAAAAATGACCATTTCATCCATATACAGTAAATTTAATGTAATCACAGATCACTAAAACTATAGTAGAGGACTCAGATATCTTAGCCACAAAGCAAAACACTCACTCATAAATTATATTTTAATGAACATCCTTATATGTGTCTGATTAGGTTCCTATGTGAGAGTTTCCCTACTAAGGAGTATGATGTCTAAAGTTGTAGGTATGAACATCTTTAATTTACTAAGTTTTGTTATTTTTCCCTCAAAAATATCTTATTTAACAAAGGTGTGTAGAAGTTCCTATTCATCCACATTATTGCTCTTGCTTGGTATTATCTGAGTATAAGCTTAAAGCTCAGATTTTATAGTGTTAATTCAGGTCCAGGTGAGTGATGATGTAATTCTTTAATAACAACTCTTTTTGGTCTATGGAATTAAGATGATAAACTGTTCAGTCTCCACACTCCCAAGCATCAGGATGACACAGACATAGGGTAACCTATGTAGACATTCTTGTTCAAAAAGTGGAGAAATTGGAGGCCCAAAAAATCAATAGAACATAGCTGTTACTAAATTTAAGTAGGTGAATGTTCAAAGTTCCTTTATTATGACTCACTCCTATTTCTGCCCGAAAATTTTTTCTCTATGGCTCTTAGTTGCATTCTCTTGACCCTTGAAGCCACTCTCTGAGTCATCATTTTATTTTATGAAATATGGCCTGTGTTTGTAGTAGAATAGTTTTCTCAGCTGAGTTCTGAGATTTGGCGGGGGGGGGAGGCTCCCAAGATCTCTTTTGTATTGTGGATGTTACCTTCAATCCAAGCTGATGATGTTTCTGCATATGTATTTCTCGTAAAAATTTTGAGTCTCCTCTGCATCTTTTTGGAATTTGCTTCATGAAACAGAAGTGTAACTATAAATCTCCATGACAAGACTTTCTTTATTTTAGACTGCCATTTAGGGACAACAGTGGTAGTCTTCCTAGAAACTCTAAAGGATCTGAGAGTCATACTCTTTTTTTTTTAAATCTGATTAAAGGACCAACTGAGGCACTACTTTTGATCCTTCTGAAAGTCTTAATGAATTTTATGCTCCCTCCCTCAGCTTCATATTTAAACCACACTTTCTTGAGAATATTTTGGATGCAATCTTTGTTTAGAGTCATTTCTTAATTTTAGTACTGTTTGCGATTTGACGCAATTGGGAATCTTCAAAACATACAGGTTCTGATTCTTTTTGTATAACAGTCCTTTCTTTAGTTAATCATTCTCTTGTTGGATTTTGTCATCGTGGCATTTATATAGCACTTTCATCAATCTTATTGGAAATTTTCTTAGCTAGGTAATGTGGTAACTAGGTATATTTTCTTTTTTCTATATATTTGAATATATATATATATATATATGTATGTGTGTTGATTAAATTGTTTTTCAAATTTTAGATTAATATGAAGTATTTGTAAGTTTTTATGGATGCAGAACAAGATTTCAGCACATGTACATAACACTGACCAAGGCAGGCAGGTAACCCTTTCATTTCCTTTATTGCAAAGTAGAGTTACCTACAGTTTTGCAGAACACCAGATGCATTACCTTCACTGGAGTGTGTTTTGGTACCCATCTCCAGTCTTTCTCATCCCTCCATCCTTCTTAGCCTCTGGTAATCACTCTTTTGGATTCACTACCTATATATCACCTTCCACATGAAAGAAAACATGCAGTATTTTTTCTTCTGTGTCTGACTTATTTCATTTAACATCATGATCTTCAGTTCCATCTATGTTGCTGCAAACATTGTATTTCATTCTTTTTATGGCTGAGCAAAATTCCACTTTGTAAGTAGAATACATTTCCTTTATCCATTCAGTCACTAATGGGCACCTATATTGATTGATTCCATATCTTGGCTATTGTGAATAGTGCTGCAATTACCATGGGAGTGTAGGTGTCTGCTTAATATTCTGATTTCTATTTATATGTGATATATATATATATATATATATATATATATATATATATATATACCAGAAGTCAGATAGGTGGGTCATGATATATCTTCTTAATTTTTTGACGAACTTCCATACTGTTCTTCATAATGGTTGTAACTGATTTGCATTTTTACTCACAATGTTTTGGGTTCTATTTTCTGAACATCCCTATTAGCATTTACTATTTTTTCTCTTTTGATAGTTGCCATTCTAACCAGAATGGGGTGATATCTCATTGTGGGTTTTATTTGCATTCCCCTATTGGCTAGTGATACTGAGCATTTTTTTCATATACTAAATACATTTTCTACCTTTCTTCTGGTTACTGTTGCTAAACTTCTAACCTCTATGTAAGATGGATCTCCTTTCTTCCACTTTCCAATAACATCATACTCATTTAAAGTCCTCTTTGATATGTTCTCCCTGATCAGTGACAACTAACCAAGCACTTGAAAGGAAACCCGTTGAAGTGAAATGGGCACTATGAGAAACAGCGACTTGCTCAGCCCTTGTCATGACTGTCGAGGAAAAACTTACTACTTTATTCCTTTTAGTATTTTATATTATACTTAATACTATTGGTTGAACTCTGTAATTAACACACAATTATTCTTAGATGTTTAAATTTAACTGAAAACTGATCCCTGTGAAATATAAGAGTGGGAATAAGAGAGGGAGGAGATGTACAGTTCGGCACATGCTCAATCGGACTTACCCCTAACGGTAGAGTTAGAAACATTCCAGGGGGTTCCAATTCAATTCCATTAAGGTGGCATGTACCAATGCCATTTCACTAGTCAAAGTGATCAGTTTCAATTCATAATTGATCATAATGATATGATTAAGTGTCAAAGGGATCACATAAACAAGACTTGTATCTGCTAATACTAGCTGACAGAATTAAAAAGGAGAGAACAATCCAACATGGGAAGCAGGATCCATGGCAGACCGATGCCCATATGGATTGTTGGCACTGCAGGCATCGGCTTTACCTGCTAAGCCAAAACACCAGCCCTGAACTACGTAGAAGGAGGTACCTTTCTCTGAAGGGAGGAGAGAACTTCCACTTTGACTATGATCTTGTCTAAATAAGATCAAAGTTGGCGAACTCAAGAGGATTCCATAGCCTTGGCAGCTCATGAGAATTACTTCAGGTGATTACTGACATCATAAATAAGTGTGTCAATTGTTAAATCAACAACAGGAGTCACTGTGCACTTACTCCCCATGTAGGATCTCTGTCCTTAATGTGTTATACTATGTCAATTAATGGTATAACTAGTACTCAAACAGTACTTTATATTTGGTGTTTCTGTGTGGGTTCAAACTGTTGAAATCTTTACTTAGTATATGCTAAATTGATCTTTTGTATATAAAGATAATTGGAAATGAATCTTGATATGAATGTGGTGGGACAGGGAGTGGGAGATATGATGGTTGCAGGTAGGAGGGAGGTCATGGGGGGAAAAGCTGCTATAATTCAAAAGTTGCATTTTGGAAATTTATATTTATTAAATGAAATTTAAAAAAAAAACAGAAGAGGGACTTTTGAAATCTGATTGCTCTAGCAAGATCTTATCCTTAGGTTTGTGCCACCCAATGTTATCCAAACCAAGAGAGAGATTTGTAAACTGGGTCTTGAATTTACAGTTGGAAATTCTCTTTGATGGATTCTAACACTTAAACCCACTGTCTTGGACATTGTTTTCTGAGATGTGGCTCTACTTAAAGAAGGATCAATAGTTGGACCCAGGTGAAATGGACTCCAGGTAAGGTGATTCGGCTACTTTTACAAGACCCTTAGGAGGCAGCTTCTGCAGACAGGAAGCCTATGCCTTCCATTATAGAAATGTGGAAGCAGCATTCAACCGCACTTGCAGTGCCGCCCTCCTCTATTAACTGCCACTGATCCATAGACCTCAACAATTATTCTGCTGTCACAAAGAATGGCTCTCAGGTTTTCATCAGAAGTATCCCCTTGTGTCCTTCTAGATTTGTGTACTAAGGTGTTGAAAGCCCAGAATTAAATGTTCAGACAAGGAGACCTGGTTGATCTACTTCAACACATGCCATCTGTAGGCTTTGGGTCCATTAGGATAGTTTCCTCTTACATAGTTCCACCTCACAGTCTGACAGATGCAAACTCTAGGATATTGTAGATAGGACAGAATATAACTTTTGACGCTTGATCATAAAAGACAATGTCCTCAGTCTTGCTTTCTTGGATCACTTGCACAGGAGGCAAGCAGAGGGATGCTCAGAAATGCTTACAGAGGGGCCCCTCTGTGGGAACTAACATTACCAGCCAATTGCTGTGTCAGTGAACCATCTTGGACAAGAAGCAGCCAGTTCAAATCAAACTGTCAGAAAACCACAGTGCTGTCTGAACTGCAACTTTATGAGATATCCTGAGCTATACAACCCAGCTCAACCACTCCGGAACTTCTGACCCACAGAAATTATGAGGTAACACCTGTTTATTGTTTTAAGCTGCAGAGACTTGAGGACGATTTGTTATATAGTAATAGATAACTTGCACAGTCTAAAGTTACTCAATAAATCATAGACATAATTGAAGTCTATATTATATTTTAGTATCTGTTGGTCTCATTTTTATATGGAAGAAGTGCCACGATAATCATGGACACCTGTTAATGCATTTTAGTGTGGACCATTTCTCCAAGTGACTAATTTGTCTTTTAGTGGGCAGTAATGATTTTCTTTAGCTTCACTTCACTTGTGATACCCTAATATAGTTAATTTGAAAAACTGATACACCACTGATTTATGCCAGAAAGATTGGTTTGGCAGTTTCAGGATTAAAAAAAAATACTAGGATGTATGTAAAAGAGCAGAAATAGAATATTTAATGCAAAGTGTAGGCAAGCCCTTTGTCCCTAGTTATGTGTTCTGAGACAAGTACCCCAAGAGGATGTATTACTTCATTTTTCATTGCTACAACAACATGCCTGAAGCTGGGTAATTTGTAAAGAAAAGAGGTTTATTTAGTGTTAGCAGGGGCAAACAACTCCAGTGACCTAATTACTTTGTATAGAGGATCCTCTCCTTAAGGCTTCCACCACCTTTCAATATTAGCAGGCTGATGACCAAGTATCAAATAAAAGCCCAACCCACATGATGTGAGCCTTAGTGAAGTGCACACTCCTACCTATGCCATAGTGAATGGCATCCAAGAGGGAAAGATCACATGGCAAGACAGGAAGCCAGAAGGTAGGAGGGGACAGTCTTGCTCTTTTGTAACAACCCTCTCTTGTGGGAACTAATTGGGTCCCATGGGAGCTACATAATCCTTTCTGAGGGCAGCCCCTCCAATGACCTAATACTCTGTATAAGAGATACCACCTCTAAAAGCTTTCACCATATTTCAGCATCACGACACTGATGGCCAAGCCAGTACATGAAACTATGCAGACAAACTCAAGCCAAATGCAGAACATAGCAGAGGTCATGATTGTGAGACAGATTATTTAAGAAACTGAAACAGATTAAGATAATGAAGAGCACTGTTGATTTATATTCCAATTAGCAATTCAACTTTTATTACCATTTGGGAAATTGACTCATCTCTGAAATATAACTAGTTTGCAACATTGAGTGAATAGGTAGAGAATTTTACCTATAAATATGTAAAACAAAATACTTAGAATATATTGGCAGTGGGAGATGTAATATACAGGAAAATAGCTCTTGAGATGTCTTGCAGCTATAACTTTTAAGTTCTCCCAGCCTGACATCGGGAGAGTCCCATAAAAGATGCTGTAGTAATAGCACAGAGTCATGATACTTTGGGATATGTGCCAGGTTCAAATTGTAGCCCCATTTCTTACAAACTCTGTGGTGTTGAGGAAACTAACTGATGTAAATGAGATTTGCTATATGACAACAGAGTAATTATTACCTCAAGTTTTCAGGTTTGCATAATGTGATATATGTGACTGTGTATTCCTTGCAGGGTCTAACATTGGAGAGGGGGGAGGAAGAAGGATGGAAGAGTGGGTGGGAAGAATCACTTTGTTCCTAAATTTATATATATATGAAATTCATGAAGTTTGTATACCTTAAATAAATGTTTCTAGGTTAAAAAAAATTAAAACTAATATGGGAAGCAAAAAAACAAAAACAAAAACAAAAAACAAAACCTGAAGCTGAATGACTAGAGATTGAAATAGCTGAGGGTTTGGCTATTGAGTAAAAGACATTTTGTTGAGTTCCTTATCATGGAATGTGTGGTTCATGTGAAGAAAGGTCCCCGGATCTCCTGTTGTCTGTGGTTCCACAGACATTGATTTATACTTCTATGATGGTATCAGTGGGTCTGCATCACGTTAATATCTTTTTTTTAAAAGATTTATTTATTTATTTATTTATTTATTTTAACTTTTATTTAATGAATATAAATTTCCAGTGTACAGCTTATGGATTACGATGGCTTCCCCCTCCCATAACTTCCCTCCCACCCGCAACCCTCCCCTCTCCCGCTCCCTCTCCCCTTCCATTTGCATCAAGATTCATTTTCAATTCTCTTTATATACAGAAGATCAATTTAGTATAAAGATTTCAACAGTTTGCACCCACATAGAAACACAAAGTGAAACATACTGTTTGAGTACTAGTTATAGCATTAAATCACAATGGACAGCACATTAAGGACTGAGATCCCACATGAGGAGCAAGTGCACAGTGGCTCCTGTTGTTGACCCAACAAATTGACACTCTAGTTTATGGCGCCAGTAACCACCCTAGGCTGTCGTCATGAGTTGCCAAGGCTATGGAAGCCTTCCAAGTTTGCCGACTCTGATCATATTTAGACAAGGTCATAAAATACAGAGTGAGGATAGTAACCAATGATCCTAAGAGTGGCATTTACCAGGTTTGAACAATTATACAGCATTAAGTGGGGAGGAGGAATATCAGTACACACAGGTTGGGAGTAGAGCCATTGGTGGTAGAGTAGAGGTTATGATTACGAAGGAATGAGGCCCAAGTGCACTAGACAGGGCCTAGAACAAAGGCCAGAGTCATTATTAGAGGAGCTAAGAAAGGTGCTGTCTAAGCTACAATTAAGTTTTCTGATTGAGAGGCAAATAGAACCTGATAGAAGGGGCTTGGTAATAATCTGGTGGGCTTTAGTCCTTGTAAATTCAGAGGCCCAGACCTATCTATCTCTTCAAATGGGGTATATCCTAAGGGAGGTGTGAACCTCCTAGGGGAAGGCACTCTGTTGACTTTCATTACTTGGCTGGCCTGGGAGGAGAGCTGGCCAGGTAAAGGCAGGTGGCATCTCTAACAAGAAATTTACAGTTCTGCCTGCAATGTTGCTGACCCTACTTGACCATACCCTCAGCTGCAGTGGTCACTTTGGAAGTTGGGCTGAGTGAAGGGCTTTTCAGCTTAGAGCCAATAAGATCTGTGGCTCTGATCTGGGCATCCTTCGACTCCAGGGCAGGTCCATTTCCAGTGATCCAACTCTTGCCAGAGCTGCCAGGGCTCTTCACAAGCTGACTTCTGCTGAAGCCCAGGCTTACCACATTGAAAGCCACTGCAGTGGACTGGCCTGTTGGGTCTCCTTGAGGGCAGATCACTGTGCATATCAGCCATTAATAGGCCTGCCACCCATTGCTTCTGATGCCTAGCTTTCTTTTCCTCCTGGTTTGTGTTAAAGCAGACCAGAGGATGCAAGTCAAGGGAGTGCCGAAGTCCCATCTCTAATCTTCGGTGGCCTGAACTACAAGTCTATAGTCACAGGGATGTTCTGTAGTAGTTTTTCTAAGGTAGACAATGCCCATGAGGAAAATTATATTCTCACTTTAAAACTTTCTTTCCCTTTTGTCTGAAAGGGAGGCTTTTTCTACTTACTGTATACTTCGCTGATGGCGAAGTGAATCTAGCTATGAGATTATTATTTAAGTTCTTATTTTGGCTATGCTATTGCAGAAAAATGTTAGCCATCTCTTTTATAAGGTCTAAAGATTAAATTGTGCATCCTACAGATTCCTTCATAATAGAATTAGTTTCCTACCTTTAAGAGAATAGAGAAATGAAAGAACAAGTTGGGCTTAGAATAGAGAAATGAGGGAGCAAGTCCTAGATCGCTTGCTGACAATAGCAATATCACATGAATACTTAGCAGACAGTTTCAACCATTAGATAACAACTTAAGAAAACATTTACCAGAAGGTCCAATGCCTTCTATAAATTTTAAGAATCATGTATTTGAAAACACCTCTTAAATATCTAACATGGTGTAGTTTGTTTAGCCAGTAAACTTAAGCACAACCATCTAAAATGTTTTTAGTTTCTTTCTACCAACAAGTCTAAAACATATGATACACAGATTCAGGTCCCACAAATTAAAATGTATTTTTGATTGATTTTAGCAGCTTAAATTTATGGACAATCTTATCTATAAGCCATTTAAAATAAAACTCTTAATAAAATTTCCCCATGTGGACATACAATATGTACACACATATAATATAGCATAATAGACCAATATAGCAATTTTAATAATAGCTTTTAAAATCTTTAACTCTTTTTGTAGATTGCCAATTGATTTGAATTGCTTTTTCTTTTTAGTAACCTCAGTTAACCATACTTTCTCTCAGTTGGTACTGTTAATACATTATTGGCTTCATATGTTTACAGAGCCATCCCAAAGTACTGAATACAATAGAAGTGGCTGGAAAAAGTCCATAGGATCCTATAGGAGGACAGCTAAACACAGAACCAACAACGCTTTAGTTTTATGAGCAGCAGATCATATATAACTGTGGATGACAAAAGACTTTAAGTCGCCATGTTTAAAATTATAAACTCATCAACCAACAAGAGGCACTTGCTTACTTCACAGTATTTTTGAAAGCACCTGTTGATTTTACAAGTATTTAACCCTTTAAGCCTCTGGGGCTTTCTCATTAAGATAACTATCATGTCTAGTAACACAAGATCATTAGACTTTTTAATTCTCAAACATTTGTATTAATAGCATTTTCCATTATAGAAACTTAAAGTCTGGTACCACATCACATCTTGACAGTCCTTCTAATATAATCCAAATAGCCTGATTAGTTGGTGTCTCTATAAGATGAGAGACATAGGTCCTTCGATTTTTTCAGTTGGGCCCAAACTGGAAAAACCAAAGTCCAGGATTTACTGGAATTTTTAGAGACCAGATTGTTTGAAACTTTGATTTTTTGAATGCCTGTCAAGAATGCCAAGAAGGCTCAAAATCCAAAATATCTGGTTGAAATAAGATTCCTTAAAATCATGACATAACATAGACCAAATTTGATCATTGTTACAAGGTGATTATTCAAATTTTTGAAAAAAGCACATATTTAAATAACCCATAGCTCTTAATAAAAATTCAGCTGTTTTTGAACAATTAGAATTTAACAGGCATCAAGAGAACATACTAGATTACTTTAACACATTGCTTTAACAGAGCATCAGAGTTTAATTCTATGTCAAAGAGAAATTGAGCTTCCTGTGATCTTTTGCTGTGAGGTTTCCTTCCTTTACCTTCTTTCATATTGGTGATCATGTTTCTGTGTGCAAGACATCTTTAAGCATCTTTTGTAGGGCAGGATGAGTGGCAACAAATTCTTTCAATTTCTGTTTGCTATGAAAAGTCTTAATTTCACCTTCATTCACAAATGAGAGCTTTGCAGGATATAGTATTCTGGGCTGGCAGTTTTTCTCTCTTAGTACCTGGGCTATGTCTCGCCATTCCCTTCTAGCTTGTAGGGTTTCTGATGAGAAGTCTGCTGTGAGTCTAATTGGAGATCCTCTAAGAGTGATCTGACGTTTCTCTCTTTCACATTTTAGGATCTTTTCTTTATGTTTCACTGTGGTGAGTTTGATTACAATGTGTCGTGGTGAGGATCTATTTTGGTCATGTTTATTAGGGGTTCTATAAGCTTCCTGTACTAAAATGCCTCTGTCCTTCTCCAAACCTGGGAAATTTTCTCCTAGTATCTCACTGAAAATGCCTTCTAATCCTTTCTCCCTCTCCATGCCTTCAGGAACTCCTAGAACCCGAATGTTGGGTTTTTTAATAGTATCCTGTAGATTCCCGACAATATTTTTTAGATTTCTAATTTCTTCTTCTTTTCTTTGGTTTGCCTGTTTCCTTTCCTGTTCTCTGTCTTCTAAGTCTGATATTCTCTCTTCTGCTTCGCCCATTCTGTTTTTAAGGCTCTCTAATGTGTTTGTCATTTGATCTATTGAACTCTTCATTTCATTATGATTTCTAGTCACTATCAGAGTTTCTTGTTCCACTAGTTGTTTCATTTCATTTTGATTCCTCCTTAATATTTCACTTTCACGAGAGAGATTTTCTATCTTGTCCATGAAGGATTTCTGTAGTTCAAGAATTTGTTTTTGAGAACTTCTTAATGTTCTTATCAATTTTTTGAGATCGGCTTCTTGCATTTCTTCGATCTCATCATCTTCATAATCTTGAATTGGGGTGTCTTTTTCATTTGGGGGCATCATAGTTTCTTCCTTGTTCTTGTTAGCTTGGTTTTTGCGTTTGTTGTTTGGCATGTTGGAGATATTTGGTTTCTTCACTGTGGTGTTTTTTCTTGTTACACTATGGCTCTATATTAAGTGGACTGTCTGCTTTCAGTGGAGCCTTAGAGGCTTGAGATGAGTGTGGACTGAGAGCTGTGTTTGGTTCCTCAGGGTTGAGGGTGTGTCAAAGATGACACTCCCAGGTTAGGTGTGGTAAATCTCTCTCTCTTTTTTTGATTCAAAAGGGAAGTAATTCCGCACAGCTGAATGTAATTGGAGGTAGTTAGCAGGCAAATGATATACCCACAGGATCCAGAGATCGGAAGCTCTTTCCCAAGGACCACACAGGGAATCTCTGCTGCCCTCAGTGTGGGCCCCAATTCTCCTGCAGTCTCCCACTGGGATGCCAAGTTAGATGCTAATCTCCTGTTATTTCACCCCTCCCCACAGAGTCAGGTTTTTCTGCTAGGCTCAGGGCTGGTGCAGACCTGAGGTCGCCCTGCTTATGACGTATGTCCAAAATGGCGCCTCTCTGTCTTGCTCGCCTTTGAGAGGTGAGCGGAGAGAGAGAAACTTGTGTCCGTATCAGTCACTTTTTTAATTTTTTTTTTCTCTCTCTTCTAGTTAGCCTGGTGAATTTTTCCCCACGGAGTTTCAAGCCTCGTTCCCTCTAGCCTCCTCTTTCCGCTTGCCTGCTGGTATCTCGGGCTATGGAGGTTCGGCTCACCTCGCGTTCCAGCGCTGGTGCATTGAGTCTGCCGCTGGTGTCCCGAACTTGGGCTCCCACGCTCTCCACGCAGGTCCACTGTGAATCACTAGTTCCGGAAGAGTTTCGTCTGCTGTTTCATCCCCTACTCTTCCTTGACCCTGCAGTATCTCCACTTACATTAAACTTTCTCTCCCCCCCGGACTAAGTGTGCTCCCTGCCTATTCCGCCATCTTGCCGCTCCTCCCACGTTAATATCTTTATGAGCTTCTGGGTCCTCACTAGATTTTGAAGTTTCTTTAGATAAAGACTATGTCTTATTTATGATGAATTTTAAAATATTCTCAAGGCTTGACACATAGTGGGTACTTCATAATGATTTGATAAAGAAATGAATGCCACAGACTTTTAAACAGTGCTTATCTTCGAGTCATAGCCACTGCTATGTATTTTCTACAGTCAAGCGAGCATGCAGCATTTGTTAGTTCAAAAAAATTTTAAAGAAAAAAAAAGATATAAAATGGATGATACATAAAAAGTAAAAACGTATCATGGTTTGAAGTGATTCTTTTTTTCTTTTTTTTCCAGGCAGTTAGACAGTAAGAGAGAGAGACAGAGAGAGAAAGGTCTTCCTTCCGTTGGTTCACCCCCCAAATGGGCACTATGGCAGGTGCGCTGCACTGAATCGAAGCCAGGAGCCAGGTGCTTCCTCCTGGTCACCCAAGCACCTGGGCCATCGTCTACTGCCTTCCCAGGCTAGAGAAGAGAGCTGGACTGGAAGAAGAGCAACTGGGACAGAATTCAGTGCCCCAACCAGGACTAGAACCTGGGGTGCCAGCACCACAGGTGGAGGATTAGCCAATTGAGCCACAGCACAGGCCTGCAGTGATTCTAATTAGGTAGAGTGTAATCAATGCAGATTACTCTGCTTTTTATAAAAAGTCCCACAAGCCTATGCTTGCATGAACTGCCATAAGGGCTTCCCCCAATAATTAACCTACACCCTGGATTTTGTTGGCACAAACGCTTCCGCAGCAGTTAATGTATATGAGCTTTTGGGGGCTGAGTGAGGCTATACAGGGGGAAGGCCAGGTTCACAATGAAGCATATTAATAATGGACATAGAGCATCAGATGGAGGGAAAGTGCCAGCCCTATAACTGACACAACTCAGGGCCAGCTAATTAAAACTGGACTCTCATTAAATGCTGAAATCGAAATGTTAGAAATGGCTGAAATCATTTATTCATTAAAAGATTTAGGGAAATTATATCAACAGCAATACCTTTCTCTGCACAAAGTAACCCAAGTGGAGTAAGTTTAAAATATGAATTAAATCACAATTTTATCCTTAGAGATTAATAATATGGCATTGCCTCTCCCATGGTTTAGGGAGTTTATTTTAGCAGGGAGTTGACTGTACTCATAATAGTGCAGAGAGAGGAATTGCAAGCTGAAGGAAAGAAACTGTGCCCTGATGAAGTGGACATCAAAGGCACTAAGGGTAGATGCTCAGTTTCAGAGGTTAGCAGATGCATGTTTTCTTGAGGTGAAAAATGTGAATTTGATCTCACTAGTCCAAGTGATCAATTTCAGGTCACAATCGATCATAATGATAGGTCTAAGAGTCAAAGGGATAACATAAACAAGACTAGTGTCTGCTAATACTGATAGAATAAAAAAGGGAGAGAATGATCCAACATGGGAAGTGGGATACACAGCAGACTCATAGAATGGCAGATGTCCTAAACAGCACTCTGGCCTCAGAATCAGCCCTTAAGGCATTCAGATCTGGCTCAAGAGCCCATGAGAGAATTTTAGGTATGGAAGGCCAAGACACTCTGGCAAAAAACAAACAAACAAACAAACAAACAAAAAAAAAACCTAAGTGAACGATCTCTGTGAATGAGATACCAGTGGAAAGAACAGGCCATCAAAGAAGGAGGTACCCTTCTCTGAAGGGAGGAGAGAACTTCCACTTTGACTATGACCTTGTGGAAATAACATCAAAGTCAGCGAACTCAAAAGGCTTTCGTAGCCTTGGCAACTCATGACTAGAGCCTAGGGAGATTATTGATGTCTTAAACAAGAGTGTCAATTTGTTAAGTCAACAACAGGAGTCACTGTGCACTTACCCCGCATGTGGCATCTCTGTCCTTAATGTGTTGTTCAATGTGAATTAATGCTATAACTAGTACTCAAACAGTATTTTACATTTTATGTTCTGTGTGGGTGCAAACTGATGAAATATTTACTTAATATATACTAAATTGATCTTCTGTATATAAAGATAATTGAAAATGAATCTTGATGTGAATGGAATGGGAGAGGGAGTGGGAGATGGGAGGGTTGTGGGTAGGAGGGAAGTTATGGGGGGAAAAAGTCATTGTAATCCATAAGCTGTATTTTGGAAATTTATATTTACTAAATAAAAGTTAAAAAAAAGAAAAATGTGACTTTGAATTAAAATTTCAGAAAGAGCAAATTGAACTGAGAATTCCACTTTTAAGATTCTCCTGATCTAGTGATGTGCTTGTGCACATGAATAAAGATGTATGGGTAAGCATGTAGCAGTGTGTTTTGTACATACAAAGAACTGGACATAGAATACATAAGGCTCTGAAAAGCTATGCTTTGCAGTAATTTTTTTTTTTAAAAAAAACTAGCATTTACAAACCATTGATCATTGGATTTTATTTGCAGAGTAACATCCATCACAATGAATAGGAAATAGAATTTTGTAAAATACTCTGGTAAATGCTCTGGAAAAAAATTCAACCTTTCTCTGGAGCTATTTGAGAATTATATACAAGAAAGTATGCAAAGACCATGAAACTCAGGCTTAAGCAGGTACTGTACGATCTTTGTTTCTGGAGGAAGTTCTGCCCTTCCTCCTGCTCCTGCAAGGACAAAAGTATAATTTTTTAACCCTGGTGGAAAGTGGGTTACTTTAAGATTTACATGAAGAGGAGGAGCAGAATTCCCTTTCCCAGGGGATGGAGAAATTAGCCAGAGCACATTCCTCGCATCTTACAGAAGAAAAGCCACAATCTCCACAAGATCCTGGCTTTCCTTGCACCTGTCAGCATTCCTGAGTGATGAGTCCGTCCAAAGAAACAGACAAGCTAAGTCTTTTACTTTTGGTTGTGCATGGTGTGAAGAAGCAGTAGCAGTACAAGGGACATCTGCTGTCTCTCTGAGCTCCACAGAAGAGAGGGCGGGGGTCAGCCACCTGCTCACCACAGCCTACTTTTGTCAGAAGCAATGAAAGCCTGAAATCGCCTGTTTAAGGGACATGGGGGAAAGAGTGGAGGAAATGGAAGAAGGGTGGGACCAGAGTTGCCTGCCCTGGGACCCATGGAGGAGTGAGGAAGGCCCAAATCAGAGGCTGCACCAGGGGAAATTCTCCCATTCTCCCCAGGGAGGACCCCAGTGTCAGGTAATTGGCACTGGTCAGGCTGTGGCTGGCCGAGAACAAAGAGGTGGCACAGTCAGAGACCATGGAAGAGGAGGGAGTGCTGAGGAAAATCCTCCAGCTCCCTCAGCACCTCACAAAGATCCAGGCATCCACAGCCTGACAGCAGAGGAATTCACCTCTCGGGAGCCCTGATGATCACCTAGCAACCAAAACCCCCAACTTTGCTCAACCACTCACTAGACTAACTCAACCCCTATCCCCACCGCCCACAGAACTCTGAAGACAGGCCAATAGGAATGATCCACACAACCCAAGGAGTAAACAAGATAAAGCTGAAAGGGCCCCTGAATGTGGCTTGGGACCCGATAACTGAAGATGTTTTTATGAGATTATGTTCTGGCTGCTGTTTCCTGACTAGTTGGAGTTGTTAGCATCTTGAAGGGTGACATCAGTTGATAGGCATTTCTGACACATGATGAGAGGAGTTGCTGGTTCCTGATAGGGCAATGGCATTGAGTTCCTTACAAACAAATTGGAACCCAAGACAGTAGATTGTGCAAGGGGAGAATTTGGTAACTTCTACCTCTAATCTTCTGATGTGACCATTGCCCACAGTGAAGAAAAAACATTTTTCATCAGATGTGGCTCTGGGGTTTTTTCTCTCATTCCCCTTTGGAATTTTATTTTATTCAGACAAATCTACCTGACATGGAGGATACATTTATGGTTTTGTGCATTTTCCTTTATTAGTTTGTTCCAGAATCTACAACCATTTTTGTCTCAGTTTCTCCTAAGTGGTTTTTCAGGAAGCAAGAAATCACTCATTTTCTGAGCTATAGAACTAAGGATAGAGGACACTACATATTTTATGTTAAAGCAAGACAAGAAAAAGTTATTTAATGTGTTGTCTTTGAGTAGGCCATGAGGTTGCTCATTTTTTCATCTTAACAACTTACCATTTTTTTCTCTGGGACAATGACTACTTCTTGGAAATGACAAATCCATATTTACCAATGGAAAAGACCTGAACTGAATTCCAGAATACCACTGTTGTATGTTGATATATGGGTCCCCTATTTATAGTTGATATTTCCCCATTGAGATGAAACAGCTGTCAATTCCAAGCCACAGCCATCAAGCAAGGCCTCATGGCATTATAAAGGAAGCATTTACTCCTGGCACTTTCCAGCTATCAGCCTTGCCACTCACCTTCCTTACTTTTTTTTTGACAGGCAGAGTGGATAGTGAGAGAGAGAGAGAGAGAGAGAGAGAGAGAAAGGTCTTCCTTTTTGCCGTTGGTTCACCCTCCAATGGCTGCTGCGGCTGGCGCATCTCGCTGATCCAAAGCCAGGAGCCAGGCACTTATCCCGGTCTCCCATGTGGGTGCAGGGCCCAAGGACTTGGGCCATCCTCCACTGCACTCCCAGGCCATAGCAGAGAGCTGGCCTGGAAGAGGGGCAACCGGGACAGAATCTTGCGCCCCAACCGGGACTAGAACCCGGTGTGCTGGCGCCGCAAGGCGGAGGATTAGCCTGTTAAGCCATGGCGCTGGCCACCTTCCTCGCATTTTATTATAGATGCTTTGGCCAGGATTTTATAATGTGGAAGCAGGAGAGAAATATACTTGTTCCTTGTGGCAAAACACCACCTTTATGGTGGAGACAGAGGGAAATCAGAGTAGAAGCTGGAGAAAACCACTTTACCTGGAGAGATTCCAATTCAGTCATCTCTGCAGGCAGTGAAGCCTGGTGGCTTTGCCAACTGGGCAGCCTGGCTTTGACTCTTGGCGTAACTGTTTGCCAGTAATATGACCTTGAATGTGATTCTTGGTAACAGTAAGCCTCAATTTCTCTTAACTGAAAATAAGGTACTATCTGCTTTTCATAAGGTCATGGTGAGAGTTACATGTGTGTATCTTTTGGTGCAATCTTGGGATGAAGTATTTATTTGGTATTGAAGTCAGGAACTGAGTGGACACTGTGGTTTGAAGATTAGCCATATCCATCAGGTTATGAATGGCATCTTTCAAGGGGGTGGAAGAGATCCAACTGCAGTGAGGAGGATGAGAGCTCACATGGCTGAGGATCTTGGTGGTAGCTCTAAGTGATTACATCTTTGCCTACTAGTCATGGAGATGTATAGACATGCAGAAGGTGGAACCTAGACAAGGGACAGAATTTAGGAACATCAGAGTGATCTCTGGAAATTATGGTAAGAATAAGGCAGTGTTTTCCATTCTTGTAAGGAATGAGCACAAAGGACACCTCACTGGAAGAGACTATACAGACTTTATACATGTCTTCTCTTATTAATTGGCTTAAGAACAGGGACTAATCCATTTTTATAGCTGGGAACTGAGATAAAAATCTAGGCTGCACTAGCATTCTTTAACCCTCTCATCAGCTAAGGAGTATGGGGCATAAAGCAAGGATGAGAATGACAGAGGGATTTGGAGGGATTTGTGTGGCTCCCACTGGGTAGGAAGGAGGCAAAGCTGTGTATGGAACCAAACAGGTGTTGCAGACTTTGAGCCCATACAATTGCTGAATAATATTGTAGCTTTCACGTTTCCTGTTTACTTAAGCCCCTGTGCCAAATGCTCTTTCTCTTTTTAGGGTCTGCTCTTCTTCCCTTTAGAAATATCCCTCTGCAGGGAGCTGGTGTGTGACATAGCAGGTAGAGCTACCCCTTGGACTGCCATAATTCCATATGAGCGCTGGTGCATGTCCCGGCTGCTCCACTTCCTATCCAATTACCTGTTAATGGCTTGGGAAAAGCAGTGGAGGATGGCCCAGGTGTTTTGGCCCCTGCACCCATGTGGGCGACCCGGAAGAAGCTCCTGGCTATCTGGGTAGTCAACCAGTAGATAAAAGATACCCCCCATAACTCTGATATCCAATAAATAAGTATATAAAAAAGAAAAGATTCTCTCTGTTTCTCTCTCACTGTCTAACTCTGCTTGTAAAAAAAAGAAGAAGAAAAGAAATATCCTGTTCTGCATAGGGGGTGGACTTGCGGGCAACACTTGGCTTTCATGGCAGACGAAGTTTGCCTGTTTCTTCTCAGGTATGGTTTGCTTCAACTGGATGTGAAGTGCATCCCTGAAGAGCCATAGCCGTCCTGTCTTTGCAGACATACCTTCTGCTCTCACTTTGCAGATTTACGTGGTCTGCCAGAATTTTGGCTCCTTTCCTCTTTAATTCCAGTGATCTCGTTTCTTCATCACAGATTTTAAATGTGGTTTTTCTCCAGATATACATGATTAAAATTCAGAACACATACAAACATCATGTTAGTCAGGAGAGTATACTTTCTTGAAAGATAAAAAGCTGATAAATCATGCATGTATCTTATAGTTGCAATAGTGGATATCCTAATGTTTATGAGAAATCTCAAAGGAGAACAAATAGCTGAGCTAATGGTTATAACAAAGACTCTCCCAGTGCGAAATACAATAGGAATTGTTAGTGTATAATGTAGGGAATCTGCGGAAAGATGTAATTTGAGTTATCTAGGATAAGTTGACCCACTATTTTTTAAAATAGCAGGAAAACAGAGTTGCTTTGTATTTAGCATAATTTAAACCTAATATCCAATGAAGTTTCACTTTGTGGATGTCAAGTTTCAGTAATGGGAAGCCATTTTGGTTTATTTATAGCTTTAAGTTTCCAATGGTGTGTGTGTGTGTGTTAATGTCTGTGTTTCATATGCCTGTTTCATTCAGTTGATTTATCATTACTGCATGTATTAAGAGCTATGGTTTGTGAATGGAGTCCAAAATACTTACATAGGATAAGCTCTGTAAAGACAAGGCCACAAGTTTTTCACTCCCTGAGTTCCATTGGCTGCTCTCAAATCCCATAGACTTGGAGAAATATGTAATGTAAAGATAATTTGTGGATGAGAAAGCCAGACAAGGGCACTAATTAGGCCAGTAATAATCTCAGTGCCTGTTTGCAGATATAACCCAATCTCTCTAACCCAAAAGGCAATGGAGGGACATGTGTTTGATGCAGAGGTTAAGACACTGCTTAAGATGCCCACATTGCTTATCAGAGTGCCTGGGTTCAAGTACTGGCTCTGCTTCCAATTCTAGCTTATTGCTGATGAAGGCCCTGGAAGGCGGTAGGTGACAGGTCAAATAGCTGGGTCTCTGCCACTGCTGTGAGAGATATGGATTGAGTTCCTAGCTCCTGACTTTCTATGGTCCAGCCTTAGCTGGACCATAGAATTTGAGTATTGAACCAGTGAAAGGAAGATCCCTCCCTCTCTCCCTCCCCCATCCCTCCTACAATCTTTCTCTCAATCGGTTTTTCCACTTTTCAAATAAAAACATAAAAATTATATTTATAAAAGGTATATGTAGGCAGGCACCACAGCTCAATAGGCTAATCCTCCACCTGTGGCACCAGCACCTTGGGTTCTAGTCCCAGTTGGGCGCCGGATTCTGTCCCGGTTGCTACTCTTCCAGTCCAGCTCTCTGCTGTGGCCCGGGAGTGCAGTGGAGGATGGCCCAAGTGCTTGGGCCCTGCACCCCCATGGGAGACCAGGATAAGCACCTGGCTCCTGGCTTCGGATCAGTGTGGTGCACCAGTCACAGTGCGCTAGCCACAGCGGCCATTGAGGGGGGTGAACCAATGGAAAAAAGGAAGACCTTTCTCTCTGTCTCTCTCTCTCACTGTCCACTCTGCCTGTAAAAAAATAAGTATATGTATATATGAAACCATTCTCCATGAAAGAATCCTAATACTATACTTGAACTTTCTAATCAGAGGATAATTTTGGCATAAACCTATAATAACCTCTTTATTTTAAATTTTAAATTAATTTCCTATAAAATTATGTCCTTGAGTTATCATTTTGGAAAATTCTTTTTCAGTTGCTCTGTGGTCTTTCAAAATTAACATTTAAATATTCTTTAATTAAGAAATCTTAAAAATCTACATGTAAGTTGTGGTTTTGTTTTCTTTTCACTTTTAGCCCCTAAAAGATGGTCAGTATGGTCAGATGGTATTCTGCTCACTATGGGCATCTTCTCATCTTCCTCATCCATGGATTCTCAAAGTCCCTTCTCTTTATATTCATTCTGAATACTGTTGATTCCCTCCCTAATCTAGCAGGATAGCCTACATTCCAGGGACAATGTATTGATCTATTATGGGATAATTATCCTGCCTACGAAGATCTATGCCAGCTCTAATTTTGCTTTATATTTTCTGTGCCTCCATAACAGGATACATAGGGCTCCTGAGACTCAGATATAAAGCTTTTGATTAAAATTATTTAATATCTTCTCTAAAATCATTAGTCTGTGGCAGAGTCATTGTTTTTGCAGGATGCTTCTTGAAAGGTCTGGGATCTTGCAAAACTGGGTCGAGTTGCTTCTCTTTTTCCACAGCTCTCACCATACTCAGCGAGTACACAGTGTCTCAATCCTAGCCAGTGATATGCTACTAAATATTTAACAACTCTTCTTCTGGGGGCAAAATAAACAACAACAACAACAACAAAAATCCCTTATAGATAGCATTTTCCAATTTATGTGATGTGAATACTTTCACCATGGCTGACTCCAAACTATCCATGTGGGGCTACAGGACATGGCAATGGGAAGAAGTCCTCACAATTGCCTCTTCAGAGTGGGTATGAGCTGGCTCCAGCACACTACAGATCCTAGCATAAAAGCTCCATCTGCTTTTCTGCTTCAAGTTCTGGAAGATTACTGAACTTGAAGTGATTCAAACTTAGTTTCCCTTGGTCCACCTCTGGGAAACCCGTTGGCTGTAGTAGAGAATCTGTCTTCACTTGTCACTATATGGTGGCATATATCCATGCAATATTATATCACAGATATGTAGCTAAATACTTTTCCTAATGCTGTCAGCAACTTGAGTCTGGAGTTAGTGCCAGTTATCATTGCTGGTAGAATCAAGTGATTCTCAATGGAGGATCATGTTTCCACCCATAGAACATCTGTCAGTGTCTGGAGACATTTGATTCCCAATACTTGGGGGTACAGCATCTAGTGATTAGAGTGGAAATGCTACTAACATTCTAAAATGCTCAGGACAACAAACATAATAAAGAATTATTTGGCCCTAAATGCCAGTAGTGTTGAGGTTGAAAAACCCAGATCTGGACAGATCTAGGCATGCCACAGGAATAGCTATGGTCTATACTGCAGCCTTCACTGCACAAATTCTCTTTGGATTTTCCTACCATGTACTTGAGGTACTATGACCATGTAAGGTACATTTGATCCCAGCATACCCAGTATTATTATACCTTACCATGGAATTCAGGCAAGAGTTATTTATGGAAGTACTTGGGTAGCAATATTTACCACAGCTTGCCTTGATTTTCTCATTATTGGTACTTGAACCCACCAATACTAGTAGAGGTCTCACGGGATGAATATTCACTATCCAAATAGTGATAGTCAACTATCATTGATAGTTATCAACTATCTGTTCATTTGAGGGGGGTCTCAGATGGCTTTGGGCTGCTTGGTCTTTGATCTCTTTTGCCATTTGAACCAAATATACCTGTAACTTTTCTGTCATCAAAATGATTCCCAGGACTTGTACATCTGGTTGTTATATCCTCACTGTGCCCTTATCTAGAAAAAATTTGGAGAAAGTCTTATCAAAGTTTCCTTTCTATCTAAAGAGCAGCAGCCATTGATTCAATGGGGAGTACTGCAGTCCAAAACTACATTTTTCTGTTAAATCTTGTAAATTTCCATGGTGTTCTTGGCACATACTTTCACCTGAAAATACTGCATTACAAGAGAAAATTCCTGAGAACCCTTAGCCATCCAAGAAACCTAGAACTGCATAGCTTCCCTTATTTGTAAATGTCTCCTGATTTAATTTAGTAATTTTCTTAATCTCAGAATTTAAGTATTCAAACCTTTTTTTCTTGCCAACTCATCAGAACCTAGAAGGCAAGCTGCATTCTCTCCTACAACCTTTATCTCACCAAGACTCAC
Organism: Lepus europaeus; assembly: GCF_033115175.1. Classification (NCBI taxonomy): domain Eukaryota; kingdom Metazoa; phylum Chordata; class Mammalia; order Lagomorpha; family Leporidae; genus Lepus; species Lepus europaeus. Next base: position 44,634,874 of record NC_084847.1, on the reverse strand, counting down.
AACAAGACTGCATCATTTAAATAACCATTATTGGTCAAATATTATTTCATTTTGAAAAAAATGACTAGGTTTTCCTGATTTTCAAGAATTCCCTTTTATTTTTCAATCTGGATATAGTTTTTCATTTACAGTAAGAGTCTCCAAGCCGATTGGTAATGTAGCAGAGTAGCAGGGTGAGCTGAAGATAGGCACAGAGCTCCATTAAACAGTCTTATCTATTTAGGTCTTTGTTTTACTGTTTCTTGGTACAATGCACAGCATTCTTGTGACTTGCATGGATCATTTCCTGTCTCTTAAGCATTCCCATCTGTGAATAGTGGCCATGACAAGAAGATTCATTATATAGCAAGTGAGCTAAGCTGTATTTCTGAATGTTTTGAAGGGTTTTTTTTTTTTGTCCCATATGTGAATGATTTTGACTTCACAGAACCCCAGAAATGATCTGAAGCATCCCAAAGATCAATTTGAGCACTACTGGTTTAACCTAAAGATGGAAGCCATGTTTATCTTTTCAGAGATTAGTACAATTTGAGTTAATGAGGCATAAGGGAATATTTGATGGAAGCTTGCAGGAAAGACACTTCTTCACACCTAAGGAGAGCCATTAGAAGTGAACCTGTTCTTCCTGTCAGAAGAGAACCAGTGCATATTGAACCTCCTTGGCTTCTGGTAGCTATATTGTGACTTCAGAGTGAGCCAGCTTTACACTGATTTAACTCTGCTAGGCAGAGAAGAGATGAAGTCACCTCCATCTTTGATGATAGCATTTAGATTCTGTGGCTCTGCATGGAGGCCCTCTCTACCTCTGAACTTGTGCAAATATGGGACAGTACTTTGAGTAACTAGAGTGGCTTGGATATGGATTTTTAACATGCTGCCAAGTGCATGCACAATGGTATATATGTTTTTGTAAAGCTTGTGTTTTAGGGGATTGCCTGTTGATGAGAGAGTGAGTTCCTTAAACTTTTCTGTTTCTTGTATGAGTATCTATCAATCAGGATAAAAGAAAAAATAGTTAACAAAATGGATAAATATTTCCATAGATTAGAAACAGAAAGTACTTTTTGCTCACTTATTGCTAAACATAATGGAAAAATGGATAGAAGTTCCATGGACTTCAAACCAAGAGTGGGAAATGGGTTATGAAGCTGAGGGCCCCCTGGACTCTTGCCATGGAAACAGAAATTAACAGCCAGGAATTTAACTATCACCAGAAGAAGGAATAAGCATTGGCACTTGCAAGGAAGAAGAGAAATGTGAGATGTGAAATAGTGGTGGTGGTGGTGGTTGCGAATGAAGTATGGCCCTCAAGAATGATTGAAGGCTGAGTACTATCTTCAAATAATTTCATAACCTGAAGCTTCTAGAGACTTCCATCAAGAATGATGAACAGAAACAACCTAATACCCAATAAATAGGCCAAGCTTGGTTCTGGTTTTAGGACACTGATCTTTACAATTCTGTCTCAAGATCCAAGATCATAATCTTTTTGATTCCTGTTGGCATATGTTTAAGTACCTGAATTTCTATGAAACAGGAAGGAGTGAACACAGAAGGAAAGATACACTCATTAAAAATCTCTCACTGGGGATTTGTATATAAAACCTACAAAGTTGGACTGGGTAGTTGGCCTAGTGTTTAAGACTGTGGTTGAAAAAATTCATGTTCCATGGCAGAGTACCTGAATTACAGTCCTGGCTCTAGCTCCCAATTCCAGCTTCTTGCTCAGCCCCACTCTTAGAGGCAGCTGCTTCATGTATTTGGGTCCCTGTCACCCATATGGGAGACCTGGGTTGAGTTCATAGCCCCTGGCTTTGGCCTGGCTTTGCCCTAGCCATTTTAGGAGTTCTCTTTCTCTCTCTCAATAAAAGTAAAAAAATTTAGAAAAATTTGTTCAAATAAATTTTTCAAAGCACAGGAGGAAAAGTTGATACTGAATTCAACAAATTTAACACTCTGAAAATCATCTCCAGGGAAGTAAAAATTTAAAAAAAATCCTAAAATGTAATTTAAAAAATCTTTACAATATTCAGGTATGTAATCTAATAAACACCATCTACAGAAATGTTATACATAAAAGTTGATATGAATTAAATAGAAGTTAAATAAAACATTTAAATAAACTAATGATAATGTAATAAGACATTTCAGAGTTAGAAACATATGCAGAACGCAAAGTTATCTGTAAAATTATATCTATTTCTAATCCTAGTTGGTTATCCTGAAATACTAAGGAATATCTTAACCTTTCTGTTTAATTAACTTATATCTTATCAGTCTCACAGACATGGTGTTCATCATGTGGAGGTTGTTTTCCTATTCCCTCCTACCATCTTAAATTTGTTGTTAATTTTTTTTGTCATTTCAGACTTATCTTTGGTAAGGTTAAATTTGTGAATAACAGATATCTTAATTCAGCTATTTTAGGCATTGGAAGCATCAGGCACTCCCAGAAGGAGCACCTCCATTCAGAGGTTCCATTCTTGCTGAAGTAAGGGAAATGGGCTTCTTAGTATCCCACATTAATCTGTCACCAGGTTCAGGCTGACTCTGTAATTGGTTGATACTTTTATCAAGGTAGCTCCCTGTATAAATGTTTGGGTTGAACTGACTGTAATTCTGTTAAGATAAAGTGATTAAGGAATCCACTATGTAGCATCTTAGGACAGTGGAATGCTGGACAAAAAAGGGATCTAACAAGGTAGATTGTAAAAGAAATATGATGCTCTCTGTGCATTTATGCCCTGGATATTGCCTCAACACATGCCTCAAAAGACAGGTGACTGCCGAGAGTGAGGCCTTGTCTTGAAATTTTTCATGGGACAACCACACCTGAAAGGGAAAAAGAAAAGCAAATTAATTTATCTTTATGATTCCATAATCTGTTCCCTGTTGTTGAGGTTCCCCCTAATGGAAATCCAGCAAATAGAGAGATCCTTGGACATTGCTATTATGTGTATGTTTGACCAGGTCACCTAGCATCCCAAGTGGAAACTCAAGAAATCTGAGTATACAGTTTGTTTGGTGGTCCAGTATTTTACCTAAACTTAACATGGTTGGGCAGTTCAGCTCAAGCAAGCTATTAGACAGAGAGAGATTAATCAGTGAAGGAAATCTCAGCAGGCCCACAAGCTTTGTGTTCTAGACTGTTCATTTTATTCCCGCATGAAAACACCTGATCCTTTGTCCCCAAATCTAAACATTATGCAGCTTTTATGGTCTATGCATTCAGTATTTGTTTTCAATTTTGGTGCATAGTCATTATTTATTTAAGAAACTTTCCTCCTATTCTGAGTCTGCTAAATTTTTCTTTTGGTGTGTAATAAAATGAATAGATGTCAAATTTTTTTGAGTAGACTTTCTTCATAGAAAAATAATATTATATTCTTCTTTTTTATTTATTTAATTATATTCCTAGATTTCCAGAGAGAGATGGCCGCAACAGCCAGAGCTAGTCCAGACTGAAGCCAGGAGCTTCATCCAGTTCTACCATGTGGGTGCAGGGGCTAAGCACTTGGGCCATCCTCCAATGCCTTCCCAAGTGTGTTAGTAGGGAGTTGGATCAGAAGTGAAGCAGCCATGACTTGAACTGGTACCCATATGGGATGCTGGTGCTGCATGTGTTTGAAAGGGTTGTTTGTATCTCCACGTTTACTGCAGCATAGTTCACAACAGCTAGGATATGGAATCAAACCTGATTCTATAACTGATGACAGGAAGCTGAGAGTGTCTAGAACAGCAAGATTACCCAGCAGCTGAGCTTCAGCATCCACTCTGTGTACAGGGTCACATCTGTGTCCTCTGTAGTGGGGAGGAGAGGGGAGGCAGACACCTGTGCCACGGCTTCCTCACAGCTGAGCCCCTACCCACCCTCGCTGCCTTTGAACCTGTGTATTTGGGTGCCACGGCTCAATAGGCTAATCCTCCGCCTGCAACACCGGCACAGTGGGTTCTAGTCTGGTCGGAGCGCCGGATTCTGTCCTGGTTGCTCCTCTTCCTGTCCGGCTCTCTGCTGTGGCCCAGGAGTGCAGTGAAGGATGGCCCACGTACTTGGGCCCTGCACCCACATGGGAGACCAGGAGAAGCACCTGGCTCCTGGCTTCAGATCAGCGCAGTGCACTGGCTGCAGTGCACCGGCCACAGCAGCCATTGGAGGGTGAACCAATGAAAAAGGAAGACCTTTCTCTCTGTCTCTCTCTCTCACTGCCACTCTGCCTGTCAAAAAATAAAAATAAAAAAAGAAATACAAATGCCCAACAATTGTATGAAAAAAATGCTCAATATCACAAGTCATTATTCAAATGCAATCCAAACCACAATGAGATATCAGCTCACCCTTTCAAAATGGTTAAGCTCCAAAGGACAGAGAGTCACAATGATGAGGTGGAAGTGGGAAAAGGGGAGCACTTACACACTGCTGTTAGATATGTAAATTAGTGCAGCTGCTGTGTAAAACTGTAAAGAGATTACTTAAGTACCAGAAACAGACTTGCCATATTACGGAGCAATCCCACAACTGGCTATATACCCAAAGACATGAACGTATTGTATCAAAGAGATATCATCACCACAATATTTATAGCAGTATGGATCTTGGCAGCCACAACATGGAATCTACAAAGATTTTTAAACATCAGTTGAATGCATAAGGAAAAGCCCGCGTGCACACACATACACACATATGTATATCTAAAATGAAACACGATTCAGATACTAAAAAAAACAAAAATAATGCAAATTTTTTTAAAAAATTCAAGTATTAAAAAATTTACCAACGACATCAAAATGAATGCAACTGCATGACAGCATGTTCGAGAAATCATCATCCAGAAAAAAGTACCACAGGTATTACCTTATATATGGAAGCTAATATCATTCATAAAATCAAAACACAAAAACAAGAAAATAAATGCCAGTGGGTGTCCCTACTGCAGCAAATATATTCCTATAAATCTTTGCTTGATAACCTTGCAATGGTTAAGAATATAGTACTGGGGCCGGAGCTGAAGTTTAGTAGATTAAGCAACCACCTGTGGTACTGGGATCCCCGTTAGGCACTAGTTTGAATACAGCTGTCCCAATTCCGATTCAGTTCACTGCTGATGGTCTGGGAAAGTAGTGGAAGATGACCCAAGGACTTGGATCCCTGCACCCATGTGAGAGACCCAGAAGAAGCCCCTAGCTCCTAGCTTTGGATCAGCCAAGCACTGGGCCCTGTGGCCCTTTCGGGAGTAAACCAGTAGATGGAAGACCTCTATATCTGTGTTTCCCTATCTCTGGATCTCTGCCACTTAAGAGAATATATATTTTTGAAAAAAGATCACTACACAGCTCACGTGGAACACTGCCCACCCTACCTTTTACCTGATGAATACTATGGTTAGTGGTTAAGTAAGCCTGTGAATATAACATGGACTAAAATTATTAGTAAAATTGTGTATGTGAAAAATTCTAGACCTTCTAAAAAAGTATGAAAATGTTTCTATAGAAATAATCTAAAGTAAGAGTAAGCTATAGAGGCCAGTGCAGCAGGTTAAAATCATGGCCTGAAGCACTGGCATCCCATATGTGCACTGGTTCTAGTTCCAGCTGCTCCTCTTTTGATTCTGCTCTCTGCTATGGTCTGGGAAAACAGTAGAAGATGGCCCAACTCCTTGCGCTCCTGCATACATGTGGGAGACCTGGAAGAAGATCCTGGCTCCTGGCTTTGGATTCGCCCAGCTCTGGCCATTGCAGCCATCTGGGGAGTGAACCAGCAGATGGAAGACCTCTCTCTGTCTCTACATCTCTCTGGAATTCTTTCAAATAAATAAAATAAATATTTTAAAAAAGAGTAAGCAATATGATTCTGAATATATGATACTCAAAAATACCCTAAATAAAACTGCACAGTAAAGAATGACAAATCATTTAAGTAACACACTGAAGGAAAATGTGCCTGACTAATAAATTTCACAGTCTGACACAGAGACACTGTTTAGGGACTCTAAAAGCAACTGGAAATATCTGAGTTGGCAAAAAAAAACAGTTGTAGAATAGGAAGTATCACGAAGTATGCATTCCAACAAAATGGGAATCTATTCCAAGAGCTCATAACCGTATTCTTTCTGTTTAAATCCTTTAGGACTCAAGCCATTCCTAGCCCCCAAAAAATAATAAGAACAAAAACAGGATGAAAGCAGGAGCTTTCACGCAGAGCTGCCTAGAAGGATATGAAAGACACCCATCATGACAAACACCCTCTTTCCACAAACTTTTTCAAGGAACCTCAAGAAGCCTTCAGTTGTATCTTAAATAACTAGAATGAAAGTGAGCACATAACACACATTAGAAATCCAAGAAGCACACATTTACCAAGAGAGAGTCCTCTGCCCGAATTCTGATTCTACAAACTGATTACAGCCACAAACTTCATTCCCAGCCTATGACAGGGTCTCCATGTTCCCAAGCCCCTTATCAACCCAGTTTTCTTTCAGATAACATCTTCTCCATCTCTCGGTATTCTGCAGATGTTATCTGAATTACCTGATTAACTCAGCATCCATTCCCCATCCCTTCTTAAAGTTCCCTCTACCAGGCCCCCCATCTTCTTTCCCTCACTTTTCCTAAGGTTTCTCCCCTGACCCTCTCCCAGGTCTCACACTCTGATACTCCACTAATTCTTACAAGTTGACCTAACACCTCCTTCCTGTTACTACATTTCAACTCCCAACTCAAAAGTGCCTTGCACGTCCCAGGTTCTCCACGTCATTTACCCTTATCATTCCCCCACCAGAGATTCCTTGCAATCTTGTCATCCTTAGCCATGAATTCTAAACCCAAACTTTTATTTCCATGTCTCTCCAAACCAGACTTTTTGTGTTTTGTACTCTGAGGCAACAACACACACTTCTCCTCCCAGGTCTCCCTCCCATTGCCTGGATGTCCCAATATTTCCGCTTATACCATGTTCTTTGGCCCCTGATTCACTGCAAAACTCAGGGGAACTCATTCCTCAACATCCTATATGTCCCTGTCCTCATTGCACCTAACCTCTAACCCACTCGCCCCCACATTTCTTTTATCCCAACCTGTAAGGCTACTCCATTTGACCCTCCCTGTCACAGGATGAAAGTCAACTTCACTGTCAGGGTGGCCCACCCAGCCCCAGGGACCATGGTGTCCCTTCCCTTCTCTTTCCCTTGGGCCCCAAGGCTGCCATGTAGATGATGAGGTAGTCAAGTCTGCTCACCAGTTGCTCCTCTCCAGGAAGAAGCCCCAGCTGGGTTTAGCAGATAGCTGAGCAGTCCCCAGAAATGGAAGATGACCCAGCAGCTGAACTTCAGGGTCAACTCATGTGTCCAGATTCATATCCCTGAAGATGTCTACAATGAAAATTATTAAACATTAAAGAAATGTAAGAAGACACTCAAAAACGGAAAAATCTTCCATGGTCATTCATTGGAACAATCGACATAATGAAAATTTCCATTCTACTACAAGCAATTTACAGGCACAATGGGATCCCCATCAAAGGTCAAATAACATTTTGCCCAGATGGAGAGAAAACAATGCTAAAATTCATATGAAACCACAGAACATCCAAATAGTGAAAACAATCTTATACAACATAAACAAAACTCAAAGCATCGCAATAACTGATTGTAAGACACAGAACAGGGCAGTTACAATCAAAACAACTGGTATAGTAAAAAAACCGACATATAGAACAATGGAACAAAAAAGAAACTCCAGAAATCTTTGCACACATCTACAATCAATTTATCTTGGAAGAAGGAGCTAAAGATTAATCCCAGGTGCAAAAGGACAATTTCTTCAAAAAATGGTCCTGAGAAAACTGGACCTCCGCATGCAAGCTATGAAAGAAGTTCCATACCATACACCTTATACAAAATAACTAAAAATAGTTCAAGGAACACAATCCAATTCAAAACCCAATGTCATCAAAGTACTAGAAAATATTGGGGAAAACTGAAAGACATGGCATAAGCAAACATTTCTGGGAAAACACAGCAGAAGCACAAGCAATAGCAGCAGAAACAGAAACAGACAAATTGGATTCCATCAAGCTGAGAAGCTTCTGCACTACAGAACAAACACTCAGCAAAGTGAACAGGCAACCAAAATAATGGGAGAAAAAAATCTGCAAACTATGAAACGGATAAAAGATTAATATACAGAATCTACAAAGAGCTCAACAAGAAACCAAAAAATACAGTTAGGAAATGGGCATAGAATTTGAACAGGCATGTTTCAAGAGAGGAAATTCATATGGCCAACAGACACATGACAAAATGCTCAGGATCACTAGCCATCAAGGAAATGCAAATCAACATGACAATGAGGTTTCACCACACCACAGTCAGAATGGCTCTCATACAGAAATCAGCAAACAATAAATGCTGCTGAGGACTTTGGGAATATGGTACCCTGATCCATTGTTGGTGGGGATGCAGACTGGTAAAGCCATTGCAGAAGACAGTATGGAGATACCTCAGAGAGCTGAAAATAAATCTACCACATGGCTCAGCAATCCCTCCCCTGGTGATTTACTCCTAGGAAATGAACTCAGCAGATTCGAAAGGGTTATCTGTACCACCACGTGTACTGCAGCTCAGTTCACAATAGCTAAGATATGGAATCAAACCTGATGTCCATGAACTGATGACTGGATAATGAAATTATGGCACACATACACTATGGAATACCATTCATTCGGGAACACAGAAACGCTGTCTTTAGCAACAAAATGGATGTAACTTGAAACCAGTATATTTAGTGAAATAAGCCAGCCCCAAAAGGGCAACTAACATATTTTCCCTGACTTGTGGTAACTAAGAGAGTACCTAAATGTATTGTGCAGGAGAGAAAATGACATTTGGAGATAAGAAAGTTTCTTATAGTTCTTGTCTCACTTTAAAGACCAGTGTTTTTTTCTTCATATTGTTTGTTGAACACTTTTACTTATTGAAGTGTTAATCATATAAATATATAGTTAACTGTAAATAGATAATTATAAGAAGAGTGGTCAGAAGAGTGAAGAAGAAGAAGGCTGGGAATGTAGCATGGGAAGAAGTATCACTATGTTTGAATCTGTATATAAGAAATGTGAGATTTACATACCTGATATAAAATTTCAAAAAGTACATAATCTTCTAACCAGACTAACAAAAATGATAAAAACTCCAGTAAATAAAATTGCAGACATCATAACCAACATCACTGAAACACAAGGATTCAAAGAAACTGCTATTCAGTACTATATACTAGCAAACTGGAAAACCAGGAAGAAATGGGGAAATCCCTGGATAACAAGTAGACCTGACCTACTAAGATTAAATCCAGAAGATATAGACATCCTAAAAAGACTCATAAAAATCAATGACAAGTAAAACACCCACCAGAAACACTGCTAGAACTGACGAAATAACTAGGGCACAGGTTACAAACAAACATACCTTGGAACCCGCAGTCCTGTCCTCCAGTGCGAGCCCAGCCACCCGCTTCTCCGTTTCCCACAGCTCAGCCGCCGCCTGCCCCCATGGCTGCCCAACCTGAGGACCTGAGTGTCTACACTGCTCCGAGGAGCCACGACACCACCCCCCACGTCACGAGGTCCCAGGCCTCTCACTGTTCCATAAGAAAAACTCACCTTCACTCCCGCACTCTCCGGGCCAGTACCGCTGCCGAAAACGCCTCTGGAAACCGACAATTCCAGCAGCCGACAACACGCCGCCACTGCCGGATACATCCTCTCCATCTCCACCAGAACGACTGCGCAAGCGCCCTCCATCTAGGACCCGCCTCTTCCTCCCAGTAAGCACAGCAGCACCGGAAGCAGCAACAGCATCAATGAAGTGAGTGACAGCCCGGTGGCTCCGCTCACTAGGCTAATCCTCCGCCTGCGGCGCCGGCACCGTGGGTTCTAGTCCCGGTTGGGGTGCTGGATTCTGTCCCGGTTGCTCCTCTTCCAGTCCAGCTCTCTGTCTCTCTCTCTTCCTCTCTATAACTCTGTCAAAAATAAAAAAATAAAATAAAATAAAATAAAATAAAAAGAAGTGGGTGACAGCTGTCTTGGCTTCAGGCTTGGCTAGCGGGCCTGTGTTGATCTCCAATGTGCTCCATGTAGGTAACCTTTACCGATACAAAAAACAAAATACAAAAAAAACCAAACCAAAACAAAAAAAACATAGTTTGCAAACAAATAAATAAAAAGGGATTCAAATGTAAAGCCTTACACTTTGTGAAATAAGCCTTTTCAAAAAAGACAAATACCGTATATTCTCCCTGATTGCTGGTAACAGAGTACCTAAAAGGTGATCTATCGAAGTGATATTGACACTTTGACATAAAATGATTTTAAAGAACCCTCCTCTTGCAGATATAAGGATTTTAAACAGCTTTGTCTTGCCTGTAAAGGAACAGATATTTTTTATTCTTCCATAATGTTTGTTGAATTCTTTACTTAGTGTAGGGTTTATGTTATGAGTATAAAGTTAATTGAAAATAGATTTTTCTATAAAATAAGATGGAGGATGAAGAGGGATGGGAGCCTGAGTGGGTGGGTGGGAGAGAGGGTAGGGTGGGAATAATTAATGTTTCTCAATTTGTATATATGAATGCATCAAGTTTGAATATTTTAAATCAAAAGTTTCTAGGTAAAAAAGAGAGGTAAATTTTTTAATAATTCATTATGAGAGAGATAGCAAGAGGTAGTTCTCATCCGCTGAGTCACTCCCCAAATGCCCACAAGATGGGACTGAAGCTGAGAAGTGAAATCTTGATCCACGTGCTTGACAGGAACTAATGCCTTGAGCCACCAACACTGCCCTCCAGGGTGTGTAACAGCAGAAGCTGGAGTCAGAGTGAAGAGCCAGAGCTGGGTATTGAACCCAGGTACTCCATGAAATACCTGGAATGTGAGCATCATAACTGGCATCTTTACTGCATCTTAACTCCCACTCTGAAATACATCTTCCTGATAGCCGTTGTTGCAGCACTGTTAATGTGTTGTCCTGAGGCTGCCCCAAATGGACAGCTGTCCCTTTTACCAGTTCCCATCTCTGCCACTTGCTGTCCATGGCTAACCCATGGCCAAACCCTGCCAGAACCAAACCTTGTGTTTGCCCAGTGTGGGGTTCCCAGTGTCTCATTTGGTGGCATCTTATTGGTGATCATCCCCTCCCCCCATCTGCCACCTTGTGAAATAAATATATGTTTGCATTTCCCAAAGCAGTCTTGTCAGTGTTTTGATTCCTCCAGAATTCTGGGCTGGAAGGGGAGTTGGGGAGATGCAGTGGGGATGGGGTGGCTTTATGGATTGGTCTTACAGAAAGCAAAAATCCCTTGGAGGTTGGGGCTGAGACAAAGAGAATATTCCATGGAAGAAGCTTTTCCTGCAATGCAGGGTGGAACGTGGCACCCGACCCTGGATCACTGGCTCCTTGTTGACCTGGGTTAGGAGGGTCAGGTTGCTGTAGAGGTTGTCAGGAGGAGGAAGGTACTGACTGGAAATCACTGGCCAGCTGGTCCACCCCTCCACTGCCGGCAGCAAACTCTGCATCTCGACAGAGTGGAAGCAGGTGCCTCTTGGATGTCATGGACTCTGACTTTCAAGTAAATAAACAAATATGTTATAGATTTCTAAATTATTTATTTATTTATTTATTTGAAAGTCAGAGTTACAGAGAAAGAAAGAGAGGCAGAGAGAGAGAGAGAGGGGTCTTCCATCTGCTGATTCACTACCCAATTGGCTGCAATGGCTGGAGCTGCACTGATCGGAAGCCAGGAACCAGGAGCCTCTTCTGGATCTTCCCATGCAGGTGCAGGGGCCCAAGGACTTGGGCCATCTTTCAGTGCCTTTCCAGGCCATAGCAGAGAGCTGGATTGGAAGTGGAGCAACCAGGTCTAGAACTGGTGCCCATATGGGATGATCGCTACTGCAGGTGGCGGCTTTACCTGCTACACCATTGCACCAACCCCAATAAATAAATCTTAAAAATAACTTGCCAGAGGGGCTGGCGCTGTGGCATAGTAGGCTAAGCCTCCACCCACAGCTCCAGCATCCCATATGGGCTCAGTTCGTGTCCCGGCAGATCCACTTCCAATCTGGCTCTCTACTATGGCCTAGGAAAGCAGTAAAAGATGGACCAAGTGCATGGATCCTTGCATCCACGTGGGAGAAGCAGAAGAAGCTCCTGGCTCTTTCCTGGCTTCAGATCTGTCAAGTGATGGCTGTTGAGGCAATTTGGGGAGTGAACCAGCAGATGGAAGACCTTTCTCTCTGTCTCTCCCTCTCTGTGTCTGTAACTCTGTCTCTCAAATTAATAATAAAAAATAAAAATATTTATTATAAAAGCAGAGCAGGGCTGGGGAGAGAGAGATCTCCCTGTTGCTGGTTCACTTCTCAAATGCCTACAACAGCTGAACCTGTGCCAGGAAACTCAGTCTCAGCCTTCCATGTGGGTGGCAAGGACCTAAGTGCTTAAGCCATCTCTCCAGGGATATGCATTAGCAGGAGCCCGGAATCAGAAACAAATCAGGAACTTGAACCCAGGCACTCAGATATGGGGCAGGGGCATCGTAAGTGGCAGCTTAACCACCGCATCAAAAAAACATCCACCATGTCATTTGGGTGCTTTGAGAATCAGGGTCTACAGGCACATTGATGGGAAATGTTGCTGTTGGAGTTTTGTCCCCTTAACTATCAGTCTCCTGGGAATTGGGAAGGAAGCCCTGTGGGGTCAGGGGAAGGTGGAGATGGGAGCCCATGGCCTCCAGAACAAGCAGAGTCCATTCAGTGTTCTTGCAGCTCCATTCTAACCCCAGTGGCTGCACCTGTGATGTGGACCTCAGAAAGAGTCCTGGAGTTAGGGAGCAGAGTCCCTGTTTAGGAGCACAGAGCAGGATGCTGTGGCTGGGTTTGCTTGTTTATGTGGGGCAGGAGGGGGTGCTGGTTTAGGGCCCTTGGGATGCTCTTTGCCTCTGGGCACCTGTATGTGGACACCTGCATGTGGGCACCTGTGCATCTCAGCACCAGCCCTTGGTCTCCAGTCCAGGAGCCTAGGCTGTGCATGCAGTCAGCACCCACTGCCAGCAGCTTCCTCCCCAAGGCCAGGGGGCTCTGGGGAGTCCGGCCAGAGCAGGAGGTCCCTATAAGGGTTGGCACCCTCCTTACCGTCTCAGGATCATGCCTGGGAGTCACCAGGGCCCAAGGCAGAGAAGAGGAACAGATGAAGCCAGAGAGAGGGGAAGAGGAAAAAGTGCCCGGGAGAGCTGCTGTGCCCGGGCCATTTGGGAGAATTGGACGGTTCTGGTGACTCCATCTCTGTGCATAGAGACTGTCTGGGCAGCAGCTCCAAGCATGGGGGAGAGGCTCACACTCCTCCAAAGGTTGGCAGTTGGCGTCACCTGTGATTTGAGAAGTGACAGTTTGCTTCCTGCCCATCATTGTCACCTTGGCCACAGGCAGGTGGGACAGAGGAGGCTGGGCTCTGCCATTCTTTGCTCATCCCCTGTCCACTCTGGCTCTCCTCGGTGTCTCTATCTTGTAACCATTTCTTCTCTTTTCTCTAAATTTTTTTCCCTTCAATTTACATGGCAAAAAAAAAAACCCCACAACTGCTATTTCTGATGAATGTCCAAACTGTCAAGTGCATGTATGTGAAGGCGTTATGTCCTGCCTCAGCTGTTTTCTTTATGGTTTTATAGTCATGACTGAGTGTCTGATGGGGATTGGTTCCAGGATCCTCCAAGGGTACCAAAACCCACAGATGCTCAAGTCTCTTATAAAAAATGGCCAAAATGACATAGTTGAGGGGCCAGCATCATGGCCATGCTGGCATTCCGTATCAGGTGCCTGGTTCAAATTCTGGCTACTCTACTTCCATTCCAGCTCCCTGGCTTTAGCCTGACCCACACTTGGCTGTTGTGACCATTTGGAGAGTGAATCAGTGGGTAGAAAATCTGTCTGTCTCTGTCTCTGTCTCTGTTTCTCTCTCTTCTTTCTGTCACTCTGCCTTTCAAATAAATTAAGCCAGGCTTAAATCACTTTAAATCACCTACAGTTTAGCTATAAACCTAATACAGGGACTGGCGCTGTGGTGTAGCAGGTAAAGCCACCCCCTGGAGTGCCAGCACACCATACAGGCTGCTCCACTTCTGATCCAGCTCCCTGCTATGGCTTGGGAAAGCAGTAGAAGATGGCCCAAATCCTTGGGCCCCCACACTCACATGGGAGACCTGGAAGAAACTCCTAGCTCCTGGCTTTGGATTGCTCAACTCAAGCCTGCCCAGGGAACCAGATGGAGCAGGAAGCCTGGCACAAGTCAGGTAGCCAGACTCGAGTGTCCAGTGCCCATCTACGTCTCATGTGTCAGCCTCGTGCTCCAGGCCAAGGGATGGCTTGCTAGATCATTACTCCTCCTCCCCATCAGATGCCCTTCCTCTCAGATTCTTTCTTGGTACAGTTTGTTTGTTTGAAAAGCAAGATTACAGTGAAAGAGATTTTCCATCTGCTGATTTCATTCCTCCAAAAAAAAATGCCCGCAACAGCCAGAACTGGGGGCAGGCTGGAACCAGGACTTCCATCCGGATCTCTGATGGCAGGGACCCAAGCATTTGGGCCATCTTCTCATACCTCCCAGGCACATCAGCAAGGAAGCTGGTTCAGAGCTCCCAGCACTCTGATATGGGATGCCAGCATCCCAAGCATTGGCTTACCCCATGGCACCACATTGCCCACTTGAGTGGACTTCAGGAATCTCTGGACAACTCTGCTTTCTCTTGTTGTCAGGCAAATCTCCTAGACCTGAGGAGTGTGGGAACCAGTGGTGGACCCCAAAACTCTAGAGGTACATTTCAGTTCGGGTCAACAAATATATCTGAATATCTTTTCTGGTGGTTTGATTTTTGTGATTTCTTGGAAAAGAAGGAAGGAAAGAGAGACAAAAAGAAGGGGGGTGGGAACAGATGGAGTGAAAATGTATAGAATGAATGCAAGATATGGTGATGAACAGAAGAATATCATGATCTTTGCCCTCTGAATCTCATATTTGAGAGGAGGAAAGAAATGTAATTTAGTAGCATCAGAGCTCACCACCTGCAGCCCAGGCAGCCACAAGCTGGGCTGAGGAAGGGGTTCTGGGCGCACAGCCTGTGGTCTGTCCCCTTAGAAGCTCCAAGGGACAGATGGGACTTGCACACCTGCCTCTCAGCATCACTCTGGCTGCTGCCAAGTGATGTAGGCTCCCAACTCGTATTGCCCAAGCACCAAGGACCAAGGAGAGGAACGAGGAAAGCCAGAGAGGAACCACTGATGCTCCTTATCCTTCCTGAACACAGACCTAGCCAGTGCTTCCCCTCGGCTGTGATTATACAGTTAGAAGAGGGACCCGCGTTGTGGCACAGTGAAACAGACAGTCCCTTTGTGAAGCCAGCATTGCTCCAGGCCCAGCTGCTCTGCTACCCACCCTGCTCCCTGCTAATGTGCCTGGGAAAGCAGTGGAGAATGGCATGAGACTTGGGACCCTATCTCCATGTCTCCTACATGGAGACCTGAATGGAGTTCCTGGCTCCTGCTAGTGACCTGGCCCAGACTTTTTCTCTCTCCCCCTCTAACTGCCTCTCAAATAAATAAATAAATCTTCAAAGGGATCACATAAACAAGACTAGTGTCTGCTGATACTAACTGATATAATTAAAAAGGAGAGAACAATCCAACATGGGAAGTGCAATACACAGCAGACTCATAGAATGTCAGATGTCCTAAATAGCAGTCTGGCCTCAGAATCAGCCCTTAAGGCATTCAGGTCTGGCTGAAAAGCCCATGAGATTTTCTCAGGCATGGAAAGCCAAGACTCTGTGGCAAAAAATAACCTAAATGAAAGATTTCTGTGAGTGAGAACCCAGCGGAAAGAATGGGCTATCAAAGAAGGCAGTACCTTTTTCTGAAGGGAGGACAGAACTTCCACTTTGACTATGGCCTTGTCTAAAAAAGATTGAAGTTGGTGAAGTTAAGAGGCTTCCATAGCCTTGGCAGCTCATGACAAGAGCCTCGGGTGATTACTGACATCATAAACAAGAGTGTCAATTGTTAAATTAACAACAGGAGTCATTGTGCACTTACTCCCCATGTAGGATAGATGTCCTTAATGTGTTGTACTATGTGAATTAATGGTAAAACTACTACTAAAACATTACTCTATATTTTGTGTGTCTATGTGGGTGAAAACTGTTGAAATCTTTACTTAGTATATACTAAGTATATACTAAGTAGATCTTCTGTATATAAAGATAATTGAAAATGAATCATGATGAAGAATAGGATGGGAGAGGGAGTGGAAGATGGGATGTTTGCGGGTAGGAGGGAAGTTATGGGGGGTGGAATCCGCTATAATCCAAAAGTTGTACATTGGAAATTTATATTTATTAAATAAATAATAAGTAAAATAATAATACTGGAACACCTGTTTGAGTCTAGGTGCTTCCCTGCTGATGATTCTGGGAAAGCCGCAGAAGATGGTCCAAGAACTATCAGACATTTCTCTTTTTAATATTTATTCATTATTTAGGAGGCAGAGAAAGAGAGAGGGAGCTTCCATCCAGTCCTTTACTCCCCAAGTATGCACAATAACTGGGGCTGTGCCAGGCCAAACCTGGGAGCCCAACACTCAATCCGGGTCTCCCTATGGATGACAGGGACCCAAGTATTTGAGCCATCACCTGGGACTCCAAGGGTGCACATAAGCTGGAAGCCAGAGCACCAGTTCAAGACCCAGCTGCTCCACTTCCATAGCTGTCTGCTATCACCTGGGAAAGCAGTAGAAGATGGTCCAAGGCCTTGGGCCCCTACACTGATGTGGGAGACCTGGAAGAAGCTCCTGTATCCTGGCTTCAGATCAGCACAGCTCCAGCTGTTGCAGCCATCTGGGAAGTGAACCAGCGGATGGAAGACTCTCTCTCTCTCTCTCTCTCTCTCTCTCTCTCTCTCTCTCTCTCTGCTTTTCCTTCTCTCTATGTGTGTAACTGTGAATTTCAAGTAAAATAAATAAATCTTTAAAAGAAGACTTATTTATTTATTTGAAAGTCATAGTTACAGAGGGAGTGGCAGAGAGAGAGAGAGAGAGAGAGAGAGAGAGAGAGAGATATCTTCCTTCGTTGGTTCCTTCGTTGGGTGAAATGGCCATGTCTGGGCCAGGTTGAAGCCAGGAGCCCCAAAACACAGAAGCACCTTTGCTAGGGCACTGGGTAGCCCGTTTGCATCAGAAACAGCAGCAATTGCATTTCAGCCAACTCCAGGTTAACCACACGCTATTACCTTTTAGAGAGAGAATGAGAATCTTCCATCTGCTGGTTCATTCCCCAGATGGCTGTAATGGCCAGAGATGGGCCAGGATGAAGCCAGGAGCCAGAAGTGTCATCTAGGATCCCGCATGGGTGCAAGAGCCTGAGCACTTGGCCATCTTCTACTGCTTTCCCAGGCACATTAGCAGAAAGCTGGATTGGAAGTGGAGTAGCCAGGACTCAAACCTGGGATGCTGGTGCTACAGATAGTGGCTTAACCCACCATGCTATAGCACTGGCCCCAAGACCTTCTTCATATTGTTTTAGGTATCTATGCCTGAATAACCCAAGGGGCCAGCATTGTAGTGTAGCAGGTGAAGCCCTCAACCTGTGATGCTGGCATCCCAAATGGGCACCCATTGGAGACCCAGCTGCTCCACTTCTGATCCAGCTCCAGGCTAATGCACCTGAGAGAGCAGCAGAAGATGACCCAAGCACGAAGGCCTCTGTCACGCACCTGGGAGACCCCTAAATGGAGTGCCAGGCTCCTGGCTTCATCCCAGAAGTAGCGCCAGCTGTTTTGTACGTTTGAGGAGTCATTCAGTTGATGGAAAAATCTCTCCCTCCGTCTCTGTCTTCCTTTGTCTCTGCCTTTCTCTGTGCAACTCTGCCTTTCAAATAAATAAAATGCTTTTTTAAAAAAAGAAATTATCCCAAAACACCATTTATGATCTCACAGTCTCTGGGGTAAGCTTCTGTGGTTGTTTGGGGGTGATTCCAGTAGCCCAAGAACCCCGGTTTTTGGGTGCCACATGGGCCTCTTAATAGGACAGCTCATAACACTGTCATTCCCTCAGAGCTAGCAAGATGAAAATTAGTCTTGTGCAAGCTGGTGGCAGAACTGAAATCCTATGAATTTTCTGGATTCTATTTGCTGGAAACAAGGACCGAGGTCCAGCCTGCACTCCAACGGAGATTATCCAAGAGTGTGAATATCTTTTGAGGCAGTGAGTACTGGAAGTCATTTATTTTTAAAAATGATTTATGGATTTGAAAGAGAGAAAGACAGACCATGAGAGAGATTGATACTCCATCTGTTGGTCCACTCCCTAAATGCCCACAACTCCCGGGGTTTGGGGCACACTGAAGCCAGGAGCTCCAATTTCTTTTTTTTAAGATTTATTTTATTTATTTGAAAGACAAAGTTACAGAGAGAGGTAGAGACAGAGAGAGAGAGGTCTTCCATCTACTGACTCACTTCCCAGATGGCTGCAATGGCCATAGCTGCACCTATCTGAAGCCAGCAGCCAGGAGCTTCTTCTGGGTCTCTCACGTGAGGATAGGGGTCCAAGGACTTGGGCCATCTTCTCCTGCTTTCCTAGGCCATAGAAGAGAGCTGGATTGGAAAAGGAGCAGCTGGAACTGGAACTGGTGCCCATATGGGATGCCGGTTCTTCACAACAGGGCTTTACCCAGCTGTGCCACAGCGCCAGCCCCAGGAGCTCCGATTTCTATCAGGGTCTCCAAGGTGGGTGGCAGGCCTCCAAGTAATCAGGCCATTATCCACTGCCTCCCCAGGTGCATCCACAGAGAGCTGGATCAGAAACAGAGCCGCTGAGACTGGAACCAACATTCCAATATGAGACACCAGTGTTGGAAGCAATGGCTTAACCCACTGCACCACAATGCCAGCCCCAGCCCCTGGAAGTAATTTCAAAAGGTGCCTGGTACATTTTTAGCTTTGACCTGAATTTGACTTAAATACATCTACAGTCATCTCTCAATACCCACAGGGTATGGGTTCCAGGACCGCCCAAGGTTGCCAAAATCCAAGGACGCTCAGGTGCCTTATGTAGTAGGGTGTAATATTTGCACATAACCAACACACATTTCGCCATATACTTTGAATTGCCCCTAGGTTGCTTAAACCCCTGGTAGGTTGCCTGCACATGACATCATTTATTTTAGTATTTGGTTTAGTATTTGGTTTGGGGCAGATTCAAGTCTCGCATTCTGGAATTTTCTGGACGTGTACCCCCAAGTGTTTTCTATCTACCATTGCTTGAATGTGCAGAAGGAGAACCCATATATGCCAACAGCTGATGGTGATCTATTCTGGTGAGTCCCATTCAAACAAGGGAGCTGCAACGCAGAGAAGGGCAGCAGCTTGTGAGTGGTCAGCGGTGACCTGTGAGATGCCAGCACCGGCTGTTTGGCCACAGGCCTGCACCATGTGCTGCTGACTGCCTGGAGGAGGAGCTGTGGGGTAGGAGCATGAGGGCGGGGCCAGAAGAGGCTACCCCTTCCCCCCATCCATGCCCTGACTTCAGAAGCCACAGGGTTGACCCCCAAGCCCCGAAGAGCTATGGCCTCGGGAGGAATGTGTGTGCCTGTGGGTGTGGGTGTGCATGCACGTGTGTGTCTGTAGAGGGGATCTGAAAGAGACAGAAGAATAACAAAAAGAAAAAGGGGGCATAGAATGACAGGAATAAACAGGCAACTGAGATGGAGAGAGAAAAGAGAAATTCAGAGAGGAAGCTGAAAGAGAGAGGAAGAGGAGGAGGAGGAAGAGGAGGAAGAGGAGGGGGTGAGGAGAAGGCGGAGGTACCCAAGGAGTGGGACACACAGGCAAAGAGGAAGCCACAGAGAGAGCAGGCTGGCACTGGAACCCCTGTCTGTGGCTCTGCGGGCATCTGCGTGTCCACCGCCCCCTGCTGGGCACTCGAGTTTTATTTGTTTGTTTATTTATTTATTTTTGACAGGCAGAGTTAGACAGTGAGAGAGAGACAGAGAGAAAGGTCTTCCTTCCGTTGGTTCACCCCCCAAATGACCATGACAGCCGACGCGATGTGCCAATCTGAAGCCGGGAGCCAGGTGCTTCTTCCTGGCCTCCCACGCAGGTGCAGGGCCCAAGAACTTGGGCCATCCTCCACTGCCTACCCGGGCCACAGCAGAGAGCTGGACTGGAAGAAGAGCAACCGGGACAGAACCAGCGCCCCAACGGGACTAGAACCCGGAGTGCTGGCACTGCAGGCAAAGGATTAGCCTTGGACCATGGGCTTGGGCCCTGAAGACCCTCTTTGGCCATTTGTGGAAAACAGAAGCCTTCGTGAGGAGCATTCTATATGGCAAATTAATCGGCTGTGGCATAATACCCACCCCAGAGCTACCATTTCTATGGTACTCTGGCTGCCAGATGTTAAAACAGGGCACCCTGCAGGGGGGTCTGTCTTTCCCCAGAATCCCAGAATCCTTTCTGATTGGTGTTCACTTCTTTCTGCTTTTCCTGTTTCCCACCCTCTTCCAATCTCTTCCATACAACTCCATAATTGAAACAGTGGGGCAGGTGTTTGGAGCACCCACAACCTCAGAACTCTATGCTAAAAGTGGTGAATTAAAAATAAATGAAGGGATGTGGAGCTGCCCTTTCTCCTGGGTGGTGGGATCTCCCTGGTGTGAACTCCTCCCCATTAGCAGCCACACTGAATATCTATATTCAACCCCCAGCCCCACTCTGGCTAGTGTCAAGTATGCCACTGGAACATGGAAGTCCCTGCCTCTGTCACCAAATCATATGAGCATGGACTTCCCATTGGCTCAGAATTGCATCATTAGAAGCAGAGAATTGAACTGGGACTCTGTCCCGCCCCCCTCCCCTCTGCCTACCCCACCTCATCTTTATAAAAATCATTGTCAATAAGCTCATCCTAATCAACAGTGATAGAATTTTATTTGCAGAATTGTAAACACATGTTATTTTCAGGTACATATGAAAAGTTGACTCATTAGACAATATTTTAAAGTGTCACAAAGTTAAATCTCAATAAATTTGGAAGAGATAAAGTAAAACAGAGTCTGAATATAACCGAACTATATTAGAAATCAGTAAGAAGGAAATATTTTTAACATGTCCAAACATTTTAAGCAATACACTTCTAAATAAAATCTTCAAATCCAAAAGAAATCTCAGGACTGAAACATATTTTGAGTTGAATGATAATTAAAACATGGGTTTTTGAAATCTGTGGGATCCAGGAATAGCAGAATTTACAGGAAAATTAATGTTTAAAATGATTATATTATTTGAAAATGTTTAAATCGATGACACACCCTAAGGAAGTAAATGGAAGTAGATAAAACCAATAACAACAAAAGAAAGAAAGAGAAAGAGAGTAATGGAGTGGAACAAAATTAAATTGAAAGCAAAGAACACAGGAAAACTAATGATGGTAACTATTGTCTATTGGAAAAAAGGGGAATTTCTAAAACTTTACTAGAATAATTTAACAAGGGAATACAATAACAAATAGCAGAAATAAAAAATTATATCCTACAGATATTAAAATGATAATATGGAAATTAGGTGGGATTCATGCTGACTAGTTAAATAATTTTGATGAAATGAATAAGCTCTTTATAATACACAGAATTAGTGTTAAATGGGATGATGGTGCTGGCACCGTGGCTCAATAGGCTAATCTTCCGCCTGCAGTGCCGGCACACCAGGTTCTAGTGTCCCGGTCGGGGCACCGGACTCTGTCCTGGTTGTCCCTCTTCCAGGCCAGCTCTCTGCTATGGCCCAGGAGTGCAGTGGAGGATGGCCCAATACCTTGGGCCCTGCACCTGCATGGGAGACCAGGAGAAGCACCTGGCTCCTGGCTTCAGATCAGCGCAATGTGCCAGCCGCAGTGCGCCGGCTGCAGCAGCCATTGGAGGGTGAACCAACAGCAAAGGAAGACCTTTCTCTCTGTCTCTCTCTCTCTCAC
The DNA here is from genome assembly GCF_033115175.1 of Lepus europaeus. Taxonomy (NCBI): domain Eukaryota; kingdom Metazoa; phylum Chordata; class Mammalia; order Lagomorpha; family Leporidae; genus Lepus; species Lepus europaeus. The sequence continues at coordinate 44,612,825 of NC_084847.1, read as the reverse complement.
TGTCCACTCTGCCTGTCAAAAAAAAAAGAAAAGAAAATGGTATGATGGTACCCCGTTTTCCATAGATCAGACCCATAGCAGAGGATGCCTGCTCTGTAGGCACTGATAGGTTGGCAAAGGCACGATGAAACTTTCCACATTGATGTTCATCATGAAGAGGTAACGGAATGCCAATTGATTACCTATTTGCCTGGACCCAGTGCTGCACAGATTCTAATCCATTCCAGTTTCTATATCATAAATAATATTATTAGGTCAAGTCCTTAAACACAGAATAAGAGAAAAAAATCTGTGTTTTAGCACTGGTTTGTAATTGGATTAAGGGTATTTATGAAAGCATGCTTCATATCTTACAATACAGATGAAAAGGATTTTATTGACATCAACTTGGCCAGGATTATAAAGGAAATGAGCAAAGGTCTTCTAAATGACAATTTAAGGGATTTTCAATTTCAGAAAGAGCTGATGTGCAAACTTCTCTGGGGCCTGTGTTATGGCAGAGTTTCCATAGAGGGTCAATATCCATTAAAATTTTATATTTAGGTTTCAGGTTTTTTTCCTTTGAGAAAAAGAATTCTATGTGTCTTTATGTGTCTTTTTCTCTTCCAAAATTGCTTACTGTTAACAGCTTTGTTTAGGTACAGTTTACATATCATGATCTTCAACATTATATGTACAACCCCATAATTTTTGGCAAATGGGCATAGCTTTGCAGTCATCCCAGTACAGTTGTAGAGCTTTCAATCACCTCAGAAAGTTTTTCCAAATTTATTTGCAGTCACTTCCCCTCCATATCCACCACCCTCAGGTTAGGACTGTTCACTGATATCCTAAGACTGTCAATTTTCAGATATTTCATACACAGGGAAACAATGCATTGTTCTGCGCCTGGCTTCTTTCAGACAGCATGATTAAGCACTGTGCTAGCTGTTCATGACGTCTCTTTCAGGGTTAAGAAAGCTTCAGGGGCCATCACTGTGGCTTGGTGGTTAAAGGGTTAAAGCCAGGTGTTACAGTTTTAATTGTTAAAGCTAAGGGAAGCCAGGGTCCAGAGCCTGTGGCTCACTTGGTTAATCCTCCACCTGTGGAGCCGGCATCCCATTTCGGTGCTGGGTTTTAGTCCTGGCTGCTCCTCTTCCAGTCCAGCTCTCTACTGTGTCCTGGGAAGGCAATGGAGGATGGCCCCAGTGCTTGGGCACCTGCATCCAGGTGGAAGACCAGGAGGAAGCCCCTGGCTCCTGGCTTCAGATCGGCGCAGCGCCGGCCGTAGCTGCCATTTGGAGGGTGAACCAACAGAAGGAAGACCTTTTTCTCTGTCTCACTGTCTAACTTTTATCTGTCAAATAAAAAAATTTTTAAAAAAAGCTAACGGAAGCAGCGCCGGCATCCCATAAGGGATGGACACAATACTACGACTGGAGCCTCAGACCACTTCTAGGCTTTACCGTTTTCTCAAAAATGCCTTTTATGGAGGTGAGCATTGTAGCATAGGTGGTGTGAAGCCACAACTTGCAACACTGGCATCCCATGTAGAGAACAGTCCTGACTGCCCTAGTTCCAATCCAGCTTCCTCTTAATGAGCCGTTTAGGGCTGCCAAGTGAGAAACCCAGATGGAGGTCCTGGCCCCTCTCTCTGTGATTACTGAATGCTTTGGGACTTTGATGAGAAGCAGACATGACTGTTTCCCATTGTACAAAGGGGACTGATCGCTGCCCTTTGCAACCCAATGCTGCCCAAACAGCAACATGCAATTATGCCCACGTAGTCACATGGTGCACCAGGTGCTTTAAAAAAAAAACAAAACTCTTTTTCATTGATTTTAGAGGCAGAGAGTGACAGAACTCTTGTCTACAGACTCCTTCCCCAGATGTTCAAAATAGTCTCTGGTTGGGTCCCTGGTAAACATTCTTTTTAGGGGGTGGTGTTTGGAACAACAATGACAACACCCTTGGGACAGACACACCCTGTATTAGAGTGCCTGAGTTCAAGTCCTGGCTCCACTTCCAGTTGTAGCTTTCTGCTAATACACAAACTTGGAGGCAGCAGTCTCCAGTCGTTGGGTCCTTATCATTTCTGGATTTCTGTCTCTTCTATACAACGGGTCCACCAACCTATTGCCTGGTGGTTGTAGCAGTGCAGTTGTCACAGGCATTGAAAATTGGAGGTGAACCAGTTTCTCTCTCTCCCTCTCCCTCTCTCTCAGCTTCCCAGAGACACTGAGTCAGTCTAGGGACATAAGTTCGGTTCTACAGTTGCCAGCACTCTCGCTGCAAGGAGGCCTCCTCCAGTGGTACACCACCACTGGGGCCTGGCTGGGATGTGGGCCACCTCCTACCCTCTGCTCAAGTGTCAGCCAGCAAGGGACCCAAGGCTCACTGCACTGTACAGAAGAAAAACAGCCCAATTTCACAGTCCCCTGTGTGATTCCTGTGATGATGTGCTGATAGGAAATGATCATTTTCCTTTGTTTTGTAGAACAGTATGAAGAAAGACCCATGAAATTCAAGGGGACACATTACTATGGATTGTTGAGAATGACTATCCCCACTAAGATACCAGAAGAGTCCCACATGCCTTTCCTAATGACACTTTCTCACTGTCGAGATTTCTCATGCTCATCTTGACTATATTCATTCTTCCATTCACATTAGAACTGCCTACTTACTGTGCAATTCTAGGAGCTCTGGTTTAACCTGTGTTCACATGGTATTGGACCATGTCTGGCTTTTTTCTCTAAACATGATGGATATAGACATGTCCTGTGGCAGAGGAGCAATCTTGTCTACAGGTTTCAGAAGAAACCGGGAATTCCAGGCCCCTGTGTTATACTAATCCATGTATTTGTGAGGTTTGAAGACTATGGAGCAGAATATTCAACCCAAATAATTAATAAAACCAAACTTTAATATAAACGGGGTACTGGAATGAACAGGGTCAGGTTTCATGGTATCCACCAGAGGAAGTTCTTAGCACCTGAGAGGGAGACAGAAAGAAATCAAATGAGAGTCTTGGTCAGAGCCTGCTGACAGCTGAGTCTGGAGGGACTGCTCAGCAGTGACAGAGACTAGGACCAAACTCAGCTCGTCTGCAGTGCATGAGTTACTATGAAAACCTAGAACCTACAGGACAATTCTAAGTCAGACATTCTGCAAAATATTTGACTTAATAGTCCAACAGAAAGAATACAGATATTTTTTCCCAAAACCCTCAAATGAGATATAAATAGTTAAGAGTAAATAATTTGTTCAGCAACAAAAGTTTAGCAACAAAAGCTGGGGCCATGCCCCATCACGTGCTTCAGGCACAACAAGGCCAGTGTCAGTGTCAGAAAGGGGGGCATAACCTGGGACTATGAGGTTAAGACACACCAGTCTACACTACAACTGTGCTGCAAACTCCATCACGGGTTCTGCCTCTGTCCATTCAGATGTAGCCCAGGGGACAGCCTGCCATATCACCACCTTTCCCTGGGGAGTAACAGCAAGCAGGCCTGGGTCAAGGGAGTCCACTTGGGCACTTTGACAGGTCTGCAGCAAGATTCACATCTAAGGACTCACCCAAAAAGCCTCAGCACAGCAGATGGGCTGTTGGGTTTTAGCATTCCAGGCCTCAGCCCAGACCTGGGCTGGTGCTTCAGGCTCATCAGCCCAATATGCACAGAGCAGGTAGGACCCATCATCCTTGAGGACAGGCACGATGGCATCTGGCCCTTCCAGTGGGGGTGGATCTCCACACACCCTGAGGTCTGATGCAGAGGGGAGGCTGAAGGGGTGGAAAAGATGAGGGATTAACACAAAGTCTTTCAGTTCCAACCCAGTTCCACCAAACCTTCCTAGCAATCCGAAAAAGTCTGTCAGCCAACAGGGAAAGGAGCATTCTGATTCTATGAGCCATCTGATCCAGATCCTCCCCTCGCTCAGACAAAGTGAGACTTCACACAGATAGTTAAGATTCAGCAGGATACAGAGGGGATGGGGCAGGAAGACAGAGGAGAGAAGGATGGCAGCCGGAGGGCAGAAGGCACTGAGGATCAGAGGGTTCTGTGTCCCTCTCCCAGTCCCTGGGACAGGAAAGGACAAGCTGACCAGAAGCCTGTTGTCTAGTTTCAGGGAAAAGAATCCCCTTGGTGTGGAATGCGTCCACCAGGGAAAGCACTTCAGCAGCCCAGACAACCTTGGCATTGATCCCATTTCACTAAGCACCGTGGAGTGCATCTGTGCATTGGACACTCCCTGTCTTTATCACTGTACTGCAGGGATGTGGTGAGGCACAAGCAGAGGGGCTGAGGGAGTGGTCATCACTTTATGGAGGCCACACAGAAGCAGTGGCATGAGGAATGTTCTTCACAGGTGACTGGATCCCAAAAATACTTGTGCAGGTTCCAAAGAGGATAAGTGCTTGGTGACCTGGACAATGTTTGGGGCCTGGCTCAGCACGTGGGGCTTTCAAGAAGTGCTCCAGAGTCTTCATGGGATGAGATTGGAATGGAATAAATGGCTCATGGGGCAACTGCTCTCTTCCCACGTCTGGCATGTCAGATGTTCATAGTAAAACACCCTCAACCCATCTGTAGATTTACCTGTGACTAGCCTCGGCCTGGTCTGCAGGTGCCACCTCCCCTTTGTCCTCTTGTGATGAGGGCTCTTCCACTGCAAAGATGTGCACATGGAGCAGGACGTGGTAAATGAGAGGACACGTAAAAGCGATGGCATAGTAAAGCTCAGGGCCCACCCACAGTCACACAGGGATATCTATGCTGCCTGGTTGTGGCACTACCTTGGTTAACAACAGCCCCAAACCAGAACAGGCCTGTTTACAGGTCCTCTGACCAACAACGGAAGCCTGCCTCCCTGTGGGGGAGTCATCTCACTCATTTGGCATCCTAATCTTCCAAAAGTGGTCAGCCGTTCTCAATCCCATGGCTACATGTCCTCTGTTCCAGAAGTGTTTTAAGTGACCAACTGCACAATGGGGGGCTCATCCAATCCTAAGCCAATGGTGAGGGACTCCCAGGCTCCTCCACCGTGCCACAATATGAACTTGTGAACCCACAGGCTCCATACACACAGGAGCATTTTGGTGCCATGCAGACACTGTGGTCCTTAGTGGAACCTGAGAAGCACGAGGCCAGCACTGGCTATCACGGGATGGAACCCTCAGTACATGGCCCAGGATTCCAGATGAGGAGTGCAGTCACCACAATGGGAACAAGAGAAGGATGGCCCAGGTCATGGGCATCTGTGAAGATCTCAGGCTGAGAAGATAGCCAGAAGTACAGCTGCCCTGGCAGGCAAGCAGGGTCACGGCAGGGTCAGTCTGGGGCAGAGGTCACACATGGCAGTCTGAACTGGCCAAATGTATTCCACTCTTCCAAATGTATCCCACTCTTTCAAATGGAGAACTAGATAAAAACCATGTCACATGCATGAGACGGGCTCCAAAGTGGAGCTATGCCATCACACCTGTCTCGGGCACAGCAACATTGCTAGCTTCAGTGCCAGAAAGAAAAGCATAACCTGTGTCTTTGAGGTTAAGAAACAGCTGTCTACACTACATTTGTGCTGCAAAATCCACCCAGGATTTGTACTCCATTCAGATGTAGCCCTGAGACAGCCAGCCACATCACCACCTTTCCCAGGATTTAGAGCAAAGAGGCCATGGTCACAGGGGGACACAGTAGGTTTATCAGGTCTGCAGAGAGAATAACATCCAAGGACTCACCGAGATTGGCCTCAGCACAGCAGATGGGCTGTTGGGTTGTAGGATACCAAGGCCCAGCACAGGCCTGGACTGGTGCTTCAGGCTCATCAGCCCAATATGCACAGAGCATGTAGGACCCGTCATCCTTGAGGACAGGCACAATGGCATCTGGCCCTTCCAGTGGGGGTGGATCTCCACACACCCTGAGGTGTGAATGCAGAGGGGAGGATGGAAGGGGTGGAAAAGTTGAGGGCTTAACACAAAGTCTTTCAGTTCCAACCAAGTCCCACCAAACCTTCCTAGCATTTTGAAAGCATCTTTCACCCAACAGGGACGGGGTCACCCTCTAAGAGTCTCTGATCTAGATCCTCCCCTGCTTCAGACACAGTGACCCTTCACACAGATAGGGCAGACCCAGCAGGACATAGAGAAGATGGGGCAGCAAGATAGGAGACAAGGAGGCTGTCAGTAGAAGGTCAGAAGTCTCACTGTGGAGCACAGGGCTTGCAGCCCCTCTCCAACACTCACCCCCCCGGGAAGGGACAGAAAAGGACAAGATTGCCAGAATTCAGTTGTCTGTTTTCAGAGAAAGAATGCCCTTTGGTGGAATTCTTACCCCCACCTAAAGCCCGTTAGCACCACATAGCACCTCAGGATGGTTCCCATTTCTCTCAGCACTAAGGAGTGCATGGGTGCAGTGGACACATCATACTGTAGGGAGGGTGGGCTGATGAGAGACAACCAGGGGTCTGAGAGGGTGGTCATTCTCTGATGGGCCACACAGAGGCAGTGGCATCAGGAATGACCTGGCCTGGTGACTTCCCCAGCAAATCTTATGCAGGTGGCCGATGGAGGCTGGATGTGGGGGCTGACGTGGAAAGTGTCTGGGGCCCCCCTTAGACATGGAGCTTTCAAGAGGTGCTCCCAGCCTTCTTGGGAGGAACTCTGAATGCTATAAATGGCTCATGGGACATACTGTCTCCTCCCAGTGTCTCTAATTTCCAGATACCCACACTGCAGAAAACCACACCCCATCTGCAGATTTACCTGGGTATAGCCTCAGTCTGCTCTGCAGATGCCGCCTCTATTTTCTCCTTTTGGCTTGAGGCATCTTCCACTGCACAGGAGGGCAAATGGGGCAGGACACAGTCAATGAGATGGCATGCAAACACATTCTCATCACATTCTCATAGTAAAGCACAAATATCACAAATGTCCCACCAGTTTCTGAGGACTCCTGTGCTGTTCATTTTGTGAACAGGTGTTAGCAACAGCCTGACTCCCAGGGGACATGCCTGCAATGGCAAGTCCTCTGCCTACAAATGGAGAGCTCCCCGCTGGTCTGGGAAGTGTGATAGCCACAGATCACGCATCCTGATCTTCCATGAGGGGCCGGCCACTTTCGCCACATGGGTCCTTGGTCTATGACTGTCCCCAGAGACTGAACACCTGGGGGCTCATCCCACACAGCAGTCATTGGTGGGGGACTCCTGGGTGCATACACCCTGCCACAGTATGAACATATGAATCCCACAGAGCCTCACACACACAGGAGCCTTTACACACACTGTTGCCCTTAGTGGATCCTGAGAGGCACAAGGCCAGCACTGGCAACCTCAGCATGGAACCCTCAGGACATGGCTCAGGGTTCTAGATGAAGAGTGACATCAACACAATTGGAATGAGAGCCAGTATGCCCAGGTCAGGGGGATCTGGTTAAGATAACAGCCCAAGAAGGTAATCAGGAGTACAGCTGTGGTAGCAGGCATGCATAGTAATGGCATCTGGGGCAAAGGCCTCAAGGGAAGCCTGTCACTGGCCAAAGGTGCCCCACTCTTCCATGTGTAGGCTAGAAGAAATGCTTGACACATGCAGGAGCACAGGCTGGGGCCCTGCTATCACACCTGCCTCTTGTGCAGCAACATGGCAGGCTTGGCTGCCAGAAAACCAGGCAAAACCTGGGGCTCTGACATTATGAAATACATGCCTACACTATATCCCTGCTTCAAACTCCACCCAGGGCTCTGCTTAGTCCACCCAGAAGTAGTGCAGAGTTCCTGCCACATCACACCTTTCCCCAGGGGTATAGAGCAAGCAGGCCTCTGTCACTAGGGTGCACTCAGGTGGTTTGGCAGGTCTGGAGCAAGATTCCCATCAAAAGACTCACCCACAATGGCCTGCTGGGCTGTAGGGTGCAGGGCCCCAGCCCAGGCCTGGACTGGTGCTTCAGGCTCATCAGCCCAATATGCAGAGAGCAGGTAGGACCCGTCATCCTTGAGGATAGGTACAATGACTTCTGGCCCTTCCAGTGGTGGTAGATCTTCACCCACCCTGAGGGGTGAAAGCAGAAGGGAAGATGAGAAGATTGGGAAAGATGAGGGCTTAAATCAAAATCATTGAGCTCCAACCCTGTTCCACCAAACCTTCCTAGGAGTCCTTAAGGTCTGTCACACAATAGGGACAGGACCATCCACTAACAGCCATCAAAATGGATCCTCCCCTGATTCAAAGTGAGCCTTACGGGGACAGGGCAGACCCAGCAGGATGCAGAGAAGTTGAGACAGGAAAATAGGAGAGGAGTCTGTCAGCCCAAGGCCAGAGGGCCCTCTTACAGCACCCTGGGACAGAGAAGGACAAGGTGGCCAGAAGCCAGTTGTCTAGTTCTAGGGAAAGAATCCCATGGGGTGCAATGTTCCCACCCCGCTAAAGCTCTTAAGTACTCCAGACAGCCTCGAGATGGGTCCCATTTCCACCAGCACTGTGGAGTCATAGTGCACTGGACACTCCCTGTTTTACCATCACACCACAGGGATGATGATGAAGGACAAGCAGAGGGGCCAAGACAGTAGCCCTAACTTTTTAGAGAGGCCACAGGGGCACTGGTAGTGATCTAGAGAGCTGACGGGTTTTCAGGGAAATTTATACAGGTGTCCACTGAGGATAAATGGGCGGTGAGCAGGACAGTATTACAGCGCAACTCAGCACATGGAGCTTTCAGGAGGTGCATCCGATGGGTTGGGCACTGAACGTTATAAATCGCACAAAGGGCGCATTCTCTCACCCCATGTCTGACATCTCCCCATGTCCATACTGAAACATCCTGAACCCATCTGTTGATTTACCTGGAGATAGGCTCGGCCCGATCAGCAGTTTCCAACATGAATTTCTCTTTTTGGAAGGTGCCATATTTCACTGCAAAGGAGAGCAAGTGAGGCAGGACATAGAAAATGAGATGCCAAGCAAATGCAATGGCCTAGTAACACAGGTACCACCCCATATCCTAATGTCACCCTAAGAAATGTGTGGTGACACAACCTTGGTTAGCCACTGCCTCACTTCCATGAGGACATGCCTGCAATGGCAAGTCCTCTGCCTGACAATGCAGCCCTGTCTCCCTTTCTGGGGAGTGTTTCATCACACACAGCAGGCATCATGACCTTCCACAAGTGGTCAGCTATTTTCAATCATATGGGCCCTTGGACTATGAGTCAGATATATTCTAAGAGACCAACTACACAATGAGAGGCCCATCCGTCTTAAAGCCAATGGTGGCAACTTCCAGGCTCACACACTCTGCTGCCGTATGTACATGTGAAACCCTCAGAACTTCACACTATGAAGTCTCTCAGTGCCATGAAGACATTGGGCCTCGTACTGAACCTGAGAGGCACAAGGTCAGCACTGGCTACCTCAGGTTAGACCCTTAGTACCTGGCCCGGGATTTCAGAGGAAGTATGATGTCACCACAGTAGGAATGAGAGACAGTATGGCCCTGTTCAAAGGGATGTGGTTAATATCTCAGTTTAAGGAGGTGACCAGAAGTATAGCTATCCTAGCAGCCTAGGGCTGAGGTCTCACAGGGAAGCCTGCCACTGGCCACAGGCATCCCACTCTCAAGAGGAGGCTTAGAAAGAAACCTTGTCGCATGCATGAGCACAGGCGCCATGATGGATCCATGCCACTACATCTGCCTTGGGCACAGTGACACAGCTGGCTTTGGTGCCAGAAAATGAGCATAACCTGGGGCTCTGAGGTTAAGACACCTGCCTACATGACATATTTGCTGTGAAATCCACCCAAGGTTCTGCCTTATTCCATCTAGATGAAGTATGGGGACAGCCTAAGTAACTGACCTTTCCCCTAGGGAGCTACCGAAAGCAGGCCAGGGTTTGGGGGAGCACTCTTGTGGTTTGGCTGCTCTGCAGAGGTTCACATCAACGAACTCACCCACAATGGCCTCAGCACAGCAGACGGGCTGCCAGGTTGTAGGGTGCCAGGCTCCAGCCCAGGCCTGGACTGGTGTTTCAGGATCATCTGCCCAAAACGCACAGAGCAGGTAGGATCCATCTTCCTTGAGGACAGGCACGATGACATCTGGCCTTTCCAGTGGGGGTGGATCTTCACACACCCTGAGGTGTGATGCAGAGAGGAGGCGGGGATGGGTGAAAAAGATGAGGGCTTAACACAAGGTCATTCAGTTCCGATGCAGTCCCACCAATCCCTCCTAGCAGTATGAAAGGGTTGTCACCCAAGAGAGACAGGATTATCCTCTAAGATCAATATGATCTAAATAATCCCCTGGTTCAGACAACGTGAGCCTCACATGGACAGGGCAGACACATTAGAATGCAGAGGGGTGAGGACAGGAAGATAGGAGAGGAGGCTGTTGGTAGAAGGCCAGAAGGCACGCTAAGGAGCACAGGGCCCTGGTGCTCACTCTCACAGCCCCGAGGACAATGAAGGACAAGCCGGCCAGAAGCAAGTTGTCTAGTTTCAGGGAAAAGAATCCCTTTGGTGTGATAAGCCTCCACCCAGGGAAAGCACTTTCATAGCTCAAACAACCTCAGGGTGGATCCCATTTCAGTCAGCACTGTGGAGCACATCAGAGCACCGGACATTCCCTATCTTTATCATTGTACTGCAGGGATGCTGATGAGGCACAAGCAGAGGGGCTGAGGGAGTGACCCTCACGTTTTATGGAGGCCACACAGAAGCAGTGGCATGAGGAATGACCTCACAGGTGACTGGACCCAAGGAATTCTTGTGCAGGTGTCCAAAGGAGGATACGTGATGGTGGCCAGGACAGGATTTCTCTCCTCCCATGTCTGCCACCTGCAGAGATCCATAGTAAAACATCCTCAACCCATCTGTCGATTTACCTCTGATTAGCCTCGGCCTGGTCTGCAGGTGCCACCACACCTTCCTCCTCTTGAAATGAGGTCTCTTCCACTGCAAAGGTGTGCAAATGGGGCAGGACATGGCAAATGAGATGACAAGCAAATGTGAGGACATGCTAAAGCACAGGGACCGCCTACTATCACCAGATTCCAAGGATATCTATGCTGTCTGGTTGTGGCACTACCTTAGTTAGCAAGAGACCCAAACCATAAGGACATGCATGCTTTGACAAGTCCTCTGCCCAGCAATGGAAATCTCCCTCCATATCTGAGAGTGTGTCATCTTACTCATTGAGCATCCTGATCTCCCACAAGTGGTCAGCAACATTTAATCCCATGGCTCTCTTATGTGTCTCAGTGACCAACTGCACAACTAGAGGCTCAACTGGAGGCTCATCTAATCCTGCAGGCAATGTGGGAACTCCCAGGTTACTACCCCCTGCCATAAAATAAACATGTGAAACCCACAGGAGCCTTTTGGTGCCATGTAGACACTGTGGTCCTTAGTGGATCCTGAGAAACAAAAGGCCAGCATTGGCAACCTCAGGATGGAACCCTCAGGACATGGCTCAGGGTTCCAGAGGGGAAGTGTAGTCTCCACTATGGGAACAAGTGAACGAACAGCTCACTTCAAGAGCATCTGGTTAAGATCTTGGGCTGAGAAGGTAGCCGGGAATACAGATTTCCTGGGAGAAATGCAGGGTCATGGCACAGGGCTGGGGCAAGAAACACCTGCCTAGACTATGTCCATGCTGCAAACTCCAGCCAGGGTTCTGCCTTAGTCCATCCAGATGTAGCCCAGAGGAAAGCCTGCCACACCACCACCTTTCCCCAGGGGCTTAGAGCAAGCAACCAGGGTCAATGAGATGCTCGTAGATTTATCATGTCTGCAACAAGAATCATATCAACGGACTCACCCAAAGTGTCCTCAGCACAGCAGATGGGCTGCTGGGGTGTAAAGTGCCAGGCCCCAGCCCAGGCCTGGACTGGTGCTTCAGGCTCATCAGCCCAATATGCACAGAGCATGTAGGATCCGTCATCCTTGAGGACAGGCACGATGGCATCTGGCTCTTCCAGTGGGGATGGATCTCCACACACCCTGAGGGGTGAATGCAGAGGGCAGGATGAGAGGGGAGGAAAAGATGAGGGCTTAACACAAAGTCATTCAGTTGCAGCCCAGCCCCACTAACCCTTCCTAGCTCTCAGAAAGTGTCTATCACCAACAGGGACATGAGCACTCTCTAAGAGCCTCTGATCTAGATCCTCCCCTTGTTCAGACAGAGACCCTTCACAGGATTGGGCAGACACAGCAGGATGCAGAGAGGATGGGACAGGAAGACAAAAGGAGAGGTCACTGTCAATAGAAGGCCAGAAAGCATTCTAGGAGCAGAGGGCTCTGGTGTCCCTCTCCCAGACCCCTGGGGACAGAACAGGACAAGCTGGCCAGAAGTCAGTTCTCTAGTTTCAAGGAAAAGAATCCCAATGGTGTAGAATGTTCCAACCCAGCTAAGTACTTTACTGCCTCAGACCACCTTGGGACTGGGTCCCACTTCTGTCAGCCCTCTTTAGTACACCAGTGCTTGGACATTCCCTGTCTCAATCATCGTACTGCAGGGATGCTGACGAGGGACAAGGAGAGGGAAGGGAGTAGGCTCTCTCTTTTTATGGAGGCCATACAGAAGCAGTGGCATTACGAATGACCTGGACAGGTGAATGTTCCCCAGGCAAACTTATGCAGATTTCCAATGGAGGTTGGAGGTTTGGGTCGACCTGGACAGTGTTTGGGGCCAGCCTCACCACATGGAACTTTGAAGTGGTGATAGCAGAGTTTTTGTGGGAGGAGCTTTGAATGGTAAATATTTATTTATGCGGCACATTCTCTCCTCCCCATGTCTGCCATCTCCAGGAGTCCATAATAAACAACCCCCACCCCATCTGCTGACTTACCTGGGTATAGCCTCGGCCTGCTCTGCAGATGCCAAGTCCCCTTCCTCCTTTTTGCAGGAGGGCTCTTCCACTGCAGAGAGTGCAAATGGGGCAGGATGTGGTCAATGGGATGACACGTACGTGAGATGGCATAAAGTAAGGCACCACCCACCGTCACACAGCTTCTGAAGACACCTGTGCTGTCAGGTTGTGTAACTGCCTGTGTTAGCCACAGCCTCACTCACATTGCCATTCCAGGCATGTCCTCTGTCTAACAAGGTAGCCCTCCCTCCCTTCCTGGGGAGTTTTTCATATGAGCACACTGGTACATGACCACACTGACCATATGATCTTCCACAAGTGGTCAGCTATTTTCAACTGTATGTGTCCTTAGCCTGTGAGTCAGATATGTTCTAAGAGACCAAACACAATGGGAGGATCATCCCATGCAACAGCCAAAGTGGGAGATTCCCAGGCTCACACACTCTGCTGCAGTATGAACACGTGCTTGCAACAGAGGCTCACAGCACTGAAGTCTTTCGGTGCCATGCAGACACTGTGCCCCTTAGAGCATCCAGATAGACATGAGGCCAGCACTGACTACTTCAGGATGGACCCCTCGATACATGGCTGAGGATTCCTGATTTGGAATGATGTCACCACAATGGGAATGTGAGAGAGTGTGACCCTACTCAGCAGGATCTGGTGGAGATCTCAGGCTGAGAAAGTAGCCAGAATAGCTGATGTGGCAGGCCTGCAGTGTTGTGGCAACCAGATGGGGCAGAGATTCACAAGGAAGCCTAAAATGACCAAAGGCATCCCACTCTTCAAGTGGAGGCCGAGAAGAAAACCATGTCATGGGAATGAGCACAGGCTCCAAAGCTGGGGCCATGCCATCACACCTGCTTTGGGCACAGTGACATGGCCAGCTTCAGTGCCAGAAATGGGAGGCATAACATGGGGGTCTGAGGTTAAGACACACTTGCCTAAATTCATTTGTGCTGCAAACTCCACCCAGGGTTCTGTCTATCTGTCCATCTAGATCTAGCTCATGGTACAGACTACCCCACCACCACCTTTCCCAGGGCTGTTCAAGAAAGCAGGACAGGGTCACCAGGTGCACTCAGGAGGTTTGGCAGTTCAGCAACAAGATTCCCAACAAAGGACTCACCCACAATGTCTTCAGCACAACAAATGGGCTGCTGGGTTGTAAGGTTCCAGGGCTCAGCACAGGCCTGGGCTGGTGCTTCAGGCTCATCAGCCCAATATGCACAGAGCATGTAGGACCCATCATCCTTGAGGACAGGCACGATGACATCTGGCCCTTCCAGTGGTGGTGGATCTCCACACACCCTGAGGTGTGAATGCAGAGGGGAGGACAAGAGGGGAGGGAAGAGGAAGGCTTAACACAAAGTCATTCAAAAGCAATCCAGTCCCTCCAATTTTTCCTTCCAGTCCGAAAGTATCTGTCATCCAACAGGGACAGGATCATCCCTTAAGAGCCATCTGATCTAGATCCTCCCCTGGTGCAGTCAACGTGAGCCTTCACATGGACAAGGCAGACTCATCAGAACACAGGGAGGTTGGCACAGGAAGATAGAAGGAGAGGAGGCTGTCAGCCAAATGTCAGAAGGCATACTGAAAAGCAGACGACTCTGGGCACCTCTTGCCACCCCCTGGAGACAGAAAAGGACAAGCTAGTCAGAAGCCAGCAGTCTGCTTTCAGTGAATAGAATGCCCTTGGTGTGCAATGTCCCAACCCAGATACAGTACTTGAGCAACCCAGACTTCCTCGGGATGTTGTGCCCATTTCTGTCAGCACTGTGGAGTCCATTGGTGCATTGGACATTCCCTGTCTTTATCATTGTACTGCAGGGATGCCAATGAGGGACAAACAGAGTGGCTCTGGTATTAGGAATGACCTAGACAGGTGACTGGTTTCCAGGTAAACTTATGCAGGTGTCCAGTGGAGGATAACTGGGCAGTGACCTGGACAGTGTTACAGCATAACTTAGCACACAGATCTTTCAAGAGGTGTGCCCAGTCCTCCAGAGAGGAGCACTGAATGTTTTAAAAAGCTCACAGGGCACTTTTTCTCACCCCATTTCTGCCATCTGCAGATAGCCATACTAAAAACTCTGAAGCCAGCTGTCCACTTACCTGGGGACAGCCTCGCCCTGATCTGAGGATGCCAACTCGACTTCCTCCTTTTCACTTGAGTCTTCTACTGCAAAGGAGTGCAAATGGGGCAGGATGTGGTAAATGAGATGATACGCAAATGCAATGGCCTAATAAAGTACGGGTATTGCAATTGTCCCACCATATTCCAAGTAAATCTACACTGTCTGGTTGTTGCACTACCTTGGATAGCAACAGCCCCACTCACAGGAGTACACCCCTGCACAAGTCCTCTGACAATGCTGCCCTATCTCCCTTTCTGAGAAGTGTTTCATTACACACAACAGCCATCTTAACCTTCCGCAAGTGTCAGCTACATTCAACCATATGGGTCCTTGGCCTGTGAGTCAGATATGCTCTAAGACAGCAACCACATAATGGGAGGACCCTCCCAATGCAACAGCCAATGTGGGAGACTCCCAGGCTCACACACTGCTGCAATATGAACACGGTAAACCAACAGAGCCTCGCACCACTGAAGTCTTTTGATGTGATGCAGACTCTGTGCTCCTTAGTGAATCCTGAGAGGGCCGAGGTCAGCACTGGTAATTTCAGATGGAACCCTCAGTACCTGGCCCTGGGTTTCAGCTAAGGGGTGATGTCACCACAAAGGAAATGAAAGAGACAGTGTGGCCTTGTTTAGGGGGGTGTGTGGCTAAGAACTCAGGCTGAGAAGGTAAGCCAAGACTACAGCTGTCCTGGCAGGCATGCAGTTTCTTAGCCATGGTTGTGGCAGAGGTCTCACAGGGAAGTCTGCGATGGGCCAAAGGCATCCCACTCTACCAAGTAAGGCCTAGGAAAAACCCCGTTCCATGCATGAGCACAGTCTATGTCGCTGGATCCATGCCATTACACCTGCCTTGGGCACTGACATGACTGGCTTTAGTACCAGGAAATGCAGTACAACCTGGGGCTCTGAGGTTAAGAGACACCTGCCTATGATACATCTTTGCTGCAAATTGCACCAAGATTCTACTTCAGACCATCTAGGTGGAGCTAAGGGACATCTTACCAAATCAGGACATTTTCTCTGGGGGTTAGAACAAGTAGGCCAGTGACACTGGGGTGCATTCAGGATTGGCAGGTCTGCAGCAAGATTCAACTTAAAGGACTCACCCACAATGGCCTCAGCACAGCAGAGGGGTTGCTGGGTTGTAAAGTGCCAGGCCCTAGCCCAGGCCTGGGCTGGTACTTCAGCATCATCATCTGCCCAATATGCACAGAGCACATAGGACCCATCATCCTTGAGGATAGGCACGATGGCATTAGGCCCTTCCAGTGGGGGTGGATCTCCACACACCCTGAGGTGTGAATGCAGAGGGTAGGATGGAAGAGGTAGAAAACATGAAGGGTTAACACAAGGTCATTCAGTTCCAACCCATTTCCGCCAAACCATCCTAGCAGTCTGAGAGATCTGTCCCCCAGTAGGGACAGGATCCTCCACGAACAGCCATGTGATCTAGACCCTCCCGTGGACCAGACAAAGTGAGACATCACAGGATAGGGAAGACCCAGCAGAATGCAGAGAGGGTGGGACAGGAAGACAGAAGGAGAGGAGACTGGCAGCCAAAGGCCAGAAGACACAGTGAGGAGCAGAGGGCTCTGGTGCCCACTCTCAAAGCCCCCTGGGGACAAGAAGGACAAGCTGGTCAGAAGCCAGTTGTCTAGTTGCAGGGAACAGAATCCCCTTGGGGTGGAATGTTGCCAGCCAGCTAAAGCTGTTTAGCACCCCAGACCACTTCAGGATGGGTCCCATTTCCGTCAGTACTGTGGCAAGCATCTGAGCATTGGAATTCCTGTCTTTATCAATGTGACACAGGGATGCTGATGAGGCACAAGCTGAGGGGCCGAGGGCGAGGCCTCTCACTTTAATGGAGGCCACACCAAAGCAGCAGCATTAGAAATGACCTGGACTACTGACCGGTTCCCAGGGTTAACTATTCAGGTGTTCAGTGGATGTTGGGGAGAGTTGACCTGGAGTCTTTGGGGACCTCAATAGCACATGAGCTTTGGAGAGGTGCTCCCAGAGTCACCGTGGGAGGAGTTTTGAATGGTATAAATGGCCCATGGGGCACTTTCTCTCCTCCCTGTGTGCAATCTCCAGATGTCCACACTAAAACACCTTGAACAGATCTGAAGGTTTACCTGGGGATAGCCTCGGCCTGGCCTGTAGATGCCAACTCCACTTCCTCCTTTTGGCGATAGGGGTTTTCCACTGCAAGAATGCAAATGGAGCCAGATGTGGTAAATGAAATTACATGCAAAGGCAATGGCATAGTAAAGCTCAGGAACTGCCCATCATCACACAACTTACACAGACATCTATGCTGTCCGTTGTGGCACTACCTGTGTTAAAAAGAGCCTCACTCCCAGGAGGACACACTTTCAATGGCAAGTCTTTGCCAACCAAAGGAGAACTCCCTCCCTGGGACTTTGAGGTTATGAAACACCTGCCTACACTACATCTGTGCTACAGTCTCCACCCAGGGTTCTGCTTTTGTCCATACAGACATAGCCATGGGATAGCACACATACCACAACCTTTCCCTGGGGGGTTAGAGCAAGCAGGCCAGGGTTATTGGGGTACACTCGGGAGGTTCGGCAGGCCTCAGCAAGATTCCCATCAAAGGACTTACCCACAATGGCCTCAGCACAGCAGATGGGCTGCTGGATTGTAGGGTGCCAGGCCCCAGCACAGGCCCAGACTGCAGCTTCAGCATCATCATTTGCCCAATATGCACAGAGCATGTAGGTTCTGTCATCCTTGAGGATAGGCACGATGGCATCTGGCCCTTCCAGTGGGGGTGGATCTTCACCCACCCTGAGGTGTGAATGCAGAGGGGAGGACAGGAGGGGAGGAAAAGATGAGGGCTTAACACAAAGTCATTCACTTCCAACCCAGTCCCACCTAACCTTCCTAGCATTCTGAAAGCATTTTTCATCCAATAGGGCTGGAACCATCTTCTAAGAGCCTTGTGATCTTGATATTCCTCACGTTCAAAAACAGCCTTCCCATGGATAGGGCAGACCCAGTAGAATGCAGAGAGGAAAGGACAGGAGATAGAAGGAGAGGAGGCTGGGAACAGAAGGTCAGAAGTCACACTGAGGTCAGAGGGCTCCGGTGCCCCCCTTAGAGCTCCCTGGGGACAGAAAAGGACACGCTGATCAAAAGACACTTGTCTCTTGTCAAAGAAAAGAATCTCCTTTGTGTGGAATGCTGCCAACCTCCTAAAGCACTTTGGCACCCCAGACCACTTCAGTGTTGAGTCCATTTCCTGCTGCGCGGAGGAGTGCATCGGTGCACTGGACATTCCCTATCTGAATCATTTTCCTGCAGGGATGCTGATGAGGGACAAGCAGAGGGGCTGAAGGAGAAGTGCCTGTCTTTTTACTGAGGACACACAGAGGCAGGGGCATTAGGAATGACCTGAACTGGTGAGTGGTTCTAGGGAAACTTATGGAGGTGTCTAATTGAGGTTAAGGGGGTGGTGAAGTGGACAGTGTTTGGGGCCCACCTCAGCACATGGAGCTTGCAAGAGGTGTTCTCAGAGATCTTGTGGGAGGAGCTTTGGTACAAATGACTCATGGGGCACATTATTTCCTCCCTGTGTCTGCAACCTCCACATGTCCATACTAAAACAACCTCAACCCATCTGTAGATTCACCTGGGGTTTGCCTCGGCCAGGTCTGCAGATGACACCTCTCCTTCCTCTTTTTGGCTTGAGGCATCTTCCACTGCAAAGGAGGGCAATTGGGGGAGGGCATGGTAAATGAGATGACTTTTACCAAAAAGAATTCTCTCCTTGTCTGGGGAGTGTGGCATCCCACACATTATGCATCCTGATCTTACCTACGTAGTCAGTCACTTTCAACCATTTGGGGCCACTGCCTATGTATCTGATGTGTTTAAGAGACCAACCACATGATGGGGGGCTTGTCCCATCCAACAGCCACTGGAGTGGGACTCCCCAGCTCATATACTCTGCTGCCATATGATCATATGAATCCCACAGAGCTCCACACACACAGGAGTCTTTTGGCGCCATCCAGACACTGTGGCCCTTAGTGGATGCTGGGAGGCACGAGGTCAGCACAGGCTACCCCAGGATGGAATCCTCAGCACAATGCTCAGTGTTCCAGATGAGGATTGTGGTCACCACAATGGGAACAAGGGAAGGAATGGCCCAGGTCATGGGCATCTGGGAAGATATCATCCAGAGAAGTTAGCCAGGAATACAGCTGTCCTGGAAGGCATGCAGGGTTGTGGCACATGGCCAGGACAGATGTCTCAGAGGAGACCCTGGCACTGGCCAATGGCATCCCACTCTTCCATGGGTAGGCCTAGAAAAGACCTTGCACATGTATGACCACAGGCTTCAAAGCTGGGGCCATGCCATCACACCTGCCTCTGGCACAGAATCTTGGCTGGCTTCAGTGCCAGAAAGGGGAGCATAACCTGGGACCCCAAGGTTAAGAAACACCTGCTCATGTGTGTTGTAAACTTCAATCAGGGTTCTGCCTCTGTCCATTCAGATGTAGCCATGGGACAGCCACCACATCACCACCTTTCCCCGGGGGAGTTACAGCAAGCAAGCCAGGGTTACTGGGGTGCACTTGGGAGCTTTGGTAGGTCAACAACAAGATTCAAATCAAAAGACTCACCCACAATGGCCTCAGCACAGCAGATGGGCTGCTGGGTTGTAAGGTGCCAAGGCTCAGCCAAGGCCTGGGCTGGTGCTTCAGGCTCATCAGCCCAATATCCACAGAGCAGGTAGGATCCGTCATCCTTGAGGATAGGCACGATGGCGTCTGGCCCTTCCAGTGGGGGTGGATCTCCACACACCCTGAGGTGTGAATGCAGAGGGGAGGACGAGAGGGTGGAAAAGATGAGGGCTTAACATAAAGTCATTCACTTCTAACCCAGTCCCACTAAATCTTCCAAGCATTCAAAGGGTTGTTACCCAACAGGGGCAAGACCATCCACTAAGAGCTATCTGATCGGGATCATCCATAGGTTCAGCTGAAATGAGTTTTCACATGGATAGGACAGACTCAGTATAACTTACAGAAGACTGCACAGGATAGAAGGAAAGGAGGCTGACAGCCGAAGGCCAGAGGCATGCTGAGGAGCAGAGGGCCCTAGTGCCACTCCAAGCGCCCTGGGGACAGAAAAGGACAAGCTGGCCAGAGGCCGGTTGTCTAGCTTCAGTGAAAAGAATCTCCTGGTGTGGAATATTGCCACTCAGCTAAAGTCCTTTAGTATCCCAGACCACCTTGAGATTGGGTCCCATCTGTCAGC
Source organism: Lepus europaeus (assembly GCF_033115175.1). Taxonomy (NCBI): domain Eukaryota; kingdom Metazoa; phylum Chordata; class Mammalia; order Lagomorpha; family Leporidae; genus Lepus; species Lepus europaeus. The sequence goes on along the minus strand of NC_084847.1, from coordinate 44,592,544 downwards.
CCTGTGGAGTGCATCAGTGCATTGGACATTCCCTGTCTTTATTAACGTACTACATCAAATTGCATGAGGGACAAGCATGGGCAAGGGAGTGGCCCCTCTCTTTTAATGGAGGCCACACAAATCAGTGGCATTAGGAATGACATGGACTGGTGACTGGTTCTGTGAGAAATTTATGCAGCTGTCCAATGGAAGTTGGAGAGAGGTGGCTGACCTGAACAGGGTTTGAGGCCCACCTCAGCACAGGGAGCTTGCAAGAGTTGCTCCCAGAGTCTCATGAGAGGAGCTTTCCATGGTATAAATGGCTCACAGGGCAAGTTCCCTCCTTCCGGTGTTGCCTTATCCAGATGGCCATGATAAAACACCCTTAACCCACCTGTAGACTGACCTGGGGATAGGCTCAATCTGGACCACAGTTGCCACCTCCTCTTCCTCCTTTTTGTAGGAAAGGTCTTCCACTGCAAAAAGGGCCATTGGAGCCAGATGTGGTAAATGAGATGACATGTAAATGAGATGGCATTGTAAAGCTCAGGGGCTGCCCACTGTCACGGAGCTTCCAAGGACACCTGGTTGTGCCTGGTTGTGGCACTGCCTGTGCTAGAAAGAGCTTCACAGCAACGTGGACATGCCTGCAGTGGCAAGTCTACTGCCAACCCAAGGAGAACTCCCTCCCTTGTCTGGGGAGTAAGGCATCTTGCATGTTAGGCATCCACATCTTTCACAAGGGGTCATCCCCCATCAGCCATCTGGGTCCTTGGTCTATGTCTGTGTTCTCAGAGACCAATTGCATGACTGGGGGATCATCCCATCCAATAGCCAATGGTGGAGATACTCTGCCACAATATAAACATGTGAAACCCACAGAGCTTCACACACTCAGGAACCATCTGATGCCATGCAGATACTGTGGCACTTAAAGGATCCTGACAGGCACAAGGTCAGCACAGGCTACTTCAGGAGGGAACCCTCAGTACGTGGCCCAGGGTTCCAGATGAGGAGTGATGACAATACAATGGGGATGAGAGAGACTGCATGGCCCAGTTCAGGGGGCATCAGGTTAAGATTTCAGGTGAGAAAGTTGCCATGATTACAGTTCCTATCAGGCATGCAGTGTTAAGGTGCATGATTGGGGCAGAGGTCTCACAGGGAAGGCTGCCACTGCTCAAAGGTATCCTACTCACCCAATTGGAGACCAAGAAGAAAACCATTCACATGCCTGTGTACAGGCTGCATAGCTGGGGCCATGCCGTCACTCTGGCCTCTGCTACATAGACATGGATCGGTCCAGTGCAGGAATAGAGCATAATCTGGGCTCTGAGGTTAAGAAACACCTGATGACACTACATCTGTGCTTCAAACTCCACCCAGGGTTCTCCCATAGTCCACTCAGATGTAGCCAGGGGACTGCCTCTCACATCACCACCTGTCCTTGGCAGGTTAGATCAAGCAGTGCATTGGGGTGCACTCAGGAGATTTGGCAAGTCTGCAGCAAGAGTCAAATCAGGGGACTCACCCACAATGGCCTCGGCACAAAAGATGGGCTGCTGCGTTGTACATTGCACAGCCTCAGACCAGGCCTGGGCTTGTGCTTCAGGCTCATCAGCCCAAAATCCACAGAGCATGTAGGATCCGTCATCCTTGAGGATAGGCACGATGGAGTCTGGCCCTTCCAGTGGAGGTGGCTCTCCACACACCCTGAGGTGTGAATGCAGAGGGGAGGACGGAAGAGGTGGAAAAGATGAGGGCTTAGCACAAGGTCATTCAGTTCCAACCCAGTTCCACCAAACCTTCCTAGCAGTCTGAAAGGGTCTGCTAATCAACAGGGACAGGTCCACCCACTATGAGCCATCTGATCTAGATCCTCCCCTTGTTCAGACAAAGTGAGTTTTCACACAGATAAGGCAGACCCAGCAGGACACAGAGAGGATTAGACAGAAATACAGAAGAGGATGCTGTCAGTTAAAGGCCAGAAGGCAAGCTGAGGAGCAGAGGGCTCTGGCGCCCCTTCCAGCACCCTTGAGACAGGAAAGAACACGCTTCCCAGAATCCAGTTGTCTAGTTTCAGGGAATAGAATCCCCTTGGCGCTCAATGTTCCAACCAAGGTAAAGCACTTTAATACCCCAGATCACCTTAGGATTGTGTGCCCATTTCTGTGAGCACTGTGGAGTGTGCCAGTGCATTGGACTTTCCCTATCTTAGTCACGGTACTGCAGGAATGTGGATGAGGGACAAGTAGAGGGGCTGAGGGAGTGGCTCCTCACTGTTTATGAATGCCACACAGAAGCACTTCATTAGGAATGACCCAGACTGGTGACTGGTTCCCAGGGAATCTTATGCAGGTGTCCAGTGATGTTAAGGGGGCAGTGACCTACACAGCATTTTGGCCCTGCCTCAGCACATGGAACTTCCAAGAGGTGCTACTAGTGTTTTCATGGGAGGACCTTTGAATGGTATAAATGGCTCTTGGGGCATTTCTCTCCTCTCCGTGTCTGCCACCTCCACATGTCCAGAAAAAATACCCTCAACCCATCTGTAGATTTACCTGGGGATAGCCTCAGCTCTGTCTGAAGATGCCACTTGGTCCTTTTGGCAGGAGGTATCATACCCTGCAAAGGAGTCAAAGGGACAGGACATGGTAAATAAGATATCATGAAATGCTATGGCATAGTACAGCACAGGTACCATCCAATATCTTATTGGCATCTGAGGACTCATATGCTGTCTGCCTGTGGCATTACCTGTGTTAGCAACTGTCTCATTCCCAGGAGGTCATGCCTGCAGTGGCAAGTCCTTGTCAATAAATGGAGACCTCCCTCCCTATCTGGGGAGCATGTTATCCCACACAATAGGCATCATGATGTTCCACAAGTGGTCAGCCTCTTTCAACCCTAAGCATCCCCGCCTACATGTCAGATGTGTTCTAACAGATCAAATACAATATAAGGGGCTCGTACCAACCAACTGCCCTCCTCTTGTACATCAATGGGAACTTTGGGCTCTAAAGGTCATATATCTGCCTTGGAATGGACAATGAGACCCATGAGTCTCCCATTCATGAGACTCCTTGCAGTCATGTAGGGTTTGAAGACCTCAGGGTAGCCTGATAGGCCAGAAAATGACACTGGATGCTTCAGGATGGAAACCTCAAGACATGGCCAAGGGTTCTACATGAGTGAGGTGTGATGTCAACATGGAAGACAGAGCATGGACTGGTTCACGGAGACTTGGGTGAGATCACATGCTGTGAGCTGGCCATGCACTGTCAGGGCATGTGTCCAGGGCAGCGATCCACAAGAAAGACTCCCACTGCACACAGGGATTCCACTCTCCCAACTGGAGGCCTGGCAGAAACCATGCCACATGCGTGATGAAAGGCTCCATGGCCATTGCAGGTGCCTCAGGCAAGGAGACCCAACAGGGGCTTTGGGGCCAAAGGTTTATGTGGCCCGGGGATATGAGCTTAAGACACAGGTGTAGACCCATGCTATGTTTATTCTGCAAACTCCATCCTCACGTCGGCCTCCATCCATCCATATGTACCCATTAGGATTTCCCACCACATCACCACTTTCATCAGGGGGCCAGGGAGGTTATGGTGGATACAGGAGCTCCAGAAAGGCTGCAGCAAGATTCCCAGGGAGACACTCACCCTCAATGCCCTCTATCCAGTGGATGGACTGTTGGGCTAAGGGTTGCTGGACCCTGGCCCAGGCCTGGAACAGTATTTCCAGCTTGTCCCCCCAGGAGGCATGCCGCATGTAAGATGCATCTGCAAGGTGTGTGAATGCCATGATGTGATGCTCTTCAGGTAGAGATTGGTCTTCACACACTCTGATGTCCACAGGTAGAGGGGAGATGGAAGGGATGAGGGTTTAACACACAGGCATTCCTGTCCACCCAGTCCCACCTGGCTTTCCTAGCAGGAAGAAAGGGTCTGTCACTCACTGAAAACATGACATCATCGGACTGCAATCTTCCCCTTCTGAGACAAAGTGAGCCTTCATGGGGAATGGACAGACCCAACAGGATGCAGATATAATGGGACAGGTTGGGAGGTAAGGAGGGTCCCTACAGGAATGGCCAGAAGGCAGGCTGAAGGGCAGAGGGATCTGATGCCTGCTCTTCCAGGCCCTGGGCATAGCAAGGACCAACAGAAGATGGTCATATTTTGGAGAACAAGAGTCCCCTTGATTCAGGCTGGGGTCCTGCCTGCACACCCAGCCAAATCTCTTTAGCACCCCAAGCACACTGCAGGACTTAGGACAAATTTCCCTCAGCACTGGGGTATGGCCGAGGACATTGGCCCTTTCTGTCTTTATCAAACTCCCATGGGGACACTGAGGAAGGAGAAACAGAGAGGCCTAGGGAAGGGCTCCCCAATTTTTATGGAGGCCACACAAGTTGTGAAAGCAGCAATGACATGGGAATGTGACTGGACCCCAGGCCATCACATGCAGATATCCTATGGAGGTGGGAGGTGGGGATCCACCGCAGCACATGGAGAAAAGTGGTGCTACCAGAGCCCTCAGAGGATGAGCTCAGAGTGGTGGAAATATCCCATGAGCTCTGAGTGGTATAGATATCCCATGGGGCCCATTCTCTCCTCCCCAGTTCTTCCATCTCCAAATGTCCATACTATCTGTAGACTTACCCAGTTATAGCTTCATGTGGCACTTTGTCCTCAAGGGAATTGCCATAGACTACAAATAAATTTAGACAGGGGAGTTGCTGTGAGACAAAGAGCCAATTATAGGTCAGAACAGTCCCATAGGCCCAGGGAGATGCCCGCTGACAGATGGCTTGGTGGCCTTTGCCCATTAACATGGGACTGCTTCTCATTTCCAGCCTGCATGGCTCCTGAATATCAGGCATCCCAAAACTCCAAAAGGGATCAGCTGCTATTTGGCCCTGTAGGATCACTGCAAATGGTCCAACTGGCTTCTTCCTCAACAGCTGCCCTAAAGAGCCTTCCCACAACTAACAGCCAGGCCTTTGTGGTTCCCATGTTGCGCAGTTTGCCACAGGTTGAATGGCAAAAGCCCTGGAATCTCATTCCCATAGGAATCTTTAGGGTCATGAACACACCCCAAACGTTGGGGACCTGTGAGAGTCACAATGATGGGACTGGTTCCCTCCTCAAGGCATACAGTGATATGGCCAATGCTTCTAGATAAGCAAAGAGTGATATCAACTCAATGTGTAGAGTGACATGTTGTGTCAGTTTAGAGGTTTTGGGTTTTTCATAAGATCACAAATGGAGAGAGTAGCTTTGACGATAGTGGCCCCTACAGGCAGTGTGTCATAGCATGCGACTGGGACAGGGATCTCACAAGGAAGACTGCCACTGGCCACTTATTATCCACTAGTACAAGTGTAGGCTTGGAACACTCCATGCCATGTGTACAGGGCTGGTGCACACCACGCTGGGATCCACAGACTGCTGCCATGTTGTCTCACCTGCTAGAGGAGCTGCAGCACAGCAGCGTGCTGAGGAAAACCACCCTTTGAGGAAGCAGAGCTACTAGGTGAACACACAGGTATAGACCCACATGACATCTTTGCTTCAAACTCCCTCTGGGGGTTCTTAGGCTTTCATTCCTAGTCCAACTAGAGCAGCCCATCCATTGCCCAACCATGCCAGGGTCCTTGTGAGAGCAGGGCAAGTATTCTGGGATTTACTCCTTACCCTAAGTGGCACTGGAAGCACCCCCCAGTTGGTGTACTCACCTCCAAACCTTGTGCACCACGAGTACTCTTCCAGCACTACCATCCAGCCACCACCGGGATAACGCTGCTGCATAACCAGCTTGGCTTTCATGACGATGCACCAACAATATTCACCCACAATCAGCCCTGGTACCAACTCAGGCTCTACTTGAGGTGGAAAGCTCCCACTGATCCTGCTGGATTAGGAAGGGTGGAGAAGTTATCATGGTAGTTAAGGTACCAGAGGGCCCTGTCAGGCCTGCATCACAGGAAGGTTGATTCTGCCACCAATGAAAATGGGCCTTTCAGCGAACAGCTGTCTGAGCAGGATCCTCCCCTTGCTGAGCAAAGTGAGGAACTGCAGGACGTGGAGGCACAGCATGAGCTACAGGTGGAGGCACCAGAAAAAGGATGGAGAGATGGTGTTGGAAGATGGCCAGGATTCCGGGTGAGGAACAAAGAGCTGTGATCTCAGTAATGGAATCCTCCTGACACCCAGATACAAGCAGAACAGTGTTTGTCACATTCGACAAAAGCAGTTAAATATTACTAATCTCAGGCGTGGTAATGTACCTGCTACAGCACAGTGGGCTTCTAGTTCTGTGGCCACCCTGCTGGCTTTCTCAACATTTTGGTATGGTATTTTCCCCTGTATTTCTTTCTATCAGCCATCTCCATAAACACAGAGATGAGAAAAAAAAAAGGAAGAAGATAAGGAACCCTGTGTTTTAATCTATGCACAACAGAAGTAATAACTGCAGGAGACCGCTGTAAAGTCCAGTTGATCTGAAGCAACCTAATGGAGACCACATGGGTGTTTGAGGAAGAAATGGCAATCTCTATGGGTGCCAAAATGATTACAATAATACTCTTCATAGAGAAACAGTGTGATTGCCTAGGGTGTGTGAAATCTTTCCATTCAGCATATTCAGTTTCTCCCTAAAATATGAGTCCCCAGATGTCAATATCAATGAAATATCCATGATTCCTTAGTCTTACCTGGGGCAGATTAAGTCCTGGCAACCACCCTTCATTTGCGTCATTTCTTTTGCTGCAAATAAATTCCAACAGGGATGGTCAAATTAGGGAGGCCCTAGTACATGTGCAATCCAGTTCCTGATGACACAGTAATACCCATAAAGTCTATTTGACGATGGCATACTGTGAGAGAAATATTTCATGTGCTGACCCTTTGAGCAAAACCTTCTTGGCATGAAAGTCAATATCCAAACCTCTTTGTCCTGAAAACAATGAATCTAATTTTTTCCCCACAAATTCTGGGAAACCACCCTACCTACATTCTAAAAGAATTAAAGTTATTCACTTTTCTCCTGTTAGAATGCCAGGATATATATGATTTAGAGGAATCTGTACACTGGCGTTAGACTGAGGATAAAATCTATTCAAATTCTTCATAAGATTAGTCTTTGATGCTGCACAGAAACAGCTGTCAATCATGACCACTATGATCTACAGTGTTCACTGTTGCCTCCGGAAATCTTGGAAGTATGGGAGTGGCAGCAATGTTTATGTCCTGGGTTCAGATAGCTTAGGAGTTGGAAGAAGAGAATTTAAAAGATACAGAGAATTGGCTACATTTGGTAAAATGTGGGTTACGTGTTCGACAGAGCTATAGGCAAGATACCTCTGGCAGTGGGACAGCATAGATTGTCAAGAGTCAGGTTCTGCTGCATCAAGTATGTGTCCCGATGCCACATGGCAAAGGCTGTGCACTATTTAAAATACATGTGCAATTGTTCCTAAAGGCAAAGCTACAACTACCAGGCAAACGGTTATTGGGCCCACGCTATAGAAGAGGAAATAGAAATACAGAAAAGATAAACAATGTTTTTTCCACAGTCAGTGAAAACAGTGCTGAGGACACAGATGGGCCCTTTCGCTCTCAGCACAGGGCTCATTCTCCCTCTTACAAGCCACCACCTGTCTCAACCTCCTTCCTGTCCTTTCAAACTGGATGGATACTGCCTCTTGCTCCAAGGCCACCTGCGCTGGGGAAAACGGAGACTTCTGAAATGCTAGGAACTTCAACCCTATGCATTTATCACTCTAGTTCTCATCCAGAAATTCCTCATCACGTCATACCCACAGATAGTCCATGGAAACAAGGTTGCAGGAAAAATGTCTCCTGCGGGGAAGTGGAGTCTCCTGTAAATTTGAGACTTTCTGAAATCAGAGCCTGAGGCCCCCTTACCCAGGCTAAATTTGTAGACAAGATGCTTTTCCAGCCTGACGTGAACAACCAGTGGCTCCAGCGAGCCCTGTGTGTGGTGGCTGTCAGGGTCATGTTGGGCGAGGAGGGCTCTGGGATGTTGGTTGAGATGACAAATCTGTGTCTGTTTTCTTGACTTCTTACGTAGCCGGCGCCGCTTGCGGGTGCGTGCCTTATTTACATGGCATTTCCTAAGGTAGGACAGGAGAGAAAATGTAAGTATAGAAATATGTGCATGATACCATCTCTGTATTTCAACAGAATTCATGGAGAATTCTCTCACAGAGCCCTGCAAACAGCAGCACTGACAGGTTCGGGTAAATGCTTGTGGTGAAGAAGACAAAATGAGAGCTTCCTCTGTGTTAGAGGGTGATCCTGTGTTCAGTCCACATTGCCAGGACTCTTCCTTCACCCCCCCCCACAGAAGCTCCTTTAGCTGCTCACTTCAACCACAGGCATTTCCAAGTAAAACACATAGCCCAATGTGCAGTGACTGAACACCAAGACACACTCAGATGCATGTCCCTTGTAACTGTTGTTCATCAGAAAGAAATGAAAGGCTGGCAGGGTCAGTCTTAGGCAATATCCTCAATCAGAAGGTGATGGTGATTGAGAGAGAATGACACGGTGATGACAACACATTGTGTGCATACCATGCCATGCATTGCTCGCTATCCTCTCTTTGGTTAGTTATGTGAATTTGAACTCAAGAAATTCCTTGTTTTTTGAAAGAGAAAAGGGGGCTTTGATAAGCACCACAGCCCATCATGTAATATTTTCATTGTTGCGCATGTTTTATAAATATTTATGAGATAGGTCCCCAACATGTAAATCCCTGCCCTTCTCCTGATGCAAGTCTCAGTTTCCCCAGCTGAGCTGGCCCACTTCACTGATACCACATATATCTTCCTCCTGCTTGCAATGCCCAGAGCCCCACTTACTTGAACTCAGCAGGTGCCTGCTTCTCAAGCTGTGGAGGTCCAAGTGCTGGCTTCTCCGTTAGCCTGGATTGAATCACCTCTTGGGCCTCGCCACAATCTGAAACAGACACACGTGCCTCAGTGGACAGCTGAACACACTGCCAAGGCCACTGTCTCTAGGAAGGAGCCACTCTAGTACCACACTCCAGGTAAGCACTTCCTCATCTTTGTCTCTTCACCTCCCAACAACAGGATATCTGATAACCCCCATTTAGAATGAACAGTGTTCCGAGGTGAATGGTGACCTGACAAGGCAGTTCAACTGGTATTTGACAGAATCAGAGTTCCCTTCCACTAAGCTGTGACTGAATCATGGGCAGTGTAGTTACCACACCTTGCAGCTTCTTAAGTCAAACACTAACTTGTAGCATGAAGCAGCGACCTCCAGTATGGTTGGTAAAGTACACTAGCACTGGGGATAGTGGTTCTTCCATGCTGAGTTCAACTTTCGTGTTTGGGGAGTTTCCAGACAGAATCACAGCTAGACAGAATTGTGTAAAGACAGTGCTAGCATTTGGATCTGGCTGAAGAGCCCATGAGAGTATTTTAGGCATGGAAAGCCAAGACACTCTGGGAAAGAAGAAGAAGAAGAAGAGGAAGAAGAGGAAGGAGAAGAGGAATGAGAAGGAGAAGGAGAAGGAGAAGACCTAAATGAAGGATTTCAGCGAGTGTGATCCCAGTGGAAAGAACGGGGCCATCAAGGTAGGAGGTACCTTTCTCTGAAGGGAGGAGAGAACTTCCACTTTGACTATGACCCTATAGGAATAAGATCAAAGTCGGTGAACCCTAAAGGCTTCCATAGCCTCAGCAACTCATGACTAGAGCCTAGGGAGATTACTCACGCCATAAACAAGAGTGTCAAATTGTTAAATCAACATCAAGAGTCACTATGTACTTACGTCCCATGTGGGATCTGTCCTTAATGTGTTGTCCAATGTGAAGTAATGATATAGCTAGTACTGAAACAGTATTTTTACACTTTGTGTTTACGTGTGGGTGCAAACTGATGACATCTTTACTTAGTATATACTGAATCGATCTTCTGTATATAAAGATAATTGAAAATGAAAAAAAAAACCCTTGGTGTTAAATTGGAAATTACATAGAAAATTAATCAATCTTTTTAAAAATATATCATGCAGGATCTCTGTCATTAATGTGCTGTACACTGTTATTTAATGCTATAACTAGTACTCCAACAGTATTTTTTCACTTTGTGTTGCTATGTGAGGGCAAACTGTTGGAATCTTTATATATACTAAACTGATTTTCTGTATATAAAGAGAATTGAAAATGAATCTTGATGTGAATGGAAGGGGAGAGTGAGTGGGAAAGGGGAGGGTTGCGGGTGGGAGGGAAGTTATGGAAGTTATGGGGGGGAGCCATTGTAATAAGCTGTACTTTGGAAATTTATATTCAGTAAATAAGAAAATTAAAAAAAAATTTAAAAAAGAGTGCTAAACACCCAAAGACCCCGAAAGAAATATATATATACTTACTAATATAGTTCCTATTAAATTAGAAAAAAAATGAAAAAGAATAAATAAATCTGCTCCAGGCCAGGAATCACCTTATATATTGTACAAAAAATATATCCCATATTTCATGGCAACAATTTACAGAGGCAGGGATTATGACAGCACTTGTGGGAGAAGAGGACGAGTCTGAGGTATGCAGAAGATGGGCAAGTTGGAGAAAAGCCCAGGGAGGGTCTCAAGAGTCCCTGCTCTACACTCTGCTCTGTGCTACCACAAAGACTCAGGAGCCTTCTTCCTCTTCGAGAAGAGCTTTTGTTCCACGAGTGCATTTTCCCCCCAAGCAGGGCAGCCCCTGGTCTAGACAATGTCATTTACAGATACCACGATATCAGCACAGACTCCATTGGCACCTATAACAGAGATCTTGTGGACTCTTCACATTTCTCTGTGTGACCAGCACAACGATTTGCCAACTGGAACTCAAAAGAAGCTTGAATTGAGTGGAAGTTGATTAGTCCCACACATGAAACCCACACCAGCTGGTACAGGATACAGAGGCTGCTAGTTACCTGGCATCTCACTCCACACTTAAATGAAACATGGAAAAGTTGCTGAACTAGTGCCTTGGTTATTCCAAATTGACATGAAAATAGCTTATGTGGTTCTCAGAGTACGTAAGAATAGATTTTCTTAGGATAAAGGGAAGAACCAAACCTAGAAAGCCTTTATTTCTCAGAGGGACAAAATTATCATTTACTACTTCAGTGAGAGGACCTATGGAACTCACTGTTTTCCTCTTGGCGGAGGATGAAGCTGAAACTACGAAGTATCTCTTTCAGATCTTGTGTTTCCCGCTGGTTCTCTGCTAGTCGGCAACGCAATGCCTGGTTACACGCAACCATAATATTTGTATTGGCTAGATCGGACAAAGGACTCAGCGGTACTGCCATTCTGATGGTTCTGGCAGACCAGAGGGCTCCAGAGACTAGGTGGAAGATACCCAAGAACAGAATGAGTTACAACAAATGACATTCAGAAGCTCTAATGAGGGCTGGGGGATGACAACAGCCATATTTCTAAACTTACTGTTGGGAAACACTCCCACAGAACTTCAAAGTCTTCAATCGAAATCCTGTCACTATTAAGTGACCAACACTCAGCTTTTAAGCGACTTCTTATTACTCAGTCACTGTCACAAGTGAGAGAACGAACTCCCTGCTTGCCAGCTTGCCAAGTAACTGTTGGAAGTAGCAATAGCAGAATGAGAAGATGGCCGGTGCTGGAATGTTAGGAGTTGTTGACTTCCTGTCGCCAAGGATACCTGGTCCCTTCTTAAAGGCACCACCAACTCATTCCTCACTCTCAGGAGCAGTGTGCCCCTCTGCTGATTTTAAACACCTGCATTTTCCACTAGGAAAATCTAAGCACATTTCCCACTCTCCCTCCCTCCCTGTGGTTGAAGACACTAAGGAAGAACTCATTTCCAAACAAGTGTTATATTCTCAAAGTGCTCTCAGGATGTCACTCACCCTGCCTTTCTGTTAAAATGGGTCTCCAGGCTTTTCCTCCAGGGAGACATGTCACATGATAAACTACCAAGATGTCCTCTGGGTTTCTGCAAGCCTTTCTATAGCCATTAAATAGCGTAGGGCCAGAAAGCAGAGTAAAACACGTACAGAATGAATAATTTAATTCAAAAATAATTTGTGTCCTCCCTCAAAATATTTTTGGCTGTACTCAGTGTTGTAATGGCTTCCCTCACACAGGCAGCATGTTGCCATTTCACACTACCAAAATCAGACCTCCCTACATCCTAAGTCCTTCCTCAGACTTTGGGGGCATTGTTTTGTTTTTGGTGTCATTAAACAAACAGCATTTCATACTTGTCATTTACATGTTTTGTTCTAGCCCCAAAAACATCATTTTCAAGATATCAAGACACTGCAATAGTTTACATATATTCTCCTGCATACACACAGTCACCATCTATTTCTGGAACAGAAATGAAGCTGCTGCTATTTTTTCAGATATATTACTTTGGTTCCACCACATATAGAACTGAACAGGGCCCAGTGGTAGTTCCTATGTGATGTTGCCTGATGAATTTTTTCTTATATAGTTGAACCCTATTGAATGATGGCTGAATTCCACTAAAAATCACTGTTAACACCTGTCACATGCTTTTGTGGTGCCTGGTGATCCACCGTGTGCATGTGCAGTACAAGCTGATACTGAGGTGGGAGCAACCACCTTCTCACGTTCTTGGCTTCCATTCCCAATCATCTTTTTGAACCTCAGACTTAGGGGCCTCTCCTGGAGTCCTGGTTTCTTCAGTTCAGCTGCTGGGTTTACCTGAGTTGTGGTCGCAAGGGGACTGACATTGGGATGCTGAATATTCCTCTCCAAGTAGAAGAAGAATGGATTGAATACTTTCTAAAGCCTCTCCACAACATCCCACACTGTCTCCCAAAGAAAATATACAAAGATGTCTTTTTGTGAGATGAATGAAAGCTTTCTTTTAAAATTTATTTTCTTGTGCCAGTGGACTTGACAATCAGTAGCACAAAGTATTATATATCAAAACCTCCCTTGTCAAAATGACAATCATAGGGAGCACAAAGTCACATATCTCAATCTCACACAAGGATGAGCTTGGGCAGTGCTAGTAAAAGATCATAATAACAGTAACAACTACTTGAGTAGCATATGACAGGCCTCTGGACAAGTACTCTACACGTGATGGCATTTCATTCTCACTACAATCCTTGAGATAGCAGTGTAAGCAGAAGCAAACACACCTACAAGAGAGGGACAGTCAGTACCTTTTTGGCCAGGTTTAAAAGTTTGTGTTTCACTGGTTCATGCAGAGCAATCAGTGAATCAGAGAAGTATTCATTGCAGCATCATTTGCCCGTACAGAGGACTGCAATCCTGGATCATCAGGAGCAAAGTGCACAGGCGTCTGCAGCATCCTTCCGTACGACATGAAACCTCTCGGTGACACAGACATACTCAGGGCCTTTAGGATATCAAGAGAGGTACAAGACTTGAGTCTTCATTTCACAGGCTTTCCTGGAATCCACTCTCTAATACTTAGCATTCCCCTGAAGACTTTTGGATTTTAGACCTACAATATATGCATAATAGAGAATATTTTACTCTTAGAAAGATGAAATTGGTGGCTTAGGCTTTCTTCCCTGAACGGAGAATTGTTCTGATTTCTATAGAGACTAAATAATTATACAAATAATACTTTTTCATACTTATTAGAGTAAAGGAGTTATCATGTTGGAACCCACTGATGTCCCTGACCTCATACTTTGTGAGATGATTTTTATTTCAAATGCATTCAACTTGTGAGGAAAGCATTGCATTTCCACTTGCTGCTGATGAAGAATATAAGATGGAGTGAGTATTGCCCAAGGTTCCCCTGATGTGAATACTGGAGCCAGATCTCAGGATCAGATACTTCTACCCACAAACCCCTTAAAACACTGTCCAATTCAGTTGACAGAGGTATTTCCACGTAGGTACATCACTTACCTCTACCTCATTTCTGCCAAAAGCCACTCACAAATCTGAAGTTTTCATCTGAAGTTTTGTCACAATGGATCATTAGCACCACATTCTGGCAACTATTAATTGGAGATGCACTGTTGGATAAAGATGCAGGGAACAAGAGCAGGGTGAGGGTGATATTTGGCACTAGCATTAAGATACTGCTTGTAAAGCCATACTCTATATCACTGGCTGGGCAAACACTGCAGTTCAGCTTCCTCTTTCCAATTCCTGGGAGGAAGATTAGAAAATACTGCCACCAATGTGGGGGTCCTGAATTAAGGTCTATTCTTTCTTAAGGCTGGCCCAGGGCACGGTGTTGTAGGCATTTTTGTAATGACCCAGGGGATGGAAGATCTCCCTCTCACTTGCTCCCGCTCTCCCTTTCTCTGACTTTAAAATAATTTAGAAAAAAGTAACTATTATAGAAAGAAGAAACTGAGGCATGAAAATGTTGACACACATTATTACTATTATCATTAAAGTAAAGTTCAGCTACTATAAAATCTACTACCTTTAGGCATGGGTTTACTAGACTGCAGAGAGTTTTCAATCATCCCCAATTCCAGGACATTTTGGCAGCCTTAGAAAGAACTCTGTATTGGCAGTCACTTTCCATTCCCATCTTACAATGCCTGGCATCACTCCCCCACTTTCCCTCTGAAGTTCATATCTGGAATATTTCTGGCATTATATTAGTACACTTGGAACTTTGCATCCAGCTTCCTTCACTTTGTGTAACATTTTCAAAGGTTTTCCAGGTTGTAGCTTTTACCTGTAGTTACACAGAATTCTATACATGAGTTCTCCTGTCTGTTTTCACCTGCATCCTTTTGGATGTTCAGAGGGTGTAATGCTATCTGCCACTTCTATTAGCATCTCTGGATTACAGTGCTACCATTACTTAAATGCTGGGTACCATTTTGGTATAGCAGGTCAAGACTGCCACCTGTGACGCTTGCATCCCATATGAATGTTCTTTAATGTACCAGCTGCTCTACTTCTAGTCTAACACTCTTTCAATGGCCCAGGAAAGCGGCAAAAGTTGACCCAAGTACCTGAAATCACGTGGGAAACCTGGGTGAAGCTCCTGGCTTCTGGTTATCCTGGCCCAGCCTTGGCTGTTACAGGTATCTGGGGAGTGAGTCAGCAGTTGGAAAATCTCCCTGCCTCTCCCTCTTGCTTTGTAACTCTTTCAAAGAAATCAATAAATCTTTTATCTACATAATTAGTAGCAGTAACAATTTAGGACAGGTACTTCTAACTAAAATTTGAGAAGTATAAGTTCAGTCATTATTTCTGATCTTTTCTTGAATAAACACTTTCTTTTCTGGTGTATTACTACTGTGCTAACCCCTATCACCCTTACAAAAGTCACTGTTGGCCTAAGTCAAAAAGTGGATCATCTGTAATGGATGACTGCAGATAGTGGGCTAAATAAACGCTCAGTGTCTGGCCAGCGCTGTGGTTTAACAGGCTAATCCTCCACCTTGTGGTGCCAGCACACCAGGTTCTAGTCCCGGTTGGGGCGCTAGATTCTATCCCGGTTGCCCCTCTTCCAGGCCAGCTCTCTGCTATCCCCCGGGAAGGCAGTGGAGGATGGCCCAACTCCTTGGGCCCTGCACCTGCATGGAAGACCAGGAGAAGCACCTGGCTCTTGGCTTCGGATCAGAGAGATGTGCCGGCTGCAGCAGCCATTGGAGGGTGAACCAACGGCAAAAAGGAAGACCTTTCTCTGTCTCTCTCTCTCACTATCCACTCTGCCTGTCAAAAAATAAAAATAAAATAAAAATGCTCAGTGTCTACAGTCTAATTTTTTTCTCTTGTTTTTTTCCTAAGGCTTATGGTATTTCTCTTAGGTCATCAGCTTTTCCCAAAGCAATGAATCATTTTCTCCAGTATCTCCACTCTGCTTCTTCCCATTGCACCCACAATCAAATTCATTCCCTTGGAATGGCCCTGCAGGAAGAGCTGTCTCTCCAACTTGATGAAGTGTGTTTAATATATAGTGAAAAAAGCCAGTCCCAAAGGAATAAATACCATATGTTCTCTCCGACCCACGATAACTGATAGAGCACCGAAAACACAATGTATAGCCATGAAATTGACGATTTGAGAAGCAATGACTCAATAACCCTTGTCTTGACTGTTCAGGGACACTTTTTGTTTTTTCACACAACTTGTCTAACTCTCATATGTGTATAAATTAATTGAAAATAGATCCTAGTAAAAAAGAAGAGTGGGAATAGAGAGGGAATAGGAAAAGGGATGGGAATGTGGGTGGGAAGGCTGACACATTGGACAATCACCATGTTCCAAAAGTTGTAACTAGGAAATGTAAGAAGTCTGTAACAGTAAAGCTGTACTATTCTTTATACATTGCTATAGACTTACTTCTAAATGTACAGTTTAAAAACTTGCCATGGGACCCTCAATCCTTTTAAGCTGGTGGGGGTAAAAATAGCATTTTAAGTGTTAAAGTGAACATATAGGTACCTTTCACTGAAGGGAGGAGAGAACTTTGACTTTGACTATGACCTTGTCTAAATATAATCAGAGTCAGCGAACTCAAAAGGCCTCCATAGCCTTGGCAACTCATGACAAGAGTGTCAATTTGTTAAGTCAACAACAGGAGTCACTATGCACTTACTCCTCATGTAGGATCTCTGTCCTTAAAGTGCTATACATTGTGATTTAATGCTATAACTAGTACTCAAACAGTATGTTACACTTTGTGTTTCTGTGTGGGTGCAAACTGTTGAAAGCTTTACTTAATATATGCTAAATCGATCTTCTGTATATAAAGACAATTGAAAACGAATCTTGATGTGAATGGAAGGGGGAGAGGGAGTGGGAGAGGGGAGGATTGAGGGTGAGAGGGAAGTTATGGGGGGGAAAAAGCCATTGTAATCCATAAGCTGTACTTTGGAAATTTATATTTATTAAATAAAAGTTAAAAAAAGAATTAAGTGTTAAAATGCTCATATAGTTAGGATTAACTGTAAAAGGGATCATATAAATAAGTAGGAATAAGTGTCCGGTAATAATAATGGAAAAAATTAAAAAGGAGCGAGGGGGCTTCAACATGGGAAGTAGTTCATACAGCGGACTCATAGAATGATAATTGTTTTAGGTAGCACTCTGACTTCAGATTCAGCCGTGAAGGCATCCTGTCTAGCTGAAAAATGAGAGCATTTAAGGCATGGAAAGCAAGACACTGTGGAAAAACTGACCTACATGACGGACTTTTACAATGAGACCCCAGTGGAATGAGTGGTCATCAAACAAGGATGTACTTTTCCCTGAAGGGAGGAGAATTCTTCCACTTTGCTGACGTCCTTATCTAAATACTGATGGAATTTGTGGATTCAAAAGGCTTTCATAGCCTGGGCAGCTCATGTTAAGAGCCCTAGGTGATCACTGCGGCCATACCTAAGAGTGTTAGTTGTTAAACTAACAACAAGAATCACTGTCACTAACCTCCCAGGCAGCACCTCTGCCCTCAAAGAGTTGTATTAGGAGAGTTAGCGATAAAACTTGTTTTCAAAGATTTATTCCATTTTAGTATATTAAGTGGAGGATATATTGTGTCTCAAAAATTTTAGTTAGGTCTAAGTAACAAATTCCATTGCTTGTTTTCTTAGATGCTTCCGTAATTAACAACAAAATTGTTGCAAAAGAAGTACTTTCTCCTAATGTATTAAGTGAAAGATACTCGTATGTCTCATAAGCCACAGTTATGTCTCAGTGCTAGCAAAAGATGAATCACTCTTGGGTGCTTCTTTAAAGTTTCTCAAAACAAAAGGTATGGAATTAACTTCGAGATGCAATGACAGAACAGTCTGTGTCTCATCTGTTAAAAAACATTTCATTCTTTTTTTAGTTGTTTTTCTTTTATCATACAAATTGATGAACTCTTTACTTACTATAGAGTTAATAATCTGTGCATAAAGTTAATTGAAAATAGATCTCAGTATAAGATAGGCCTGGGAATAGGAGATGGAGGAAGAAGAGGAGTGGGAGTGGGAGTGATAGGGTGGGAACAGGGGGAACAATTAATATATTCCTAAAATTGTACTTAAGAAATGTGTGGCTTGTATTCACTAAATAAAAGTAAAACAAAATAAAATACAGAAGGAACATGCATGCATCTCCATCATTCTATCCCCACTCTGTGAGCCAAGCACGAGAAGGAGAATGAGTGAAAAGCCTGCCCAGGTAGGAAAGTAATAGACTCAGAATGTGATTCATTTCTGAGGTGGACACCATTTATACCTTACCTGTGTGTTTGCAGTAAATGTAGGGCTCAGAGGAGCCTGAGGATAAGTCCACGCATATACTCTCCTTCGGAGGTCTCATCATCTCACTGGCCACTACTGTCTTGCTAGTCAGGCACCAGGATTCGAGTCCAATCTATGGTGCCTCTGGAGGACACACAATGTGCAGATCTGGTGTAGTGGGAAGATCTGCTTCCAAATGGCTGCTTGGCAATCTAGCTAAGGTGGAAGGAGGAACAAGGCTGAACCTGGAAAACAGATGAGAAACAGGGCAGGATCAGCAAGATGTGTGTAATTCCTAAGAACTGAGACTGGGGTTGGGTGGGATGTCAGAGGTCCCGCTCCAATGCAGGATTCTAGTTAAATGAGGACTCATAACCTAGACCCTCTAACTGTCACACTTTATATTTCCTCGCATGAGAAACCAAGGAGCAGCAGAGTTACCAAGTACACAAAGGAAAAATGCAGCGACCTATTCCTGCTCCTACTGTAACTGTTCATGCCAGAGTCCATGTACACTCCATAAGTAGGACTGCCAAAGATAGGGGTCAAGAGTTTGATGCGATACAAGACTGAGCACAGGGAGAGCATCCTGTGGACAAGGTGTAAGGAAATGGTAGTGCATTCTCAACCCAGAATGGACAATTACTGTTAGCTGACTTGGAGATGTAACAAAATTCACTAGGCAGACAAGACGTTCTGGAGTAGCCAACTCACAAGAGGAAATGAGAGTACAGAGAAGGAAGGAGGAAGATAACTTTGTAACTTAGGGGCATCCAGGAGGACCCACAATCCATAGAAATCAGCCCATGAGGAATGGGGGAGGGACATGTGTGCTGGAATATAAACTGCTTCCCTTAAATGCTCCAGGCATGCCTGTTCACCAGACACCCAAAGTCTTGCAGGACTGATCATAAAGTCTTGTTTTCATTGCACTTGCTGAGATCAAGATCCTCTCTTGAATGCACAGGTGAGGATATTTCCCACAAAGGTTACTTGTTTGTCTACAACTACTTGTCTTCTCCAGAAAACAGCGTCTAATCTTTCCATTTACTCCTTGGGGCTTCAGAGGGGGAAATATGATGAAGACCCCAGTTCCTCTACTGAAGAACTCTTTGCTGAGGCTGCAGAAGTCCCTATTTCCTTTTTTTTTTTGACGGGCAGAGTTAGACAGAGAGAGACAGACAGAAAGGTCTTCCTTTTCTGTTGGTTCACCCCCTAAATGGCCGCCACGGCCGGCGCACTGCACCGATCCAAAGCCAGGAGCCAGGTGCTTCCTCCTGGTCTCCCATGCGGATGCCCAAGCATTTGGGCCATCCTCCACTGCCTTCCCGGGCCACAGCAGAGAGCTGGAAGGGAAAAGGAGCAACCAGCACTGAACCAAATGCCCATATGGAATGCCAGTGCCACCGGTGGAGGATTAACCAACTGAGCCACTACGCCCCCCTAACTGATATCTACAGAATTTTTCACTCACACTTGTCTAATACACGTGCTTCTCATCAGTATATGGAACTATCTAGTACAGAAAATAAGGTAAGCCATAAATCAAATCTCAGCAAATTCATAAATATCAACATCATACCATGCATCTTCCCTAAGCACAATGAAATGAAGCTGGAAATGAAAACAAGAATCTCAAGAACACATGCGGCCGGTGCCATGGCTCAACAGGCTAATGTGGCACCGGAACACCGGCTTCTAGTCCCGGTCCAGGCACCGATTCTGTCCCGGTTGCTCCTCTTCCAGGCCAGCTCTCTGCTGTGGCCAGGGAGTGCAGTGGAGGATGGCCCAAGTCCTTGGGCCCTGCATCCACATGGGAGACCAGGAGGAAGCACCTGGCTCCTGCCTTCGGATCAGTGCAGTGTGCTAGCCGCAACGCGCCAGCCCCAGCGCGCCAGCCGCAGCAGCCATTGGAGGGTGAACCAATGGCAAAGGAAGACCTTTCTCTCTATTTCTCTCTCTCTCTCTCTCACTATCCACTCTGCCTGTCAAAAAAAAAAAGAACACATGCAACCACATGGAGACTGAACAACATGCTTCTGAATGTACAGGGGGTAATTAATAAAATGGAAATAAAGACATTTCTGGAAATGAATGAAGACAGCAGGGTAACATATCAAAACTTATGCAACAGAGCAAAAGCAGTATTAAGAGGGAAGTTCAGAACAACTGGTGCCTACGCCAAGAAACTGGAAAGGCATCAAATAAATGAGCAATCAATGTATCACAATGACCTTGGAGATAACATGAAATCCAACCCAAAAATAGAAAGAGGAAAGGGAAAATTAAAATTAGAGAAGAAATAAAAAATATTAAAAGCAAAAATCAATATAAATGATCAGTGAAATGAAGAGCTGTTTAAAAAAAAACAGAAACAAAATTTATAAACATTGATCCAATTATCCTAAATAAAAAAGACCCAATCAGTAAAATCAGAGATGAAAAATGAAATGTAACAACAGATACCACATATAATAAAAAGATTTATCAGGAATTACTACAAAGAAATGTATGCCAACCAATTAAAAAATCTGTCTCTCCTCTCTGTCTATAACTCTGTCTCTCAAATAAATAAATATTTGAAAAACATATGTTTATTTCGGTAAATGCAGAGAAAGCATTTGATCAAATACAACATCCTTTTAATGAGAACCTTAGGCAAATTTGCTGTAGAAGGAATATTCCTCAACACAATCAAGGCAATTTATGACAAACCCATTGACAGCATCTTATTAATGGGGAAAAGTTGGAAGCATTCCCACTAAGAGCTGGAACCAGACAAGGATGCCCATTCACACCATTGCTATTCAGTATAGTCCTGGAAGTCCTAGAAGTTTAACCAGAGCCACTAGGCAAGAAAAATAAATCAAAGGGATACAAACTGGGAAGGAGGAAGTCAAATTATCTCTATCTGCAGATGACATGATTTTATATACAGGGAACCAACAGTCTCCCTAAGAGACTCACCGGAACTCATAAAAGAGTTTAGTAAACTGGCAGGATATAAAATTAACACAAAAATTAATAGTCTTTGTATACAAGAGCCATGGCTGAAAAAGAACTTCTAAAATCAATTCCATTCACAATTATACAAAAAATTAAATAAATAATAATAACTATTATTATTTGTTGGAATAAATTTACCCACAGATGTCAAAGATGTCTACAATGAAAATTACAAAATATTAAAGAAAGCAGAATACATAAAAATTGAAAAATCTTCAATGGTCATGGATTAAAAAAATAAATATAATCAAAATGTCCCTAGAATCAAAAAAATTTACAGATCCATGCGATTCCAGTGGAAATACCAATTACATTCTTCTCAGATCAAGAAAAAAGCAATGCTAAGTCTCATCAGTTATACAAGAGACCCAGAATAGCTAAAGCAATATTAAACAAGAAAAACAAAGTCAGAGGCATCACAATATCAGAATTCAAGACATACGACAGGATAGTTACAATCAAACCAGCCTGGTACTGGCAAAAAATATCCATGAAGAACAATGGAAGAGAATAAAACTCCAGAAAGCAACCCACAAATCAACAAATAACTTATTTTAGACAAAGAGTCTACAATGCATCCCTGAGGCAAGGACAGTCTCTTCCAAAAATGGTGCTAGAAAAACTGGATCTCCCCATGCAGAAGTATGAAAAAAGACCAATACTTATTCTTATACAAAAATCAACTCAAAATTGATCAAGCATCTAAATCTGCAATCCAAGACCCTCAAATTCTTAGAGAATACTGTGAAAATGATGTAAGACATTTCCATAGGCAAATACTTCTTGGAAAAGTTCCCAGAAGCACAGGTAATAAAGAAAAAAACAGACAAATATGATTACATCAAGCTAAGACGCTTCTGCACTGCAAAAGAAACAGCAAAGAGAATGGCAACCAACAAAATGGGTGAAAATATTTGCAAACTGTGCAACTGATAAAGAATTAACATCCAGAAAGTATAACAACCTCAACAAAGTGAACAACAACAAAACAAACAATCCAGTTAAGAAATGGGAAAAGGACTTGACAGACATTTTTCAAGAGAGGAAATTCAAATGGCCAACAGACACATGAAGAAATGCTCAGGATCACTAGCCATTAGGGAAATGCAAATCAAAATCACAATGAACTGTCACCTCATGGCAGTTAGAATGGCTCTCATACAGAAATCAACAAACAAAAAATGTGGTGAGCATGTGGGGAAAATGGTACCCTAATCCATTGTCTGTGAGAGTGTAATCTGGTGAAGCTATGTGGAAGACAGTATGGAGACACCTCAGAAAGCTGAAAATAGATCAACCATATGAAAGAGCAATTGTCACTCACAGGAATTAACAAAACAAATTGAAATCAGCAGATTAAATAGTTATCTGTACCCCCAAGTTTATTGCAGCTCAGTTCACAATAGCCAAGATATGCATTCAATCCAGATAGTCATCTACTGATGATTAGATAAAGAAATTATGGGGCATGCACTGTGGCCCAGTGGGTTAAGCCTCCACCTGCTGCAGCAGCATTCCACCAACACCCAGCTGCTCCATGTCTGATGCATCTCCCTGTTAATGGCCTGGGAAAGCAGGGGAATGTGGCCCAGTCCATGGGACCTTGCACTCACAGGGGAGACCTAGAAGAAGCCCCTGGTTCCTGGCTTCAGATCAGCCCAGTTCTAGCCAATGCTGCCATTTGGGGGAGTGTACCAGCAGACAGAACACCTCTCACTCCCTGTCTCTCCCTCTCCCTCTGTGTAACTCTGCCTCTCAAATAGATAAATCTTGAAAAAAAAGTACTTAAGGCATATATAAACTATGGGATACAACTCAGCTGGAATAAAAGAAATGCTGACTTTTGCACCATAATGGATGAAACTGGATGCCATTATACTTGGTGAAATAAGCCAGTCCCTAAAAGGACAAATACCATATGTTTTTTGCATATCTGTGGTAACTAATAGAGTACCTAAAAGGTAATGTGTAGAGTAAAATAGAACATTTTAAAATATGATTTTTACAGCCCTTGTCCCCCCTTGAGGAAGTGTTTTTTCTCCATACTATTTGTTGAGCACTTTACTTAGTGTACAATTAATATTATGATTATAAAATTAACTGAAAATATATATTTATAAAAATTAACAGTGGGTACAGGAGAGGGTGGAGTAAGAAAAGTGGGAGCATGGGCTAGAAGAAGGGTAGAGTGGGAAGTATCAATATGTTCCTGAAAATATATATAGGAAACACATAAAATTTGTATACCTTACATACAATTTTTAAAAACCATAGATAATTCTCAAACCAGAGTGACAAAGAAAAAAACAGAGAAAAAACTCAAATAAATAAAATTACAGATGGAAAATCAGACATTATACCCAACACCACTGAAATGCAAGGCTTCAAAAGAAATTGCTATTCAATACCATATGCTAATAAACTAGAAAACCTTGAAGAAATTGAGAAGTTTGTGGATACATATAACTTACCAAGATTAATTCCCGAAGATATAGACAATCTAACAAACTCATAAAAAGCAATGAGATTGCAGCAGTAATCAAAATTTTCACATCAATGGAAAGCCCAAGACCTGATGGCTTTCCAATTGTATTCAAGAAAAACTTTGAAGTGGAACTCCGACACATTTCAAAAAAATTCCAAAATACTGAACAGGGTGGAAATCTGCTAAACTCTCTTTATGGGGACAACATCACTTTGACACAAAAAAATGAACAAAGACATGAAATGAAAACTACAAGCCTATATCATCAATGAACATAATGCAAAGATTTTGAACAAAATACTAGCCAAATGATACAAACCATATCGAAAAGCTCATACATAACTATCAAGTGGAATTCATCCAAGATATGTCATGATGCTTCCACATTTGCAAATCAATAAACATTATAAGTTACATGAATATAATGGAAGAATAAAAACCGCATTCTCATCTCATTAGATGCACTTTAGAAAGCATTTGACACAATTCATCGCCATTTCATGATAGAAAGAAAATCCTCCACAACTTAAGTATAGAAGGAACATGCCTCAAAATCATAAAGGCTATATATATGACAAACCAACCCAACAATGTTATGCTGAATGGGAAAATGGAGAAAGTATTTTTGTGAAATCTGTACCTACAGAAGGATGTTCACTTTCACCACTCAGACTAAATAAAGCGTAAATTTTCACAGCAGCGATTAGGGTGGAGAAAGAATTAAAGGGCACTGGGGATGGCGTTGTGGCATAGCAGGTAAAGCCAGTGCCTGCAGTGCCGGCATCCCATTTAGGCATCAGTTCAAGTCCCAGCTGCTACACTTCTGATCCAGCTCTCTGCTTTGACCTGGAAAAACAGTTAGAAGAAGGTCCAAGTCCTTGGGCCCCTACACCCATGTTGGAGACCTAGAAGAAGCTGCTGGATCCTGGCTTCAGATTGGCGCAGCTCTGGCCATTGCTGCCAAATGGGGAATGAGCCTGTGGATGGAAGACCTCTCTCTTTCTCTTGCTACTCCTCCTCTCTCTCTGTAACTGTGACTTTCAAATAAACAAATAAATAAATCTTTAAAGAAAAAAGAATTAAAGGGTGCTAAAATTGGAAACGAGTAAGTCAAATAATAAATGTCTGTGGATCACCTGATTCTGTACCTAGAAAAACCTAGACACTCCATCAAAACACTGCTAGAACAGATAAAACAATTCAGTAAAGTTGTAGGATTCAAGTAAACATAAAAAGCCACTTTTTATGCATTAATGATGGACCCATTGACAGAGAAATCAACCAAAATCCCATCTGCAATAAATAGGGGGAAAAAATCAGGAGTAAATTTAATCAAAGAAGTGCAACATCTTTATAATGAAAATCATCAAATACTGACCAAAGAAAACATCAAGGCCAAAAAAATGGAAAGACATTCTTTTATGTGGACCGGAAAAATCTATATCACTACAATATCTAATCTAAAGCAGTCTACAAATTCAATGAAATCTTTATCAAAATGTTATTTACATTATTAGAGATAACAATCGTTAAATTCAAATGAAACCACAGATGAAACGGAACAGCTAATGTGATCCTGAGCAAAGAAAAAATCGAACTGGAGACATCACAATACCTGACTTCAAAAACATCATGGTACTGACATAAAAACTGACCCACAGACCAATGGAACAAAACAGAGAATCCCAAAGTGAATCCAAATACATACAACCACTTGATATTTGATGAAAGGGCCCAGGCCATACATTGGTGTAACAATCTCTTCAACAAAATGTGCTGACAAAACTGGGTGTCTTTACATAGAAGAATGAAATGAGATCCATACCTCTCACCATATATAAAAGTCAACTCAAGCTGGGGTCAGACGTGCACTTCTCAGAAGACTGTTCTTACAAGTTTGGTCAAAATCAGTGGGGCCAGGACTAGTGCTGTGGTGTAGTGGGTAGGGCCACTGCCTACAGTGCTGGCATTCCATGTGGGCATCACTTCCTATCCTGGCTGCTCTACTTCCAAACCAGCTCCCTTTTAGTGACCTGGGAAGGACAGTGGGGATGGCACGATCGTTTGGGTCTCTGTCACCCTTGTGGGGAGACAAGTTCGGACCCTGGCTCCTGGATTTCTTGTGGCTACCTGGGGAGTTGGCCAGCCAATGGAAGATCTCTATCTCTTCCTCTCTCCCTCTATAACTCTTTCAAATATACAAATGAATTCCCCAAACAAACCAAAAAGCCAATCGGGGCTTCTCTTTAGGGGCAGTCCATAAGGGGTAGAGCATGAGGCTCTCCATCCCCTGATTTCCAATGGACTTTTCTCTAGCCTGTTGCTGAGCCGTCTTAGATTTGCTAGGGTAAGCTGGGTAAGCTTCCAATGTTTTTATCTTGTTATTTTTTTCTCTTAACTTGGTCAATTTTCTCTAGGGAATTTGTGGCCAATTTTTTGCCTGGAGGGTGCAAGTCTGACCCTGCAAACTCTTAAAATCTGACAGAAACTAAGACCTCAATATTCAGTGAAAAGTCTTCACTGACCGTCTTTTCAGCATAGGATCTTTTCTCAACTCTTCCTAAAGGACCCTCTCCAGAGAATGAAACCTTGGCTACAGCCTGGGTGGGCAGGGTAGCTGCTCCCAGGGCACTGTGAAGATGCTTATTAAATATCTTTTCACCCTCAACTTCATGCCCACCTCAGAGCCCGAGGCTTGGGGGGTTTCCATTGTGTTATTAAGGCCATTTCTCAGCTTTCCTCACTGCAGGTTCACAATTCACATCTATGTCCCACCTGCTCATCTGCTTTCCAGTTTACAAAGTTTTGTTGCTGTCACTTTCTCTTGCATTCTTTGTGTTCGTGGCTGTTTATCAATAGAAAGCATTTTTAAAGAAGGTTTAAATGGCATTTAGGAGGGAGCAGAGATGTACATGAATTTGTTCAGAATATACCATTTTAACTGAAATATGGCTTTATACTTTGTATTTAAACCTTTAGTTTAACCATTAGTCCATTTGGAAATGAGATTTTATTGTATGAAAAAAAAAAACTGCCTTAATGTCCAATAGTTAGATATTCTCTCCCAGCACCTTCTACTGCTGAATAACCCATTTTCTACTGATTGTTATTAATATATTTACATTACTTTATTATATTATTAATATCCAATTATTATCATACACTACTTTTGGGTATATGCCCAAGTCTATTGTTAGACGTTCTGTTTGGTTCCATCAGTATCTTAGGTTAATCCCTGAACCAGAACCAAACTGTTCCAATTGTTCTACCTTTAGAATATATTTTAATATCCAGTAGTCCCTACAGCCCTCAATCCATTATTCTCTTGACCTTTGTCTCAGATAATTTACTACATTTTACTACAATTTTATTCAATCCCTTTACACTTTAAGTCTAAAAAATAATGATGAGAAAACTGATATTCTCACATTTAACCTTGTCTTCAAGAGCAAAAAAAGGTCTGTTTTTGCTCAAACATAAGTTCCTCACTAAAATGTTGCAGTTTGCTTAATTCATATCCTGTACAATTCATTGGTAAATTTGTAATTAGTTATGCTCTATTTTTCTCATTCTTTCAAACAAGATACTTTCAATCATTACGTTTTTAGGCTTTTTCGGCTTTGAGGGGAAGCTCTAATTTCTTCTCTACTTCCTCTCAGCTTAGCCACTGCCAGCTCCCACTGCCCCCGAACCTGCGGCCTTGAGGCTACTGGGAGGCCCCGGGATCCCGGAATCTGGGTTCCTCTGAGGTAGGCCCTGGGCATTTCGCTGTCCCAAGATGATAATCGCAGTCAGTCACTCCTGCATGCTCAGGGCCGATACCGCTGCCGCCAACACCACCAGCCAACAAGGAGGACACTGCGGCAAACACCTCCTCCTTCTCCCCAAGGCCTACTGCACAAGTGCCACCCACCTTAGACCTGCCCCTTCCTCCCAGTAAACACTGCGACACGTAAGAGGCCAGGCAGCGATAAGAAATAGGTGGTGGCCGCCTTGGCTCCTGACCTTGCGCTGCTGGGTGTGTCACCTGCTTCCCCGTGGGCTCCCGGTCCTGCTGATCAGATGCTGATGGCAGCGCGGAGATTTATGGTCTTCCTGGCTGACATCTGCGATCACAAAGGGCACTTCAGGAGGCATGATGCCAGCACTCTGCCAAACTACCCACGGTCAGGGGTACCAAGCCAGCAGACACCATTCAGATTCTTTCCATGGTTAGTGCCCGTGGCTGCAGCCCATTTTAAGATAAGCAGGGATACACAGGACGGGCTGCTACCAGGAGAGTGGCAAACACTGAGTCTTCCCTTGAGTTCCGTGGGCTGGGCCCCCAACTGCCCATGGAGGTGCGAGGACTGCTGCTCTGGGACAGCGCTTGGCAAAGGCATCATGGAGGCAGGAGTCGCAGATGCCCTCGTGTAGATGATTGTGCGGTAGTAAGCTAGGGAGTAACAAGTGCTGGGGGCCAGGCCAGTTCCTAGCCCATGCTCAGGGTGTGCTGGGCCCCAGCCAGTGCTGGACATTTTCCTAATTTTCCTTCCCTCAGGCTGTGGAGGTGATGAGGCCTTGTTCCCATGGAGCAGGACCATGGATGACTTCTCCACTTGGCATGACTGTGCCCTGTCGCCCTATCCCCCTATCATCTATTTCTAAGATGCAGTCAGGGAGCCAGGAGCTTGCACTGGTGGCACCTTTGGAACCAGATCCCTGCCAGGTACGAAGCTGGTCTGGAGGCAGTGGCAGTGGTGGCAGGGCAGTGCATTCTGGTCCGGTGGCCCTACAAAGGCACAAATGCCGGTGCTGGTGTGCTGGGTTCACTGTGCAGCTTGTCCCAAGGCTGGGCTGCCTCCTGCTGCCTGGGTAACTCTTCACCCATGCCCTGTCTATACTGCCCACTCCCTAGCATGAGCTTGCTAGGACTGAACATCTACCCTTTCCCATCAATCAGGGTAGCTCTTTTGCCTAGTTGGAATGGAGGGCAGTGTTCTGAAATGTATCAAGGGTCCAAGGAAGTGAAGGGAGGAGACTTGGGGGTGGAACAAAATTCTACCACTTTCTCCATCCTCAGCACCTGTTCCAGCTCTGAGCCTGGTCTGGGAACATCCATTCTTGTTCTGTTCACTTTCATCCCTGGGGTGGCTGGCAGAGGGGTACTTAGGAAGCCATCTGCTCCACTGAAAACCACAGCAGAGCCCCAAGGGAAAATGGCTCCGAGAGGCTCCCTCATCCTCCATTCTCTCAGGCCTCCATGGACAGATGTCCTCCAGCATTTCCCTATGCTATGTGCCCCTGCCACACTCTAGTGTGCCTTTTGCTTCCTGCAGCACCTTGTAATATTGGTGCTGGGAAAAAGAGACCTCTGCCTGGGCTGCCAATTATGTAAATGCCCAGGGATCAGAGGATCAGATAAGGCATGAGATGAGGTGGAGGCAGTTGGAGCTTGGCAGATCTCCCTTAGCCCTAGGCCTTGCCTGCGGCAAACCTCTCATAAATGTTCGTTGGATTAAATTTTAGTGAACTCATTTTTAGTTTTAACCTCTCTCCTTTGTGTCCTCAGGCCCACAATGAGGATCTTACTGCCAGAGAGACCTGTAAGGCTCGGTTCTCAGGGCTACAGGGCACTGATCTCCCACAAAATCCTGGAGAGATGCTCCTCAAAGGTTTGGGCAGCAGCGTGGAGAGCATGAAAAGGTTAGGGGGCCATGTGGATGGAAAGGCAAGGCATGGGGTTGGGAGACTGGATTCTGCAAAGTCATGTCATCTCTGAAGTTCTTCCAAAAGATTTCTGTATTCCTTTGAAAGGCAGAGTGACAGAGACACAGAGAGACCTTCCACCTGTTGTTTTACTCCTCAAATGCGCCCAGTAGCCAGGACTGGGCCAGGCAGAATTTACGATCCAGGAACTACATCTTAATCTCCAACGCAGGTATAGGAACTATGTACTTGAGCCATTATTTGTTACCTCCCAGGCAAGTTACCAGGAAACTGAATTGGAACTGGATGAGCTGGGACTCACACCAGGCAAGTTGATATGGGATGTTGTTTATCTAAGTGGCAGTTTAACCTGCAGTGCCACAATGCTCCCCTCTCTCCAAACTTTCCTGATTACCTACTCCATCTGAATCCGATTGGGTTACTATAAGAAACATATTACACTAGGAAATTTATGAACAACAGGAATTTATTACTCACTGTTTTTAATTAAACATCAGATCTCATATCTAACTGACACTTTTCCTGCAAACCATGGGCACCTAAGTGAATATTACCGGCATACTCAAGGCATTTGTCTTAGGAAACTGCCCTCTGAGTCCATTAGAGAAGACATGGTACCAGGAGGGGTGAGGGCCCTGGTGATGTGGTGAGAGCTGCATGGGCACAGACTCAGCTCTCTGTTTGCATCACCCAAGGCTGGGGCTGAACTGGTTTACACCAGGGGAAATGGGCTCTGTACCTTCCCAGCCTTTTGCAAAAATCAGATCCACAGAAAGGGCTAAAACTTGTATGAAAACTAGGTCCAAAGTCTGAATTGGGAGGCATGTGAGTCGTCCTTGTGGAAGGACTGTGGAAAAATTAACTATATTTGCCTTGAGTAATGGTAAGTAATGAATTTGCATGACATACCCAAGTAAATCTTTTAATATTTTAAATGAGCAGCTTGAGTTTGCTTCCATGCACATAGTTTGTTTTGAACTTCAGTTTTATGACTGCTGAAAACAATTCCTCAAGTCATTTTAATGACTAGCTCTTTGAAGTTTTGATAGTCATCATCATTGACTTTGCTTGTACTTAGAAATGTATGACATTTGAAATTATAATGAAAGAGAATACAAATGTTCTTCCTCTTCACTGACAAAAGATGTTAACATTTCCCATATTAATTGGAATGAATTTTGAGTCCAATGGATTTCAGATTAAGTACAGCCAGAGGCTGAATAGTGACGTTTCTTTTTTAAATTTTATTTATTTATTTGAAAGTCAGATGTACAGAGAGGGAAGGGACAAGGAGATCTTCCATCCACTGATTTACTCCCCAAATGGCCACAACAGCAGGGGCTGGGCCAGGCCAAAGCCAGGAGCCAGGGGTTTCATCCAGGTCTCCCAAATGGGACTTGGACCATCTTTCACTGCTTTCCCAGGCCATAGTAGAGCTGGATCGGAAGTGGAGCAGCCAGGAATCAAACTGGTGCCCATATGAGGTGCTGGCACTGCAAATTGCAGCTTAACCTGCTGCACCACAACCTCAGTCCCATAGTGAACTTTCTGTCACCAGCAGACCACATTTAGTTGGTTGCCCCTTAAGAGGAAAATGGAGCTGAAAAACTCTGGTGTCACCCAGTGACATAGCACAAGGCATGACTGAAATGTCTTGGGGATGGTGGTGTAAACAAATCAACTGCATTGCCAGTGATACGAAGGCGTCACTTGGCTCAGCCAGCTAGGGATAGGACTTAATACCGGATAATGATAATAAATGACAGGGTTCTAGTTTATGCATTTACTAGATTATACTTTTTATTGTCATTATTTCATTCTACAGTGCACTCCATCCTCTTACCTATGACAGAAAGTGATGTGTTAAACAGCTTTAGGCAAGGCCTTCAGGAGGGATCCCACAGATGGCATTGCATCCTCGATGATGCTGCCATGCCCACTACTTCCCCTGAAACCTTTTCAGTGTGACAGATGCCGAGGTGGATGATGGTAACATTGATGATCTCAACCCTCTAAGGCTAGGAAAATGTGTCTTAGTTTTAACAAAAATGCTTAAAAAATAAATAGGACACTAAAAAAGTTTAAGTAGAAAAAAGCTTATAAAGAAATGCTTAGCTGTAGCTTAACTGTAGGAACGCAGTGTGTTTGTATTTTGAGCTTAGTGTTATTGCGAAAGAGTAATCAAGCTTAAGAAATTTTAAAGGAGGGACTGGCATTGTGGCAGAGTGGGTTAAGCTGCTGCTGTTAAAGCCAGCATCCCATATTGAAGCACTGGTCTGAGTTTCAGCTGCTCTGCTTCCCATCCAGCTCCCTCCTCATGTGCCTGAGAAGGCAGCAGATTATGACATAAGTGCTTGGGCCCCTGCTACCTTGTGGGACACCAGAATGTAGTACCTGGCTCCTGCCTTTGGTCTAGCCTGGACCTGCCATTTGGGGAATGAACCTGCCATTTGGGGAATGAACCAGAAGATGTAAGATCTCTTTTTCGCCCTCTCTCTGTTGTTCTGCCTTTCAAATAGCTACCTAAATAAACAAACATTTAAAAAAAATTTAAGGAGCAGGCACTGTGGCATAGTGGGTAAAGCCACTGCTTGCAGCACCGGCATCCTATATGGGCACCAGTTGGAGTCCCAGTTGTTCCAATTTCATTTCCAGCTCCCTGCTAATGCACCTGAGAAAGCAGCGGAGGCTGGCCCAAGTGCAAATAGCCTCAGGATGAAAGTTTTGCTTCACTAGATGCTGACTCTAATCAAAGGAATTAACTTAACCCTGGTCCAACTCTACCTATAAGACTTTTTCTACCTGGACTATATCCAGGGTGGAAGACAAAAGAGGAGGAGGACTAAGCTTCTCCTTATGCCTCTTGGGTCACATTCACCAGCACTGAACTAAGAGGTGTAGATGGGACAGAAACTGTGTTTTCTGCATTACTTCCCTTTATCTCTTTGTAGATTGTTTCCTATGCATAGTAAATGATGCTCAGACCATCCATAGAAACTTTTAATAAAATGTGTAATAAGGTATGTGAAACTCTTCAGGACTGGCCACAAGGACCTAACACCCACTTGTGTCATTCAGAATTTCATTTTCCTCATGCCAATATAAACCCAAAGTTACAGTGACCTAAGCAAATTTGCACACAATGTGAAATTCAGAAGCCAGTTTTGGCGTCATATGAAGACTTCACCATGTTACCAGGGAATCTACTCCCCCAATCTTAGCATTGGCTTTTATCCTCAGTGTTCCCATGTGACCACAGATGGCAACTGGAATTCCAGCCATCACATCTGCTTTCCAGGCAACAGGTGGAAAAGGGAAGGGCAAAAGAACATGCTTCCTAATGGAGTCCATGTTCTTTAAGAAGCTCCTTGGAAATCCTACACCATGATTTCTAATTAGTTCTCATGGTCTACTCCAGTTGTAAGGGGGCCTAGGAATCATGGTCTTAGTTGCTCTGAATAAAATCAGGTTTCAGGTAGGAAAAAGGGTAGATTGAATGTTGGAGACACATCTGACAGCCGATCATACCAGTTCATGTCAGGATCCCCAAGGAAGCTGAGGCCAGGAGGTATAGTCAGGCCTCCTAGGAGGCAAGAACCTGGAGCTATTGGGTACCCAAGTTGCCCCTCTGTAGGTCTCTTTCTGGGGCTATCTGGTTTCTCAGCATAACTGCCTCCTCCTCTTTTTATTCAATCTGGTTCTTGGCATCTCTCTCTCTCTCTCTACAAGGTAAAAATGACCACTCCCTGCACCCTCTGTTTTCAAGTTCTCTACTCAAGCTGATAGAAACTACGGAGCTTTCTCACTTCTGATTCCTACTTCTGATCACTCATGGTCACAGAGCCTCCTAGTACAAACACATCCTCTGTGTGTATGCATGAGTGTTGGGGTAAGAGGAGTTATTCTCTACAGGGTACTACTCCTCATTGAGAATAGAGGCTCTTGCTCCTCTAAGTAGACATAAAGTAGCAGAATAAAGCTCCATTTATAAAAACATAGGTAACCACTAATATATACTAAACTGATCTTCTGTATATAAAGAGAATTGAAAATGAATCATGATGTGATTGGAAGGGGAGAGGGAGCAGGAAAGGGGATGGTTGTGGGTGGGAGGGAAGTTTTGGGAGGGGGAAGCCATTGTAACCCATAAGCTGTACTTTGGAAATTTATATTCATTAAATAAAAGTTTAATTAAAAAAAACATAGGTAACCAGAAAGCTCAAGTTAAAAAACAAGTCTCCCTGACAATTAAATTATCAAGGCCCTGTCAGACCCTGAATTCACACCAAGAAAATGATAGGTTCAGGCAAAATACATTGTTCTAGGAAATGGACTGGGTGGGGTACCAATGGATGGAATATATTTGGATCTGCTATTAGATCTGTACTTTTCAGATTTAAAACCCAGACCATACAGAGGTTAGTCTAGTAAAACCAGAACTGGTCCCTTGATGTCCAACTTTATCTATATGTGGCAACACTCAAGTAGACCAAAACTGTACTTGTAATGATGAAAAATTAATTATATATTAATTATGTTTCTATTTAATATGCTAAAATCTAATTGAAGTAAATTAATCAAATTTAAGTAAAATTAAGTAAATCTATTTAGAAGTGAAGAGGAAAAGTAAGTAAATTACAAGCAATATTTGAGAGATAATGGATGGAAATTATCCAACACTAATGAAATATATTATTCTACAGGATTAACAATCCAAATGAATCCCAAGTAAAAAACACAGAAATACATATATAGACACAAAGAAGAACAAATTTCAAAAGCAGCCAGAAAGACTTAGGAAGATTACTGAGAATCCTCAGATAAGCATGGAAAGCCAAGACACTCGGGCAAAAAATAAAAACAAAAACAAAAAAAAAACACATACCTAAATGAAAGATCACTGCGAGTGAGATCCCAGTGGAAAGAACGGGTCATCAAAGAACGGGATACCATTCTCTGAAGGTAGGAGAGAACTTCCACTTTGACTATGACCTTGTCTAAATATGATAAGAGTCAGTGAACTCTAAAGGCTTCCATAGCTTTGGCAGCTCATGACTAGAGCCTAGGGAGATTACTGACATCATAAACAAGAGTGTCAAATTGTTAAGTCAACAACAGGAGTCACTGTGTACTTACTCCTCATGTAAGATCTCTGTCCTTAATGTGTTGTTCAATGTGAATTAATGCTATATAACTAGTACTGAAACAGTATTTTACATTTTATGTTCTGTGTGGGTGCAAACTGATGAAATCTTTACTTAATATATACTAAATAGATCTTCTGTATATAAAGAGAATTTAAAATGAGTCTTGATGTGAATGGAATGGGAGAGGGAGCAGGAGATGAGAGGGTTGAGGGTGGGAGGGAAGTTATGGGGGGGGGAAAGCCATTGTAATCAATAAACTGCACTTTGGAAATTTATATTTACTAAATAAAAGTTTAAAAAAGAAAAGGCACTAGAATAAAAATTGGAACAAAGATTAACAGTGATAACACCCAAATATATATATATATATATATATATATATATATATATATAAACACTAATAACTATATTTTAGTTAGAAACAAACATGTTGAGTTACTCTTTAAAATAACCCAAATTCCAGAGTGCAATATAAGCAGCTTGGAAATAGTCATTCCATCTTAGCAACTAAAATGATGAAAAAATAAAAAAAATCAGTTCTTTTTAGATCTGTTAGAGAAATGATGCCACATGGCAAACCACTGCCCCTGGAATTGAGGGTCCCAGAGGCAAATAATAGAAAATCACAAATTATCAGAGCAAAAACCCATAGGCAGAAACCACCATGAGGGCCAACATCAGGCTCCTTTTGCCTACAGCATGTCTAGCTATCAAGAAAAATCACAAAGTATACCAAAAGGCAAAAAAAAATTCAGCTTTAAGAGATGGAACAAGTATCAGAGAGCCAGTCATAGATATGTCGCAGATTTTGTAATTATCACATTGGGAATTTAAAACAATTACGACTAATATGGCAGAGGCTTTCATGAAAAAAGCAGACAAGATGCAAGAACAGGTGCATTTTATAAGCAGAGAAAAAGAAATTCTAAGAATAATCGGAATGAATTGCTAGAGGTCAAAACACTAACAGAAATGAAGAATACCTTTAATGGATTCATCAGTAGACACTACACAGGCAAGAAAAGAATCTCTAAGCTTGAGAATATCTCAACAGAAACATCTAAAACTTAAAAAGTAGGGAGACCCAAGAAAGAATATTTAAGAACTATTGACAACAGCAGGCATACCATATGACTAACAGGAATAGAAAAAGGAGAAGAAAGTGAGAAAAGAATAGAAAAAACATTTCAAGTGATAATCATTGCGAATTTCCATAATTAATGTCAAGCAGGATAAATGCCAAAACAAACCCAAACTCAACACTTGGACATATCATATTCATACTGCAGAAAATAAAAAATAAGTAAAAAAAACAAACCTGAACAAGCATCAAAAGACTCCTCACTTGTAGACAAGCAAAAGTAAGATTTACACCTAATTTCTACTCAGAAACTCTGTAAGCAATAAGAGAGTGAGGTGAAAGATTCAAACAGTTGAGAGGAATAAAACCCCAACTAGACCTATGCATCACGTGAAACTGAAGGAATTTGTTGCTGGTAAACCTGCTGTGCAACAAATGTTAAAAGAGTTCACAAAGAGAAGGAAAACCATACAGGTCAAAAGCACAAATCTCCTTAAAGAAAGTAGGCATCAGAGAAGGAAAAAGGGGAGGTAAAAATAAAAACTTATTTTCCCCATTCTTTTAAAAAATGTCCAGTATTGTATTTTTCTTATTCTTAGTGGATCAGATACTAATTTGTTCAAATTAATAATGCAAAATGTACCTGAATATGTATGCATACACATATATTTGTATGCATGCTTGCATATAAGTGAAATGAATGGCAGTAAAGATATTTGAGGGATGACAGGGAGGAATTATAAATATTTTATGATTATAAGATACTTACTGTGGAGTGGGATAGTGTTATTTAACAGTGGATTTGGATTAGTTGTAATTATGGAGTTGAGAACTCTAGGGTAACCAGTAAGAAAAATAAGAAGAAGAGGTATAATTAACAGATAAGAAAACAGAGAAAAAATCATTATTTGCTCATGATGATATATAAACAGGGCATATAAAGCTGTCTCCAAATTCCTCATTTATCCTTACAATATACTTAATCTTTTCATTACTTCTCAGATTTTGTTTCAGCTTAGCAGTTTTACTTCTCTGATGGAGGCTGCAAGTACGGTCCGTGTCTTGTAAGTGTAGCTGGGAAAAATTTAGGAAATATTACAAATCACTCACCAGCCCAGAAGCCTCAGTATGCTTGGTGAGCAACAGGAGGAGCAGTTGCCACACCAACCCAGGGGTGTAGGGGAGTCAAAAACATTACCCATCCTCAGCGTCCCAGCTGGAGAGAAAAGAAAACTGTCCTCACACAGGAACACTGCTTACTCACCCACATAGAAGCAGTTTTTCTGGAGGTGACATGATAATTGTGGTTCCCAGATTCCTGGTTCTGTGCAATAGCCAAAATGCACGGCGTGCGCTCACGTACCCAATCCAGAAGTAACTACGTCCAGTCAGCAGTGGTGGAGACGTTGGGATTACAAAGCAGGAAAGCCTGAGCTGCAGTCGCAGCTCCATCTCCTCCCAGCAGTAGAGGATGACTCAGCATGAATGTTCCTCAGCTTCCTCACGTGTGACATGTGCATTTAAGGGTTGGTGAAATAAACATTTATTTTGCATACAACCTTAAGAACCACAGAACATTTTACATAAATGTTAGTCCTTAAGTGTCAGGGCATATGGAAATGCTGATTTTATTTTATAATTACTATCCATCTCGGAGTCTTAGGATAAATATGGTTATCTACCCCTAGTGTGGACAGTATTTTGTGCCCACTGAGCAGTGCAATTTCAGACTTTTTAAACCTGAGATATTGCTAAGTGCTCTATTTCCCTTGCAATAAGCGCCTCAGAAGAAATCCCATTCTCCCCTGCCTGTCCCAGTGGTGTTTGGAGTCTGAGCAGATGCCTCGTGGGCCTGAGCAGCTTTCCTGTTGCCAGGCCCCCGGAAGGCTGCCTGCCTTCTTGTTGCTGGGGATGGAAGCTCATTTTGCCCAATTATTTATCTACAGGGCCCTGTAGGTATGTGGGTTCCTGCAACTCCATTAGGGGAGAACACAACAGAAACTCGCTCATTTACCCCAGAAATTCAGCTGCCAAATTCTTGGTTCCATTCTTTCAACTGAGTGTCTCTTCTCTAATCCCACTGCTCCTGCCCCTAACTCTGTCCAGATTTCTTCTGGCTTTATCTACTGCAACCACCTATTTGGCTTCTCTGCTCCAAATTTTTTTTTTCATTCAATCCATCCTTCACATGATTGCCCAATGGATTAGATTCCAAAAATAATGTCACATTTTGCCTCAAAATATTTTCCTGTCTCCAAATTCCTTGATGAACTAAATACAGACTATTCCAATATGATAACCAAGGTTCTGTAATAATACCCATGTAGCATGGAACACTAATTTGTTCTCTCTGTCATCTTTAGTATAGCTACTCTTTCCTTTGTTGAACGTTACCTAGACACATGGCTGCTCTGAATATGAACTAGATGACCAAGCCTCGTTTTTAGTTACCTGTGGCCACATGATTTAATTCCACTTATGAGATGTAAGTAGAGGTGACATAGGCAAAATCTAGGAAGTGTCCTGGGAAAGATCAATACCTTTTGCACTCCCTTCCTTCTTCTTCCCGGCTCTCTGGAGTGCAAGAGTGATGGCTGCATGGGTAGCCATCTTGAACCATAAGATTGTGCTGAGAATGACAGAGCAATGATGTAAAACAAGCCTTGTTTTTCTACCCTGAGAGCACCACATCACACCTGAATAGACTATATTAGGACATCTCCATGTTTTGAGCAAGTCTTTCAGTAGTTCATGTATTGGAATCGTAATCCCCAAGTTCATATGTTAGCAGTATTTAGAGGCAGGACCTTGGGGAGGTAATTAGGAAAACCCATTATAGCATCAGTGGCTTCATAAGAGGAGGAAGAAAGACCAGACCTAGTACACTTATGATACCCTACGTCATATTATAATGACACCAATAAGGCCCTCACCACAGAATGGAGGCTGGCACCATGCCCTTGGAGTCCCTAGTCTCCAGAACCATGTACCAAATAAACTTCTATTCTTTAAAAATTATCCAGTGTCAGGTATTTTGTTATAGCAACAGAAAATGGACTGGAGAGAGCGGCAAGATGCTGGAATAGGAAGGGAGCACACTGATAGTCCGGGGAGAGACAGTTTAATAAAAGTGGAGATACTGCAGGTTCAAGGAAAAGTAGGGGAAGAAACAGCAGAGGAAACTCTTCTGGAGCTAGTGATTCACAGTGGACCTGCGTGGAGAACGTGGGAGCCCACAGTTCAGGACACCAGTGGCAGAGTCTACACACCAGCGCTGGAACGCGAGGTGAACCGAACCTCAATAGCACGAGACACCGGCAGGGAAGTGGAAAGAGGAGACTAGAGTGAACGAGGCTTGAAACCCTGTGAGGAAAAGTTCACCAGGCTAACTAGAACAGAGAGAGGGAAAAAAAGTGACCAATACGAACACGAGTTTCTCTCTCTCCACTCACCTCTCCAAGGCAAGCAAGACAAAGAGCAGGTGCCATTTTGGAAATATGTCATAAGCAGGGCGACCTCATGTCTGCACCGGCCCTGAGCCTCGCAGAAACACCTGACTCCCGGGGTGGGGTGGGGTGGGAATAACAGGAGATTAGGATCTAATGAATGTGTGGTGCTAATGAACTGAGACTGTGAAAAAGAGACAGTGGGGGAGAGAACTCACGGAATTCACCTGAGTACTCTCCAGAGACGCTACAATTTGGTAACCTTGGCAACCCAGTGGGAGTCTGCAGGAGAATTTGAGCCCACACTGAGGGCAGCACAGATTCCCTGTGTGGTCCTTGGGAAAGAGCTTCCAATCTCTGGCTCCTGTGGGTATATCATTCGCCTGCTAACTACCTCCAATTCTGTTCAGCTGTGCGGGATTACTTCCCTTTTGAATCAAAAAAAAAAAAGAAAAAAGAAAGAAAGAGAGATTTACTATGCCTAACCTGGGAGTGTCACCTTTGGCACACCCTCAACCCTGAGGAACCAAACAGAGCTCTCAGGCCACACTCATCTCAAGCCTCCAAGGCTCCATCAAAAGCAGACAGTCCACTTGATCTAGAGTCATAGTATAAAAAGAAAAAACACCACAGTGAAGAAACCAAAGAATATCTTCAATATGTCAAACAACAAATGCAAAAACCGAGGTAACAAGAACAAGGAAGACACTTTGAGGCCCCCAAATGAAAAAGACACCCCAATGCAAGATTATGAAGATGATGAGATAGAAGAAATGCAAGAAGCAGATCTCAATTGATAAGAACATTAAGAAGATCTCAAAAACCAATTCTTGAACTACAGAAATCCTTCATGGACAAGATAGAAAATCTCTCTCATGAAAATGAAATAATAAGGAGGAATCAAAATGAAATGAAACAACTAGTAGAACAAGAAACTGTGATAGTGATGAGAAACCATAAAAATGAAGAATACAAATGAAAAACACATAAGAGAGACTTAAAAACAGAATGGATGAAGCAGAAGAGAGAATCGGACTTAGAAGACAGAGCACAGGAAAGTATACAGTCAAACCAAAGAAAAGAAGAAGAAATTAGAAATCTAAAAATTTTGTTGGGAATCTACAGGATACTATTAAAAAACACAACATTCGGGTTCTAGGAGTTCCTGAAGGCATGGAGAGGGAGAAAGGATTAGAAGGCCTTTTTAGTGAGATACTTGCAGAGAACTTCCCGGGTCTGGAGAAGGACAAGACATCCTAATACAGGAAGCTCATAGAACCCCTAACAAACATGACCAAAAGAGATCCTCACCACGACACATTGTAATCAAACTCACCACAGAGAAACATAAAGAAAAGATCTTAAAATGTGCAAGAGAGAAACGTCAGATTACTCTCAGAGGATCTCCAATTAGACTCACAGCAGACTTCTCATCAGAAACCCTACAAACTAGAAGGCAATGGCAAGACATAGCCCAGGTACTAAGAGAGAAAAACTGCCAGCCCAGAATATTATATCCTGCAAAGCTCTCATTTGTGAATGAAGGTGAAATAAAGACTTTTCATAGCAAACAGAAATTGAAAGAATTTGTTGCCTCTCGTCCTGCCCTGCAAAAGATGCTTAAAGATGTGAAACACACAGAAACACAAAAATGTCGTCATCAATATGAAAGAAGGTAAAGGAAGGAAACCTCACAGCAAAAGATCACAGGAAGCTCAATTTCTCTTTGACATAGAATTAAAATCTGATTCTCTGTTAAAGCAATCTGGTAATCTATTATGTTTTCTGGATGTCTGTTAAATTCTAATTGTTCAAAAATAGCTGAACTTTTCTTAAGAGCTATGGGTTATTTATTTATTCATTTATTTTATTTGTTTATTTTTTTTGACAGGCAGAGTGGATAGTGAGAGAGAGAGAGAAACAGAGAGAAAGGTCTTCCTTTTGCCGTTGGTTCACCCTCCAATGGCTGCTGCGGCTGGCGCACTGCGTCCAGCGCACCGCGCTGATCCAATGGCAGGAGCCAGGTGCTTTTCCTGGTCTCCCATGCGGTGCAGGGCCCGAGCACTTGGGCCATCATCCACTGCACTCCCTAGCCACAGCAGAGAGCTGGCCTGGAAGAGGGGCAACCAGGACAGAATCCGGAGCCCCGACCGGGACTAGAACCCGGTGTGCAGGGTTATTTAAATATGTGATTATTTTCAAAGATTTGAATAACCACCTTGTAACAATGATCAAATTTGGTCTATATTATGTCATGATTTTAAGGAATCTTATTTCAACCAGATATTTTGGATTTTGAGCTTTCTTGGCATTCTTGACAGGCATTCAAAAAATCAAAGTTTCAAACAATCTGGACTCTAAAATTTCCAGTAAATCTTGGACTTTGGTTTTTCCAGTTTGGGCCCAACTTAAAAAATCGAAGGACCTATTTCTCTCATTTATAGAGACACCAACTAATCAGGCTATTTGGATTATATTAGAAGGACTGTCAAGATGTGACATTGTACTAAATTTTAA
The DNA here is from genome assembly GCF_033115175.1 of Lepus europaeus. Classification (NCBI taxonomy): domain Eukaryota; kingdom Metazoa; phylum Chordata; class Mammalia; order Lagomorpha; family Leporidae; genus Lepus; species Lepus europaeus. The sequence continues at coordinate 44,550,923 of NC_084847.1, read as the reverse complement.
GTTTCTATAATGGAAAATGCTATTAATACAAATGTTTGAGAATTAAAAAGTCTAATGATCTTTTGTTACTAGCCATGATAGTTATGTTAATGAGAATGCCCCAGAGCTCTAAAGGGTTAAATACTTTGAAAATCCTACAGTTGCTTTCAAAAAAACTGTGAAGTAAGCAAGTGCCTCTTGTTGGTTCATGAGTTTATAATTTTAAACATGGCAACTTACAGTCTTTTGTCATCCACAGTTATATATGATTTGCTGCTCATAAAACTAAAGTGTTGTTGGTTCTGTGTTTAGCTGTCCTCCTATAGGTTCCTATGGACTTTTTCCAGCCACTTCTATTGTATTCAGTACTTTGGGATGGCTCTGTAAACAGATGAAGCCAATAATGTATTATCAGTACCAACTGAGAGAAAGTATGGTTAACTGAGGTTACTAAAAACAAACAGCAATTCAAATTGATTGGCAATTTACAAAAGAGTTAAAGATTTACAAGCTATTATTAAAATTGTTATACTGGTCTATTATGTTATGTTATATGTGAGTACATATTGTATGTCCACATGGGAAAATTCTATTAAGAATTTTATTTGAAGCCGGTACCGCGGCTCACTAGGCTAATCCTCTGCCTTGCGGCGCCGGCACACCAGGTTTTATTCCCATTCGGGACACCGATCCTGTCCCAGTTGCCCCTCTTCCAGCCCAGCTCTCTGCTATGGCCAGGGAGTGCAGTGGAGGATGGCCCAAGTCCTTGGGCCCTGCACCCCATGGGAGACCAGGAGAAGCACCTGGCTCCTGCCATCGGATCAGCGCGGTGCACCAGCCACAGCGCACCTACCATGGCGGCCATTGGAGGGTGAACCATTGGCAAAAGGAAGACCTTTCTCTCTCTCTCTCTCTCTCTCTCTCTCTCTCTCTCTCTCTCTCTCACTGTCCACTCTGCCTGTCAAAAAAAAGAATTTTATTTTAATCGCCTTATAGATAAGATTGTCCATAAATTTAAGCTGCTAAATTTAATCAAAGATACATTTTAATTCGTGTGACCTAAATCTCTGCATCATATGTTTTATACTTGTTGTTAGAAAGAAACTAAAAACATTTTATATGGTTGTGCTTAAGTTTACTGGTTAAACAAACTACACCATGTTAGATATTTAAGAGGTGTTCCCAAATACATGATTCTTAAAATTTATAGAAGGCATTGGACCTTCTGGTAAATGTTTTCTTAAGTTGTTATCTAATGGTTGAAACTATTTGCTAAGTATTCATGTGATATTGCTATTGTCAGCAAGCGATCTAGGACTTGCTCCCTCATTTCTCTATTCTAAGCCCAACTTGTTCTTTCATTTATCTATTCTCCTCAAGGTAGGAAACTAACACTATTATGAATGAATCTGTAGTACCCACAATTTAATCTTTAGACCTTATAAAAGAGATGGCTAACATTTTTCTGTAATAGTATAGCCAAAATAAGAGCTTAAATAATAGTCTCATAGCTAGATTTACTTCGCCATCAGCAAAGTAAACAGTAAGTAGAAAAAACCTCCCTTTCAGACCAAAGGGAAAGAAAGTTTTAAAGTGAGAATATAATTTTCCTCATGGGTATTGTTTACCTTAGAAAAATTACTACAGAACATGCCTGTGGCTATAGACTTGTAGTTCAGGCCACCGAAGATTAGAGATGGGACTTCGGCACTCCCTTGACTTGCATCCTCTGGTCTGCTTTAACAAAAACCAGGAGGAAAAGAAAGCTAGGCATCAGAAGCAATGGGTGGCAGGCCTATTAATGGCTGATCTGTACAGTGATCTGCGCAAGGAGACCTGACAGGCCAGTCCACTGCAGTGGTTTTCAATGTGGTAAGCCTGGGCTTCAGCAGAAGTCAACTTGTGAAGAGCCCTGGCAGCTCTGCCAAGAGTTGGATCACTGGAAATGGATCTGCCCTGGAGTCGAAGGATGCCCAGGTCAGAGCCACAGATCTTACTGGCTCTAAGCTGAAAAGCGCTTCACTCAGCCCAACTTCCAAAGTGACCACTGCAGCTGAGGGGACAGCCAAGCAGGGTCAGCAACATTGCAGGCAGAACTGTAAATTTCTTGTTAGAGATGCCCCCTGCCTTTACCTGGCCAGCTCTCCTCCCAGGCCAGCCAAGTAATGAAAGTCAATAGGGTGCCTTCCCCCAGGAGGTTCACACCTCCCTTAGGATGTACCCCATGTGAAGAGATAGATAGGTCTGGGCCTCTTAACTTACAAGGCCTAAAGCCCACCAGATTATTACCAGGCCCCTTCTGTCAGGTTCTATTTGCCTCTCAATCAGAAAACTTAATTGTAGCTTAGACAGCACCTTTCTTACCTCCTCTAATAATGACTCTCCTTTGTTGTAGACCCTGTCTAGCACACTTGGGCCTCATTCCTTTGTAATCATAACCTCTACTCTACCACCAATGGCTCTACTCCCAACCTGTGTGTACTGATGGTCCTCTTCCCCACTTAATGCTGTATAATTGTTCAGACCTGGTTAATGCCACTCTTAGGATCATTGGTTACTATCCTCACCCTGTCTTTTATGACCTTGTCTAAATATGATCAGAGTTGGCAAACATGGAAGGCTTCCATAGCTTTGGCAACTCATGACGAGAGCCACGGGTGGTTAGTGGTGCCATAAACTAGAGTGTCAATTTGTTGGGTCAACAACAGGAGTCACTGTGCACTAGCTCCTCATGTGGGATCTCTGTCCTTAATGTGCTGTACATTGAAATTTAATGCTATAACTAGTACTCAAACAGTGTGCTTCACTTTGTGTTTCTATGTGTGTGCAAACTGTTGAAATCTTTACTTAATATATACTAAATTGATTTTCTGTATATAAAGAGAATTGAAAATGAATCTTGATGTGAATGGAAGGGGAGAGAGAGCGGGAGAGGGGAGGGTTGCAGGTGGGAGGGAAGTTATGGGAGGGGGAAGCCATTGTAATCCATAAGCTGTACATTGGAAATTTATATTCATTAAATAAAAGTTTAAAAAATGGACTGATTCTTTAATATATGAAAGATATACATTTCTACTTTGTTTGATTTTATTGTTTTTCCAAATACACAATTTTATTCTTTTGAAGATTTATTTTGTTTGAAAGGTGGAGTTACAGAGAAAGAGGGAGAAAGAGATATCCTCCATCCACTGGTTCTTATCTCATATGGCTATGCAATGGCTGGGGCTGGGCCAGAGTAGAGCCAGGAGACTGGAACTCGATCTGGGCCTCCCATGTGGGTGCCAGGGCCCTAAGCACTTGGGCCATCTTTTGCTGCTTTTCCAGATGAATTACCAGGGAGCTGGATTGGAAGTGGAGCAGCCAGATCTGTAACAGCATTCATATATAGGATGTCTATTTGCTGCCTACAAGAAACACCAACTCACCAACAAAGATACTCACAGACTGAAAGTGAAAAGACTGGAAAAGATACTCCATGCTAGTGGAAAGCAGAAAAAAAGAGCTGGTGAAGCTATTCTAATATCAGAACAAAATCCCCATGTGCCCCAAATGAGACCCATGTGCACTGCAGGAGACTCTGCCCCTAAAGGAGGCGCCAAGACTCTAGGACACCCCCTTGAGCCCCTACAAGACCTGACAAAACCTCTGGAGACCCCATGCACCTGTAAGGGAAGCTCTATTAATTCCAGAATGCCAAGAGCAGCCACAGATGGGGACAACAGGATAGGGGGGGCTCTGCTGCTCCTGATCTCCAAGGCTTCCCCCCACGGTAGAGAGAGGAATAGGAAGGGACATATGGGCCCCAGGATGCATCCAAGGGGCTGCCCTCTATAAGCCAGGTCCCCCAGATCTCTTGACCCCTCAGTGGCCCCCAGGAACTTAGGTTCAGCACCACCAAGCGTGGAACACACAAGCACCCCCAGACTCCTGCCGGCACTGGCTGATGGAGGAGGGAAAGATGCAGACTCTGGAGTCAGCAGGGGGTGTGGCCCAGGGGAGAGGAGAAAGGAAGGGGCAGCAGGGCAGACCTCTGCCAGGAGACCCAATCTAGACTTTTCTAGAAGATTGGAGGGGAGGGCACATCCCAGCCCACCCAGCAAGGCCTTGTCTCTCCTGTGACAGGCATCTGACCCAAGGTGAGGATTCTAGCCTGTCACATGGACACCCAAGACCCCAATCCCAGCTCCTTGCCAGGGTGCATGTTGGCTTAGGGACCCATGTAGGAGCCCTTGGCCCAGCCTGAGCCACTGTGGGCCCCTGGGGAGGGAGCTCTTGGTGGCAGCTATCTGCCCATCTGGCTTTCAAATGTGAGTGACACAGTGCAAGCCCCTAAGATCCCAACAGCCAATTTGGAGGATCCAAAACACAGGAGAAGCTGTCTGACCCAACAGAAGACAGGCACCCTCTTCGCAGAGATATAAGGATGAGGATGAGGAGGGGCATCCATTGAGACCACGCCATTTGCCAGGACAGCTCTTCCAAAAGGCAAAGTGCATGCTGGTGTGGAGATGGCTGGGATGATCCTCCACAGTGTGAGTGTGCCATACCTGCCAGTAGAGGGGTGAACACACAGGGCCTTGGTAGCACCTGCTCAAGGATGGCTTCTAATAGGTCCAGGGACACGACTGGCAGGCCAGTGAATGGCCGAGGCTGGGAGGGCAGCAGTCAGGGGGACCCGAGCCGCCAGAGGTGCCAGGGCCACCAGGAGCCCTGCCCCCACTCCTCAACTCTGATGCAGCTGAGCTCAGCTCTGAGACCAGGTCCTGCTATATGGAGCCCAGGAGGCTGCAAATGCTAGGGGAGAGAAGCTGCAGCCAGGCATCTGCTCTGAACCAGGAGTTGGCAGCAACCATCCCTGAGTGTGAGGTGAGGGCCCTGACAAGAGGTGCGAGGGTGCAAGGAGGTGGTCCTTGGGCTGGGGACCTGGGAGTGTAGAGGGAATTGGACAGCAGGGCAGCTCTGTCAAGGACACACTGGGGCCTGGGGGAAGGGTCACTGGCAGGCAGAGGGGAGGGCCAGGCACATTTCCAGGGGGCACTCATGTCTGATGTGGCCCCTTCCATAAGCTACGGGCAGGATCCAGGCAGCTCCAGCCATGGGCGTCATCCCTGGAGGAGCAGGCTGCATCAGGCAGCCTGGCCACAGCCCAGGTGAGACCCCTGCCCCACCTCAGAAACGGGCTCTAGGACTGGCATGTGGCTTGGGGATCCAGCTGCACATGGGACCCCTGCATCCCACATCTGAGCACTGGCACATCTCACCTCTGCCTTTGTCCAGCTTCCTGCTAATGCACCCTGGGAAGGCAGTGATGATGGTGCAAGTCCCTGGACCCCTGTAGCCATGGACCTGGGGGAACTGGGTGAAGCTCCAGTTCCTGATTGTTGTGGCCATCTGGGGAGTCAACCAGTGGATAGAAAACCTGTCTGCATTTCTCTCTCTGTCTCTCTCCCTTCCCCTCTCCTCATACCCCATCACTCTGTGAAAAGTAATTAAAACATTCTAAAGTGGGGATGTGGGGGCAGCTCAGAGGCAAGGACAGCCCTGTCAACAGTGTCCAGGGCCGGTGAAGAGGGCACCCCAGGGCGCGTGGCCCACTCCAAAGGAAGGGCCAGCCTTGGCATCCAGGTGTGGGGGTGCCTGGGGCCCCATCCAGTCTCAGATTCTGTGAGGACACTCAGTGCCCAGGATCCTTCTCAGGAGGACACTGCCGGGCCCCAGGTGCCCAGCGCTGTCCAAAGATGCTCTAGGTCAGATTTGCATGGATCCCACCAGTAGCTCCATCCCCCGCTGGTACCTCCCCTGGCCCTGGGCTCCAGGCTGCCTCAGGGAAAGGCATGGGCACCATCATCTCCCAGTGCTTTGGGCAGACAGCAATGCCACGACCCATCTGTGCCTACAGGGCCAAGGGTGGCCACAGAGGCCAGCGGGCATGTCTTGTGCTGTGAATGGAGTGTGCAGGGTCTCTGGCTGCCCCCCACCCCGAAAGCTGCTGGTGAGAAGAGTGAGGAAGCCTGGTGCATAGAGTCCAGTCAGAAGGCTAACGTTAAGTTGTGTGTGGGCATGGCCTGTGCTGTGGACAGCTTGCCATCACCTGTCAGCCCAGGGACCACAGCTGTGCTGGAGACACTGGCCCAGGACCTTACTATGGGACCCTTGGGAAAACAGAGCACTGATCCATGCCTGGAATTCCCATCTGTGGCTAGCAGGGGTGGGACATCAGGTGGTTGGGTGGCATCCAGCCCAGGCCAGGTTCATTCCAGGAGGTCTTGTGTGCCCGGGCGCACATGACAATGGGGAGTCCTGGGACTGCAGGCATCCTCACTGCTCCAGGTCCCCTCAGTGCTGCGGTGGGACCGCCACCTTTGGCAGAGAGCCACTCACCCCCACAGAGGGGTCCAAGGACCCAGGCCAGGGGCATAAGGCAAGAAGCTCCTGCATACACAGGGCTGGACTGGAGAGGAGGCCCTGGGGGTACAGGCCCCACAGACAGCCCCCTCAGACACCCAGCACAGCCGTCCTAGGAAAGAACCCACAGCCCTGGGAGGTCACCCTGGCCCTGACCCCTGACCTGGGTGCTTGGCAGGGAGAGAATAGTGGCCCCGCCCTGGATGCCCATTCCCCTTTGTTGCCAAGGCCAAACAGGCTACCTGGCTCTCCCCGCACGCCTGATATAGGGCCTCCCTGCATGGACCTGGACATATGCCCCACCCAGTGCCATGGGTTGGAGGCTGAAGGCCCCAGCTCCCCTAGATGTGGTGTACATCCAGGATCCCCATGGCCACTAAGGAGGAGGAGATCTATGAACAAAGACACAAGAGGCCAGCACCAGGCCTGGGCTATGCGTGCACATTCCCTGCATGCACACACCACATGCACACACAGCACCTCACACCCTGTACCCCCAGACCTGCACACCCAGAAACAGGTGCATGGCAGCCCTGCTTCATCGTACCAGGAAACCAGGCTTGAAAGACATGGAAACCCACACACTGGTCTTAGAAGACAGACAGACTCGGCAAATTCAGAAGGGGACATAACAGAGGGGACATGACAGACTTCAGATTCAGCAAACAGCAGGGGAAGGCGGTGTCTGCGACAGTGGAGACCTTGTGAAAGCCGCAGGCAGCACAGGGTCCTGGAGCCACCCTGGGCACTGGATGCCACGGGCTTCACTGTGTTCACAGGTGGGGAAAACATTAAGGTGGTTTTGAGGAGCGGGTGAGGTCACAGAGATGGCATCTGTCACTGAGGGTGGCTCAAACCTGTTGTTTCTGGAAACTCCAGGTCAGCTTCAGCCTCAGCCCCTCCCCTGTGTCACATGAGGGTGGGAGCTGGGCCCCCTACCCCTCTACGTCCCAGCAACCCCTCACACTCGGGTCAGATGGGATGGACAACAGGCAGGCAGGCAGAGCCAGGGCTGTCCCTCCCCAGCTCCCTCATGCCCTCCTCTGCCGAAAGCACCCCCTAGCCTGGAGGCCACACCCCTGCACACACCTGCCCAGGTGTCCCCTCACTCACTCAGACGGCAGGAGAATGATTCCCCCTCCCCTTTTCTCACTTGGCAGCACGAGGTCACCATGCTGAGCTGGGTACCTCCAGGCCCCAGGCTAGAGTAGGTCCTCAGCTGGGCGGCACCAGCTCCCCGCTGCAAGAGGGCAGTGTGGGCTATGGCAGCAACCAGGAGGTGGAAGTCACAAAACCCCAGCACACACCATCACCCTGTTCTCTGGCCAAGGACACACACAGGGAGCCCACTGCCCAGGAGCAGCACAGCCTGAGCTGCACCTTGGGTGGGGCCTTGAACAGGCATCTTGACATAGTCCTGTGGGTCTTCGCCAGGTACCTCCAACAGCAACTTTCAGTGGCTGGAGGCTTAGGCGATGCATGGGGCCATGGCAATGAGGACCTGTCAGAGGCGTGCTGGGGACAGAGGCTGTAAAGGGCTGGCCCTGTGCCATGGGCCCTGCCCATTTCTGGATTTAGCAGCTGTGCCCCCTCCCCATTTAGCTCCACCTGCACCTGTGGTGACTGAATCCTGATGAAGATGACATCTGACAGCACATGGAAACAGCCCTGACTTGGAGCCCCTGACCTTTTCCCACCACACGCCTAGCTCTGGCCACGCCCAGAGACTTGCTCTGACCCTGAGGGGCGGGGCCTGCATTGCAGGGAAGAGGCAAGGAGAGGCTGCTGAGGGGACCCTGGGACTGCAACCCCCCAGCCTCACCTGCACCACCCTGGGGTAGAACCAGCTGGTATGAGCAGGTGCCAACGTCCACAGCCTCCCAGGTCTGAGGACCCTGCTTTCCCTTCCTGCCCACTGCAGACCCCAACTCAAGCCCCAGCCATCATCAGAAACACAAAGGGGTGAGAAGGACATTGGGCATGAGGGAGTCAGAGGATATGATGGGCGGGGCTGAGATGGGCAGTGGTGTGATGTGGGCAGTGGGCGTTAGAGGGACAGTGGCCATGACAGGCAGTGGCTGTAAAGGGCAGTGGGCATGATGGGAGTGGGGCACATGTCTCCCATCACTCCTTCCAGCCCAGTCTCACTGTCCCTGAGGAGCTGACACTCAGCCCCTCACTCTGCACCTGCCATGGCTGCTGTCCAGGAGCCCAGCCCTCTGTAGCAGGAGCCAGGGGCACAAACTGTCCGCTGCTGGGACAGTGCTGGCCCCACTGGAGGCCCCAAGGAAGAGGCTCTGCCCTGTTGCCCCTGCCACGGGGCAGAGGGGACTGAGGGGGCAGGGGAATGTCAGTGAAGGGTTCACATGCAGGGCCCAGAGCTGTCTGGTCAAGGACACAGCCACGCAGAAGTGGGCCAAAGACAATTCTGCAGTGTCAGCCACATCACTTACGCCACCTCCCACCCCATGAGCCCTGCAGCCTTGTCCTGCACAGGACCCAGACCAGCAGGTCCATCTGCTCATAGCCACACCTCCTCCCAGCCCTGAAAATAAAAGCCCCAAGCTGCACACGGAGCCCCACCGCCAGCTGCACAGGAAGCCCCACCCACAGCAAGCCCCTCCTGCCCAGCGCACCCTACCTCCTATTTCCCAGAAGTCCCTGCTGACCTGCGCCCCTGGCTTTCACCCACAGCAGGACCCTCCTGCTCTCTGTACAGAGCAGCTCAAGTCCCACTGAAGGACAGAGGGACAGACCACATCGGGGCAGGGTCCACCTGCTGTGGAGCCCTACAACCAGATGGGAGGTGGCTCTGACTCGGTCCATGCAGTATGGACCCTGAAGGCACCATGCTCAGCTGAGAAGTAGAAGGGAAAAGCCATACACAGAGGTGGGCCTGCGACTCTCAGGGCTGAGGGAGCAGAGAAGGAGGTGTCGGCACCTGTGACCCTCCTGCACCCAACAGTGCTGGGGGCCAGAGGGCAGCTCCCAGGGCCCTGCAGGAACATGGCCAAGGGACAACAAGGGACTCATGGGAGGGGCTGGGACCCTCGCCTCTGCTCATACCCTCCAGGGGCCATGGGTACTTCCTTGCCTGGGAGGCCTGGGGCCTTGGCTCACCTGGGGATGACCATCCAGATAGAGCCCCAGACAGAAGTGGCTGACAGGGAAGGACCAGCAGAGGCCTGTGGCTGTGACAGGGTCCTCCGGGGACCCTGAGGCCAGTGCAGGACCCACAGCAAGGGCCCCACCTCGTCCTGCCCCCTGGTGTCACCAAGTGGGGCTGCCAGGATCACTGTGGACTTTCCCCCACCCAGTGTCCCTATCCCATGCTCACCACAGCCCCAGCCACCAAGCAGTGCCCTCCTTCCCCCGCACTCCTACAGCCATCCCCCACCTCCTACCCACAGCACGAAAACCATGGGCCCCCCCAGGTCCTGCGGAGTCTTTGAGGGCTGTCCCCAGGGTTGCTCAAGTTCCCATCCCCAGGTTGTCAGCCCTTCTCAGGCTGGATCGACCTGTGGGGCCTCTGAGCTGCAGGCAGGGGGTGACTCCAGCAGAGTGCACAGGACAGGAACTGGACACACGGACGGACAAGAACTGAGACAGCCTGCAGCACGCTTGTCCCACAGCAATGGGATTCAGGCTTTTGAGGCACAATGTCTTGAGGAGGGGTTCCCAGACCTCTATGGTGCCCCTTGGGCTGGGACTCACACCTCGTGGGCACCCCACCACCACCATGCAGACACCAAGGCAAGGCTTGCAGCTGAGGGAGCCTGCACTGCCAAAGCCATACCTGCTCGTGGCCATGGCTCACAGGGCAAGTGCAGCCCAGGCACGAGGCCCCAGGCAAGGGCAGGAGTGAACCTGTGCACCCAAAACTCGAGTCGGGGTGGGGTAGAAAGGCTGAGCAGACCTGACTGCTGAGGGCCAAAGACATGCAGCAACGGCACTCTCTTCTCACCTGCGCACATGCCCCCCAGCGCAGCTCACCTCCCCTTCCTGTGCCCAGCAGGGCTTCGGGTTCTGCACCGCCTGTAACACCCAGTGCCAGGGATACGAGGGGACAGAGCACCGCTAGTCAGAGTCTGCAGAGAAGGCTGCAGGATGCCCAACGCTAACATCACCACCACCAGGACGGGCTGCAAGGCAGATCTGGGCATGACCGCTGTGCTGGAAGTAGACAGGGTCAGCCTCACCTGGAGGTGCCCAGAGCATTGCTTGGACACAGGAGGCATAGCAAGTGGAGGGATGCCATGTGCAGGATCCGAGGCTGGGAGCTCGGCAATGCCCTTGGGGCTGGAGGAACCTGAGAGAATGGCCTTTGGGGCTGGTGTACCTGAGGCACCTGAAGCACCTGTGGAAGGGGCAGGTGGCGAGGGGAAGGGGAGAAAGGTGGGGGACAGGGGAGGGGAGTGTTGTATGTGCAGGCTGGGCTGCAGACTCCCGCTGGAAGGCAGGGCCCGGGGGAGGTCCTGGTCTCAATCTAGGGCCATGAGGAATGCAGATCTTCATTTATAAACCTTCCAGCCATGCCTAACCTCACCACTCAGCCTGCACCTCTATCTCTATAGCTCCCTCCCGGCGTCCTGCTCAGAAGAGGGGCGCCCTCACCCAGCTCCCATAGAGCTGCAAGTGACAGGGTGGGTGGCAGATGCCGCCATGGGGGCCAGAACTCCCTTCCCACATCCCCCAACAGGCAACCCCTGGAGGCCACTAGGAGAAGGCTGGTCAGGTGCCCACCAGTGGGAGCTGCCACCCTGAAAACTAGAGCTAGATACAAAGCAGGCCTGGCTCAACACATCCTCCTGTCAGTGGCCACCTGACCAGAGAGGCCCACACTGTTCGCCCTCTCCTGTCCACTGAGCAGAACACAGGGTGGGAAGGTGAGGTGAGGGACCAGTGCTGGGTGTGGTGGGTGTAGTGGCATCATCATAGGCACTGGTTCCAGTCCTGGCTGCCCCCTGTGAACACACCTGGGGAGGCAGGGGTCAGAGGATGCAAAAGCCCTACCCCTAACCCACTCTTCAGGGAACGTGCCCATGGCTGAGCCATGGAGGCCACAAAAGCAAGACAGCAGTCATGCGGAAGCCGATGGTAAGAGCAGCTTCAGAACCCATGTTAAGGATCCAGAATCACCCGAGAGGCCCTAGAGATGCCAGGGACCAAGGACACAGCATTACTGGTGCTGATGAGGGGTGAGGGGGAGGTCCAGATGTGGACAGGCCTGGGGCAGCCAGGAATCCCAAGCACCTGCACCACTCCACATCCTCTCCCCTGGCTCACAAGCACCCAAGACAGGAGCTGGAACAGCTGAGACTCAAGCTGGCACCCAAAGGCCATGCCAGTGTTGGTTGCAGGCCCAGCTGTGCCACCTTGCTGTCCCTGATTCCACCAAACATCAAGTGCTTGAGCTCCTAGAGCTCTGAAGGTGTCCCCAGTGCTGAAAATGGTGGGGTTTTAGGGTTTTCTTTAAGATTTTTTTATTTAAGACGCAGATTTGCAGAGAGAGAGAGAGAGATCTTCCACTTGCTGCTTCATTCCCCAAATGGCTACAGCAAAAAGGGCTGGGACAGGATAAAGCCATTAACTATGCATGTGCACACCACACACATACACATGTGAACCTACATGCACACAGAACACACACACACACACACACACTAACATCACCGTCACGGTCCACACAGGTGATCTTACTCCAGGAAGGGGGTGGCCTGTCTGCTGGGGTCCACAGAGAAAACAGAAGCAGTAACCACACCCAGGAGCCATCAGGGCGGGCATAACTCTGACACTAGGGCTCTGAGCTGAGTCCAGGGGCAGCAATGCGCTCTGCCCCTCCCCGCCTTCAGGACATGGAGTCCTGGGGCCCTAAGGGGCAGATAGGAGGACTGGGTTTCACACTGGTTTTTGTAGGAATGTGTGGAACCCCTTGGCACTGAGAACGTTCCTGGTCCCAAGCAGGTCTGGGCCAGGAGGAAGACTCCCTGGCCAGGCCAGCTCTGACTCTTGCTCAGGACCTGCATGGCTGCTTCTCCTCCAGTGCAAGACACAAACACATCCAGAGAGAGGGAACAAGAGGCCAGGGCCAGTGCACTGAGGACAGGCCTCTGCCTGGGGACCATGGCCTGGCCCTTCAGCGTCTCCAACACTCACCAGGATGAAAGCAGCCATGGGGTGTGGGTGGAGACTTAGGGTCCAGGGTTCTCCAGCGCCGGTACCAGCATGGCCCTGCATCCTCTCTGAGGTGAGCATCACAAGGAGATTGGCGGGAGGAGGCAGCCCCTTGCCCTGGGCCCTTTTGGACATCTGCAGTCACCTGTGTCTGTGACAGGTGCTGGTGTCCTTTCTGCTTTGCTGGGTCCCTTCTCTGGGTGCATTTCCGAGTGGAGCCCACGGACCCCTGAGCCCACTGCCCCCTCCTCAGCACCCCTCCACTAGGGCCAGCGACCCGCCTGCTGCTCAGGCTCACTGAGAGGGTCTGTCCCACACCCCCCCCAGCCCATGCCAGTTGAAGCATGTGTAGGAAAGGCCTGCGGGCTGAAGTATGCATCCGTGCACAGCCCATTCAGAGTTCACTTCTGGACTGAGTGTGCGTGTGCTGCCTATGTGGGACTGTAGAGCTCAGAGCCAAGCTACAACAGGCTGCATGTAAAACAAACTCAGCAGCTCCAGAGGGCACAGTGTTCCAGAAGCCGCATTCAAAACTCCATAGGGAATAGGTGGGACCTGGGCTCCTCTTCCTTTAAGCATACTTCAGGGCACTCAGGCTCAGCAGCTACCCCCAGTGTCCACCAACTCCTGAGGCCATCGCCCGTCCTCTGGCAGCTCCCAGCCGCTAGTGCCCAGCAGGTTCCCAAGGGTGGGGCCCACGTGGCTGCAGGGTACATACCTATCAGCGAAGGAGCCCATGATCTGAGGCCACAAATGCCAAACCCAAACCAACCGTGAAATACTGCGTACGAGGACAGGATAGGGAGGCCCATGGCTACCTTAACTGGCTCCCAGACACCAGCGACCACCTTTCTCCCTGCAGGGTTCTAACACCCAACTCCACCCCCCTGGCCTCCCTGAGCCAAGGCTTCGACCAGTGTTCTTCACAGAAATGGTCCAGGCAGCTGTAGACATTTCACTGACCTTGCTGAGGATGGCCCACAGAGTGCAAGTCCTGGGTAGTGGGGGTGGTTTCTTCCCACTTGAAAAGCTGGATACACGGCCAGGGGTATGGCGGCCCAGGAGGCCGGGGTCAGCAGGAGCGTCGGGCCACACAGAGCCTGGCTATGAGTCCCACAGCTTCATCGAGGATGAGGCCCCGCCATGAAAAAGCTCCCCCAGCAGAGAACGGGAACAGCCATTTCCTGGGGAGAAACCAGGTTTTGCAGGGGCCAGCCAGGCCAGGGCAGGTGGGGCAGGGATCCAGAGGCTACAGGGGTTGGGGGCACAGCCGTCAGCTTCTGCGGCTTCTGTCTCCCTCTAACTGTGCCCCTTCCCCTGCTGTGGTTGTGGAAGCTCCCCAGGAGGGCCTGGCCTCGCTGACAGATGCACCAGGGACCCCCAGCAGCCCAGATCCTGGGAGGCAGCTTCCCACACCACAACAAAGTCCCAGCTGCTGACTTTGGAGGTTTTAACGGGTGGGTGTGGGTGGCAGAACCTGCTGTCCCTCTTGGCACTGGGTCCGTGTATATGAGCCCCTCCCCCAAAGTCACTGAGGGGCAGAGACCTGGGTGGGTCCCCTTGGGGTGGCGAGGGAGAAATGGTTCCACAAGGGTGGGGGTGTGTGGCCTGGCAGCCGGAGGTACTCTAGTGTCCGGGCATGGTGACTCTAGGGCAGGTGCCTGTCCATGGGCGGTTTGCTCCACTGCACACTGCTCCAATTATTCTAGGCCCTCCCCTTGGCACTGGGCCAGTGTGGAGCCAAGGCCAGCATTGATGTTCAATCTGCCTAGACTCTATAATTGAAGATTTCGTTTTCTAAGAATGTTTTCTTTATTTATTTAAGAAGGGGAGAGAGAGAAAGAGAGAGAGAGAGAGACAGAGAGAGAGAGAGAGAGAGAGAGAGATCCTCTTCCTAGGTGTCTGAAGTTGCTGGAGCCCCAGGATGAAGCTGGAAACTGGAGTGGACCCTGGATGGAAACCCCAGGTCTCATCCTGGTGCTCTCGATGCTGGGCCCAAAGATTGCCCAAGCAGTTTACACACACTGCATTGTGGGTCTGATTAAATGCATCATGGGTCTAATCATGTGTATGAAAATTGGGAGAGTTCAGAATACCTTGGCAACTGAAACATCATACTGTCCTTAGCTAAGATCTTAGATAACATAAAAGATTTGGGCAAGGTTCATCTGCCAGTGTCCATGTCCCATTGTGGTATGTTCAATTTGTCATCCTTTTCTGGTGACTGTCAATTGAGGGTAAAGCCCATGGCATTGACCTCTTACCCAGCCTGAGGAAGGCCTGTAGGCAGAAAAGGGGTAGCTCTGTTGTGATTGATTTGAAGGAATGCTGTACACTTACTCATCCCTGCTCTGGGGTTAGTGTAAAACTAGGTTCCATTGGTCATGAGCCCTGTAAGAGCCCGTCTACACCTGCTACCCCGTGATGGGCTAGGAAGTGGACCAATGTGGAGAGAGCGGCCAGTGCACAGGAGCGAGTATGCTCCACATGTGGCTCACAGTCCCACTGAGGGTGATGACGTCACCTGCACAGAATGTTGGCAAGGCCAGACTTCTGTGATGTCATCCTCCGTGGCAGTTATTAGGCCTTGCTGCCAGCACACTGGCACAGGGACAGGCGCCGAGGCCAGGGACAGAGCAGGGAGAGCGGTCTGTGGGGAGAGGGCCCGGGGAGCAAAGGAGTGGTGGACACGGGTGAGGGAAGGGCGAAGGCAGGATGGGGGTATGGGCACGGGCAGGGTAACGGAGGGTGTGGACAAACTGAGGGTGGGCTGAAGGAGGGCGAGGGTGGGCCGAGGTTGGGCCGAGGGTGGGCGAGGGAGGGCCGAGGAAGGGCAAGGGTGGGCCGAGGGTGGGCGAGGGAGGGCGAGGGAGGGCCGAGGGTGGGCTGAGGGAGGACGAGGGTGGGCCGAGGGTGGGCCGAGTGTGGGCCGAGGGAGGGCGAGGGAGGGCGAGGGTGGGCCGAGGGAGGATGAGGGAGGGCGAGGGAGGGCGAGGGTGGGCGAGGGAGGGCGAGGGAGGGCCGAGGGTGGGCGAGGGTGGGCCGAGGGTGTGCGAGGGAGGGCGAGGGTGGGCCTAGGGAGGGCCGAGGGAGGGCGAGGGAGGACGAGGGTGGGCGAGGGAGGGTGAGGGAGGGCCGAGGGTGGGCAAGGGAGGGTGAGGGAGGGCCGAGGGTGGGTGAGGGTGGGCCGAGGGAGGGCCGAGGGTGGGTGAGGGTGGGCCGAGGGTGGGCGAAGGTGGGCTGAGGGAGGCTGAGGGTGGGTTTAGTGTGGAACTGGGAGGGAGAAGGGGAGCATGGGGTGATGGTGGTGGCAGGCATGGAATGGGGCACTGGATATGGGACAATGGGGAGAGCAGTGGAAGAAGAGACTGGGGGCCAATGTGGGGGTTCCCTGTGGCATTCATGCTGCACCATGGGCATGGGTACGTGGGGAGAGTGCTGGGTATTTCTCAACCCAACCTGGACTCCCCTCCCTTGTGATGAGGCAAGAGTTTGAATCCCTGAAACCAGATCCAACTCATTGCCTGTGTTTATAAATAAAGTTTCCACATTGATCCGAAAATTACCGTGTGGTGTGTAATTTTTCACAAAGATGTATGCATTTGAAACGGAAATGAGCGAAAGAGGTGGTGACAGAGACGTCTTCCTTTCTCTGGTTCACTTCCCACAGGACCCTAACAGTCAGGTCGGGGCCAGGATGGAGCCCGGAGCAGGGTAGTCCTACTGCTCTCCTAAATGGGTGGGAGGGCCAAAGTACTTGCGCCTGGATCTGCTGTATTCCTAGGCTCACGAGCAGGAGATTGGATGGGAAGCAGAGCAGCTGGGACTTGAAATAGTGCTCCAATGTGGGAGCTTAGATGAACAGAAGCTCCAAAAAGGTTGGCTCCCTTGTGAAGTGTCATTGAGTATAAGAGTTTGCACACCCTAGGGATGGAAGGTGGTGTTCCATCTGCTAGTTCACGTGCATACCACGCTGGGTGCTACTGCCTGAGACAGTGTTGGGACCCCCCAGGTATACATACAATCTTTGGCACCTCCCCTTGCCAGCTGAGGGAGGCCTGGTTTTGAGTGGAGAGCTTCACTTATTTTAACCCATTGCTTTAGGTAATGCTGTTTACGAGGAGTTGCCTTCACTTCTTGCTCCTGGAATCACCACTCCTCATGAATAGTCTGCTTTCTGACTCCTGGCAGCTCAGGTGAGATGACTCAGCCTTTTAAAAACCTTACTCAGCAGTTGCACTCCCCAGAATAGTTTCTAACTTCTTTCAAAATATTTTAACCAAAAAAGATTTGAAGGCAAAATGAGAAAAGGTTGAAATTAAGTTATAGACATATATTGCAGATCTTATCTTTGTTTTTCAAATTTATTTCTGTAGTGGAATATAAGCACTCTGGGGGCTAATCCATGCATATACTACAAGAAACATTTATGGAATGTGGTATTTACTTTCAAAAGCCTCAACAAAAAGAAGCAGTAAAGCTGAAATATAAAATGTTTGAGAATAATATAATAATACCAATATCCAAACCGTCCGAATGATGCAATTATTTGTTTCTGACTACAGATTTCCCGATATGATCACGGTATATAGTTCAGCATTAGACCAAGATTTATTGCCTCATAAAAATAACATTAAAATAATTTATTTTGTGTGAATTAGAGTTCTAAGACATAAAAAATGAGAAGTAAACCTTGATTCAAGAAATTTTTAAAAAGCGCATTGAAGGATCATAGGTAGCATACAAAAGAACCCCTGAAGAAGACAGTGAACCACAACCAGGAGCAAGACACAAATAGAGTCCTCTGTGTGGCTGAGATTCTAAACTACAACTCGTCCCCAGGTCTCGATCTTTCTAATTTGCTTACCGAAGGCTCCCACTGTCACTGACGCAGGTTTCTGGTGTCACTCACGTACCAGTGCAGGTGCTGCTGCCTGTGAAAGCTCAGTGACCTGACAACTGCTGAAGTCACTGCCAGAAATGACAGCTTAGCAGCTTCTTTCCAGGTGAGGGCAGCTGTCTGTGTTTGGCTACATGGACAGCGTATGTCTACCCTAGGGGTAATACACACCAGGAAATCATGTATTTGGCATATTCTACTTCTTCTGGGCAACAATTCCAAAACTGGGCAAACAATGTTGCACCCAATATAAAAGATGCTACACCCTCTGCACATTCATCCAGCCTTCTGCAATATCATTTTGAAGTCTTTATTTTTTTGAAAGGCAGAAAAAGAGAGAAGGGGGGGGGGTCCCCTATCCACTGGTTCACTCCCCAGATGGCTGCAATGGCAGGAGCTGCACTGATCTGAAGCCAGGAACCAGGAGCTTCTTCCAGGTCTCCCACGCTGGGGCAGAGGCTCAAGCACTTTGGCCATCTTCTACTGTCTTCCCAGGCCATAGCAGAGGGCTGGATCGGAAGTGGAGCAGCCGCGACTCAAACCACTGCTCATATGGGACTCCACTCCAGGTGGCAGCTATACCTGCTACACCACAGCGCCTGACCCTAATATCTTCTGAAGCCTAGTTGGCCCCATAATGTATTCTTGACCAGCAAGGTGCACCTGGGAAATGAGCTGAACATGGCCCAAATACTTAGGTTACTACCACTCACATTGTAAACTTGGATGGAGTTCCAGGCTCCTGACTCCACCAGGGATTACAGCCATTCTGTTAGTGAACCAGAGAAAGATCTCTTTTCCCACTATGTCTCTTTGTCTCTCCCTCTTTCTCTGTCACTGTGCCTTTTAAATAATACTAATAAAATGGCCAACAAACACTTGAAAAAATACTTATGATCACTAATCATTATGGACATGAAAATTAAAACCACAATGAGGTTTCATGTACTCCACATAGAATGGCACTCACACAGAAATCATCAAATAACAGAGGCTGGCGAGCGAGTGGTGAAAAAGGTACTCTGGTCCACTGTTGGTGGGAATGTAAGCAGGGGCAGCCACTGTGGAAGACAGTATGGAGACACCTCTATAGACCTACCCTATGATCCAGCCAGCCCATTGTTGCAAATTGGCTTCAAACTGTACTTTATACGTTTTGTGTCTGTGTGGGTGCTTTGTGTCTGTGTGGTTGAAAACTGTTGAAATCTTTACTTAGTATAGACTTGGTATTCTGTAAGTAAAAGTAATTAGAAATGAATCTTAATGAAGAATGGGATGGGAGAGGGAGTATGAGGTGGGACGGGAGTTGGGGTGGGAGGGTGGTTATGGGGGGGAAGAACCACTATATTCCTAAATCTGTACCTATGACATTTGTATTCATTAAATAAAAGCTAAAAAAATTAAGAGTGGGAATGGGGTAGGAAGAAGGGTTAGAGCATGGGTAGGAGGGAGGATAGGGTAGCAAGTATCACTGTGTTCTTAAATCTGTATATATGAAATACATGAAACTTGTTCAACTTAAATTAAAAAATAAGTGATTCTAAGATCTGCAAAAAGAAAAATAAAACAAATACAAGAAAGCTGAACACATTATAATCTTAGTGTCCCATTAATAGACAGTGTCAACTACCAGTCTTCTGAGTGAGCCCAAACTCCAGAAGTCTCAACTGACATAATCATAACCCCTTGAAGGATCACGGACAGGAACTGATCAACTGAGTCCAGAAAGCTCAGTAAATCCACTAAGACATGAGAGTGCAGAACAAACTATTCCTGGAGACAACACTATGGCATTTCAGGTAAAGCTACCACCTGCAGGGCTGGCATCCCATACAAGCATCAGTTCAAGTCCCAGCTGCTCCCTGCTAATGTGCCTGGGAGAGCAGCACAAGAGCCAAGTACTTGGGACCTTGCTACCTATGGTAAAGATCAGGATGCAGTTACAGGCTCCTGGCTTCGGACTGGCCCAGCTCGAGCTCTTGTGACCATTTGGGATATAAACCAGAGGGTATAAAATGTCTCTCTGGGGTCCAGTGCTGTGGTGTAGTGGGTAACGCCACCACCTGCAGTGCAAGTGCCCAAGGTGCCAGCTTGAAGTCTGGCTACCCTATTTCCAATCCGGCTTTCTGCTGTGGCCTGGGAAGGCAGGAGAAAAATGGCCCAGGTACTTCTACCCCTGAATCCGTGTGTAAGAACCAGAAGAACCCCCTGGCTCCTGGCTTTGGATCTGCCCAGCTCTGACCATTGAGGCCATCTGAGGAGTGAACCAGCAAGCAGAAGACCTTTCTCCACCCCTCCCCCCTCTCTCTCTGCTTCTCTGTAACTGTCAAATAAATCAAAAAGAAAGAAAAGTGGCCCTGATGAGGGATGCAAACATTTCTTAAAACAATAAATGTCTATCTTTCCATCTCTCTGTAGCTTTGCCTTTCAAATAAATAAATAACCCTTTTAAAATAATATTATTCAGGACGGTGCTGTGGCACAGCAGGTTAAGGCCCTACCCCGAAGTGCCAGCATCCCATATGGGTGCCCGTTCTAGCTCCACTTCCAATCCAGCTCTCTGCTATGGCCTGGGAAAGCAGAAGATGGCCCAAGTCTTTGGGCCCCTTGCACCCGCATGGGAGACCCAGAAGAGGCTCCTAGCTCCTGATTGTGCATCAGCCCAGCTCTGGCTGTTGTAGCCATTTGGGGAGTAAACCAATGCATGGAAGACCTCTCTCTCATCCAAATAAATAAAGATAAATCTTTAAGAAAATAATAGATTATTAAGTCATCGCATTTTGAAATTATGTTAAATTAGATATAAAGAAAAGAAAGTAATTTTGCAAATGCAGAAATGGTGTGCCTATCTCCACATAAAGGAGGTAGAGGAGGAGGAGGAAAAAAAGGAGCAGAAATAAAAGATACAGGGGAACTATAGATTTAGGCATTGGAGGTAGACATTTGGCCTAGAGGTTAAATTGTTGGTTGGGTTGCCCATGTCCCATATCTGAGTACTTGGGCTCAAGTTCCATCTTTGCCCTAGATTCCAGTTTCCTGCCAATGCAGAACCTAGGAAGCAGTGGTAATGGCTCAAATAATTTGGTCCTTGACATGCACTTTGGACAAATAATAAACAAAACAATTCTGCAAATTATAACTGGCCCTGTTTCCTTCAAACCACCAAAAGCAGACAAGATAATAACTGAAAAATATTACCATTTCTTGAGTGATAGGGACTCTACTAGATGCCTCCTGTTAGAGTCTTTATTTTTCTTTACTGTTAATAAATCATTGATCACAATTTTAAGATATGCCACTTCTTGTTATAAGGTTAAAAAAAAAAACCCAAGCTCAGAGAGGATAAGTTATTTTCCCATCATTACACAGCTTAGGGCTGACACAGACCAGTTGTGGAGGTAAGTCTTTCTAAACCCAAAGGCAAACTTTAACTGGCAACATTTGGCAGGTTTTTTTTTTTCTGTTATTCAATAGACTGAAGCTGGCTTGGTAAAAGTTGCTTGCTTATTTCAAAGGGAAAGATACAATAAAAAATCAGTTCAAAGCTGAGTGTTTAGAATCACCAGGTGATTCTGAGAAGACAATATCAACTCCTAGTGCGGTGTATTTCCACCTGTGTGTCTAGATTCATGAGCAATGCTAGAGCTGCAGCTCCCTACACCAAATTACTACCATTGTAATACAACTGACTCATTAATGTCCTATCAATATATGCCTTCAGAACCATTCTGAAGACTTGCAAACTACCCATTTGTCCATAGGGTGTGTCCAACCACTCAAAGATAAAGGATAGCAGTTATTGGTGGAATAAATGTAGCGATGGGTAAAATTGCTCAAAATCACGATTTATTTATAAAAAACAGAAGTAGTGTATGATCGTGGGGTCACCCACTGAGATTCTTACTAAACTACGTTGGCTTTGTAATGAATACTTGCCTTGGCATCACTGCCAGCCAGTTGTAACAGGCAGCTGTAACAATGAATATATTCAAGCACATTATTTATTAATACCATGCTAAGTTTACAATCAACATGGGCATCAGCAATTAAATAAGTCCTGGCATAGTTTTATATTTTAATTCTCAAGTTATTCAGATAGTTCATTAAAAATGAGAGCCAGAATCAAGGTTAAAACACAGATTGTAAAGGTAGTTACAAAATGTATACAAATATAATGAAGGACTTTAGCATCAAAAGGGAATACAAACTTATGCAATGGATTGTTACATGGATGTATGAATTATATTTGCTTGAAAGAGACTGAAGTCTAACACTTCTGCTGTAAATTGAATCTGGTTTTTATGCCTATCTATTTCAGGTATTTCTATTTAAGAAACAAGATCTACCGAATAGCTTGAAGAAACAAAATATATGGAAGTTCAACTAGTAAAAACAAAATAAGAGGAATGTAAATTGGAAAATTCTCTTGGCTGAAGTCATGTACTCTGATAACTATGTATCTCCCTCTAAAATATATTAAATGCAAGATGTAGAGGTTTTTTTCTTTTTTTTTTTTTGGTCAGGCAGTTAGACAGTGAGAGAGAGACAGAGAGAAAGGTCTTCCTTCCACTGGTTCACTCCACCAGTGGCCGCTACGGCCGGCAATGTGCAGATCCGAAGCCAGGAGCCAGGTACTTCCTCACGGCCTCCCATGTGGGTGCAGGGACCCAAATACTTGGGCCATCCTCCACTGCCCTCCCAGGCCACAGCAGAGAGCTGGACTGGAAGAGAAACAACCAGGACTAGTACCTGGTGCCCAAGTGGGACTAGAACCCAGGGTGCCAACACCGCAGGTGGAGGATTAGCCAAGTGAGCCACGGCGCCGGCCAGATGTAGAGGTTTTGAACATGCAATTAATTTTTGTAAAACTCCTTTATTCTTTACCAAAGTCATACTGCCTTTAGCAATGATAAAGTAACATCACAAGGGATTTTGTTATGGATGCATTTCCTACATGGTTGATGAAAATTATGTACAGCACTAAAACCAATTTTTATGAAATAGCAATATAAAATGATCTTGTATGTATTTATTTGATGCATTCAGCAAGCTACTTTCCTCTAAAAGAAAGTGCTGATGAGCATTAATTCATCAAGGGAAAGAATCTATTTAATTCATAAACAGAACAAAGATATGTCAGAGACTGAAATTTAAGAACTGAGACTATGAAGCTTTTGGAAGCAACTGCAGAAGAAATGCTCCAAGACACTGGAGAGGGGATGACTTCTTAGACAAGACCCTCAAAGCACAGGCAACAAAATCAAAACTAAACAAATGGCATTATATGCAAGTCAAAAGCTTCTGCACAGCAAAGGAAACCATCAAGAGAATGAAGAGACATCCAACAGAATGAGGAAAATATTTGTGAGCTAACCATCTGATAAAGAATTAATAATCAGAGTACATCAGCAACTTAAAAAAGAGAACAAAAGTAACAAAAAACCAAACAAACAGTTAAGAAGTGGCCAAAAGAATCCAACAGTTCTCTAAGGAAATACAAATGTCTAACAAATCTTGGAAAAAATGCTCTACATCAGTAGTCAACAGGAAAATGCAAATCTAAACTGCAATGAGAAATCACCACCTTTTCCTAATGGTTAAAATCCAAGATAGAGTAATAAATGATGAAAGGATGTGAAAAAAGGGGAACTCTGCAACACCATCTGCGGGAATGTAATTAGTTCAAAGACCATGGAAAATAGAATGGAGATTTCTTAAGAAACCAGAAGGAAAAATGCCATATGATCCTGCAAACCCACTGGGTTTATACATATAAGGTATTACCATAATGTAGAAAGAGATACCTCCACCACCATTTTTTATTGCAGCACTGTTCACAACAGCCACGGCAAGATAATGGATAAGGAAAATATGGTATATATATATATATATATATATATATATATATATATGCATATATATAATGGAATTTTTATTCAGGTATTAAAAATAACAACACTGGATGCAATTGACGACATCAGTTAGTGAAATCAGCTAGAGAAACACAAATGTCACATGCAATTCCTTGTATGTGGAAGGTAACATTTTTAAAATCAAAACAGAAAAACATAAATAATGCTTGTGTGTATCACTACTGCTGAAAATATAGTTCCATAAAACTTTTGTTTTATAACCTTATCACACCTATGGTTAAGAAAATTATACTACTCGTGTGGAACTGTGGTCTTCCTACTTTTCTTTGTTGAATACTATGGTTAGTGGTGAATTAAGACTGTGAATAATAAAGTGGATTAAAATTATGTCTTGCAAAAAAATAATGAAAAGAAGAGGGACAACGGAGGAAGGGGAACGGGGAGAGAGGAATGTGGTTGTCTTCCTGGAACAGCACCTATCAAATACATGAAATATTATTTCAAAAATAATTTTAAAATAAAGAAGAACTTTGCATTAGTATAGTTTTAATGATCTGATTACTTTAAAATTTATGGTATATGGGTAAAATGGTCAATTTCCATTCAGATGTTTATACCTGTTGTTTATTTCCCACTAAACTAGGGTTTCTATTTTTTTTTTTACTTTTTTTATTTTAAAAAGATTTACTTTATTTATTTGAAAAGCACAGTTACATACAGAGAGAGGGAGAGATAGAGGGAAAAAGATCTTCCATCTGCTCACTTCACTCCACAAATGGCCACAACAGCCAGGGTTCAGCCAGGATGAAGCCAGGAGCCAAGAGCTTCTTCTAGGTCACCCACAAGGGTGCAGAGGCCCAAGCACCTGAGCTATCCTCTGCTACTATCCGAGGTGCATTAGCAGGGAGATGGATCAGAGGTAGAACAGCCAGGATTTGAACCAAAGCTTTATGTGATACCACAGTGCCAGCCCCATGTTTTACTTCTTAAACTTCTTACTTGATGAAGCATTTACCAAAGTCATGTCATCAATGATGTTTTTCATAAGGTTTATGTATTCATTTGTCAGGCAGAGTGACAGAGACACAAAGAGAGATCCTCTACCTGCTGACTTACTCCTCAAATGCCCCCAACAGCGAAGACTGGGGCAGGCAGAAGCCAGGAGCCAGGAACTACATCTCTGTCTCCAATGTAGGTGGCAGGAACTATGCACTTGGGCCATTGTTTGTTGCCTCCCGAGGAATTACCAGGAAACTGAATTGGAAATGAAGGAGCCGGGAGTCATACCAGGCAGGTTGATGTGGGATGCTGACAATCCAAATGGTAGTTTAAACTGCTGTGCCACAATGCCCATCCATTTCTAAACTTTTCAGATTATTTACTCCATCTTAGTCCATTTGGGATGCTGTAAGAAAAAACATTACACTGGGAAGTTGACAAACACAAATTTATTACTCACTGTTTTGGAGGCTGTGAAGTCCAAGATCACAGTGTTAGGAGACTCAGTGTCTGGTGAAGCTTTGCTCACTAATGTCTGTGCGCCCTCATGTGGCAGAATCGCAAAGGTGTAAACAAGCACCATTGAGCCATTCTTAAAAGGGTGCTGTGGTGTAGTGGGTGAATCTGCCCTCAGGCCTGGCATCCCATATTGGCACAGGTTTGAGTACTAGAGGCTCCACTTCTGATCCAGGCCTCTGTGACAGCCTGGGAAACCTATGGAAGATGCCCCAAGTCCTAGGGCCCCTGCACACACGTGGAAGACCTGGAATAAACTCCTGGCTCCTGGCTTCAGATCGGCTCAGCTCTGGCCATTGCGGCCATTTGGGGAGTGAACCAGCAGATGGAAGACCTTTCTTTCTGTTTCTTCCTCTCTTGGTCTGTAGCTCTGCTCCTCAAATAAGTAAATAAAACCTTTTTTAAAAATAAGGGCAATGATAGCATTCTCAGAAGATCTGCCCTCATGATCTAGTCAGCTCCCAATAGCCCTGCTCCTAAGTAACAACACACTGAGTATTACATTTCAACACATGCGTATTGAGGGACACAACCATTTAGCAATAACTACCCCAAATCATGTGATTATGAAACATGTTATAAAACACGTAAAATATGCCTTAAAATACTACAGATGAAATGATTCTGTAAACATAATTTATAATTACTATTATATTTTTACCTGGAAAACCCAAAAAGAATCTGAAACTATATAGATACTAATGGGAGAATCCTAAGATTGGCCATATGCACTGTGCAATAAGACTACAGTTTTAGTCCTATTCACTACTCATGTGAATGATTTTGGTGAAAATTTACCAGTATTTACATTGTTGATATTTTTTCAGTCCACAAAATATTGTCAAGAATCAATTTAGGGGCCGGTGCTGTGGCATAGTGAAGGAAGCTGCCACTTGCAGTGCCAGCATCCCATTTGGGACACTGGTTTGAGTCCCAGCTGCTCCACTTCCAATCCAGCTCTCTGTTATGGCCTGGGAAAGCAGTAGAAGATGGCCCAAGTCCTTGAACCCCTACACACACAGAAGATGGAAGACTTCTCTCTCTCCCCCGCCCGCCTCTGCCTCTGCCTCTCTGTAACTCTGCCTTCCAAACAAATACATCTTTTTTTAAAAGGAATCAGTTTAAACCAATGGTCCATTTTTCAAGGTCCTTTTTTTTCCTTTTTTTAACTTTTATTTAATGCATATAAATTTCCAATGTACAGCTTATGGATTACAATGGCTTCCCCCTCCCATAACTTCCCTCCCACCCGCAACACTCCCCTCTCCTGCTCCGCCTCCCCTTCCATTCACATCAAGATTCATTTTCAATTCTCTTTATATACAGAAGATCAATTTAGTATACATTAAGTAAAGATTTCAACAGTTTGCACCCACATAGAAACACAAAGTGAAACATACTGTTTGAGTACTAGTTATAGCATTAAATCACAATGTACAGCACATTAAGGACAGAGATCCCACATGAGGAGCAAGTGCACAGTGACTCCTGTTGTTGACCCAACAAATTGACACTCTAGTTTATGGCGCCAGTAACCACCCTAAGCTCTCGTCATGAGTTGCCAAGGCTATGGAAGCCTTCCAAGTTCGCCGACTCCGATCATATTTAGACAAGGTCATAAAACACAGGGTGAGGATAGTAACCAATGATCCTAAGAGTGGCATTTACCAGGTCTGAACAATTATACAGCATTAAGTGGGGAAGAGGACCATCAGTACACACAGGTTGGGAGTAGAGCCATTGGAGGTAGAGTAGAGGTTATGATTACGAAGGAATGAGGCCCAAGTGGACTAGACAGGGTCTAGAACAAAGGACAGAGTCATTATTAGAGGAGCTAAGAAAGGTGCTGTCTAAGCTACAATTAAGTTTTCTGATTGAGAGGCAAATAGAACCTGAGAGAAGGGGCTTGATAATAATCTGGTGGGCTTTAGGCCTTGTAAGTTAAGAGGCCCAGACCTATCTATCTCTTCACATGGGGTACATCCTAAGGGAGGTGTGAACCTCCTGGGGGAAGGCACTCTGTTGACTTTCATTACTTAGCTGGCCTGGGAGGAGAGCTGGCCAGGTAAAGGCAGGTGGCATCTCTAACAAGAAATTTACAGTTCTGCCTGCAATGTTGCTGACCCTACTTGGCCATCCCCTCAGCTGCAGTGGTCACTTTGGAAGTTGGGCTGAGTGAAGGGCTTTTCAGCTTAGAGCCAATAAGATCTGTGGCTCTGACCTGGGCATCCTTTGACTCCAGGACAGGTCCATTTCCAGTGATCCAACTCTTGGCAGAGCTGCCAGGGCTCTTCACAAGTTGACTTCTGCTGAAGCCCAGGCTTACCACATTGAAAGCCACTGCAGTGGACTGGCCTGTTGGGTCTCCTTGAGGGCAGATCACTGTACAGATCAGCCATTAATAGGCCTGCCGCCCATTACTTCTGATGCCTAGCTTTCTTTTCCTCCTGGTTTTTGTTAAAGCAGACCAGAGGATGCAAGTCAAGGGAGTGCCATATCTAATCTTCGGTGGCCTGAACTACAAGTCTATAGTCACAGGCATGCTCTGTAGTAGTTTTTCTAAGGTAGACAATGCTGATGAGGAAAATTATATTCTCACTTTAAAACTTTCTTTCCCTTTGGTCTGAAAGGGAGGTTTTTTCTACTTACTGCTTACTTCGCTGATGGCAAAATAAATCTAGCTACGAGATTATTATTTAAGCTCTTGTTTTGGCTATACTATTACAGAAAAATGTTAGCCATCTCTTTTATAAGGTCTAAAGATTAAATTGTGCGTCCTACAGATTCCTTTATAATAGAATTAGTTTCCTACCTTGAAGAGAATAGAGAAATGAAAGAACAAGTTGGGCTTAGAATAGAGAAATGAGGGAGCAAGTCCTAGATCGCTTGCTGACAATAGCAATATCACATGAATACTTAGCAAACAGTTTCAACCATTAGATAACAACTTAAGAAAACATTTACCAGAAGGTCCAATGCCTTCTATAAATTTTAAGAATCATGTATTTGGAAACACTTCTTAAATATCTAACATGGTGTAGTTTGTTTAACCAGTGAACTTAAGCACAAACATATAGAATGTTTTTAGTTTCTTGCTAACAACAAGTATAAAACATATGATATAAAGATTCAGGTCACACAAATTAAAATGTATCTTTGATTAATTTTAGCAGCTTAAATTTATGGACAATCTTATCTATAAGTCATTTAAAATAAAATTCTTAATAAAATTTTCCTATGTGGACATACAATATGTACACACATATAACATAACATAATAGACCAATATAGCAATTTTAATAATAGCTTTTAAAATCTTTAACTCTTTTTGTAGATTGCCAATTGATTTGAATTGCTTTTTGTTTTTAGTAACCTCAGTTAACCATACTTTCTCTCAGTTGGTACTGTTAATACATTATTGGATTCATCTGTTTACAGAGCCATCCCAAAGTACTGAATACAATAGAAGTGGCTGGAAAAAGTCCATAGGAACCTATAGGAGGACAGCTAAACACAGAACCAACAACCCTTTAGTTTTATGAGCAGCAGATCATATATAACTGTGGATGACAAAGGACTTTAAGTTGCCATGTTTAAAATTATAAACTCATGAACCAACAAGAGGCACTTACTTACTTCACAGTATTTTTGAAAACACCTGGAGGATTTTACAAGTATTTAACCCTTTAGGGCTCTGGGGCTTTCTCATTAACATAACTATCATGTCTAGTAACACAAGATCATTAGACTTTTTAATTCTCAAACATTTGTATTAATAGCATTTTCCATTATAGAAACTTAAAATTTAGTACCACGTCATATCTTGACAGTACTTCTAATATAATCCAAATAGCCTGATTAGTTGGTGTCTCTATAAGATGAGAGACATAGGTCCTTCGATTTTTTCAGTTGGGCCCAAACTGGAAAAACCAAAGTCCAAGATTTACTGGAAATTTTAGAGTTCAGATTGTTTGAAACTTTGATTTTTTGAATGCCTGTCAAGAATGCCAAGAAGGCTCAAAATCCAAAATATCTGGTTGAAATAAGATTCCTTAAAATCATGACATAACATAGGCCAAATTTGATCATTGTTACAAGATGATTATTCAAATCTTTGAAAATAAGCACATATTTAAATAACCCATAGCTCTTAATAAAAATTCAGCTGTTTTTGAACAATTAGAATTTAACAGACATCAAGAGAACATAATAGATTACTTTAACACATTGCTTTAACAGAGAATCAGATTTTAATTCTATGTCAAAGAGAAATTGAGCTTCCTGTAATCTTTTGCTGTGAGGTTTCCTTCCTTTACCTTCTTTCATATTGATGACCATGTTTCTGTGTTTCTGTGTGTAACACATCTTTAAGCATCTTTTGCAGGGCTGGACGAGTGGCGACAAATTCTTTCAATTTCTGTTTCCTATGAAAAGTCTTTATTTCACCTTCATTCACAAATGAGAGATTTGCAGGATATAATATTCTGGGCTGGCAGTTTTTCTCTCTTAGTACTTGGGCTATGTCTCACCATTCCCTTCTAGCTTGGAGTGTTTCTGATGAGAAATCAGCTGTGAGTCTAATTGGAGATCCTCTGAGAGTGGCTTGACGTTTCTCTCTTGCACATTTTAGAATCTTTTCTTTATGTTTCACTGTGGTGAGTTTGATTACAATGTGTCGTGGTGAGGATCTCTTTTGGTCATGTTTACTAGGGGTTCTATGAGCTTCCTCTACTAGGAGGTCTCTTTCTCCAAACCCGGGAAGTTCTCTGCAAGTATCTCACTAAAAAGGCCTTCTAATCCTTTCTCCCTCTCCATGCCTTCAGGAACTCCTAGAACCCGAATGTTGGGTTTTTTAATAGTATCCTGTAGAGTCCCAACAATATTTTTTAGATCTCTAATTTCCTCTTCTTTTTTTGGTTTGACTGTATACCTTCCAGTGCTTTGTCTTCTAAGTCTGATATTCTCTCTTCTGCTTCGCCCATTCTTTTTTTAAGGCTCTCTAATGTGTTTGTCATTTGATCTATTGAATTCTTCATTTCATTATGATTTCTTGTCACTATCACAGTTTCTTGTTCTACTAGTTGTTTCCTTTCATTTTGATTCCTCCTTAATATTTCTATTTCACGAGAGAGATTTTCTATCTTGTCCATTAAGCATTTCTGTAGTTCAAGAATTTGTTTTTGAGAACTTCTTAATGTTCTCATCAATCTTTTGAGATCTGCTTCTTGCATTTCTTCTATCTCATCATCTTCATAATCTTGAATTGGGGTGTCTTTTTCATTTGGGGGCATCATAGTGTCTTCCTTGTTCTTGTTACCTCGGTTTCTGTGTTTGTTGTTTGGCATGTTGGAGATATTTGGTTTCTTGACTGTGGTGTTTTTTCTTGTTACACTATGGCTCTATATTAAGTGGACTGTCTGCTTTTGGTGGAGCCTTAGAGGCTTGAGATGAGTGTGGCCTGAGAGCTGTGTTTGGTTCCTCAGGGTTGAGGGTGTGTCAAAGGTGACACTCCCAGGTTAGGCATGGTAAATCTCTTTCTTTCTTTTTTTTAATTCAAAAGGGAAGTAATTCTGCACAGCTTGGGTTCCAGCACTGGTGTGTTGAGTCTGTCACTGGTGTCCCGAACTTGGGCTCCCACGCTCTCCACGCAGGTCCACTGTGAATCACTAGTTCCAGAAGAGTTTCCTCTGCTGTTTCTTCCCCTACTCTTCCCTGAACCTGCAGTATCTCCACTTATATTAAAATGTCTCTTCCCGGACTATCAGTGTGCTCCCTTCCTATTCCGCCATCTTCCCCCAAATCTCAAGGTCCTTTTTTTTATTTTTGATAGGCAGAGTGGACAGTAAGAGAGAGACAGAGAGAAAGGTCTTCCTTTTGCCATTGGTTCACCCTCCAATGGCCGCCGCGGTAGCGCACTGCGGCCGGCGCACCGCGCTGTTCTGATGGCAGGAGCCAGGTGCTTATCCTGGTCTCCCATGGGGTGCAGGGCCCAAGGACTTGGGCCATCCTCCACTGCACTCCCTGGCCACAGCAGAGAGATGGCCTGGAAGAGGGGCAACCGGGACAGGATCAGTGCCCCGACCGGGACTAGAACCCAGTGTGCAGGCGCCGCAAGGCGGAGGATTAGCCTAGTGAGCCGCGGCGCCAGCTCAAGGTCCTTTTTTTAACTTTTATTTAGTAAATAGAAATTTCCAAAGCACAGTTTATGGATTACAATGGTTTTCCCCCCACCATAACTTCCCTCCCACTCGCATGCCACCTTGATGGGATTGTATTGGAATCCCATGGCACGTTTCTAACTCCATCATTTGGGGCAAGTCCAATTGAACATGTTCCAAATTGTATATCTCCTCCCTCTCATATTCCCACTCTTATATTTCACAGTGATTACTTTTCAGTTAAAATTTAAACACCTAAGAATAATTGTGTGCTTATTACAGAGTTCAACCAATAGTATTGGAACAAAAAAAATACTAAAAAGGATAAAGTATTACATTGTACATCAACAGTCAGGACAAGGGCTGATCATGTCATTGTTTCTCATAGTATCCATTTCACTTCAAAATGCTTGCCCTTTGGTGTTCAGTTAGTTGTCACCGATCAGGGAGAACATGATATTTGTCCCTTTGGGACTGGCTTAATTCACTCAGCATAATGTTTTCCAGATTCCTCCATCTTGTTGAAAATGACCGTGTTTCATTGGTTTTGACTGCTGTATAGTATTCTATAGAGTACATGCCCCACAATTTCTTTATCCAGTCTACTGTTGATGGGCATTTGGGTTGGTTCCAGGTCTTAGCTATTGTGAAGTGAGCTGCAATAAAATTAAGGTGAAGACAGCTTTTTTGTTTGCCAATTTAATTTCCTTTGGGTAAATTCCAAGGAGTGGTATGGCTGGGTTGCATGGTAGGGTTATATTCAGGTTTCTGAGGAATCTCCAGCATGCCTTCCAGAGTGGCTTAACCAGTTTCATTCCCACCAGCAGTGGCTTAGTGTCCCTTTTTCCCCACATCCTCTCCAGCATCTATTGTTGGTAGATTTCTGATTGTGAGCCATTCTAACCGGGGTGAGGTGAAACCTCATTGTGGTTTTGATTTGCATTTCCCTGATTGCTAGTGATATTGAACATTTTTTCATGTGTCTGTTGGCCATTTGGATTTCCTCTTTGGAAAAATGTCTATGGAGGTCCTTGGCCCATCTCCTAAGTGGGTTGTTTGTTTTGATGTTGTGGAGTTTCTCCATTTCTTTGTAGATTGTGGTTATCAACCCTTTATCTGTTGCATAGTTTGCAAATATTTTTCCCATTCTGTTAGTTGCCTCTTCACTTTCCTGACTGTTTATTTTGCCATACAGAAACTTCTCAATTTGATGCAATCCCGAATGTTAATTTTGGTTTTGACTGCCTGTGCTCCTGAGGTCTTTTCCAAGAAGTCTTTGTCGGTACCTATATCTTGCAGGGTTTCTCCAATGTTCTCTAATAATTTGATGGTGTCAGGTCGTACATTTAAGTCTTTAATCCATGTTGAGTGGATTTTTGTGTAAGATGAAAGGTAGGGGTCTTGCTTCAGGCTTCTGCACGTGGAAATCCAATTTTCCCAGCACCATTTATTGAATAGACTGTCCTTACTCCAGGGATTAATTTTGGATCTTTGATCAAATATAAGTTGGCTGTAGTTGTTTGGATTGATTTCTGGTGTTTCTATTCTGTTCCACTGGTCTATCCATCTGTTTCTGTACCAGTACCATGCTGTCTTGATAACAACTGCCCTGTAGCATGTCCTGAAATCTGGTATTGTGATGCCTCCGGCTTTGTTTTTGTTGTACAAGATTGCTTTAGCTATTCGAGATCTCCTGTGTCTCCATATGAATTTCAGCATCATTTTTTCCAGATCTCAGAAGAATGTCTTTGGTATTTTGATTGGTATGGTATTGAATCTATAAATTGCTTTTGGGATAATGGACATTTTGATGATATTGATTCTTCCCATCCATGAGCATGGAAGATTTTTCCATTTTTTTGTATCCTCTTCTGTTTCTTTCTTTAAGATTTTCTAATTCTCATTGTAGAGATATTTAATGTCTTTGGTTAAGTTTATTCCAAAGTATTTGATTGTTTTTGTAGCTATTGTGAATGGGATTGATCTTAGAAGTTCTTTCTCAGCCGTGGCATTGCCTGTGTATACAAAGGCTCTTGATTTTTGTGCATTGTTTTTATATCCTGCTACTTTGCCAAACTCTTCTATGAGTCCAATAGTCTCTTAGTAGAGTTCTTTGGATCCCCTAAGTAAAGAATCATATCATGTGCAAAGAGGGGTAGTTTGAGTTCTTCCTACCCAATTTGTATCCCTTTAATTTCTTTTTCTTGCCTAATAGCTCTGGCTAAAACTTCCAGAACTATATTGAATAGCAATGGTGAGAGTGGGCATCCCTGTCTAGTATCAGATCTCAGTGGAAATGCTTCTAAATTTTCCCCCATTCAATAGGATGTTGGCCATGCGTTTTCATAAATTGCTTTGATTGTATTGAGGAATGTTCCTTCCATACCCAGTTTGCTTAGAGTTTTCATCATGAAAGGGTGTTGTATTTTATCAAATGCTTTCTCTGCTTCTATTGAGAGAATCATATGGTTTTTCTTCTGCAGTCTGTTAATGTGGTGTATCACATTGATTGATTTGTGAACACTGAACCATCCCTGCATACCAGGGATAAATCCCACTTGGTCTGGGTGGATGATCTTTCTGATGTGTTGTTGCATTCTATTGGCCAGAATTTTATTGAGGATTTTTGCATCTATGTTCATCAGGGATATTGGTCTGTAATTCTCTTTCAATGCTGCATCTTTTTCCGGCTTAGGAATTAAGGTGATGCTGGCTTCATAGAAAGAATTTGGGAGGATTCCCTCTTTTTCGATTGCTCTGAATAGTTTGAGAAGAATTGGAGTTAGTTCTTCATTAAATGCCTGGTAGTATTCTGCAGTGAATCCATCTGGTCCTGTGCTTTTCTTTGTTGAAAGGGCCTTTATTACTGTTTCAATTTCTTTCTCAGTTATGGGTCTGTTTAGGTTTTCTATGTCTTCCTGGTTCATTTTAGGTAGGTTGCATGTGTCCAGGAATCTATCCATCTCTGATAGATTTCCCTGTTTGCTGGCATACAAGTCCTTGTAGTAATTTCTGATGATTCTTTTTATTTCTGTGGTGTCTGTTGTTACAGTTCCTTTTTCATCTCTGGTTTTATTGATTTGGGTCTTTTCTTTTTTTAGTTAATTGGGCCAATGGGGTGTCAATTTTGTTTATTTTTTAAAAAAAAAACAGCTCCTCGTTTGGCTGATCTTTTGTAATTTTTTTATTCAAACCTGTTGATTTCTTTCTGATTTTAATTATTTCTCTTCTACTAGATTTGGGTCTGGTTTGCTGCAGATTTTCTAGATCCTTGAGATGCAGTGAAAGCTCATTTATTTGGTGCCTTTCCAATTTCTTGATGTAGGCACCTATATAGATTTTCCCCTTAACACTGTTTTTGCTGTATCTCATAAGTTTTGGTATGTTGTGCTGTTATCCTCATTTACTTCCAGAAAATTTTTGATTTCTTCTATGACCCATTGTTCATTCAGGAGCATGTTGTTCAATCTCCATGTGTCTGCATATGCTCTAGGCATTCCTGAGTTGCTAATTTCCAACTTCATTCCTTTATGGTCTGAGAAGCTGCATTGTATGATTCTAATTCTTTTGAATTTGCTGAGGCTTGCTTTATGGCCTAGTATGTGGTCAATCCTAGAGAAGGTTCCATGTACAGCTGAGAAGAATGTAAATTCTTTAAGTGTAGGATGAGAAGTTCTGTAGATATCTGTTAGATCCATTTGGGCTATAGTGTCATTTAAATCTACTGTCTCCTTGTTGACCTTCTGTCCTGTTGATCTGTCTATTTCTGAGAGTGGAGTATTGAAGTCCCCCAGTACTATTGTATTGGAGTCTAAGTCTCCCTTTAAGTCCCTTAACAAATCTTTTAAATAAACCGGTGCCCTGTAATTAGGTGCATATACATTGATAATCGTTATATCTTCCTGTTGAGTTGATCCCTTAATCATTATATAGTGCCCCTCTTTGTCTCTCTTAACAGTTTTTGTGTTAAAGTTTATTTTGTCTGATATTAAGATGGCTACAACCGCTCTTTTTTCATTTCTGTTGGCATGGTATATCTTTTTCCAGCCTTTCACTTTCAGTCTGTATGCATCTTTGTTGGAAAGATGTGTTTCTTGTTTGCAGCAAATAGATAGGTTTTGTTCCTTAACCAATTCAGCCAATCTGTGTCTTTTAACTGGACAGTTCAGGCCATAATGACTTGAAGTTGGATTACTAACATGTAATATTTTATTTTTTTTACTTTAACCTACTGTCTTTTTTTATTAAACTTTTATTTAATGAATATAAATTTCCAAAGTATAGCTTATGGGTTACAATGGCTTCCCCCTCCCAAAACTTCCATCCCACCCACAACCCTCCCCTTTCTCGCTCCCTCTCCCCTTCCAATCACATCATGATTCATTTTCAATTCTCTTTATATACAGAAGATCAGTTTAGTATATATTAGGTAACAATTTCAACAGTTTGCCCCCACATAGCAACACAAAGTGAAAAAAAATACTGTTGGAGTACTAGTTATAGCATTAAATAAGAGTGTACAGCACATTAAAGACAGAGATCCTACATAATATTTTTTTAAAAAATAATTAATTTTCTATGCCATTTCCAATTTAACACCAGCTGTTTTTTTCATTTCCAAGTATCTTTATATACAGAAGATCGATTCAGTATATAATTAGTAAAGATCACATCAGTTTGTACCCCCGCAGAAACACAAAGTGTAAAAATACTGTTTAAGTACTAGTTATAGCATCACTGCACATTAGACAACACATTAAGGACAGATCTCACATGGGATGTAAGTACACAGTGACTTCTGTTGCTGACATAACAATTTGACACTCCTGTTCATGGCGTCAGTAATCTCCCTAGGCTCTAGTCACATGTAATATTTTCTGTATTGATCACAGTCAAGTTCATAACACATAAGAACGCTTTTAAAAGTTTCTGCAAAAATGGAGTTAACACTATGAATCAGGGCCACCACAGTGGCATAGAAGGCACCTGCAGTGCCAGCATCCCATGAGTACCTGCTCAAGTCCAGGAAATCCATTTCTGATCCAGCTCCCTGCTAATGTGCCTTGGAAAGCAGCAGGAGATGGCCCAAGTACTTGGGCCCTTGCATTCTCATGCGTGTCCAGAAAGAAGCTCTTGGCTCCATCCTTCAACCTGACCCAGCCCCAGCTGTTGTCATTGTGTCATTGTGACTATTCAGGGAGTGAATCAAAATGGATGGAAGATTCTCTCATTCATTCATTTTCTCTTTATCCTTCTCTCTCCCTCCCTCCCTGCCACTCTTTCTCTCTATCTGTATGTCTGCCTTTCAAATAAATTTCAACAAATAAATCTTGAAAAAAAAATCAAACACAATGAGCTCATTTGATGCAATTTTTTTTTCTTTTTTCTTTCTTTTTTTTTGACAGGCAAATTTAGACAGTGAAAGATAGAGACAAAGGTCTTCCATCTGTTGGTTCACTACCCTAATGGCCAAAAAAAGAGAAAGAGAAAACCAACAATTATCTCCACAAATGTCAAACAATAAATGCACCAATTCTAGAAACAAGAATAGGAAGACAACATGAAGCCACCAAAAGGACATGGCACTTCAGGGCCAGAACTGCGGTGCAGTGGGTAAAGCCAACATCTGTAGTGCCAACATCCCATATGGGCATTGGTTCAAGTTCTGGCTGCACCATTTCCAATCCAGCTCTCTGCTGTGGCCTGGAAAAGCAGTGGAAGATGGCCCAAGTCCTTGGGCCCCTGTAGCCACATGAGAGATCCCCAGAAGATGCTCCTGGCTCCTGGCCGCAGATCAGCATAGCTCCGGCCATCACAGCCAACTGGGTAGCGACCAGCGGATGGAAGATGTCTCTCTCTCTCTGCCTCTCCTTCTATTTCTATGTAGTGCTGACTTTCAAATAAATAATAAATAAATCTTAAAAAAGAACATGACACTTCAATACTAGATTGTGAAGAAGATGAGATAGAAGAATTGAAAGAAATGGAATTCAAAAAATTGATCAAAAGATTACAAAACAATAATCAGAAGCAAATGTACAAACTATTGAAATCCATACAGGACATGAAAGAAAATTTCTCCCATGATATTGAGATCTTAAAGAGAAATCTAAATGAAATGAAAAATTCAATAGAACAACAAAAATGTAGTGGAGAGCCTTAACAACAGAATTGATGAAGCAGAAGAAAGATATCGGCATAGAAGATCAAGCACCGGAAACTATACAGTCAAACCAAAGAAAAAGAGGAAATTAGAAAACAAAAAAGGAGGCGCCAGCACTATGGTGCAGCAGGTTAATACCCGGCTGCTCCTCTTCTGATCCAGCACTCTACTATGGACTGGGAAAGCAGCAGAAGATGGGCCAAGTCCTTGGGCACCGGCACCCGCCTGTGAGACCCAGAAGAAGCTCCTGGCTTCGCATCAGAACAGCTCAGGCCGATGCAGCCATCTGGGGAGTTAACCAATGGATGAAAGACCTCTCTCTGTCTCTATGTCTCTTTGTAACTCTGACTCTCAAATAAATAAAATAAATATTAAAAAAAAACCTTTAAAAAAAGCTTCTAGGAATCCACAGGAAAATTTAAAAAAGACCCAATATACGGGTTCTAGGAGTTCCTGATGGTATGGAAAGAGAGAAAGGACAAGAAGGACTTTTGTAATAAAATAACAACAGAAAACTTCCCTAATTTGGAAAAACAAAGGGACATCCAACTACAGGAAACACACAGAACTCCTAAGAGACGTGACCAGAAAAGATCCTTGCCATGACACACTGAAATCAAACTCACCACATGAAAACATTGAGAATATTCTAAAATGGGCCAGATTACTTTCAGAGGATCTTCCAATTAGACTCACAGTGGACTTCTCATCAGAAACCTTTTTAGGCTAGGAGAGAATGGTAAGATACAGTCCAAGTCTCAAGAGGAAAAACTGTCATACCAGAATACTATACCTTACAAAGCTCTCATTTATCAATGAAGGTGAAATAAAGACCTTCTATAACAAACAGAAATTCTAAGAGTTTATCACCACCCATCCTGCCCTACAAAGGATGCTTAAGGGTGTGTTGTACACAAAAACACAGAAACATGGCCATCACTATGAAAAATGGTAAAGGAAGAAAATCTCTCAGTAAAAGTTAAAAGGAAATACAAAGTAAAAATGATAGGGATATTTTTGGAAAAATGGCAAGGCAAAGTCATCACATATCAATGCTCACCTTTCATGTAAATTTCCTGAACTCCCCAGTGAAAAGACACAGACTGGCTGAATGGATTAAAAAACAAAACCCACCTATTTGCTGCCTACAAGAAACACATCTCACCAACAAAGACGCATGTAGACTGAAAGTGAAAGGATGGAAAAAGATATTCCATGCCAACAGAAACCAACAAAGAGCTGCTGTGGTCATCATAATATCAGTCAAAATAGAGTTTAACACAATAACTTTTCAAAGAAACAAAGAAGGGCACTACACAATGATTAAGGGATCAATTCAACAGACAGATGTAACTATTATAAATTTATAGGCACCTGATTACAGGGCACCTGGCTTTTTAAAAGGTATGCTAAAGGCCGGTGCCATGGCTCACTAGTCTAATCCTCCACCTTGCGGCGCCAGCACACCGGGTTCTAGTCCCGGTCGGGGCACTGGATTCTGTCCCGGTTGGGGCGCTGGATTCTATCCCCGTTGCCCCTCTTCCAGGCCAGCTCTCTGCTATGGCCCGGGAAGGCAGTGGAGGATGGCCCAACTGCTTGGGCCCTGCACCCACATGGGAGACCAGGAGAAGCACCTGGCTCCTGGCTTCGGATCAGTGCAATGCGCCGGCCGCAGCAGCCATTGGAGGGTGAACCAACGGCAAAAAGGAAGACCTTTCTCTCTGTGTCTCTCTCTCTCACTATCCATTCTGCCCGTCAAAAAAAAAGGTATGCTAAGAGACTTAAAGGGAGACTTAGCCTCCAATACAATAGGAATGGGGGACTTCAATACCCCACTTTCAGTAATGGGCAGATCAACTAGACAGAAAATCAACAATGGAATGAAGCTGGAAATCAGCAACTCAGGAATCTCTAGAGCATATGCAAACACAAGGGGAATGAACCATGTGCTCCTGAATGAACAGTGGCTCATAGAAGAAATCAAGAAAGAAATCAAAAATTTTCTAGAAACAAATAAATCAAAACTTATGGGATACAGTAAAAGCAGTATTAAGAAGAAAGTTTATAGCAATAGGTGCCTACATCAAGAAATTGGAAAAGCAAATAAATGAGATATCAATGCACCTCAAGGATCTAGAAAAACAGCAGCAAACCAAACCCAAAACTAGTTGGAAAAAATAAATTAAAATTAGAGAAGAGCCCAACAAAATTGAGTTTTAAAAAAAATACAAATGATCAACTGGGGCCGGCGCCGTGTCTCTGTCTCACTTGATTAATCCTCAGCCTGCGGTGCCGGCATCCCCTAGTCCTGGTTGCTTATCTTCCAGTCCAGTTTTCTGCTGTGTCCCGGGAAGGCAGTGGAAGATGGCACATATGTTTGGGCATATGCACCCACATGAGAGACAGCGGGAAGCACCTGGCTCCTGGCGTCAGATCAGCGCAGTGCATTGGCTATAGCGGCCATTTGGGCACAGACTGGGCCACTGCAGCCTTTTCAGGTGTGAACCAGCTGATGAAAGACATTTCTATCTCTCTCTCCCTCTCTCTGTCTGTAACTCTGCCTCTCTAATAAACAGGTCTTTAAAAAAAAAACAGAAACAAACTTGCCATATGCTTCAGCAATCCCACTACTGGGTATACACCCAAAACAAACGAACATTATTTTATCAAAGAGATACTTCCACCACCATGTTGATTGCAATATGGTTCGCAGCAATCACAAGGAATAAACACGGATTTATTTATAAAGATTAAACAAAGATTTCTATCATCAGAAGAATAAGAAAACATGGTACAGATCTACAATGAAATGTTATTCAGGACTTAAAAATAATAAAATTTTATCAAGTGCATCAACATGGAGTAACCGGAGGACTTCATGTTAGAGAAATAAGCCAGAGGGTCGGCGCAACGCCAGCCGTAGTGACCATTTGGGGAGTGAACCAACAGAAGGAAGACCTTTCTCTCTGTCTCTCTCTCACTGTCTATAAATCTACCTGTCAAAATTCTTAAAGAAAAAAGAAAAATGAAATAAGCCAGAAACAGAAAAATAACACATGTAAGTCAACTTTTTTAAAAAATCAAAACAAAAAATAAATGCCAATGTATATCACTAGTGCTGCAAATATACTCCTAGAAAACATTGTTTGATAACCTGGACAAACCAATTGGTAAGAACAGAATACTGGGGCCAAAATGGTGGTATAGTAGATTAAGCATCCACTGTGGTGCCGGCATCCCATATGGACACCAGTTCAAGTCCAGCTGCTCCACTTCCAATACACTTCCCTGCTGATGGACTGAGAAAGCAGTGGAAATGGCCCAAGGGTTTGGGCTCCTGCAACCTAGTTGGAAAGATGCAAAAAACTCTTGGTTCCAGGCTTAGGACTGGCCCACCTCCAGACATTGTGGCCATTCATGCAATGAACCCATATGGATGGAAGACCTCTAACTCTATGTCTTCCTCTCACTGTAACAATGCCTCTCAAGAAAATAATTTTAAATAAAATAAATTATACTGCTCCTGTGGAACTTTATTCTTTCTACCTTTTACCCAATGAATAGGAAGGTTACCCTGATTATAACATGGATTAAAATCATATCTTGAAAAATTGATGAGAAGAAGAGGCCATGAAGGGAGCAGAAAGGGAAAGAGAGGAAGGTCTGGGTTTATTCTTGGAACTGTACCTATAGAATGCATGAAATATGTTCTCTTTTTTTCATTTTAAAAATAAATGAAGGGGCAGATGCTGTGTGGCAGTGTGTTAAAGCCCAGGCTTGAAAGGTGGGCACCCCACATGGGCACAGGTTCTAGTTCATGCTACTCCTCTTCTGATCTAGCTCTCTGCTATGGACTGAGAAAGCGGTAGAAGATGGCCCAAGTCCTGGGGCCACTGCACCCACGTGGGAGACCTGGAAGAAGCTCCTGGTTCATAACTTTGGATCGACTAACTTCAAGCCATTGTGGACATTTGGGGATGAACCAGCAGAGGGAAGATCTCTCTATCTATCTCTATACCTCTTTCAGTAATTCTGTCTTTCAAATAAGTAAATCTTTAAAAAAATGAAAAAGAGGCCGGCGCTGCACCTCAATAGGCTAATCTTCTGCCTGCGGCACCGGCACATTGGGTTCTAATCCCGGATGCTGTCTGTTCTAGTCCCACCGCTCCGCAGGGGCCATTGGAGGGTGAACCAATGGTAAAAGGAAGACCTTTCTCTCTGTCTCTGTCTCTCTCTCACTGTCCATTCTGCCTGTCAAAAAAATCAAAAAGAAACAAGAATATTATTTTAGTGTAGTTGTGATGATCTGTGATTACTTTAAATTTAATGTGTATTGAATAAATGGTTATTTTTCCATGCAACAAATTATACTTGTTGCTTATATTCCCACTAAACTAGGGTTTCTGTTTTTTCCTTATTTTTAGATGATTTATTTTGTTTACTACAGACACTGTTACATACAGAGAGAGAGAAAGGAGAGATCTTTCATCTGCTGGTTCACTTTTCAAATGGCCAAGACAGCCAGGACTGCACCAAGATGAAGACAGGAGCCAGGAGCTTTTCCCAGGTGTCCCACATGGGTGCAAAGTGACAAGCACTTGGGCTGTCCTCTTCTGCTTTGGTGCATTAGCATCGAGCGGGATCAGAAATGGACTAGGGACTAGAGATGTGGCATTATGAGTAAGGCCGCCTCCTGCAGGGCCGGCATTCCATATGGGTGCTGGGTCAACTCCCAGCTGGACGACTTCTGATCCAGCTCTCTGCTATGGCCTCGGAAAGCAGTGAAGATGACCCAATCCTAGGGCCCCTACACCTGCACGGGCAGACACTGAGGAAGCTCCTGGGTCCTGGTTTCGGATTAGTGCAGCTCCAGCCATTGTGGTCTTCCAGGGAGTGAACCAGTGGATGGAATGCAAGACTTCTCACTCACTCTCTATGCTTCTGCCTCTCTGTAACACTACCTTTCAAATAAATGAATACATCTTGGAAAAAAAAAAAGAAGTGGAGTAAATGGGACTTGAACCAGCACCCGTAGGGGATGCCAAACATTGGACCCCCTATTTTAGTTCCTGAACTTCTTATTTGATAAAAAATTTAGCCTTTTTACTGTAATGCAACTTTAAAAACTATCCAAAAATGGATGAAAGTAAGGAAATCAGGAAGGGAGGGACAAAGGGCAAAAGAAAGCAAGACGTACACTGGGAGAGACAGTGTTGGAAGGAGAGCAGAAAGAAGGGAATTGCTCTATAAAATATATTTAAGAATTTTTTAACATAAGAAATAAATACATCCACTGGGGGCAATATCAATCTTCAATAGTAATTTATATAAGCAATTGCATTACAAGAAACTTTAATACATAAAATGTGTATGTTCATAAAGTCTGTACTTGGAAAATCCTGAAATTTATAAAAATGTAAGTTTGAAAATATTTCTGTAAA
This sequence comes from Lepus europaeus, assembly GCF_033115175.1. NCBI lineage: Eukaryota > Metazoa > Chordata > Mammalia > Lagomorpha > Leporidae > Lepus > Lepus europaeus. The sequence goes on along the minus strand of NC_084847.1, from coordinate 44,508,315 downwards.
AATACCCTATAACGTAAGAGTATCAAAGCTATATAATTCTGAATATGTTACTCAAAAATAACACTGCATTGTGAGGAATGACACATCCTATAAAGTAAAACTTAAGGAAAAATTTGCATTCCTAATAAATGGGACAGTGTGCAACAAAAACACAGGGTTTAATGGCTCATAAAAGCAAATGGAAATATCAGAGATGGAAAAAAATCAAATAAGGAATAGGAAGTACTACAAAGTATACATTCCAACATAAGGGGAAGATATTTCAAGAACTCACACCTGGTTAAGTTCTGCAGGACTCATGGCATCCGCAGCCCCCAAACAACAATCACATCAAAAAGACCATGAAAGCAGAAGTTTACACACAGAGCTGCCTAGGAGGATATAGAAAACATGTACCAAGACAAAGCTGTTCCCAGTTTATCAAAATTTCTTGAAAGCAAACAAACTCACAACTGATTCTTTCCACAAACTTTTCAAAGTACGTCATGTTGCTCCCTGCATCACATTAAATAACTAGAACAAATGCTGGCACATAACAGAAACATCTTTGAAAGACAAGAAATACACCTTTACCAAGAGAGAGTCCTCTGCCCCAATTCACACTTCTATAAGCTGACCTCAAGCCACAAGTTGCATTCCAGGCTAGATCAGATTCTTGTCTTCCTAAGCATAACACCTATCCAGTTTTCTCCCAATTAAGCCTCACTCCATCCCTGGTATTCCAGACACCTTTGTCAAAGTTTCCTGAATAACCGTGCGCCCATACCACAGTCCCTAAGAAAGACCACACTACCCCCCTCACCATTTTCTTACCCTCATTTTCCCAAGGTTTTTGCCCAGGTGCTGTCCCAGGTATAACACTCGGAGACTCCAAGAATTCTACTAGTAGACCTACCAGCTCCTCCCTATTACAACTCTACTGAGGTCACCTGACCTCCTCCATACAATCCTTTCATTTCCCTATCTATATCATAGGCTAGCAATATAGAGAAATTACCTGATTTCAGCTCCCAACACCATGCATGCCCCAGGTTCTTCCATGAAATCTAACCCTCCACTCACACCACACAAAATACTTCCAATCCCATTATTCTTAGCCCCAAAATCCAAAACCCAAACTTTTATTAACACGTCTCTCCAAACCAGACTTCTTAGGTTTTGTACTCTGACTTAACAGCACACACTTTTCCTCCAGGTTTCCCTCCCATTTCCTGGATACCCAAGTCTTCCCCTCTTACCATGTTCTTTGGCTCCTAATTCTCTGCAGAGCCCCGCGGATTCATTCCCCAACATCCTATCCACCCCTGTCTCCATAGTCTCCCACTCTACTGAAGCCCACCAGGCCCCTACATTTCACCCCATGCCTGTGGGGCTACCCCACATGACCCTCCCTGTCACAGGTTGGAAGTCCACAGCACTGTTTGCCTGGGCTGCCAAACCCCAGGGAACGTGGTGTCCCTTCCCTTCCCCTTGGGCACCCAGGCCACGGCCACCACTGAGGGGGCCTCATCTGCTCACCAGTTGCTCCTCTCCAGGATGAAGGCCCAGCTGAGGTTGAGCAGCAAGCCGAGCAGTCTCCGGAACTGGAAGATTACCTGGCAGCGAAGCTTCAGCGTCCACTCTGGGTTAGTTTCACATCCGTGTCCTCTGGGAGGGAGGAGGGGAGACAGACATCCGCTTCTTGGCTTCCTAATGGCTGAGCCGCTGCCCAGCCCCACTGCATCCAAACCTGCAGAACTGGGGGAGAACGCCACTGGGAAGATGCCCTGGATATCTCTGTCCCGTAAACTTAAACACAGGTAACCCCTCCTGCACTCTCCAAGCCTACCATACCGCTGCCGCCACTAACACCGCCAGTCGACAGTGACGCCACTGCAGAGGACTTTGCCTACTACTCCCTGAGGCCTACTGCACAAGTGCCATCCAACTAACACCTGCCCCTTCCTCCCAGGAAACACAGCGTCAGCGGAGGAGGCCACACTGCCTTGATGAACCAGGGGCAGCGGTCTTAGCCCCACACTGGCACGGCAGCCCTGCGCTCATCGCAATCAGGAGCACTCCAAGGACATCGTCGATCCTGATCCAGCCCACCAGAAGCTCAGGGCAGTGTGGAGCTCTCCAGACCTCCAGGCTGATACCCAGCCACTCCCGCCACTCCCGCATGGTGCAGCACTCTACCAAACTGCCCGTGGTCAGGGTACTGAATGGAGGATACCCGAACATCCTTGGCCTGGTCGGTGCCAGGGCTGCTGCCCGGAGTCAGACAAGCAGGGCTGGTGCTGTGTTACTGCGTATTAAAGCCACGGCATGCAGTGCTGTCTTTCCATGTGGGTGACAGTGTGTGTTCTGGCTGCTCCAATCCAATCCACCTCCCTCCTAACTTGCCTGGGAAAGCGGTGGAGGATGTCCCAATTCCTTGGGCCCCTGCAGCCAAATGGGAGACCCAGAAGAACGTCCTGGATCCTGACTTCATATTGGCTCAGTTTGGCCATCGCGGTCTTTCGGGAGGTGTACTGGCAAACGCAAGACCTTCTCTTTCTCTCTCTCTCATCCTCTCACTCTCTAACTCACCTGCTCTCACTGTGTCTCTCTCTGTAATGCTTGCAAATAAATGAAATAAAACTTTTTTTAAAAAAAAAACCACATTATCATCTCATTAGATACAGAGAAATAACTTGAAAAGATTCAATCCCATTCATGATTTAAAAAAAAAAAACCTCCACAAAGTAGGTATAAAAGGAACAGGCATCAAAATCATAAAGACTGTGTATGACAAATCAACAGCCAATGGCATGCTGGATGGGCAAAAAGTGAAAGCATTTTTTTCAAACATGTAACACAATGTCCCCTTCTTCCACTCTTATTGAATGCAGTACTGTAAATTTTCAAAGAGAAAGAAAGGACAAGAAAGAAACAGCACTTAGATTATAAAAGAGAACGTGAAATTCTAAATGCCTGCAGGTGACATGATATGGTACCAGAAAAAAACTAAAACAATCCACCAAAAACACTGCTAGAACTGGTAAAACAATTAAGCGAAGTCACAGGTTATAAATAAACATACTGTGTAAGTAGCAGTATTTATAGATAAATGATGAACTTACTGATTGTAATCAATGAAATTCTCAAGGACAATAGCACAGAAATAAAATGTTTAAGACTAAATTTGACCAAAGAAGCCAAAGAGCTCTATCATGAAAATCATCATACCCTGATATAAGAAATCACCAATGACTCAAAAAATGGAAAGATATCCCTTTTGGTGAATTTCAAGAATCAGCATAATTAAAATTTCTACCTTACCTAAATCTACTTAAAGATTTAATCAAATTTTTGTCAAAATACCAATGACATTCTTTACAGAATTATATAAAACTAACCTATAATTCATACAAAACCACACAATATCAGAATAGCTAAGAAGTTCCCAAGCTCACTTGGCTAATTCTCTGCCTGCAGCACCGGTACCCCTGGTTCTAGTCTCAGTTCGGGTGCTGAATTATGTCCCCGTTGCTACTCTTCCAGTCTAGCTCTCTGTTGTGGCCCGGAAAAGCAGTGGAGGATGGCCCAAGTGCTTGGGCCCTGCACCCGCATGGGAGACCCGGAGAAAGCACCTGCTCCTGGCTTCGGATCAGAACAGCACGCCAGCTGCAGTACCCTGGCCATAGACTCCATCTGGGGAGTAAGCCAACAGAAAAGGCTAAAGGCCGGCGCCATGGCTTAACAGGCTAATCCTCTGCCTTGCGGTGCCGGCACACTGGGTTCTAGTCCCGTTTGGGGCACCGGATTTTATCCCGGTTGCCCCTCTTCAAGTCCAGCTCTCTGCTGTGGCCCGGGAAGGCAGTGGAGGATGGCCCAAGTCCTTGGGCCCTGCACCCGCATGGGAGACCAGGAGAAGTACCTGGCTCTTGGCTTCGGATCAGCGAGATGCGCCGGCCGCAACGGCCATTGGAGGGTGAACCAACAGCAACAAGGAAGACCTTTCTCTCTGTGTCTCTCTCTCTCACTATCCACTCTGCTGTCAAAAAAAAAGATTTCTGGGAAAAGATGCCACTAGCACAATAAAAGCAGAAACAGACAAACGTTATTCCATCAAGCTGAGAACCTTCTGCACTACAAAAGGAACACTCAGCAAAGTAAAGAGGCAATCAAAAGAATGGGAGAAACTATTTGCTAACTATGAAACTTATAAAAGATTAATATCCAGGCCGGAGCCATGTCTCAATAGGCTAATCCTCTGCCTGCGTCGCTAGCACTCCAGGTTCTAGTCCCGGTCTGGGCGCCAGATTCTGTCCCTGTTGCTCCTCTTCCAGTCCAGCTCTCTGCTGTGGCCCGGGAAGGCAGTGGAGGATGGCCCAAGTCCTTGGGTCCTGCGCCCACATGGGAGACCAGGAGAAGCACTTGGCTCCTGGCTTCAGAGTAGTGTGGTGCGCCAGCCACAGCAACCAATTGAGTATGAACCAATGGAAAAAGGAAGACCTTTCTCTCTGTCTCTCTCTCACTGTCCACTATGCCTGTCAAAAAAAAATATTAATTTTCAGAATCTAAAAAGAGCAAAGCAAAGAGGCAACCAAATGAATAAGAGAAAATAATCTGCCAACTATGAAACTTATAAATGATTAATATCCACAATCTACAAAGAGTTCAAGGAACTCAACAACAACAAAACAAAAATTCAATTTAAAATGGGCAAAGGACTTTAACAGGCTTGTTTCAAGAGAGGAACTTCATATGGCCAACAGACACATGAAAAAATGCTGAGGATCACTACCCATCAAGGAAATGTAAATCAAAACGACAATGAGGTTTCACCACACCACAGGCAGAATGGGTCTCATACTGAAATCAACAAACCATAAATGCTGCTGAGGATCTGGCAGTATGCTACCCTAATACACTGTTGGTAGAAATGTAACCTGGGGAAGCCATTGCAGAATCCAGTATGGAGATACCTCAGAAAGCTGAAAATAAATCTACCATATGACTCAGCAATCCCTCTCCTGGTGATTTACCCCTAGGAAATGAAATCAGCAGGTTTGAAAGGGTTATCTGTACCTCCACGTGTACTGCAGCTCAGTTCACAATAGCTAAGATATGGAATCAAACCTCATCTCCATGAACTGATAACAGGAAGCGGAGAGTCTACAGAACAGCAAGATTGCCTGGCAGCTGAGCTTCAGCGTCCACTCAGGGTACAGGTGCACATCCGTGTCCTCCAGGAAGGGTGAGGGGAGGTAGATAGCTGAGTCAAGGATTCTTCACACCTGAGCCCTTCCCCACCCCCACTGCCTCTGAACCTGTGGATTTGCAGGGAGAACACTGCTGGGAACCCCGGGATCCCAGCTCCTTTGAGGCAGGCCCCGGGCATCTCTCTGTCCCATGAGCTTAAACGCAGCAAATACCTCCCGCACTCTCCAAGCCTACCGTACTGCTCTCGCCAATGCCAGCCAACAACAAACACTGCTGCGGACATTGCCTACTTCTTCCCGAGGCCTACTGTGCAAGCATCATCCAGCTACCACCCCATCCCTTCCTCCCAGGATACACAGCATCAGCGGAAGAGGCCACGCTGCCTTGATGAACTGAGGGCAGTGGCCTAAGCCCCAGCCTGGCATGCTTGCCCTGTGCTCACTACGATCAAGTGCACTCCAAGAGTATCGTTGATCCTGATCCAGCCCACCAGATGCTCAGGGCAGTGTGGAGCTCTCTAGACCTCCAAGCTGACACCCAGCCACTTCCCATGGTGCAGCGCTCTGCCAAACTGCCCGGGGTCAGGGTACTGAACGGCGGATACCCACCTAGCATCCTTGGCCTGGTCGTTGCCAGGGCTGCTGCCTAGAGTCAGACAACCAAGTGCACGACATGTTCTGCCACGGACAGGGAGGTAGGGTGTTGACAATCATTGTGTACTTAAATTGCATTTATGAATTGCATGGAATTTGGATATCTTAAATAAAACACAGTATCTTAGGAGAACACCCGCACTGTCTTCTCTCAGTCATATCCTAGCCCCTCTCCTTATATCACAATTGTAGGTGACTCAGTCGCTCATCACTTTGTCCCCGGGAACAGTCTGCTGTTGATATCAGATCACTGATATGAAAATCCACTAAATAAAAACAACCATCAGGAATTGCTACAATGTACTGTTTGCCAATGAATTGGAAATTCTTGGAAAATCTCTCTCCCTCACTCCGTAACTCTGTCTTTCAATTAAATAAATATTAAAAAAAACATATTATTATTTCAATAGATGAGAACAGCTGGAAAAAATGCAAAAACCTTTCAGAAAGAAAACCTTAGGCAAATTGACAGCAGAAAGAACATTCCTCAACACAATCAAGGCTATTTATGTCAAACCGACTGATAGCATCTTATGAATGGGGAAATGTTGGAAGCATTCCCAACTACGATCTGGACTCAGACAAGGATGCACCCTCATTATTGCTATTCAATATAGTTCTGGAAGTTTTAGACAGAGCCATTAGGCAAGAAAAAGAAGTCAAATGGATACAAATTGGGAAGGAGGAAGTCAAACTATCCTACCTTCAAAATGTCATGATTTTACATATGGGGAACCAGGAGGCTCCACCACGAGACCTTTAGAACTCATAATAGAGTTTGGAAAAGTGGCAGGAAATAAAATCAACACACAAAAATCAACAGAATTTGTATACACACAACATAAGGGCTGAGAAACAAATTTGAAGATCCATTCCATTCACACTAGCTACTAAAATTTAAATACCTTTGAATAAAGGTAACCAAGGAGCTTGAAGATTTAAAAACCAACTCCAATATTTTTCCAACTATTTCAAAACAGTGAACTGGATGGAATAGGATTCAACTCTAACAAACACTTTTTGTGAGGCTGTCATTACTTTAACCCCAAAAGATAACAAAACATGAAATACAAAGAAAACGGATGGCCTATATCCATAATGAAAAAGATGCAAAGATTCTCAACAAAATTGGAGCCTAAAAAACCAAAACCACAAGCTGAAGCTCACGTATAACATTCAATTGGAATTTATCTCAGAAATGCCATGATGTTCCTCATTTGCAAATTAATATACTTGATAAATTATACCAAAATAATGCAAGAATAAAAACACATTGTCTGGGCTGGTGCTGTGTTACAGGGGGTTAAAACCACAACAAACAAAGCCGGTATCTCATATGGGTGCCATTTAGTGTCCAGGCTGCTCCACTTCCAATCCAGTTCCCTGCTAACGTGCCTGGGAAAGTGGTGGAAGATGTCTCAAATAGTTGGGCCCCTGCAGCCACACGGGAGACCTGGAAGAAGGTTATGGATCCTGACTTCATATTGGCTCAGTTTGGCCATCGAGGTCTCCCGGGGAATGAACTAGAAAATAGAAGACCTCTCTCCCACCCTCCCTCCCTTTTACTCTTGCTCTACCTTTATCTCTCTATATAATTTTTGCAAACAAATGAAATCAATCTTTTGAAAAACCACATTATCATCTAATTAGATACAGAGATATCAACAGAATTAAAAATGATTTAAAAAACTACACAAAATATACACAGAAGGAATACATATCAAAATCATAAAGTATATGTATGACAAACCAACAGCCAATGTCATTCTGGATGGGGAGAATGTGAAAGCATTTTTCAAACATGTAACAACACAAGATTTCCCTTCTACCGCTCTTACTGAATGCAGTCTCCATGTGGGAGACCTGGAAGAAGCTCCTGGCTCCTGGCTTTGGATCGGCCCAGCACTGGGCCCTGTGGCCATTTCAGGAATAAACCAGTAGTTGGAAGACCTCTATCTCTGTGTTTCCCTATTTCTGGATCTCTGCCACTTAAGAGAATATATTTTTTTGAAAAAAGATCACTACACAGCTCATGTGGAATACTGCCCACCCTACCTTTCACCTGATGAATACTATGTTTAGTGGTTAAGTAAGCCTGTGAATATAACATGGACTAAAATTATCCCTTGCAGTAATTGATGAACGGAAGAGAAACCAGGGAGAGAGGTGGATGGGGAGGGAGAGATAGAGAGAGAGAGATCTTCCATCTGCTGGTTCACCCCCCAGATGCGCACAACAACCGGGGCTGGGCCAAGCAGAAGCCAGGAGCCAGGAGCTTCTTCTGGGTCCCCCACATGGAGACTGCATTCAGTAAGAGCGGTAAAAGGGAAATCTTGTGTTGTTACATGTTTGAAAAATGCTTTCACATTCTCCCCATCCAGAATGACATTGGCTGTTGGCTGATGGAAGGGGGACTCTGGGAGAGACAGTGTTGGAAGGAGAGCAGAGAAAAGGGAATATGGATTTATTCTTAAATCAGTCTATAAATTATATTGAAGAATTTATTACCCTTAAACATATGCACACATCCACTGGACACACTATCAATGTTTAATGGGAACTTATAGAAAAAATAAGCACTCACACTACAGAGAAAACGAAAGACACAACATGCACATTAGTAAAATTGGGTATGTGAAAAACTCTAGGAATTTTATAAAAATTATATAAGAAAATGTTTCTGCAGAAATAACCTAAAAGTAAGAGTAAGCTATAGAGGCCGGCACTGTGGAGCAGTGGGTTAAAGCCATGGCCTGAAGCACTGGCATCCCATATGTGCACTGGTTCTAATACCAGCTGCTCCTCTTCTGATCCAGCTCTCTGCTATGGCCTGGGAAAGCAGTAGAAGATGGCCCAAGTCCTTGGGCCCCAGGACGTATGTAGGAAACCTGGAAGAAACTCCTGGCTTCTGGCTTCGGATTGGCCCAGCTCAGCCACTGTAGCCATATGCAGAGTGAACCAGCAGATGGAAGAACTCTCTGTCTATAGCTCTTTCTGTAATTCTTTCAAATAAAATGAATTTCTAAAAAAGAGTAAGCTATATAATTCTGAACATGTTACTCAAAAATACCCTAAATAACACTGCACTGTAAAGAATGACAAATCATTTAAGTAAAACTTAAGGAAAAATGCACTTTCCTAATAAATGTCACAGTCTGACGCAGAGACACAGTTTAAGGACTCTAAAAGCAACTGGAGGCAAGCGCCGTGGCTCAATAGGCTAATCCTCCAACTGCAGCACCAGCACACCGGGTTCTAGTCCCGTTCGGGATGCTAGATTCTGTCCCAGTTGCCCCTCTTCCAGGCCAGCTCTCTGCTGTGGCCCAGGAGTGCAGAGGAGGATGGCCCAAGTGCTTGGGCCCTGCACCCCATGGAAGACCAGGAGAACAACCTGGATCCTGGGTTTGGATCAGCGCAGTGCGCCGGCCACAGGGCGTCAGCCGCGGCGGACATTGGAGGGTGAACCAATGGCAAGGGAAGACCTTTCTCTCTGTCTCTCTCTCACTGTCCACTCTGCCTGTCAAAAAATAAAAAAAGAAGCACCTGGAAATATCTGAGTTGGCAAAAAAAAATCGTAGAATAGGAAGTATCCTGAAGTATGCATTCCAACAAAGTAGGAATCTATTCCAAGAGCTCATAACTATTCTTTCTGTTTAAATCCTTTAGGACTCAAGCCATCCCTAGACCCCAAAATAATAAGAGCAAAAACACCATGAAAGCAGGAGCTTTCACGCAGAGCTGCCTAGGAGGATATGAAAAACACCCATCACGACAAACACCCTCTTTCCACAAATTTTTTCAAGGACCCTCATGATGCTCTCTGCATTACCTTAAATAACTAGAAGAATGTAAACACATAACAGACACATTAGAAAGCCAAGAAGCACACATTTACCAAGAGAGAGTCCTCTGCCCGAATTCTGACTTCTACAAACTGATTACAGCCACAAACTTCATTCCCAGCCTACGACAGGGTCTCCATGTTCCCAAGCCCCGTTAACCCAGTTTTCTTTCAGATAACATCTTCTCCATCTCGCAGTATTCTGCAGATGTTATCTGAATTCCCTGATTAAATCAGCATCCATTCCCCATCCCTTCTGAAAGTTCCCTCTACCAGCCCCCTACCATCTTCCTTCCCTCACTTTTCCTAAGGTTTCTCCCCTGACCCTCTCCCAGGTCTAACACTCTGATACTCCACTAGTTCTTACAAGTTGACCTAATGTTACCTCCTTAATGTTACAATTCTGCTGAAAGTCACCTGACTCCTACCATGCAATCCTTCCATTTTCCCTACTAGCATAGGATGATGACATATAGAAATTACCTGATTTCAGCTCCCACCTCACAAGTGCCTTGCATGTCCCAGGTTCTTCCATGTCATTTACCCTTAACAGCCCCCCACCACAGATTCCCTGCAATCTTGTCATCCTTAGCCATGAATTCTAAACCCTAACTTTTATTTCCATGTCTCTCCAAACCAGACTTTTTGTGTTTTGTACTCTCAGGCAACAGCACACACTTCTTCCAGGTCTCCCTCCCATTGCCTGGACGCCCCAATATTTCCCCTTTTACCACGTTCTTTGGCCCCTGATGTGCTTCAAAACTCTGGGGAACTCATTCCCCCAATATCCTATATGCCCCTGTCCTCATTGCACCAAATTTCCTCTATCCTCCTGGCCCCCACATTTCTTTCACCCCAACCTCTGGGGTTACTCCATTTGACCCTCCCTGTCACGGGATGAAAGTCAACTTCACTGTCAGGGTGGCGCGCCCAGACCCAGGGACCACAGTGTCCCTTCCCTTCTTTCTCCCTTGGGCCCCAACGCCACCGCGTACATACGTGCAGCCACGTTTGCTCACCAGTTGCTCCTCTCCAGGAAGAAGCCCCAGCTGGGTATAGCAGATAGCCGAGCAGTCCCCAGAAATGGAATATGACACAGCAGCTGAACTTCAGCATAAACTCATGTGTCCAGTTTCATATCCATGAAAATGTCTACAATAAAAATTAATAAACATTAAAGAAGTGGAAGAAAACACTCAAAAATGGAAAAATAACCCGTGACCATTCATTGGTAAATCAACATAATGAAAATATCCATTGTACCATAAGCAATTTACAGACACAATGGGATCCCAACCAAAAGTCAAATAATATTTTGCCCAGATGGAGAGAAAACAATGCTAAAATTCATATGAAAACACAGAACATCCGAATAGTGAAAGCAATCTTATACAACATTGACAAAACTCGAAGCATTGCAATAACAGATTGCAAGACACAGAACAGGGCAGTTACAATCAAAACAATTGTTATAATCAAAAAAAGGCATATAGAATAATGGAACAGAAAAGAAACTCCAGAAATCATTGCACACATCTACAATCAATTTATCTTGGAAGAAGGAGCTAAAGATTAATCCCAGATACAAGGGACAGTTTCTTCGAAAAATGGTCCTGAGAAAACTGGACCTCCACATGCAAGCTATGAAAGAAGTTCCATACCATACACCTTATACGAAAAGCAACTAAAAATAGTTCAAGGAACAAAATCCAATCTAAAACCCAATCTCATCAAAGTACTAGAAAATATTGGGGAAAACTGAAAGACATTGGCATAAGCAAACATTTCTGGGAAAAGACAGCAGAAGCACAAGCAATAGCAGCAGAAACAGAAACAGACACATTGGATTCCATCAAGCTGAGAAGCTTCTGCACTACAAAACAAACACTCAGCAAAGTGAACAGGCAATCAAAAGAATGGGAGAAAATAATCTGCAAACTATGAAACTGATAAAAGTTTAATATCCAGAATCTACAAAGAGCTCAACAACAAAATAAAAAAACACAGTTAAGAAATGGGCATAGAATTTGAACAGGCATGTTTCAAGAGAGGAAATTCATATGGCCAACAGACACATGAAAAATGCTCAGGATTACTAGCCATCAAGGAAATGCAAATCAACATGACAATGAGGTTTCACCGCACCACAGTCAGAATGCCTCTCATACAGAAATCAGCAAACAATAAATGCTGCTTAGGATTTGGGGAATATGGTAACCTGATCCACTGTTGGTGGGGATGCAGACTGGTAAAGCCATTGCAGAAAACAGTATGGAGAGACCTCAGAAAGCTGAAAATAAATCTACCACATGGCTCAGCAATCCCTCCCCTGGTGATTTACTCCTAGGAAATGAACTCAGCAGATTTGAAAGGGTTATCTGTACCTCCACGTGTACTGCAGCTCAGTTCACAATAGCTAAGTTACAGAATCAAACCTGATGTCCATGAACTGATGACTGGATAATGAAATTATGGCATATATACACTACGGAATGCCATTCATTCGGGAACACAGAAACGCTTTCTTTAGCAACAAAATGGATGTACCTTGAAACCTATATATTTAATGAAATAAGCCAGTCCCCAAAGGACAAATAACGTATTTTTCCCTGATTTGTGGTAACTAAGAGTACCTATATGTATTGTGTAGGAGAGAAACTGACATTCTGAGATAAGATGATTTTTATACTTCTTGCCTCACTTTAAAGAACAGTGTTTTTTTCTTAATACTCCCTGTTGAACACTTTTATGTAATTATATGAATATATAGTTAACTGAAAATAGATAATTATAAGAATTAAGAGTGGGAACAAGAGAGGGAGGAAGAAGGTGGCAGAGAGTGTAGGCTTGAGAGATGTAGCATGGGAAGAAGTACCAGTATCTTTTGAATCTGTGCATAAATATACATGAAATGTGCTTACCTCATATAAAATTTTAAAAAGTACATAATCTTCTAACCAGACTAAAGATAAAAACTCCAGTAAATAAAATTACAGACAAAAAAGCAGAGATTATAACCAACATCCCTGAAACATAAGGTTTCAAAGAAATTGCTATTCAGTACTATATGCTAGCAAACTGGAAAACCAGGAAGAAATGGAGAAATCCCTGGATAACAAGTAGACCTCACCTATTAAGATTAAATCCAGAAGATATAGACATCCTAAAAAGACTCATAAAAATCAATGACAAGTAAAACACCCACCAGAAACACTGCTAGAACTGACAAAATAACTAGGGCACAGGTTACAAACAAACATACCTTGGAACCCGCAGTCCTGTCCTCCAGCGCAAGCCCAGCCACCCGCTTCTCTGCTTCCCACAGCTCAGCCGCCACCCGCCCCCACGTCCACCCAGCCTGAAGACCTGAGTGTCTACACTGCTCCGAGGAGACACGACACCACCCCCCGCGCCCCGAGGTCCCAGGCCTCTCACTGTTCCATAAGAAAAACTCACCTTCACTCCCGCACTCTCCGGGCCAGTACCGCTGCCGAAAACGCCTCCGGAAGCCGACAATGCCAGCAGCCAACAACACGCCACCACCGCCGGATACATCCTCTCCATCTCCACCAGAACGACTGCACAAGCGCCCACAATCTAGGACCCGCCTCTTCCTCCCAGTAAGCACAGCAGCACCGGAAGCAGCAACACCATCAATGAAGTGAGTGACAGCTCAGCGGTTCCACTCACTAGGCTAATCCTCCGCCTGCGGTGCTGGCACCGCGGGTCCTAGTCCCGGTGTAGCCTGTGGCCTGTGTGCTGTAGCCTGTGTCCTGTGGCCTATGTCCTGTTTTCTGGGTCCTGTAGCCTGTGTATTCTGTCTGTGACATAAGTCCCAGGACACAGGCTACAGGACTGAAGCCAAAGGCAACAGGACACAGGACACAGGCTACAGGACACAGGACACAGGACATAGCCCAGACGACACAGGACACAGGATAGGGGACACAGGATATGGAACCCAGGACACAGGCTACAGGACACAGACATAGGTGACAAGCTACAGGACACAGGAGAGAGGCTACAGCACACAGGCTACAGGACACTCTATCCTATAGCCAGTGTCCGGTGTCTTGTTCCCTCTTTCCTTCAGCCTGTGTCGTGTATCCTGTGTCCTGTGTCGTGTAGCCTGCGGCCTGTATCCTTTGTTCCGTCGGTCTGTCCTGTGTCCCATAGCCTGTGTCCTGAAGCCTCTGTCCTGTGTCCTATGTTGTTTAGCCTTTGTCCTGTCTCATGTAGCCTATAACCTGTGTCCTGTAGCCTGTGGACAATATCCTGAAGCCTGGGTCCTGGGTCCCGCAGCCTGTGTCCTCTGTTCTGTATTCTGTTTCCTCTATCCTGTGTCCTGTGTCGTCTGGGCTATGTCCTCTGTACTGTAGCCTGTGTCCTGTGTTCTGTATTCTGTGTCCTCTATCCTGTGGCCTGTGTTGTCTGGGCTATGTCCTGTGTCCAGTGTCCTGTAGCCTGTGTCCTGTAGCCTGTGTATTCTGTCTGCTAGTCTGTGGCATAAGTCAAAGGACACAGGCTACAGGACTGAGGCCAAAGGCTACAGGACACAGGACACAGGCTACAGGACACAGGACACAGGACATAGCCCAGATGACACAGGACACAGGATAGAGGGCACAGGATATGGAATCCAGGACACAGGCTACAGGACACATGTTGCAGGACACAGACATACGTGAAAAGCTACAGGACACAGGAGAGAGGCTACAGCACACAGGCTACAGGACACTCTATCCTATAGCCAGTGTCCGGTGTCTTGTTCCCTCTTTCCTTCAGCCTGTGTCATGTAGCCTGTGTCCTGTGTCGTGTAGCCTGCAGCCTGTATCCTTTGTTCCGTCGGTCTGTCCTGTGTCCCATAGCCTGTGTCCTGGAGCCTCTGTCCTGTGTCCTCTGTTGTGTAGCCTGTGTCCTGTGTCTTGTAGCCTGTGGCCATGTACGCAACCTGTGTCCTGTGTCCTGTGTCCTCTAGCGGGTATCCTGGGTCCCCTAGACTGTATCCTGTGTCCTGAGCCTGTGGCCTCTAGTCTTTGTCCTAGGGCTAGTTTCCTATTTCCTGAAGTCTGTGTCCTGTGTCCTGAAGCCCATTTCTTGTAGCCTGTGGACAATGTCCTGTAGCCTGTGTCCTGTGTCCTGTGTCCTGGAGCCTGTTCTCTGAGCTCTGGGGCCTAGGTCCTGTGGCCTGTGTCCTATGTCCTGTGGCTCTTATCCTATGTCGTGTAACCTGTGTCCTGTGCCCTAGATCCTTTAGCATGTGTCCTTTGTCCTCAATTCTTTCTCCTGTGTCCGGTAGCCTGTGGCCTTTGCCCTGCAGCCTTTGTCCTGCATCCTCTGGCCTCCGTCCTATAGCTAGTGTCCTGGGTCTTCTTCCCTCTTTCCTTCAGTCTGTTTCGTGTAGCCTGTGTCCTGTGTCATGTAGCCTGTGTCATGTAGCCTGTGTCCTGTAGCCTGTGTCCTGTAGCCTGTGTCCTTTAACCAGTGTCCTGTAATCTGTGCCCTGTGTCATATGCTGTGTATCCTGTGTCTTGTAGCCTGTCTTCGGTAGCCTGTGGCCTATGCCGTGCAGCCTTTGTCCTGTGTCCTGTGTCCTGTGTCCTATAGCCTGTGTATGCATCGAGTATCCTGTGCCCTGTCCTGTAGCCTCTGTCTTGCGTCCTGTGTCCTGTGTCCTATGCCTTGTATCCTGTGTTCTGTTGCCTGTGGCCTGTAGCGTGTAACCTATGTCCCGTAGCCTGTGTTCTAGCCTGTGTCCTGGGTTCTGTATTCTGTGTCCTATAGCCTGTGTCCTGTATCCTCTGGCCTATGCCCTAAATGCTGTAGCTTGTGTTCTATCTTGTGGAGCCTATGTCCTGTAGCCTGTGTGCTGCAGCCTGTGTACATGTCCACTGCTATGTGTCCTGCGTTCTGTAATCGGTGTCCTATATCCTGTAGCTGTGGCCTTTGTCCTGTAGCCGGTGATCTGCATGAACACTGTGGGCTCTGTCCTGTGTCCTGTAGCCAGTGTCCTGAGTCCTGTAGCCTATCCCTGTGTCCTGTGTCCTCTGTCCTATGATATTTCGCCTTTGTTTTATCTCCTGTAGCCTGCAACCTGTGTCCTGTAGCCTGTGAACTATATCCTGGAGCCTGGGTCCTGCGTCCCGCAGCCTGGGTCCTGTGTTCTGTATTCTGTGTCCTCTATCCTGTGTCCTGTGTCGTCTGGGCTATGTCCTGTGTCCTGTAGCCTGTGGCCTGTGTGCTGTACCCCGTGTCCTGTGGCCTATGTCCTGTGTCTTTTGAGTCCTGTTGCCTGTGTCTTATGTCCTGTGCCCTGGTCCTGTAGCCTGTGTATTCTGTCTGCTAGTCTGTGACATAAGTCACAGGACACAGGCTACAGGACTGAGGCCAAAGGCTACAGGACACAGGACACAGGCTACAGGACACAGGACACAGGCTACAGGACACAGGACACAGGACATAGCCCAGACGACACAGGACACAGGATAGAGGACATAGGATATGGAACCCAGGACACAGGCTACAGGACAGAGACATAGGTGACAAGCTACAGGACACAGGAGAGAGGCTACAGCACACAAGCTACAGGACACAGACATAGGTGACAAGCCACAGGACACAGGAGAGAGGCTACAGCACACAGGCTACAGGACACTCTATACTATAGCCGTGTCCGGTGTCTTGTTCCCTCTTTCCTTCAGCCTGTGTCATGTAGCCTGTGTCCTGTGTCGTGTTGCCTGCTGCCTGTATTATTTGTTCCATTGGTCGGTCCTGTGTCCCATAGCCTGTGTCATGGAGCCTCTGTCCTGTGTCCTATGTTGTTTAGCCTTTGTCCTGTCTCCTGTAGCCTGTAACCTGTGTCCTGTAGCCTGTGGACTATATCCTGGAGCCTGGGTTCTGGGTCCCGCAGCCTGGGTCCTGTGTTCTGTATTCTGTGTCCTCTATCCTGTGTCCTGTGTCGTCTGGGCTATGTCCTGTGTCCTGTAGCCTGTGGCCTGTGTGCTGTAGCCTGTGTCCTGTGGCCTATGTCCTGTGTCTTTTCAGTCCTGTAGACTGTGTCTTATGTCCTGTGTCCTGGGTCCTGTAGCCTGTGTATTCTGTGTGCTAGTCTGTGACATAAGTCACAGGACAAAGGCTACAGGACTGAGGCCAAAGGCAACAGGACACAGGACACAGGACACAGGCTACAGGACACAGGACACAGGCTACAGCACACAGGCCACAGGCTACAGGACACAGGACATAGCCCAGACGACACAGGACACAGGATAGAGGACACAGGATATGGAACCCAGGACACAGTCTACAGGACACAGGTTGCAGGGCACAGATATAGGTGACAAGCTACAGGCACAGGAGAGAGGCTACAGCATACACGCTACAAGACACTCTATCCTATATCCAGTGTCTGGTGTCTTGTTCCCTCTTTCCTTCAGCCTGTGTCATGTATCCTGTGTCCTGTGTCATGTAGCCTGCGGCCTGTATCCTTTCTTCTGTCGGTCTGTCCTGTGTCCCATAGCCTCTGTCCTGGAGCCTCTGTCCTGTGTCCTGTGTCCTATGTTGCTTAGCCCTTGTCCTGTCTCCTGTAGCCTATGACCTGTGTCCTGTAGCCTGTGGATTATATCCTGGAGCCTGGGTCCTGGGTCCCGCAGCCTGGGTCCTGTGTTCTGTATTCTGTGTCCTCTATCCTGTGTCCTGTGTCGTCTGGGCTATGTCCTGTGTCCTGTTGCCTGTGGCCTGTGTGCTGTAGCCTGTGTCCTGTGGCCTATGTCCTGTGTCTTTTGAGTCCTGTAGCCTGTGTCTTATGTCCTGTGTCCTGTAGCCTGTGTATTCTCTCTGCTAGTCTGTGACATAAGTCACAGGACACAGGCTACAGGACTGAGGCCAAAGGCTACAGGACACAGGACACAGGCTACAGGACACAGGACATAGCCCAGACGACACAGGACACAGGATAGAGGACACAGGATATGGAACCCAGGACACAGGCTACAGGACACAGACATAGGTGACAAGCTACAGGACACAGGAGAGAGGCTACAGCACACAGGCTACAGGACACTCTATCCTATAGCCAGTGTCCGGTGTCTTGTTCCCTCTTTCCTTCAGCCTGTGTCATGTAGCCTGTGTCCTGTGTCGTGTAGCCTGCGGCCTGTATCCTTTCTTCTGTCGGTCTGTCCTGTGTCCCATAGCCTGTCCTGGAGCCTCTGTCCTGTGTCCTGTGTCCTATGTTGCTTAGCCCTTGTCCTGTCTCCTGTAGCCTATAACCTGTGTCCTGTAGTCTGTGGATTATATCCTGGAGCCTGGGTCCTGGGTCCCGCAGCCTGTGTCCTGTGTTCTGTATTCTGTGTCCTCTATCCTGTGTCCTGTGTCGTCTGGGCTATGTCCTGTGTCCTGTAGCCTGTGGCCTGTGTGCTGTAGCCTGTGTCCTGTGGCCTATGTCCTGTGTCTTTTGAGTCCTGTAGCCTGTGTCTTATGTCCTGTGTCCTGTAGCCTGTGTATTCTCTCTGCTAGTCTGTGACATAAGTCACAGGACACAGGCTACAGGACTGAGGCCAAAGGCTACAGGACACAGGACACAGGCTACAGGACACAGGACACAGGACATAGCCCAGACGACACAGGACACAGGATAGAGGACACAGGATATGGAACCCAGGACACAGGCTACAGGACACAGACATAGGTGACAAGCTACAGGACACAGGAGAGAGGCTACAGCACACAGGCTACAGGACACTCTATCCTACAGCCAGTGTCCGGTGTCTTGTTCCCTCTTTCCTTCAGCCTGTGTCATGTAGCCTGTGTCCTGTGTCGTGTAGCCTGCGGCCTGTATCCTTTCTTCTGTCGGTCTGTCCTGTGTCCCATAGCCTGTCCTGGAGCCTCTGTCCTGTGTCCTGTGTCCTATGTTGCTTAGCCCTTGTCCTGTCTCCTGTAGCCTATAACCTGTGTCCTGTAGTCTGTGGACTATATCCTGGAGCCTGGGTCCTGGGTCCCGCAGCCTGTGTCCTGTGTTCTGTATTCTGTGTCCTCTATCCTGTGTCCTGTGTCGTCTGGGCTATGTCCTGTGTCCTGTTGCCTGTGGCCTGTGTGCTGTAGCCTGTGCCCTGTGGCCTATGTCCTGTGTCTTTTGAGTCCTGTAGCCTGTGTCTTATGTCCTCTGTCCTGGGTCCTGTAGCTTGTGTATTCTGTCTGCTAGTCTGTGACATAAGTCACAGGACACAGGCTACAGGACTGAGGCCAAAGGCTACAGGACACAGGACACAGGCTACAGGACACAGGACACAGGACATAGCCCAGACGACACAGGACACAGGATAGAGGACACAGGATATGGAACCCAGGACACAGGCTACAGGACACAGACATAGGTGACAAGCTACAGGACACAGGAGAGAGGCTACAGCACACAGGCTACAGGACACTCTATCCTACAGCCAGTGTCCGGTGTCTTGTTCCCTCTTTCCTTCAGCCTGTGTCCTGTGTCGTGTAGCCTGCGGCCTGTATCCTTTGTTCCGTTGGTCTGTCCTGTGTCCCATAGCCTGTCCTGGAGCCTCTTTCCTGTGTCCTGTGTCCTATGTTGCTTAGCCCTTGTCCTGTCTCCTGTAGCCTATAACCTGTGTCCTGTAGTCTGTGGACTATATCCTGGAGCCTGGGTCCTGGGTCCCGCAGCCTGTGTCCTGTGTTCTGTATTCTGTGTCCTCTATCCTGTGTCCTGTGTCGTCTGGGCTATGTCCTGTGTCCTGTAGCCTGTGGCCTGTGTGCTGTAGCCTGTTTCCTGTGGCCTATGTCCTGTGTCTTTTGAGTCCTGTAGACTGTGTCTTATGTCCTGTGTCCTGGGTCCTGTAGCCTGTGTATTCTGTTTGCTAGTCTGTGACATAAGTCACAGGACACAGGCTACAGGACTGAGGCCAAAGGCTACAGGACACAGGACACAGGCTACAGGACACAGGACACAGGACATAGCCCAGACGACACAGGACACAGGATAGAGGTCACAGGATATGGAACCCAGGACATAGGCTACAGGACACAGGACACAGGCTACAGGACACAGAACACAGCCCAGACGACACAGGACACAGGATAGAGGACATAGGATATGGAACCCAGGACACAGGCTACAGGACACAGACATAGGTGACAAGCTACAGGACACAGGAAGGAGGCTACCGCCCACAGGCTACAGGACACTCTATCCTATAGCCAGTGTCCGGTGTCTTGTTCCCTCTTTCCTTCAGCCTGTGTCATGTATCCTGTGTCCTGTGTCGTGTAGCCTGCGGCCTGTATCCTTTGTTCCGTCGGTCTGTCCTGTGTCCCATAGCCTGTGTCCTATGTTGTCTAGCCTTTGTCCTGTCTCCTGTAGCCTATAACCTGTGTCCTGTAGTCTGTGGACTATATCCTGGAGCCTGAAGCCTGGGTCCTGGGTCCCGCAGCCTGTGTCCTGTGTTCTGTATTCTGTGTCCTCTATCCTGTGTCCTGTGTCGTGTGGGCTATGTCCTGTGTCCTGTAGCCTGTGTCCTGTAGCCTGTGTCCTGGAGCCTGTTCTCTGAGCTCTGGGGCCTAGGTCCTGTGGCCTGTGTCCTATGTCCTGTGGCTCTTATTCTATGTCGTGTAACCTATGTCCTGTGGCCTATATCCAGTAGCATGTGTCCTTTGTCCTCATTTCTTTTTCCTGTGTCCTGTAGCCTGTGGCCTTTGCCCTGCAGCCTTTGTCCTGCATGCTCTGGCCTCCGTCCTATAGCTGGTGTCCTGTGTCTTGTTCCCGCTTTCCTTCAGTCTCTGTCATGTAGCCTGTGTCCTGTGACCTATATCTTGTGGCCTTTAGTCTTTGTGCTAGAGCTGATTTCCTCTTTTCTGTAGCGTGTGTCCTATGTCCCCAAGCCAGTTTCTTGTAGCCTGTGGAGAACATCTTGTAGTATGTGTCCCGTGTGCTGTAGCCTGTGCCCTGTGCTCTACAGCCTATGTCCTATGATCTGTGCCCTCTGTCCTGTGTTGTATAGCCTGAGTCCTGTAATCTGCGGCCTATTCCTACGTCCTGAAGCCTCTGTCATGTGTCCTTAAGTCTTTGTCCTGTGTCTTGAGCCTGTGTCCTACAGCTTGTGGTCTGTGGTTTTGTCTTAGAGCTGGTTTCCTGTTTTCTGTAGCCTCTGTTCTATGGCCTGTATCACGTGGTCTGTAGCCTGGGGCCTGTAGCCTGTGTCCTAGCCTGTGTCCTGTATTCTGTTTTCTGTGTCCTTTAGCCTGTGTCCTGTGTCCTCTGGATTGTTCCATTTGCCTGTGTCCTCTAGCTTTTTCTGGTCCTATGGCCTGTGTCCTATGTTGTGTGGTGTGTCCTGTGTCCTGGAACTTTTGGCCTAGGTACGCATCCTGTGTCCTGTGGCCTCTGTCCTATAGGTGGTGTCCTGTGCCTTGTTCCCTCTTTCCCTCACACTGTCTCGTGTAGCTTGTTTCCTTTGTTGTGTAGTCTGTGTCATGTAGCCTCTGTCCTGTGTCCTGTGTCATGTGTCCTATGTTGCGTAGCCTCTGTCCTGTGTACTGTGTCCTATGTTGTGTAGCCTTTGTCCAGTGTCCTGTAGCCTGTGGCCTATGTATGCATCCTGGGCCCTGTCGCCCTTGGCCTTTAGCTGGTTTCCAGCTAAAACCTTTATCCTGTGTCCTGTGCCTGTGTCCTGTGTCCTGCAGCCTGTGTCCTGTGTTCTGCAGCTGGTGTCCTGTAGCCTGTGTCCTCTATCCTATGTCCTGTGGCCTGTGTCCTGTGGCTGGCGTGCTGTGGCCTGTGGCCTCTTTTTCCTGTAGCCTGTGACCTAGAGTTTGTCTTATGAAATGTAGCCTGTGTCCTGTAGCCTGTGTCCCCTATCCTTTGTCCTGTGTCCATTAGTTTGTTCGTATGGCCTGTGTCCTTGTCCTGTAGCCAGTGTCCCATTGCCTGTGTCCTATAGCATCTGTCCTGTAGCTTGTCCCCGTGTCTTGTAGCCTGTGTCCTGTGTCCTGTAGCTTGTATCCCGTAGCCTCTTTCCTATAGCCTGTGGCATCTATCCTGTTTCAGTAGCTGTGTCCTGTGTCCCATGTTGAGCAGTCTGTGTCCAGTGTCTTCCATCCTGTGGCCTGTAGTCTTTGTCCTACAGCTGACTTCCTCTTTGCTGTAGCCTGTCCTGTGTACTGAAGCCCGTTTCTTGTACCTGTGGACAATGTCCTGTAGTATGTGTCCTGTGTCCTGTAGCTGTGGCCTATGTCCTGTAGCCTGTGTCCTGTAGGCTGTCTCTTTTGTGCTGTATCCTGTGTTCTGTAGCCTGTGTCCTGCGTCCTGTGTCTTATGTCTTGTATCCTGTGTTCTGTAGCCTGTGGCCTGTAGCGTGTAACCTCTGCCCCATAGCCTGTGTTCTTGCCTGTGTCATGTGTTCCATATTCTGTGTCCGATAGCCTGTGTCCTGTATCCTCTGGCCTATGCCCTGAATCCTGTAGCCTGTGGCCTCTGGTTTGTGGCCACTGTCCTGTGTCCTATGGCCTGTGTTCTGTAGCCTGTGTCCAATAGCCTGTATCACAGCATACAGCACACCGGCCACAGGACAAAGGCCACAGCTACAGATCATAGGCCCCAGGCTACTGGACACCAGCTACATGACACAAGACCGTGGCCACAGGTCACAGGCCACAGGACATAGGCTTCAGAGCACAGGGCACAGGCTACAGGACACAGACTACAGGACATTGTCCACAGGCTATAAGAAACCAGCTTCAGTACACAGGACACAGGCTACTACAAAGAGCAACCAGCTCTAGGACAGACTACAGGCCACAGGATATAGGATACAGGACAAAGGCTCAGGACACAGGACACAGGCTATGGGACACTGGACACAGGCTCAGGACACAGGATGCAGGCTCAATACACAGGATACAGGCTAGGGGACATAGGACACCAGCTAGAGGACAGAGGCCACAGGACAAAAGATGCATACATAGGCCACAGACTACAAGACACTCGACACATGCTAAACAACATAGGACACAGGACACAGGACCGAGTTTACAGGACGCAGGCTATGGGACACAGAACAAAGAACACAGGATACAAGACACAGGACACAGAGGAAAGGACATAGGTATAGGACAAAGGACAAAGGAAACAAACTATCAGACATAATACACAGGCTATGGGACCCAGAACACAGGACAGAAGACACAGGCTATGGGACACAGAAGACACAGGCTACAGGACACAGGACATAGCCCAGATGACACAGGACACAGAACACAGGACACAAGACACAGGACATAGGCCACAGGACACAAGCTACAGGACACAAGACACAGGCTATACGACACAGGCTAAAGGACAGAGGGAACAAGGCACAAGACACCGGCTATAGGACAGAGGCCACAGGACACATGCCAAAAGAAACAGGCCATAGGACACAGGACACAAGCTACAGGTCACAGGACATAGGCTACAAGACACAGGGACAAGCTACAGCACACGTGCTATAGGACACAGGCAACGGGATACTGGCTACAGGACAAGGACACAGGCCACATGAATAGGCTAATGGACACAGCACACAGGATAGAGGACACAGGCTACAGCACACAGGCTACACTATATAGGACAAACTCTAGGTCACAGGCTACAGGAAAAAAGACAGAGGCCACAGGACACAGCACACCAGCCACAAGACACAGGCCACAGGACATAGGACAGAAGACACAGGCTACAGAACACAGGGCAGAGGCCACAGGATACAGGCCTACAACACAACACACAGGCTACAAGATACAGGCTACACAACATACAACACAGGCTAAAGGACACAGGCTACAGGACACAGGACAGACTTCAGGACAAGGTCACAGGACATAGGACATAGGCTCCAGAGCACAGGCAGGGCCCTGGCCACACTCCAGTGACAGGCCCCTCTCTCCTCCTTGACCTCCAGGGCCATGATCCCCTCAGGCAGGGCCCTGGCCACCCTCTAGGGCTGGGATCCTTCTCTTCTCCATGCCCTACCGAGCCAGGCCCTGCTCCCCTCAGGCGCAGCACTAGACACCCAGCAGGCCTGGCCCCACTCCTCTCCTTGTCCTCCAGGGCCTGGGCCCCACAACCTTCCTTGCCCACAGGCCTGGGCCGAGCACCCATTGCTGCCCTCCAGGGCCAGGCTCCGCTCCCCTCACCAAACTCCAGGGCTGGACCCCACTCCTCTCCTCACCCTCCAGAGCCAGGCCCTGCTCCCCTCACGCCCATCCCTGGCCTCCCTCCAGGGCCAGACCCTGCCCCCCTCCTTGACCTCCAGGGCCTGTGTTCGCTCCTCACACTCCAGGGCTGGAACCGCTCACCTCCTTGCACCCTTGGTCTGGGCCTGCTCCCCTCCTCCTCCTCCAGAGCCAGGCCATTCTCCCCACAGGCGCATCCCTGTCCTCCCTCCAGGGCCAGACCCCGCTCCCCTCCTCACCTTCAGGGCCAGGCCCTGCTCCGCTCCTGGCCTTCCAGAGCCTGGGTCCTCACCTCTCCTTGCCCTATAGAACCTGGGCCCCACTCCAACCTTCACACTCCAGGGCCTGGGTCCCGCTTCAGGGCTTCCCTCCAGGGCCAGGCCCCACTACCCTCAACGCACTCCATGGCTGGACCCTGCTTGCCTACTTGCCCTCCAGGGCCTGGGCCCAGCTCCACTCACTGCCCTCCAGGGCTGGACCCTGTTCCCCTCCTCGCCCTCCAGGGCCCAGGCCCCACTCCAATCCTTGTCCTCCAGGGCCAGACCCTACTCTCTTCCTTGATCTCCAGGGCCAGGCCCTGCTCTCCTCTTCACCCTCCAGGGCCTGGACCCAGCTCCCCACACTGCCCTCCAGGGCCTAGCCCCACTACCCTCAATGCCCTCCAGGGCTGCAGCCTGCTCACTCCGTGCCACCTGGGCTGGCATTGCTCCCCTCCCTGCACTCCATGGCCATGGCACACTCTGCTAAAAGCCCTCCAGAGCTGGAACCTACTCCCCTACTGGCCCTCCAGGGCCTGGGCGCCACTCTCCTTCTCACCATCCAGGGCCTGGGCCCAGCCCCCCATGCTGGGCCCCACTCAGCACGCTGCTCTCTTGGGCCGGGCCCCACGAACCTCAACGCCATCCAGGGCCAGACCCCGCTCCCCTCCTCGCCTTCAGGGCCGGGCCCTGCTCCCCTTCTCACCCTCCAGGGCCTTACCCTGCTCCCTCTTACCTTAAGAAGCTGGGCCCAGCTACCATTGCTGCCACTAAGTCACTGGTGTCCCTCAGTGGTCCCTAGCAGCCACTGCCTCTGTCTTTGAACACCCTGTTGTCACTGCAGCATTGGGCACCCTGCACTGTTCCCCAGCACCTGCCACTTCATGGCCTGCCTTGGCTGCCTCCTCTCCATCCTCAGGCACCCCCAGGGAAGCCACATCTTTGTGCCCCAGTGCAGCCACCAGGAGCCACCTGTCATTGGGCCCCAGCACGGTCCCCAGCAGCCTCCCTTTGATTGCCCGAGGATGCTTCCTACTTCTTCTTGGGCTCTCCTGCAGCCACAGGTTATTTGGGCCCTCTGCGCCACTCCCAGGCCCCACTGCACAGCCCTTAGGCCCCACCAGCACCTTCCCTGGGCACTCCCTCTGCCACTGCATCACTAGGTCACCACATGGACCCCAGCAGCTGCCTCCTCCTTCCTCAGCCACCCCCACAGTGGCCGGGTTTTAGAACCCCCATTCTCCCAGAAGTCGCCAAGTCTTTGGGGTTCCCGCACTCCTGAGCAGTCATTGCATCTGTCCTCCAGCACTCCTGCTATCCCTGCATCATGTCTGAACTTGGAAATGAGGTTCTATGAAGGGGGTCTCAATTAACACTCCCGTGGCCAAAGTCTGGAGGGAGGGCAAGTGGTCCTTGCTGCAGGACTGTTGAATGTGCAGAGGAGGAACGTGGGTGTGGCATGAGGAGGGAATTTTCCCTGTGAGTCACCTTTAAGAGCAAGTCTCTGGGAAGGAATTCCTTCCAACATGCTTTTTGGCAAAGAAAAACCTAGGCAGGAAAATGGAAAGCATGGGCACGAGTTAAGGTGCCAGGTGACTTCTTCCCAGACATGTGGGTCCTGAGTTCTTTGGGGCACACAAGAAGGCAGCTCAATGGGAGAGGCCACCTCGGTCTGCAATGCAGGCTCCTCAGTTCAGATCTGGGAGCTTTAAGTTGTCACAGGAGTTTCTCACCCATGGACCTCGGAACTGGGCTTGGAGAAGGAACTTGGGCTTGGAGAAGACTTCCCAGGGCACAGAGCCACCTGAGCACATATGCACGCAATAATTAAAGACAGAATAGTTGGGAGGAGGACAGAGTGTCATCCAACGTGGGCCCTGTATCTTACAGCCAGCATCCCACACCAATTGCTTTGAACTGGCTCTGAGACCTGGGGGATCTAAAAGAAAAATGACTAGGTAGAAGATCAGGGGTACTCCAGACACCAGAGAAGCAGTCTGCCTTACTCACCTTTCCCAGGGAGCTGAGTCCATCCAAGTCACAGCACAACGATGCGGCAGGAAGTTCAAGTCCATTCTTTGTCTCGCATAAACCCAACACGGATCATGAGGGTGGGGGAGCAAAAGAAAAAGTAGGTATTTGTGAGGAAATGCTACTCCTGCTAGCCAGCAGGGGACTAAGGGAGGGGCCCAATAATGCCTGGGCACAGGATTTTTAATTACAGAGTGATGTTCATGGATTTCTTTTTTAAACAAAATCAAACACCATGTTCTTCTATTTGGGGAAAAGCTCCTGACCCCTAACCATGAAAACATGTTTCCTACTGGCCATCTGAAAAATGCAACCATATATCCCCTCTCTGCCTGCAATGTCGCTTACTGCCTCCTCACCTGCCCTCCTCCCAGACAGGAGTCCATGACTCCCCCTTCACTGCTAAACTTCTCATGGAAGGCCCCTCCTCTGGGCCATTTCCCAAGAGGCTACCCAGAGGCCACTTTCCTCTCTGCACTCAAGGGCTTTCCTCTGGGGCTGGCAGGATACAACAGAGCCAGCTGAAGAATCTGACCACTCTCCTGCCAATCCCCAGGCGACCCTTGCCCTTTCTAGCCTGCCTGTCTGCGGTCACTGCCTCCTCCTCTTCCTGCTGCTGCTGCTGCTCTTGGCCTGGGATGCTCTGCCTCTCTGGTGCTCCCTGAGAGCCGCTCCTGACTTCCAACTCAGCCTCACTGCTCTCGGTGCTCAGTGTGGTGGAGAGAGAGGTCAGAGCATCCTGGCTGAGGACGGCACAGGCAGCGGGGGTCCTTGTCCACATGTCCCGTTGGGAACTCTCTCTCCTGCAGGACTCACTGCTGCTCACACTGGGAGTCCCAAGGCAAGGAGTCTGCCCCGACTGGTCCTCTGCGAGCACCAGTGGTTGGGAGCTCAGGGCGGCACACTCACGGGCTCTGCTGTTGCAGCCTGAGTGTCCCTGGAGGCACTGGAGAACGGGACAGCTCTGAGCACCGGCGATGGCCTTGGGCATGGGCTTCCCTTTGCTGTGCTCCTTCTGAAGTCCTGGGCACAAGACACTGGCTTGGAGCCTGGGTGGCAGGGAGCCTGCTTTGTGGCCCAGCTGGAATCCCAGGTCCTCAAGGGAGCTTAGAGCTTCAGGACCCTGAGGAGGTACTGGAGGCTCCACAGCACTCTGTCCATGTATTTCCTGGATGCTGAATACCTGCTGTTGGCAGAACCCCCAGCGTGGCACAGGGGGCAAGGGGTCATCCCACTCCTGAAGCCACAGTGGAGGGCATAGGCCCCATGGGAATTCCCATCCTTCCTCTTCCTGGGGAAGAAACAGAAACTCGTCACTGGTTGCAGGTGCTTCATGTCCTGCCTGGAGCCATGGGTGGCCCATGATGTCTGCCGCTGTGGGCCTCGCCTCAGGGTCCCGGGTCAGAAACCTGTCCACCAGGTTACACAGCTCTGGGTTTCCATAGTGGGGGATTCTGTAGTATCCACACAGGATGGCTGCCTGCAGCTCCACAAAATCCTCTCCGACAAAAGGGAGTGCCCCTGCTACCATGGCGTACAGGATCACGCCCACGCTCCAGATGTCAGCCTTGTACCCGCAGAACTCCTCACCTAAGAATTCCTCAGGTGCACAGTATGGAAAGGTCCCGCACAGACTCCTCAGGCGCTCTCCATCCGCCAGTTTGCAGCTGAGACCAAAGTCGCTCAGCTTAATGTTTAGGTTGGCGTCGAGAAGCAGGTTTTCTAACTTCAAATCCCTGTGCACAACGTGCTGCGCATGGCAGTAGTGCACAGCTAATAGGGTCTGCGTCAACAGTTGGCAAATCTCTCCATCTAGAAGGTAGCCGCGTTCTACCATGTAACCTCTAAGGTCCCCCCTGACCGCACATTCCATGAAGATGTAGCCCCTCTCTGCCGTGTGCCTGACCTGCAGTAGCTTAATGATGTGAGGGTGATGCAGCCCCCTCATGATTTCTGCTTCTGCACACAACTGCTGGAAGCCGCAGGAGTGCTGGCCCCCATTCTCCACAACCTTCACAGCCACCTGGGTCCTGCTTTCCCAATGATAGGCCAGTTTCACCAGCCCAAAACCGCCCTGGCCGAGGACCCTGAGGACCTGGTACCCATCCAGGACCTCCTCCTCACTGGTAAAGGCAGTGAGGCCTTCCATGGTGCGATCCCCACCCCCACCCCGCACCCCTGCACTTACTAGTCACCTAAGTAACAACAAAAATTGGGAAACAAATAGAAATCAAACAAGCTAAATGGAAACCAAAATTAACAGCTCTATATGCTAATATTTCTAACAGATAATGCTAACTCTATGAACTATGGTATACTAATCACTAACACTGTATCAAAATTTAGAATTAAAAGTTATAAAACACACAGAATACTAAAAATGGTGAAGTAAAGCAACACCAACTATGGTAACTATGGTAACTATGCTAATCGATAAGTCTTATAAACGATCTTATCTAAATCAAAGGATCAAAAAATGAGGAAACAGAAAACATGGAAATACAAGAAGGACAAAATGAACACAGCATCAAGTACATTTAGCCTGTGAAGAAAACACAAAAAACAAATAAATAAATATTTAAAGAAAATAAATACACAAGCATACAATGTAAAAATGGGAGTGGGGGGGAGAATTTGAAAAAAATAGCAAAAAAATAAAATAGCAGAAAAACTAAAAGAACCACTACTGTAAAGAGAACTAATAGACCAGACAAAACAACAATACAAATGACAGGACAAGGGAAAACCAGTGATGTCGTCCAATCCTTCAGGCAGTCTCCACAGAGCTTCCTGGGCCAACTGAACAGAACCGAGCCCAAGCCAGGGAACCGGTAAGGCAGTTGGAATGACATCACAGTGGCTCTCCTGGGGTCAGAGGAGGCTCTAGACCAATCACAGCTGGGGACACACCATGCTGGTCTTCTCAAGAAACCTTCCACTTGGTTAAAGAGAAAGGGCCCCAAAAACTTTGGGCTTAAGTTGGTGACAGAGATTGGTATTTAGCATTTGATAAATTAACACAGTCCCTCTTCAGGCTTTTTATATTGTTTCAATATTGGGTAAGCACTGGTCCTTCCATTCTCTTTTCCCACCCCCATTCCCACCCCCCTTCTTCATTTCCTCTTGGTTCATGTCCATTAAAGATGTCCATTAAGAGGAGTCAACTGCTCATCGTAGCCCAGGCAGGCTCAGCTCATTGTCCCTAAAGATTTCCAAGCTCTGCTACGGCTTGAATAGATTTTGGCTCTCTCACTCATGTATACATTCACTCACACACATATGTACTTTTATGTTCAAAATCAAAAATATAGGCATAAAGCTGTCCCTTTAGAGGAATTGAGCATTTGCAAACAGTTCTGGCGGTGCTGCCCACCAGCAGCCTGCTGCTCTGTTTGTCTTCTGAAGGTGAAACACTCAGAGCACACAAGGAGAGAATAGAAACAATGTTGCTGGAGACGCTGCACAAACAAGCCAGGCTCCCTCTCCCATACAACAGCAGGTTACAGCCTGACTCACTCAGCTCCTGTCTTCCTCCTGAGGGAGGATTCCTGGGGAAGGGAATGGACCTACAGTCGCTCCTCCAGGCTCCTGAGTTCTTGCAATGCAGACTGTGAAACGTGTTTATGACATCTTCAAAATTAAAGTGGTGTGGTTCTCACTCTTGCTCTCTCCATCCCCTTCTCTCCCCTTCCCTCCATTTCTCCCCGCTGAAAGCATGTTTTTCTACTAGATTCATTACATTTTTTAGCTTTTGTTAATATTTAATTATTTATTTATTTTTATAGATGTTATTTATTTGAAAGGTAGTGTTACAGACAGTGAGAGGGAAAGACAGACGGAGAGGCCTTCCACCCGCTGGTTCACCCCCCAGATGGCCGCAATGGCCAGAGCCGCACTGATCAGGAGCCAAGAGCTCCCTCCCGGTCCCCCATGTCCTCCCGGGACACAGCAGAGAGCCAGATTGGAAGTGGAGCAGCCAGAACTCGAACTGGTGTCAAACAAGGGATGCCAGAGCCACAGGCGGAGGCCCAGCCCAGTATGCCAGCTCCAAGATTTTATTTATAAAATTGAGAGGCAGAGTTAGAGACACACACACAGAGATCTTCCATCCACTGGCTCACTCCCCAGAAGGGGGCGGAGGCCAGACCTGGGCTGATCCAGATCCAGGAGCCAGGCACTCCCTCACTGCTTTCCCAGGCTGGATGGGAGAGGAGCAGCCAGGACTCTAGGCAGAGGCTCCACCCACTCCGCAACAGCCTGACTTCTCTCCAGGTCCTTCCGCTGTCCCATGGACATCAACCAAGAAAGCCACCCAAATGAGTCAGACTCACATGGCGGCTCGCAGGAAGGGAACCGGGCAGGCACTGCGGCACAGCAAGTGAGGCTGCCACTCGGACACCCCTGCCCATGTGCCTGGCCTGAGTCCCGGCTGCTCGGCTCCGATCCAGCTTCCTGCTAATGCTCCTGGGATGCTCCTGGGCATGGTCACGCAGGAGACTCAGACGGGCCCCTCGCTCCAGCCTGGCCCAGTCCCGCACACATCCGGGGAGGGAACCAGCGCACGGAAAGTCCATTGCTCTGCTTCTGTGCCATGGCGTCAGCGGGCAGCTGGAGCAGGGAGGTGCTACGGGGCCAAGAGAGTGGGGAGTCCGAAGGGGGCCGGCAGGGTGCAGGGAGCCCCTCAGAAAGTGCAGGGCACAGGGAGGCCCCCAGAGCAATGAAGGGTGCAGGGAGCCCCCAGAGCAGTGCAGGGCACGGCACCGCACAGGGTTCAGGGGCAGCAGAGCCCTTCCTCAAGGCTGTCCTGTAGGAGCAAACACAGCCATATACCAGGCCCTCTGGGTGTAGACCAAGCTCTCTGGGATGTAGACCAGCCCTCCTTAGTGTAGACCAGGCCTCCTGGATGTAGACCAGGCCTCCCGGGTGTAGACCAAGCCCTCCGGGATGTAAAACTGCCCTCCCAGTGTCTAGACTAGGCCTCCCAGGGAGTAGACATTAGACCAGGCCTCCTGGGGTGTCGATCAAGCCCTCCCAGATGTAGACCAGGACTCCCAGGTGTAGACCAGGCCTCCCGGGTGTAGACCAAGCCCTCCGGGATATAAAACTGCCCTCCCAGGGTCTAGACTAGGCCTCCCAGGGTGTAGACCTGTAGACCAGCCCCCCGGGGTCTAGACCAGGCCACCGCAGGTTCTGAACTCACATCCGAGCCAATCACAGGACCTGCTGGTGCAGCTCAGAAGAAAAGGGAAACCCATTCCAGATGAGGAGCTCCTGGGCCAGAGCCGCCACTCACACACTGCACCCCTGCAGGCCAGAGGAGAGCAGAGGACAGCACGCCCACTGCGTGGCAGAGCTGTGGCTCACACACTGCGCCCCTGCAGGCCAAAGGAGAGCAGAGGACAGCACCACTCACTGAGCCTCCTGCATTTGCATGGTACCCTCCGCAGCAGGGGGCTTGGCTCGGCATAAGCCATGGGATGCCTGGAACCCTCCCTCGTGTAGCTGACCCCTGGCAGGGATGGGGAGACGTCACATTCCGTCAGTCTCCTAGCAGGCCTGACTAGTGTGACGTCACCAACACGGGGTCACTGGGATGTCCTCCAAGACACTGTCCCTTTAAGCGTGGTGCTGGCAGGAGTGAGCACAGGCCCTGGGCAGGACAAGGGGAACTGCAGGCCTCCCAGGGAACACCCTGGCTCCAGTTCTCTCATGCTGGGGACAGCCCAGTTGTCCTACCCCAGGGCTCAGGGGCTCCCACTCGACACGTGCCAGGACTGGCACTCACAGCTGCACCCCCAGAGGCTCTGAGGGAGCAAGGAGGGCCGCCGGGCTGAGGCCAGGCACAGGAGCAGGACCTCCCACGGCGGCACGGAGACCTGGGGGGCTGGGACTGCTGCCCACCTGCCATGGCCTCCCCACACGTGTGCTGACCTCTGAACCCTCTGTCACACTAGCAGCTAATGGGTCGATGGTGCAGGGATGGGGCAGGGCCCAGACCCAGTCCTGATGTATGAAGGCCTCTAAGGAGTGGGGGGCCGGATCAGGTGGCCGGGTGGTCCCGGCTGCATAAGGAGACCCCAGAGGGTGGAGGGCCTGCTGCTGTCTCTGCTGCCCGACGTGGCCTGTGGCCCTCCTTCCTGGGGGGTGGCCATGGTTGACCAGTGCCAGGCACTCGTGGCCAGGCCCCGCCTAGCAGACAGCCACAATCAGCCTGGGGGCCACCTGCTCTCGCGTATACGCCCACTGCACCGGGAGTGTTGTTTCTGGGCTCGCTGAGGCACGCAGGATCCATCCCCATGAGCCCCAGGCTCCATCGCAGTGGATGGGCATGGCCCAAGGCCAGCTGAGTGACAAGTTCCCCAGGACTCAGGACTTTCTCTGGTGTTGGTCAAGGGCGGCCTCTGTGCGACAGCTGGTGACCATGTTGGTGATGTCATATGAGCCACGCCCTGCGGGTGGCCCGCCCACCCCCATCCGGGAATGGGGTCCTCCCGTGGACATCACTGTAGCCTTTGCCTGCTGGAGTCACTCATCCACCACGCCCCTAACCCTGCTGCACCACCCAGGCTCTGCACTTCCAAGACCTTGGGTCCTAGCTGGGAGCTCCGTTGTGGGGTGGCGCCCCTGGCCCCACCTCCCCCAGCCCCCTGCCCGGCCTCTACCAACCCACCCCCCTGCCTCCCCCAGCCCCAGGCCCTGCATCTCCCTGCCCCACACCCTGCATCTCCCAGCCCCCCGGCCCTGCATCCTACAGCCCCACCCACAGGAAATGAAAGGCAGTGACAGTCTCCAGGCTGTGCCTCCACACAGCGCTACATGACCCCACCATGGACAGCACACGTGGCCATATGGACGGACATAACAGGATCAGGAAGGAAGCCGGACATGGAAGCCACCAGGCTCCTCTCACATGAAATGTCTGGGGCAGGAGGCAGAGCAGTGTGGCCAGGGCTGAGGGGCTTGGGACCCAGTGGGCTCAGGGCTCCTCCTGGTGGGAGTGGAGGTCCAGGAGCCCGAAGGCACCCAACAGCTGAGCCGTCCCCGTGGCGACTGTGAACCCCGCACACCGGGCGGCTCACTCGGGAAAAAACTCTCGCCCGTCCCCTCTGCCCTCACAGTTCCGGAGCTCACGCCGGAGCCAGCTGAGCCTCTGCACCCCCCACCCCTGGTCTGGTAAGGTAAGTGAAGCACAGGAAGGCGTAGCAGAGTCATGGTTCCCCCCCACGACTTCAATCCTACCTGTCCACACCACCACGTGAGCAATCCCACAAGTTCCCACCATCCTGTGCTTCCCCTGGCTAAAGTAAGGAGGTATGTGAACTACTTCCTTATCAAAAAGATTTATGTTTATTTCCTTTATGTGAAAGCCAGATTAGAGGGAAGGGGAGAGACGGCTCGTGTCCACTGGTTCACTCCCAAAATGGCCGCAACGGGCTGGCCTGAGTGGGAGCCAGGAGCTCCCTCCGGGCACCATACATGGGGACAGGGATGGAAGCCCCTGGGCCATCCTCCAGGGATTCCCCAGGACACCAGCAGGGAGCGGGATCAGAAGTGGGGCAGCTGGCCCTCGATCCAGCACCACGCGGGATGCCAGGGCCATGGGCGTCTCCACCCTATGCACCACAGTGCCAGGCCCCTCTGCAAACTCCTGGACCTCTGGTGCAACCTGTGATTTCCTCACAGAGCACCCAGGACGAGTCTCCAACACACACAGAACATGCCAGCGTCCAGCACAAGGTACCACCCTCACCTGAGCTGGGGGACACAGCATCCCAGGGTCCAGTCAATGGCACCACCCACACCTGATCCTGGGGACACAGCATCCCAGCGTCCACCCAAGGCACCACCCACACTTGGGCTGCGGGACACAGCATCCCAGTGTCCAACCACAGTACCACTCACAGCTGAGCTGGAGAACGGCCGCTTTTAGACAAAGCTTCCCAGAGTCTGAGTCTCCGTCCCCTGGTAGCCTGGGGGTGGGGCGGGCAGATGCGGACAAGCTGGAGAGACCAGGCTTCAGCAGAGCCAAGACCCAAGGCTGCTGGCCCTGCTGCGCGGGGTGAGCAGAGCACTAGCCACCCTGAAGCACCGGGAAGAAGCCACCTCTCAGCCACACATTAGCAACCCACAGCCAGCACCGTGTGCCAATGAGGCTGAGGGCCTGGCAGGCCTCCCACTGCTCTAGGAACCCAAGGACACATCGGCAGCACCATGCTCGCGGGGTCATGGGTCCAGAAGCCAGGAGAGGGAGCCCCTCCCTAGGGACCAGGCAGACCCTGCCACAGCAACATCTGTCGGCCAGGGAGCACTCGGTGCGGGATGAAGCCTGAGTGGTGACTGGAGCTCGTCTCCTCTGCTACGGGTTGGTTTTTCTAAAGGCCATTCGAAAGGGTATTTCTGGGGCTGGCACTGTGGCGTAGCAGGCTAAGTCTCTGCCCGTGGCACCAGCATCCCACATGGGCGCCAAGTCCAGCCCCAGCTGCTCGCTCTCTGCTGTGGCCTGGGAAAGCAGTGGAGGACGACCCAAGTCCTTGGGCCCCTGCACCCACGTGGGAGACCAGGAGGAAGGCCCCGGCCCCTGGCTTCAAATCAGCCCAGCTCTAGCCATTGCGGCCATCCAGGGAGTAAACCAGTGGATGAAAACCCCTTTCTCTCTCTAACTCTTTCAACTAAATAAAAATAAATGAATAAATAAATAAATAAATAGCTTCACGGGCCAGTGTTGGGCACAGCAGTGAGGCTGCCACCTGTGCGACAAGAATCCTGTGGGGCGCTGGTTCAGGTGCCGGCTGCTCCACCTCTGCTCCAGCTCCCTGCTGATGGCCCAGGATAGCACCGGAAGATGCCCAAGCGCTGGGGCCCCTGAACCCACATGGAGACCTGGATGAAACTCCTGGCTTTGGCCTGGCCCAGCCCCAGCTGCTGGGGCCATGTGAGGAGTGAACAGTGGATGGAAGCGCTCTCTCTCTCTCTCTGTGTCTCTCCCCCTCTGAAAAGCTTCCAATAACACAACAAATCTTTTTGCTTTTTTCACAGGCAGAGTTAGACAGAGAGAGAGAGACAGAGAGAAAGATCGTCCTTTTCCATTGGTTCACCCCCCAAATGACTGCTACCAAAGGCATGCTGCACCGATTCAAAGCCAGGAGCCAGGTGGTTCCTCCTGGTCTCCCATGCGGGTGCAGGGCCCAAGCACCTGGGCCATCCTCCACTGCCTTCCCAGGACACAGCAGAGAGCTGGCCTGGAAGAGGAGCAACTGGGACAGAATCCGGTGCCCCAACCGGGACTAGAACCCAGGGTGCCTGCGCCACAGCCAGAGGATTAGCCTAGTGAGCTGTGGTGCTGGCCCACGATAAATCTTAAAAGGAAAAGGAAACAGACCCAGGAGTCTCTCCAGTGCCGAAGACTTCCTGCAGACAGCAGGAGAGGGCGTAACAGACGAGTGCAGGGGGCAGTGGTGAGCTCGGGGCTCGGGGGCCGTGGTGTCATGAGAGCACAGTGCCGTAGACAGTGGTGTCCTGAGAGCACAGTGCTGGGGCCGTGGTGAGCTGGGGCTGTGGTGTAACACAGTGTGGGAGACCGTGGTGAGCTGGGGGCTGTGGTGTCCTGAGAGCGCAGTGCTGGGGGCCGTGGTGGAGCACAGTGCAGGGGGCCATGGTGAGCTGGGGGCCGTGGTGGGACACAGTGCGGGGAGCTGTGGTGAGCTAGGGGCCGTGGTGGAGCACAGTGCTGGGGCCGTGGTGACCTGGGTGCCGTGGTGAAACACAGAGCGGGGGCCGTGGTGAGCTCGGGGGCTGTGGTGTCCTGAGAGCGCTATGCTGGGGCTGTGGTGACATGGGGGCCGTGGTGGAGCACAGTGCGGGGGCCCTGGTGAGCTGGGTGCCGTAGTGAAACACAGTGTGGTGGCCATGGTGACTCAGGGGCTGTGGTGTACTGAGAGCGCTGTGCTGGGGCCGTGGTGAGCTGGGGGCCATGGTGGAGCACAGTGCGGGGGCCGTGGTGTCCTGACTGTGCAGTGCTGGGGCCGTGGTGAGCTGGGGGCCCGTGGTGGAGCACAGTGTGGGGACCGTGGTGAGCTGGGGGCTGTGGTGTTCTGAGAGTGCAGTGCTGGGGGCCGTGGTGAGCTCGGGGCTGGGGTGTCCTGAGAGCGCAGTGCAGGCGACAGCTCACCGCGGAAACCAAGCTCACTGCCACCCTCTGCGCTGAGCTCCTGGGGGCCAGCCCCCCAGGCAGGGGGTAGAACACCTCTGGAGAACCCGCCTAGCCCTAAGAGAAGCCCAGGCAGGGACCGTGGGGCCTTCCTTAAGGCCTGGGCAGACGACCCACTGAAGGCAAGATCCACATGCACCTCCGGTGCAGCCAGCTCAGAGCGGGGTGGAAGGCGATGTTTGCTGAGTCACAGCAGGGCCTGAGGCAGGGGCTCAAGTCCTCATGTCCCTGCCCCCACCCCAGACCAGGTAGAGCTTCCAGCTCCCAGCTTTGTGGGAGTTTGGGAGTGAGCCAGTGAACGAGATATCTCTTTTACTCTTTCCAATATGAAAAATAAAGCTATGGCCCGGAAAGGCAGTGGAGGATGGCCAAGGCCTTGGGCTCTGCACCCACATGGGAGACCAGGAAAAGCACCTGGCTCCTGCCTTGGAGCAGCGAGATGCGCCAGCCGCAGCGGCCATTGGGGGGTGAACTAACGGCAAAACGGAAGACTTTTCTCTCTGTCTCTCTCTCTCACTTTCCACTCTGCCTGTCAAAAAAAAAAATAAAGCTAAAAACCGAAACCTACCCCCTCTGATCACACACACACACAGGACACTGCCCGTGGCGTCAGGGTTCCACATTGCACCTGCCGGGTCGCTCTCAGGAAACTGGCCGCCCCCCCCCCCCCAGGAAACCAGGGGAGCAGCCCTGCACCTGCTCCCGACTCTTCCCAGGGTGACGTCTGCAGTCCCCGTTCATGGGCTCGCCGACCACCACATCCGCCTATGCCCCTTCTCACCGGGACGGGGTTTTAACACAGTAGGCTCACTGGGACCAGGGCATCCTGACCCTCATCTGAGAACCTGGGCCCCACTCCCCTCCTTGCCTTCCATGGTTTGGGGCCCTTCCCATCCCAGCCCTCCAGCACTGTGCCCCACTACCCTCAGTGCCCTATAGGGCCAGACCCTCCTCCACTCCTCGTCCTCCTGGGCCGAGCCCTACTCCCCTTTTTACCCTCCAGGGCTGGGCCCTGCTCTTCTCAGAGCCCTCCAGAGCTGGAAGCCGATCTCCTCCCCACCCTCCAGGGCCTGGGCCCCACTCCCTCCTCACCTTCCACGGCCTGGGCTGCCTCCCATCGCAGCTTTCCAGTGCCAGGCCCCAATGCCCTCAATGCCCTATAGGGCCAGACACTGCTCAACACCTTGACCTCCAGGGCCTGGGCTCCACTCATCACGCTGCCCTCCAGGGCCTGGTCCCCACTCCAATCCTCGTCCTCCAGGGCCACAGCCCCACTCCCCACACAGCCGTCCAGGGCCATACCTCACACCCCACACTGCCCTCCAGGGCTGGGCCCCAGTACCCTCAAAGCCCACCAGGGCTGGACCCTGATCCCTTCCTCACCCTCCAGGGCCTGGGCCCCATTCCCCACACTGCCCTCCAGGGCCTGGGTCCCACTCCCTCCTCTCCCTCCAGGGCCTGGGCCCCACTTCCAGCTTGCCCTCCAGGACAAGGGCCCCACTCCAATCCTCTCGCTCCAGGGCCAGGCCATGATCCCAAGCTCACAATCCCAGGTTAGGCCCCGCTCCCCTCCTCACCCTTCAGGGCCTGGGCTCTGCTCCCCACACTGCTCTACAGGGCCAGAAACATAACCCTTCCTCACCCTCCAGGGCCTTGGCCCCATTCCCCTCCTAGACCCCAGGCCAGTGCTTGCTCTCCTCCTCACCCTCCAAGGTCACACAAAATACCTCCATCCCGTCATTCTTAGCCCCAAAATCTAAAACCCAAACTTTTATTAACATGTCTCTCCAAACCAGACTTCTTAGGTTTTGTACTCTGACTCCACAGCACACACTTTTCCTCCAGGTCTCCCTCCCATTTCCTGGAGACCCAAGGCTTCCTCTCTTACCATGTTCTTTGGCCCCTAATTCTCTGCAGAGCACCAGGGACTCATTCCCCAACATCCTATCCACTCCGTCTCCATGGTCTCCCACTCTACTGAAGCCTACCAGGCCCCTACGTTTCACCCCATGCCTGTGGGGCTACCCCACATGACCCTCCCTGCCATGGGAATGAAGGCCACATCTCTGTCTGCATGGGCCACCCAACCCCAGGGAATGGGTTGTCCCTTCCCTTCCTCTTTGGTACCCAGGCTACGGCCACCACTGAGGGGGCCACATCTACTCACCAGTTGCTCCTCTAGTGGATGAAGGCCCAGCTGGCGTTGAGCAGGAAGCCGTGCAGTCTCCAGAAATTGAAGATTACTTGGAAGATGAGCTTCAGCATCCACTCTGGGTTAGTTTCACATCCAGGACTTCTGGGAGGGAAGAGGGGAGGCAGACATCCACTTCTCGGCTTCTTCATTGCTGGGCCTCTGCCCACCCCCACTGCCTCCAAACCTGCGGATTTCGGAGGAGAACGCTGTTGAGAAGTCCCAGGATCCCGTCTCCTTTGAGGCAGGCCCTGTACATCTCTGTCCTGTAAGCTTAAATGTGCAAGCACCATCCAAATAGCACCCCCCTTACTTCCAGGAAACACAGCGTCCATGAAGGAGGCCGAGCTACCTTGATGAACCAGGGGCAGCAGCCTTAGCCCCAGCCTGGCAGGGCCGCCCTGTGTTCACCACGATTAGCAGCGCTCCAGGGACACCGTCGATCCAGATCCAGCTGATCAGAAGCCCAGGACAGTGTGGAGCTCTCTAGACCTCTGACAGAAGACACAGCCACTCCTGTTGGTGCAGCGCTCCGCCAAACTGCCCCTGCTCAGGGTACTGAATGGAGGATACCCGGCCAACATCCTTGGCCTGGTCTGTGCCCGGCGGCTGCCCAGAGTCAGAGAGCAGGGCTGGTGCTGTGTTACAGCACGTTAAAGCCTCGGCATGCAGTGCTGTCTTTCCATGTGGGAGCCAGTGTGTGTTCTGGCTACTCCACTTCCAATCCAGCTCCCTCCTAATGTGCCTGGGGAAGCGGTGGAGGATGTCCCAATTCCTTGGGCCCCTGAAGCCACATGGGAGACCCAGAAGAAGGTCCTGGATCCTGACTTCATATTGCCTCAGTTTGGCCATCACAGTCATTCCGGGAGTGTACTGGCAAATGGAAAACCTCTCTCCCTCTCTTACTCTCTCACTCTCTCAATCTCGTTCACCTGCACTTGCTCTGTTTCTCTCTCTTT
This sequence comes from Lepus europaeus, assembly GCF_033115175.1. Lineage (NCBI taxonomy): Eukaryota > Metazoa > Chordata > Mammalia > Lagomorpha > Leporidae > Lepus > Lepus europaeus. The sequence continues at coordinate 44,468,775 of NC_084847.1, read as the reverse complement.
AATTCATTTTTTAAATTTGATTGATTTTTTTTGACAGGCAGAGTTCTTGAGAGGGAGAGACAGGGACAAAGGTTTTCCTTCTGTGGTTTTAACTCCCAAATGGCCACAATGGCTGCTGCTACGCAAATCGAAAGCCAGGAGCCAGGTGCCGCCTCCTGGTCTCCCATCGGGTGCAGGGGCCCAAGCACTTGGGCCACCCTCCACTGCCCTCCTGGGACACAACAGAGAGCTGGAATGGAAGAGGAGCAGCCGGGACTAAATCTGGTGCCCATATGGGATGCCAGCGCTGCAGGCGGAGGATTAGTAAAGTGACCCACGGCGCTGGCCTTCTCTCTAATTCTTAGAAATAAATGAAACATTTTAAAAAAAAACACACTATCATCTCATTAGATAGAGAAATAACCTGAAAAGATTCACTCCCATTTATGATAAAAAAGAAACCTCCACAAAATAGGTATAAAAGAAATACGTATCAAAATCTTAAAGGCTAGTATCACAAATCAACAGCCAATGGCATGCTGGATGGGCAAAAAGTGAAAGAATGTTTCTCAAACATGTAACAACACAAGGATATTCCCTTCTTCCACTCTTACTGAACGCAGAACTGTGAATTTTCACAAGAGAAAGAAAGGAGAAGAAAGAAAGAAACAGCACCTAGATTATAAAAGAGAAAGTGAGTTTCTAAATGCTTACAGGTGACATGATATGGTACCGGAAAAAAATCAAAACAATCCACCAAAAACACTGCTAGAACTGGTGAAAAAATTCAGTGAAGTTTCAGGTTACAAATAAACATACTGTGTAAGCAGCAGTTTTTACACATTAATGATGAACTTACTGACAGAGCAAACAACAAATATCCCAAGGATGATAACCACAAAAATAAAAGGTTTAGGAAAAAATTTAACCAAGAAGCCAAAGAGCTCTATCATGAAAAATCACTATACACTGATGAAAGAAATCACCAAGGACACAAAAGTGCAAAGATGTCTCTTTTGGTGGATTTGAAGAATCAGTATAATTAAAATTTCTACTTTATCTAATGCTACCTAAAGATTCAATTAAATTTTCATCAAAATACCAATGACGTTCTTTACAGAATTACATAAAAAAACTTAAAATTCATACAAAATCACTGAAGATCCATAATAGATAAGGTGTTCCTGAGCAAAAGAGAAACAAAGTTAGCCCAAATAACAAACAACACCTGGTTCAAAGCATTCTACAAACAACACGAAGCAAAATATCATAGCACTTGCATAAAATGTGACACACAGACCAATAGAAGAAAACAAGGCGAGCTCCAAAATTAGTCCCAATATGTACAACACCAGATTTTTACAAAAGGACTCAGACCATCCACTGGAAAACGCTTCAACTAGTGGTGTTGCCAAAAATGGATGTATTTGTGTAGAACATTGAAATTAGATTCTTAACTCCCACAAAATAAGAAAATCAACTCAAAATGGATAAGAGACCTACATCTATGATGCAGGACTGTGAATCTTTTTGAAGGAAATACAAGGAAAAGCTCCAAGACACTGAAATAGGGGATGACTCTTAGACAAGACCCTCAAAGCCCAAGTAGCAAAATCAAAACCTAACAAATGGGATCAAATGAAATTAAAAGCTTTGCACAGCAAAGGAAATCATCATAGAGTGAAGAGACAACCAAGAGAATGAGCAAAAGATACTTGTCAGCTACCTATTGAAAAGGATTAATATCAAGAATACATCTACAACTTCAAAAAACAGCAAAAAAAAATCCAGTTATGAAATGGCCAAAGGAACTCAACAGACAGTTCCCCATAGATATACAGATGGCCAACAAATACAGGAAAAAAATGCTCAACATCACAAGCTATCAGGGAAATGCAAATCAAACCACAATGAGATATCAGCTCACAAATACATATTGGATAAAACCACAGGACAAGCCGGCGCCGTGGCTTAACAGGCTAATCCTCCACCTTACGGCACCTGCACACTCCGTTCTAGTCTCAGTTAGGGCGCCGGATTCTATCCCAGTTGCCCCTCTTCCAGGCCAGCTCTCTGATATGGGCCGGGAAGGCAGTGGAGGATCGCCCAAGTCCTTGGGCCCTGCACCCGCATGGGAGACCAGGAGAAGCACCTGGCTCCTGGCTTCGGATCAGCGAGATGCGCCGGCCGCAGCAGCCATTGGAGGGTGAACCAATGGCAAAAAGGAAGACCTTTCTCTCGTCTCTCTCTCTCTCTCACTATCCACTCTGCCTGTCAAAAAAAAAAAAACCCACAGGACAGAGAGTCACAATGAGGAGGAGGATGTGGGAAAAGGGGAACAATTACACAGTGGTGGTGGGAATGTAAATTAGTGCAGATGCTGTGGAAAACAGTATGGAGATTTCTTAAGAAACCAGAAACAGACTTGCCATATTATATGGAGTAATCCCTCTACTGGCTAAAACTCAAAATACATGAACGTATTGTATCAGAGAGATACGTTCACAATAATTACTGCAGTATGCTTCACGGAGTGACAACAAGAAATTGATGAAGACTTCTAACATCACCAGTGGAATGGGTAAGAATAATACTATACATACATACATACATACACACACACACACACACAATGAAACAAACTTACAAATCCCTCTTTCCACAAACTTTTCCAAGGACCCTCATGATGCTCTCTGCATTAACTTATATAGCCAGAAAAAATGTGGGCACACCACAGACACTCCTTTGAAAGCCAAGAAAAACATGTTTACCAAGAGAAATCCTCTGCCATAATTCTGACTTCTATAGACTACAAGCCACAAACTTCATTCTCAGGCTAAATCAGGTTCTCCATGTACCTAAGCCCCCTATCGACCCTTATCTTATTTTGGATAAGATCTTCTCCATCTCTTGGTAGTCTGGAGACTTTGGTCGAATTTCCTGATTAACTCAGCACCCATTCCCCAGCCCCTTCTGAAAGTTCCCTCTGCCCACCTCCTGATTTCCTTTCCCTCACTTTAACTAAGATCCCTGTCCCGGATCTAACACTCTGACAGTCCACTAGTTCTTTTTTTTTTTTGACAGGCAGAGTGGACAATGAGAGAGAGAGAGACAGAGAGAAAAGTCTTCCTTTACCTATGGTTCAACCTCCAATGGCCGCTGCGGCTGGCCCCACTGCGCTGATCCAAAGCCAGGAGCCAGGTGCTTCTCCAGATCTCCCATGTGGGTGCAGGGCCCAAGCACTTGGGCCATCCTCCACTGCACTCCTGGGCCACAGCAGAGAGCTGGACTGGAAGAGGAGCAACCGGGACAGAATCTGGCGCCCCGACCGGGACTAGAACCCGGTGTGCTGGAGCTGCAGGCAGAGCATTAGCCTAGTGAGCTGAGGCGCTGGCCTCCACTAGTTCTTACAAGAAGACCTACCAACTACTCCCTATTACAACTCTCCTCAAAGTCACCTTCCTTCCTCCATACAATTCTTCTATTTCCTCTATCATAGGATGGTGACATACAGAAATAACCTGTTTTCAGCTCCCAGAACCATGCATGACCCAGGTTCTTCCATGGAATTTAACCCTCCACTCCTTCTACCCTCCAAAAGGGTGGGGGTGTGTGGCCTGGCAGCTGGAGGTACTCTAGTGGCCAGGCACGGTGACTCTTGGGCAGGTGCCTGTCCAATGTGCTGGGAAGTGGACCAATGTGGAGAGAGGGGCCAGTGCACACGAGCGAGTGTGCTCCACACGTGGCTCACAGTACCACTGAGGGCGATGACATCACCTGCACAGAATGTTGGCACAGGCCAGACTTCTGTGATGTCATCCTCCATGGCAGTTATTAGGCCTCACTGCCAGCACAGTGGCACAGGGACAGGCGCCGAGGCCAGGGACAGAGCAAGGAGAGCGGTCTGTGGGGAGAGGGCCTGGGAAGCAAGGTAGTGGCAGACACGAGTGAGGGAGGGGCGAAGGCAGGTTGGGGGTATGGGCACAGGCAGGGTAATGGTGGGTGTGGACAAACTTAGAGTGGGCCAAGGGAGGGCCAAGGGAGGGCTGAGGTAGGGTTAGGGAGGGTCGAGGGTGGGCTGAGGGAGGACGAGGGGGGGCGGGGGTGGGCGAGGATGGGCAAGGGAGGGCCGAGGGAGGGCGAGGGAGGGGCGAGGGAGGGCCGAGGGTAGGCCGAGGGTGGGCGAGGGTGGGCCAAGGGAGGGCCAAGGGAGGCTGAGCATGGGCTTAATGTGGAATTTGGAGGGAGAAGGGAAGCATGGGGTGATGGTGGTGGCAGGCATGGAATGGGGCATGAATCCGGGACAATGGGGAGAGCAGTGGAAGAAGAGACTGGGGGGCAATGGGGAGCTCTCTGTAGCATTCATGCTGCACCATGGGTATGTGGGGAGAGTTCTGGGTGTTTCTCAACCTGACCTGGCCTTCCCTCCCTTGTGACATGGCAAGGGTTTGAATCCCTGGAACCAAATCCAACTCACTGCCTGTGTTTATAAATAAAGTTTCCATATTGATCTGAAAACTACCATGTGGTGTGTAATTTTTCACAAAGATGTATGCATCTGAAACGGAAATGAGCGAAAGAGGTGGTGACAGAGAGGTCTTCCTTCCTCTGGTTCAATTCCCACAGGACCCCAACAGTCAGGTAGGGGCCAGGATGGAGCCTGGAGCAGGGAAGTCCTACTGCTCTCCTAAATGGGTGGGAGGGCCAAAGTACTTGGGCCTGGGTCTGCTGTATTCCTAGGCACACAAGCAGGAGATTGGATGGGAAGCAGAGCAGCTGGGACTTGAAATAGTGCTCCAATGTGGGAGCTTAGATGAACAGAAGCTCCAAAAAGGTTGGCTCCCTTGTGAAGTGTCATTGAGTATAAGAGTTTGCACACCCTAGAGATGGAAGGTGGTGTTCCATCTGCTAGTTCACATGCACACCACGCTGGGTACTACTGCCTGAGACAGTGTTGGGACCCCCCAGGTATACATACAATCTTTGGCACCTCCCCTTGCCAGCTGAGGGAGGCCTGGTTTTGAGTGGAGAGCTTCACTGAAGAGGGCCGACTCACCTCGTGGGACTAGAGATGGGAGGGGAGGTCCTGAGCCCAGCCGGGTCCTAGGCTGTGTCTGCTGCTGAAGGAGGCACTCATGTCCGGCTTTCCCCAGCAATGTGCTCGACAGCTATGAAACAAGACAAAACCAACAAACCTTTAAGGCCTCTGGGAATCCACCAAAAAACAAACAAACCACAAAACAGACAGCACTGACTGATGGAGAATTGCTGACCACCCAGGAAAGGAGAGTGGGAGAAGGTGGTGTGCTGGCCTGGAGCCGTGTCCCTTTCCTCCCCACCCTGAGCTTGTGGTGCTGCCAGGGTAGGTGGGGCGGTCTGTGAAAACCAGCCGCTTGGTTTGTTGGACATGGTGTGCAGGGGAGAGCAAGGAACCCGTGCTCAAGTCCTCACCAGTAAAAAGAGCAAACTTCACAGGACAGAACACAGGAAAGCGGCAGTCCTGCTGGCCAGAGGTTAGAGGCCCTTTGGGACAGGGGAAGACCAGTGTGCCAAACGATTTTTTTTAATGATTAGTTATTTATTTGGAAGCCCAAGATACAGAGAGTGTGACAATGAGAGATCTTCCATCCAACTGGTTTACTCCCAGATGGTTGCAACAACCACCATGGAGTCAGGCCAAAGCCAGAAGTCAGGCGTCAGGCGTCAGGAGTCAGGAGTCAGGAGTCAAGCATCCAGGTCTCCCGTGAGGGTGGCAGGGCCCCACGCACTTGTTCCATCTACCACTGCTTTCCCCAGGACATCAGGGAGAATCCTGATCAGAAGTGGAACAGCCTGGTTACAAACCAGTGCCCATATGGGGTGCTGCCCTTACAAAAGGTGACTGAACCTACTATGCTACAACAATGGCCCCCAATTTTTTTTATTGACTGGAAAGGCAGGGACACACAAAAGAGAAAGAGACAGGTGGGGAGACCTTCCATCCTTGTTTAGCCCTCCAAGTATGTAGAACATCCATGGCTGGGCCTGGCAGAAGCCAGGACCCAAGCATTCAACCTGGGTCCATGCGGGTGGCAAGGACCCAACAACTTGAGCCACTACCTGTTGTCTCCCAGGGTGGGTATTACAGGAAACTGGAACTGCAAGGAGAGCTGGGACTTGAACTCAGGCCCTCTGTTATGGGATGGGAGCGTCCCAACAGGTGGTGTCACCGCTGTGCTACACACACTCCCCCGAAGAGAAGTCTACCAGGAGAATCCTGGATGCCATGGTTGGGCTAGACTGAACTCAGCAACCAGGAGCTTCATTCATGTCTCCCACGTGGGAAAGCAGAGAAGATGGCCCATGACTTTGGGCCTCTGAATCCAACTAGGATACCTGGGGGAAGCTCCCCGAGTCATGGGGTGCAGAAGATCTGCTCCACCTCATTAAGCTGTCCCATCCTTGGAGAGAGAGCCATGTTCCCAGAACCAGCTCTCTGTGGCTGCTCCACCTTGGCTTTGAGCCCCTGAGCCTCTGATACGTTGAGTGCCTGGCTGTACCTCACAGTCCTACCTGGGTGCACAGCCCCCACCAATCCTCCAGGCCAGACTCAAGGTCAGTGGGGAACAGGGACTTTGCTCTCTGGCAATATCCCTGGATCCCACACGTGCACCAAGAGTCACTCGCCATGGCCCCTCCTTGTTTCACAATGGCACCTCCTCCCCACCATCTGCCCAAGACCTGCTCAGTGCTCCTTATGCCCATAATGCCACCTGCCCTCTCTCAGCTACCTGTTTGTGGGGAAACGGGGAGAGGGAAATGTGCCCCTTTTTTCCCACTGGGTAAGTGGGTACCCTGTCGCACTGAGGACTCCAGGCCGCATTCACAGACACTGGAGTCAAACAGCCTCTCCCTCCAGCTAGATCACCAGTGTGACGGGTTTCTGCACTCTGATCTTACCTCACCTCCAAAGCTGGTGCAGTCTCCCGCTCTCGGCTCCTGTGGTCGTGTCTTGGGTCTGTGTTCTCATTAAGTGTAGAAAATCATCAGCTCCCAGCACCAGCACTACTCCTGTCACTTCTGCCCCTCTGGAGGTCCTGTGGCCTGCAAATCCCAGCATCAAATACAATACAGCAGCTCCAGCCTCACCCTCTGGCAGTGACTAGGGGGTTTGCTTGCTCCATCTAATGGGCTTCACTGCTACTCCTGGGGCTCTGGCCCATCATGCAATAGCTCAGGGCCACATAACCAGCTGTCCCAGGGTCAGCTTGGCCTGCTCCCAGAACCATGATCTCTAGCACTTCTTGTATCACGTTTGGGTGATGGGTGGTGAGCCGTCACTGGGCCCACTCACAGAGCCAGCCAGGGGTGCTTCCAGAAAGAATGTCATTTCTGCAGCTCTGTTCCCTCACTCTAGTGGTGGCTGAGGGACTCCATACCAGGGGGCCAAGCAACTCCAATGGACCCCAGAAATACCCATACCCTTCATGCTACTGGAGTGAACTACAGCAAAATAAGCTCTAGGGAGAGGCCGCTATGGTATTTCACGTGAAACAGAGACAAAACATGCTACATAGTCAATACCTAAAGACAGACTTACAGGAAAAATCCTTCAATCCTGGAAAACCATCCCTTCAAAATGATACCAAAAAAAACTGATCTACCAGATGTGCGAGAATCAACATAGGGACAGAAGAGTGAAAAGTAAAACAATAGGCTACTCAAAAAGAATATAACAACACTAGAGTGCCAGACCACAAAGAAAAGGTGGTGGGTAAATTGCCAGATAATGAATTCAAAAGACGGCCTAGAAGGATACTCACAGAGAGACACAAGAGAATATGGACAGTTACCTGAACATTCTGCAAGTGATGAATGATATCAATGAATGAAAACTTCAACAGAGACAGAGATCTTGAAAGACTAAAGAGAAATCTTAGAAAGCATGAAGTGACTGAGGCAAAAAAGTTACAAATCTCAACAACAGAGACTAGATTGAGCAAAAGAAAGAATACCTGAACTAAAGGATGAGTCTTTTCAAATATACCAGTCAGACAAAAGGAACAAAAGAGAACATGGCCTCCTGAGACCAGCGGAACACAACATAAACAAGTACTCACATTTCCGCAGTCACTGAGGGAGAAGAAGAACCAGTACAGTGAGATAACAGCCGAAAACTTGCCCAGGCTGGAGAAATATATGGACACTGATGTACGGAAGGCTTCAAAAGTCCTTGAGAGAAGTGACCAGAAAAAGTTCTGTCACCTTATACTTGTACTCAAAAGAACAACACAAAGAGAGAAAAAGAACTGAATCAGAAAAGCATTGGTCTCTTTTAATGGAAACCCCAATTAGATTCTTAGTACATTTTCCCCACAAAGATTAAAGGACTCATAAAATAGAAAATCCATTCATGATTAAAATCATGAACACATGACATCTAGAAAAAAATTTCTCAAGATAATAAACCCATACATGACAAACCCTCAGCCAATGTCGTATGAAATGGAGAATTCCAAAGCATTTCCTCTAACATCTTTGACCACATAAGGATAACAGTGGGCAGAGTGCACTCTCACTGGTCTGATTCAATATGAAACTAGAGGTCTTAGCCAGAGTGATTAGGCAAGACTAGGCAATCAAAAAACATGCAACTGAAAAGATAAAATCAAATTATCCTTGTTTGCAGTTGGCATGATTCCACAGGGTGTGAAAGAGTTTCCACCAAGGGACTTTTAAGTAGAATACTATATTTAATACAATAACAAACACACTGAGAAAGAACTTAGAAGGGTAATTTTATTCCCAATACTATAAGAGGTATAAAACTGCTTGGATTAATGTCAGCTAAGCATGCGAAAGACTTCTACATTGAAAAATACAAAAACAATTGCAAATTTGGTAGGAGATAAAAACAATTTAAGACCTACCATGTTCATGGACTGGAGAAAATACAATTATTAAAAACAACAACACTTACCCTCAGTAATGTACAGGTTCAATGAAACTCCAATCAAAATATCAATAGTAAATACAACACTAAAACTCACATGGAAGCACAAAAGAATGGATAGACACAGTAACCCTGAATAACCATATCAAAGATGAAGCCCTCATAATACCAGATTTCAAGACAGCCTACAGAACCAAAACAGCATGGGACTAATAAAAATCATACAATAGGTCAGAAACCCCAGCAATCAACGCACCCATCGACAGCTGACTTACCTTTGACAAAGGCCCAACCAGCCTGCTCAGGAGAAAGCTCTTATTCCAATTAATGGTACTGTGTAGACTGAACATCCACATGCAGAAGCGTGAACTTGACTCGTTATTTCTCATCCTACCCAAAAATTAAAGGCATAAGGAATCAAAAGTCCTAAATGTAAGACCTAAAAGTACAAAATTACTAACACTAAGGGGAAGCACATGGATACTATAGATGACAGTTTTTTTAGATAAGATCACAAAAGCACACAGGATAAAAGCCAAAGTAGGAAAGTGGAGTTAGATTATGCACAGCTAACAATCAACAGTGAAGGGCCAGTAGAGTGGGACAAAATATTGGCAAATTGTTCATCTGAATGGATTAACATCCAGAACACATAAGGAGCCTAATAGCTCAACAATCCAAACAAATAATCCAATTAGTAAATGGGCAAAGGATCTCAATAGACATTTCTCAAAAGAATATAAATGACAAAGAAATACATCAAAAACTGCTCAAGAGCAATGCACAGAGGGGAATGCAAACCAAAACTGTAATCAGTTATCATCCCACTCCAGTCTGAATGCCCATTATGAAAATGGCAAAAAAAAAATGATCATAAGGATCTGGAGAAAAGGGAATCCTAACACATTTCTGGCTGGGCTATAAAGTAGTATAGGCCTTTAAGAGAACACTGTGGAGATCCCTCAAAAATGAAAAACAGAACATCCAGAGGCCCCAAGTATCCAGCCTCTGGGGATATTCTTTGAAGGAACTGAAATCTGCACATTAACTAGAAACCTGTACCATCATGTTCACTGTAGCTCTAGTCACAATAGCCAAGATACACCGTGAACTTACGTATACCTCAATGAGTGAGTGGACAAAGAAATGTGCCAGACATAAAAAGCAGTGTGAATTCAGCCACAGGTAAAGAAGAAATCTTGACACACATAGAAATCATGGGTAGAACTGGAGATCACTGTGTACAGCAGAATAAGCCAGACACTGAAAGAAACACGACCTGCTGTCTCATATACGGGACTTCATATACAGTTGGTCTGAATGTTAAACAGTGATTACTAGAAGCCTGGAAATGAGGAGGAAGGGGAAAGGATTGGAAAATGAGTATGAAAGAATACCTGGGTGAAGGTACCAGATTCTCTTCTTGGCAGCACAGTAGGGCAACTATAATCCATTGTAAACTTGTATATTCTGAATCTTACTACTCAGAAAGAAGGAGCTGGTAGGTTCCAAACAAAGAAAAAGTAAGGAAATGAAAAGGCTCATTTCTAGGTATGACTGGAGTGTATGATGTGTATGTTTTGAAATATTGCACTGTACCCTTTAAAAATGTACAAGTAATACATGTTAACTCAAAACTAACAAATATAGCAATTGTGAATCAATTTATAAACGCAAAAAACGTAACTTGAGCAAATATTTATCCCAAAATAGAATACCTGTGTTTGATTCTCATTTTTGCTCCTGACTACAGGTCATGTGGACACTGGGAGACACTGGTGATTGTTGAAGTCATCGGGGTCCTGCCACCCCGGATGACCTGGACTGAGTAGCTAATCGCTGGCTTCAGCCTGGTACAACCCCATCCTGGGCATATGCAGACTAGAACAGCAAATGAGAGCACTCTCTCTGTCATTCTCTTGTTTAGTTTGTCTGTATTGCAAATCCCAAATAAGTAAAAATAATTCAATTGTTGACAAATGAAAAAATCCCAGAATATTGAAATTATAGAGTTCAGGATTTTCCATACAGCTACAACCATGACATGCTGTGTGATGGTGAAAAAACAAAAAGAAAACTGACATATGGCCGGCGCTGTGTCTTAACAGGCTAATCCTCCGCCTTGTGGCGCCGGCACACTGGGTTCTAGTCCCGGTTGGGGCGCCGGATTCTATCCCGGTTGCGCCTCTTCCAGGCCAGCTCTCTGCTATGGCCCGGGAAGACAGTGGAGGATGGCCCCAGTCCTTGGGCCCTGCACCCACATGGGAGACCAAAATTTCAGGGATTGCCGAAGGTGAAGGGAGACAAAAGGGATAAATTGATGAAGCAAAGGTTTGCTTCAAATCATGTAATCACACTTTTTATTGAAATGGGCATTCCTGACATAGCTGTCAAAACCCACAGAACTGTACCAAAAAACCTTAACATAAACTGTAGACTAGTTAATAGCAGTGCATTCAGATTGGTACATCAACCATGATAACTACACCACACTATGGCAAGATACCAACAATGTAAGTGTGTGTGGGGGTGTGTGTGTGTGTTTGGAGGGAGATATGTGAGAATTCTCTGAACTACTTGCTCAGGTTATCTGTAAACCTAAAGTTCTTGTATAAATGTAAGGTTTATTCATTTTCCTTCATGTGAGAACGTGACTAGCCAAATCAGGATACTGGTGACTTCTGGTGAAAGGTTCCATAATACTGCATATCGAGATCCATCAACCTGGAGTCAGGGCAGCTGATGAATTCTGTGCATGTGTCTTTACCTACAGGCACACAGAGTACCCCTGGAATCCAGGCTGGGGATCAGCTGGGTTGAAACAGCTATCTTATGGCCCTCCCCTACACAGGTACACAAGTTGGAGTGAGTTTCTCTCCCAATCCTCACTGCTGAGCTTTGGATGTTTCAAGACCGGAATGGTGTTTGTTAGGCGTTCCTCAGTATTCTCTGATGTTTCTGAAACCAGCTCACCCTTTTCTCACCTCCTTTGGTTTCCATCTACTCCAATGTGACCTTCTCCTTTGGGGGTTATTCACAGCAGCCAAACCTGATTTTCTTCCATCTGCTTCCTCAGTTCTAGATCCTGAGAAGAAAGGCTCAGGCCAGGCGCCTGTGAGATGCACACAACAGGAATTCAGATCAAATCTCAGGTGCAGGCTCCAAGGCACACTGAACACAGATCCCAACCCAGAGGAACTCACAGAAAACTGAGCAAGAAGGGTCCTCAGAGAAAACAACAAAAACTTTATCTTACTTGTGAGAAACATGACATTCAGAAGAAGAGCTTTTGCACAGCCCCCTATCACGTGATGGCGGCAGGAGCATTCCATGAGCCTTGGTCTACAGATTCCCTGACTCAAACCTTAATTCACCCTCTGGGAACTCAAAGTTACATGTTTCACAGTTTTACACAAACCATTGTATTATCAAGAAAACAAAACAGATAGGTCTCATCCTGGACAAATCTTTTTATCATTGCTCTATAGAGCCATTATTTATAGCTAGTTTTCATTCAGGATGGATACAGGGCCAAGGAACACAACAGAGTGCAGCCGTCCTGATCACTCATACACAGAAGAACTTAGGTTACTCTTTGTAGAAGTTCAGGCTTCTACGCTAGATGATCTTCCTGAGAGCAGGGACTCTGCCCTCATCCCCAGAGTCTGTGGATAAAAGGATCCGGTAAGTATTGTTAATGACAAAATGCAGTCAATAGGAACAACTCACTTTCAACAATTGTCTCACATCCCAAACAAGTGCTGCTGTGGGTCAGCGTTAAACCAACCAAGGTCACATCCCAAACAAGTGCTGCTGTGGGTCAGCGTTAAACCAACCAAGGTTCAGCCATAACAAAGGTTACCTGAGATGTGATGACATGTCCAGATGTGCAAAGAATGCTGTCAGAGACGATCCCTCACCTGCTCTGAGCATATTCTCCTTGCATTCAAAATGGATGAGGCAGTGTGAATCACTAGAGTTGGATGATTAAAGAAAACGTGCAGAGGAAAGGGCTCTCAGTCTTTCCCAGGTGGAGACAAACAACACACATATCACAGTCGCTGGGAGCTTGTGGAAGATACCTGATAGTAGCAGCCCAGAAGTCCCATTTCAGATACTGCCTCAAGAGACTATGTAGCAATGGAAAAGGCTCAACATTAAACAAGCATCCTGGGATGCAGACCCTCAAAAGCCTCGTGATAATGAGTGAGTCAGCTGAAGCGGAGAAATCCCTTCATCTGTTGCAGCATTTGTATGGAAGCTGTCGCTTTTTTCAATTGGGGGTGTCCATCTGACACGGGACAAAAGAACTCTGCTCCCTGAGTCTGTATTTTTAGCCTCTATGTTTGGTGTTAGCTTTCCTCATCTGCTCTACTTGCTCAGGTAGCTCAAGTCTTCCTCAGGGTCATTTCCTCAGTAAGACCCTTGCAATTTTCCTCTCCTCTTAACAGAGGCAGAGGTTGGTTCTTTTTGGAGAGTTATTTTTTTTGAAATTCAGGTTACAAAAACAGAGATTTTCCATTGGCTGGTTCACTCCTCAGCTGGCTGCAGTGGCCAGGGCTGAGCCAGGCCAATCCCAGGAGCCCAGTGCTGGGTCTCTCATAGAGGTGGCTGGGACCCAAACACTTGCAGAACCATCACCTGATGCTTTTCCTGGGCCATTATCAGGGAGCTAAATGGGAAGTGGAGCAGCCAGGGCATGAACCGCTTCCCAAATGGGATGCTTGTTTGAAAAATAACTTTACAGGCAACATCAAAATTCCTGCCCCAAAGATTGATTCTCACTCTCCACATTCCTAGATTTTCTTCTAGAAAAAAATCATGAATGAGAGAAATCTGGAGCAATGAAGAGGCCCCCAGAGGAGTCTGAGATCACACAGGCATCTCCTCTGGGGAGACTCAGGATGCAGACATGGTCAATACCAGGCCTACTCACCTGAGGAGGACCTGCAAAGCAACAAGGGGGGTGTGGCCAGCAGGAGGAAGAAGAAGATCCCCAGCAGTGACTGACAAAGTAATCCTATGAATTAAATGAAGATGCAAAGAAATACAGAGCTTAGTGCCCAGAGGCAAGTCCTATGTCACAGGACGGGAAATCTCAACGAGGAACTGGTGCTGGTTTTGGCCCCGGATGCACTGAGTGTTCTGACAATGGGGGAGGGGGAAGGCTGTGAGAAACAGTGTAGGCAGTCTGCAGAAGCAGAGTGCCTGCTCCTCATGTGTCAGATCTGAAAGAGACTCAGATCTGCAAGCAAAAGGAAACTGTTCCTTCCAATATGCTCAATGACATCTAGATGCAAATTTCACCAGCTGGCTCACCGATTTCAAACTCAAGAGGCCCTGAGCAGACAACTCAGCTATCCATTCCAGACTTTCCATCTAGAGAATGTGGGGGACAGGGACCCAACTGCTTGAGATGTGCACTGCTGCCTTCCAGCCTCTGCATTACCAGGAAGCTGGAGTCAGAAGACAGAGCCGCATACTGAAAACAGTCCAACTGCTATCATAACCAAAACAAATGCCCTCTGCTGGGATCTGTTTACAATCAATTATGCCATCTCATATTGATAAGCTTTCCAGAAAACACACTCGGTCCTTATTGACAACGAAAAATTTCAGAGACGCATAATTAGGAAATACAATAATTAGCTGGGGAAAGAAAAAACATTCAAGGAGATCAAACTGGACACAGAATCATTTTCAAGAACAGGGAGATGCCCATGAAATGAAGCCCTAAAAGAGCAGCAGGAAAACTGCAGAAGGAAGAATGGGGATGAGGAATTTGCACTTAGGTTCAACGAATAGGGCTCGATTCTTGGGGCTCAGAGACAGATATCTCTAAGTTGAAACAATCTGTATGTTGACAAATCAATGTTGTCTGCATTAATAATGTTCTATCAAAAGACAGAACATTCACTGTTTGTCCTGTGGAAGATGGCCATTCCTGAACCAGGAAGAGGAAGAAGAGGCGTGGAACACCAGAGCCACAGGATTCTTGCCAACATCCCACACTGGAGGGAAAGCAACTCAGTCTGAGGAGACAACCACAATCTTTTCAGGAAGCCAGGAGCACACTGTGGAGCATCACTCCCACCACCTAAGATCTAAGGTGCCATGACCTTAGATCCACGACTGCCCATCGTTATCCTTCAGAAGCCACACTCAAAACTGAGAATTAATCACTCAGATCAGTGTTTCTCTTCTCAGCATATAAAGACACTCATGGGATTAAAGAGCGTTCTATGAGAAAGCAACCACTAGATACAAGAATTTCAAATCCCTTACACAGTATAATTTTGCAGGTAGTGTGCAACACAATGCCATGTAACTAAATATAAAGATACATAATTTTCTCTGCTTACATGTTAAGATGTTGATCAAAGAATGAATGTATTACGGAAATTAAGTTCCACAATCCAGTCATCAATCTTGTGAGTTAGTACCGGTAAAACAGCAAGTCAATGAGAAAAACAGGTGTGGTGGGTTAAAGATTCCCTCCCGGGGACCAGGAAGCAGCCTTATAATGGGAAATTGGAAATAATCATGAAGACAGAAAGGGCCTGCTCAGGCAAGAGTGGCTCAGAGCCTTCTTTCTAGCTCAAACTCTGGGATGCTGGGATTGAACTCAGGGGCTGTGTGTTGACAACCAAAGAGATGGGAAAGCCTGGTTAGGTGATGAGACAGAGGCATGACTAAGTGCTGTGACCATCATGGCAGCCAAAGCAGACCAATGCAGCACTTAATGAACACTGGCCTTTCCTGTGGGCCAGACGCTAGCCTGGACAGCCCACATATATTCCTTTCTTTAAAGCAGGAAAAAAAACATTAATTTCTATCAAATTGAAAAGTATGAACCAACCTTCAAGCAAGGTCATCAAAGTAATCAATAACAAAGTTAACAATTAAGATAGCACATACAGGTTTAGACACTAGGAATTAAGAAGCACAGACAATGAAACTGAGAGGGCCAGCAACTGTCACACCGAGGGGCAGCTCTCAGACACGGGAAATCCTCACAGCACAGAGGACCAAAGGGACGCTGCCCCTGGGTTAGAAAATTGATTTGAGCTCCAGGGGAATCACCGTGGAATGCCACAGCCACTCAACAACTGCCCCAGAGACTTGCTCACCTCAAAACAAGAATGTATAAAAATTAATACAAAGTCTCATACAACTAGAAAAGTCCTCCAAGCCCCAATATCCTTGGAACTGCATAAAGACTGAGTTTCATTTTTCTTCTCTTTCCTCTTTGCTGAATAAATACAAAATAGTTTGTTTTCATTTAATATATGTTTTCTGACTTGATAGCCAAACATTTAAAAGAAATAAAAGGTTTTATATAACAAAGTAGAGACACACTGACCCCAGGGACATCTTCAAGGTGGGCAGCTCCTTTCATAGACAACCAATACAAGACATAACTGAGCTTGAATCTTACAAATAAAGCCACAAAAGACAGATAAACATTGGAATGTATTCCTTGCCCTGGAATCTGAATTGGGTCTCACCCCCAATTGCCTTCATATCCCACCCTGCATTCTCTTCCAGGTTCCCAAGGTCCCACTGAGTTCCAGGAATTCACCTCTGTCTGCTCCCCTCACCCCACCCCCTCCTTAGCCCTCCTAAAATATAACAAGGCCTGGCCCCTGGGGGTTGGAGCCTTCTGCCACGTGTTCCATCAATGCACACATGGGCAGTTGGTCATCCACCTCTCCAAATTTACATTCTCTGACTTAATTTAGTCCAGCTGTAAGAAAAATAAAAAATAAAAAAGGTACAGAGTTGCAATATAAAAGCAGAAATAACAATAGTTTGCTGGCTATTTGCATTAAGCACAGTAAGAAAAGTTGATATATCGCATGGTGATTTCAAATTTGCAAAACTCTAAAGGTTAGCAAGCCTAACCAAGGCAAATATTTTTTTACTTTTACAATTATGATATTGAATCTATGGAGTTCAGGTACTACTAAGAAATGACAACTTCATTTACTCACTTCAGGGGTGGCTAACCTTGAAGCCAGGAAACATCAGATACACCAATGTTTCCATTTAAAGCCTATTAGGAAGAGAACAATTTCTTACTGACCTCATGCAAACAATCACATGGAATCACACTGACATGAAAAGCAAAAGCACTCACAAGGACTTTTCAATCTTGGGGGAATTAAGTAGGAAAAAATGTAATTTTTATCTTTGTTTATGTAATCATATAAACATTGTAAACCACAGAAATATTAGAAAAAGTTTCCCTGAATCTAGAAGAGGTAACATTTTAGTACAGAACCAATAGTATTTTAAATGAAAGACATAGAAATCCTCAAATTTCATTCATTCTATTTAACTACTTCTTGTATTCTTTGATCCCCATTACCAGTTTCATGAATTCACTGGGTGCTTATCAAGAGTTCTGGAGTTCTTGTTAGTCTACTGATCTTAAGACTACCAAAAATCTGTGTTCAATAATATTTGCTAAGAGTCTTCTCCATGAATCTTTTCAGAGAATCAACAGAATTGTGAATGACAAAATACCTAAAAGAGCCATGATTACAATTATAACTAAGCAGTTCACTTATATTCTTCGTGTACAACATTTTAGAAAACACCTGTAGGGTTTTACAAAACTTGTATCCTTTTTAGGCCTCTGGACATGTTATACAAGGGGCAGAGTCTCAAAGATCTTTCAAAGGCCTCTGGGCCCTTTTTCCTTAAGGAAAAATCCCAAGTCACACCAGAACCAGGAGAATGTTATAACTTTTACATAATCTCTCAAACTTTGACATCTGTAGCATTTACAAAAAACACAACATGAAATTTGGCATCATTTCACAACCCAACAATACACTTGCTACAACCTAAATGGCCTTAAGAGTTAACTGGGTCTCCAAGATGAGAGGTATATCCTTTGAGAATTCCAGGGATCCAATTGGAAATCTCAAAAGTCAAAAAGCATTAGTTATAACTTTGAATCAAAAAAAGTCTGTAAAACATGTCAAGAGTTTCAAAACATTCAGTCAAAATAAGATGTTATATGTTTGTGAAAAATAATCATCTATCCAACCAGGGTATTCTAGCAAGAGTGACACACCAGATTTAATCAGAGTCAAAAGTGATCACTCATTTCAAACTAAGTAGATACCCTAGAAGAATCTTTCCTTTTTTCTTTTTTTTTTTAGTTTAGACTATTTTTATTCTTTTTTACAGAAAACTTCTTTCAATAAATATGAATTTCGAAAGTACAACTTTTGGATTATAGCAATTCTTCCGCCCCATAACCACCCTCCCACCCACAAACCATCCCATCTCCTACCCCCAATTCCATCCCATTCTTCATTAAGATTCATTTTTAATTATCTTTATATACAGAAGATCAACTCTATTTACTAAGTACAGATTTTAACAGTTTGCACCCACACAGACACACAAAGTATAAAGTACTGTTTGAAGAATAGTTTTACAATCATTCTCATAATACAACACATTAAGGATAGAGGTCCTACATGGGAAGCAAGTGCAAAGTGACTCCTGTTGTTGATTTAACAATTGACATTCTTATTTATGACCTAAGTAATCACCCAAGGCTCTTGTCATGAGCTGCCAAGGCTATGGAAGCCTCTTGAGTTCACAAACTCCAACCTTGTTTGACAAGGCCATAATCAAAGTAGACAGGTTCTCTCCCCTCCTTCCGAGAAAAGTACCCCCCTCTTTGATGGCCCCTTCTTTCTATCAGGATCTCACTCACAGATGTTGTTCATTTAGGTCAATTTTTGCCACAGTGTCTTGGCTTTCCATGCCTGAAAAACTCTCACGGGCTTTGTAGCCAGATCCCAATGTCTCTCAAGGGCTAATTCTGAGGCCAGAGTGCTGTTTATGGCCATTTGTCCTTCTATTAGTCTTCTGTGTATCCTGCTTCCCATGTTGGACTGTTTTCTCATTTTTAATTCTATCAATTATTATTAGCATACACTCTTCTTATTTATGTGATCCCTTTGACTCTTAATCCTATCTTTATGATCAGTTAGCATGTACTGAACGGCATACCTCCTCCCTCTCTTACTCCAACTCTTATTTTTAACAGGGATCAATTTTCAGTTGGATTTAAACACCTAAGAATAATTCTGTGTTAATTAAAGAGTTCATCCAAAGGTATTGAGTAGAAAAAGAAAATACTAAAAAGAATAAAATAGTAAGCTGTTCCTCGACAGTCAATCCTAACGGTACGACTCGGGGTTTGGGGGATTTTTTATTTCCCTGGAAACCTTTTATTGAAGGTATACAAACATCCTGCATTTTATATATACATATTGAGGAACACAGTGATTCTTTCCATCCTACCCTCTCCCCACCCAAACTTCCACCCTTCTTTCTCTTCCCTCTCCTATTCCCATTCTTATTTTTTTCACTAAGATCTATTTTCAATGAACTTCAAACACTTAAAATTAATCATGCACTAAGTAAAGAGTTGAACAGAGAGTATGGAAAACATCTGTCTCTCAGCAGATGAAACAAGCACAGTCATCACATTTCAAAGTTTCAATTTCACTTCTATACATTTTAGGTACTCTTTTAGGCACCAAAGATCAGGGAGACCAGATGGTATTTGTCTTTCTGAGACTGGCTTATTTCACAAAGCATCCAATTCCTTGCATATGGTTGCAAATGAAAGCATTGATTTCGTTTTTTTTTTAATGGTGTAATATTCCCCAGTGTACATATAATTTCTTTGTTCCTCAGTTAATGGACATTTGGGTAGGTTCCATATCTTGCTATTGTGAATTGAGCTGTGATCAACATGGGGGTACAGGTAACACTTTCATATGCTGATTTCATTTCCATTCGGTAAATTCCCAGCAGTGGGATGTCTGGTTCATTTACTAAGTCTATATATTCCGATTTCTGAGGAATCTCCATGCTATCTTCCACAGTGGCTGTACCAGTTTACATTCACAACAACAGTGGATTAGGGTACTTTATTTCCCCACATCCTCATCAGCTGTTGGCTTGTTGATTTCTGAATGAAAGCCATTCTAACTGGGGAGCAAGGTAAAACCTCATGATTTTGGTTTGCATTCCCCTGATGGCTAGTGGTCCTGAACACTTTTTCATGTCTCTGTCAGTCATTTGGATTCTGTCTTTTGCAAACTGCTTATTCAAGTCCTTTGCCCATTTCTTAACCGGGCTGTTTGTTTTTTTGTTGCTGAGTATCTTAAAGACTCAAGTCTTTCCAAGAAATCATAACAAATACAGCAGAGAACATCAGGGACCATCCACACTACACATTAAGTCTTCATTTCCTAGGGGAGTTAGTAAAACAATAAAGAAATAAACACAAATAGAACAATCAGCTCATATACTCATCCCACTACTTGAGAACAGTTTGAATACATCAAGCAAATCCAGAAGTAAAGGATAAAATCATCCTCTCTAAATTTTAAGATTCAGGGACTGACAAAAACTGTTAGGAACATCTCCAGCTAGATGCAAAATGTTTAAAACAAGTAAAATTATGATCGAAAATAGGTTTAAAAATAAATAATATTTGCTTCACCAGCAAACCCAGGCATAAATGTATGTTAATGATTCTGAAAATATTTTTTCACCAAAATATATTTTAAAGGAGAATGATTAAGAAAGGAGGAGGTGGGCAGCAGCAGGAGGAGGCAGAGAGAGACTGTCTATCTGCTGGTGAATTACCACACTGCTTTCAAAAGCCAGGCCCGGGGCACACACAAGCCACAAACCAGAAATCCCATCTGTACCACCCACTTGGTAGTTGACATCTAACTACTTGGGACATACACACTGCCTTCCCAGGCCTACTAGTAGGAACCCGGATCAGAATTACAGAATTGCTGGGACTTGATCCAGCCTTCCAACATGGGATACATGTGATGCAATCCATAGCTTAACTCACTGCACAATGCATTTCTCTTCATCAGCAAATTTAAGACAAGCAGTCTCCCCTAGCTTTATTTAAGTCATGTGCACCAAGAAAGCTTAGATTTTTTTTGAGTAGTTATTTCTCCTAATGCCAAAGAGAAACAGAATTATTTGGGGAGGTTACCATAGTGACACAACAAATAAGACGGACAAATCCAGGGCTGGCACTGAGGCATAGCAGGTTAAGTCTCAGTCTGTGGCACCAGCATCTTACGTGGGCACCAGTTCATGTCCTGGCTGCTCCCCTTCTGATCCAGCTCTCTACTAGTGGCATAGGAAAGCAGTGGAATTTGGCCTGAATGGCCGGTCCCCTGGACCCACGTGGGTGACCTGCAGAAGCTCCTGGCTTCAGATCAGCCCAGCTCTGGCCATGGTGGCCAACTGGGGAGAAAAACAGCAGATGGAAGATCTCTCTCTCTCTATGTAACTCTACTTCTTAAATAAATAAATAAATCTTTCCAAAAATGTACAAATGCATACCGCACACAAGAGTTCTCACTCCACAATAATGAGCATGACATGGACAACAAAAATTGTAAAACACCTTATACAAACAACACATATTAGAATACAATTAACCTGCATTCAGCCTTTTGTTGGGGGCAGTGAGGAGCACCTCTGTAATTCTGCTCAGTCCGACCCCTATCTGGAGGAAGTTTCCCTCACAGGGCTAGCATGAGTGTGAAAACTCAGTTTTGGAGAAACCTGAGCATAAGAGGTTCTTGAATAGAATTACATAGAGTACGTAAGAATGGAGGGGAGTGCAGATGATGAATTACATAACACCTCCAAAGATATGAGATAGATATAAGCGGAGGCATTTGGGGAATCTGGGGAGTCAACCACTACATGGAATGCCTGTGCGTCTCTTTATCTCTCACTCTGTCTGCCCTACAAATAATACACAATTATAAAAATAAATATAAATGAAAGGTGTTATTCATTACAAAAGCTTTTTAAATCTACACGTAGGTTTTGCTAACAGGCATATTTCTTGAACTTTTTGAAAGCCGTTCATATATTTGAAAATGTATGCTAAATTTTATTTCATAAATACAGTACAAAAATAGTAACAAAAATTTAACTTAGTGTACAATTCTTATAAGGCTGGACACTTATAATTTTTTTTCACTTAGTAATAAATTAATCAAACAAGGTGTATGTTATTAGCCAAATTTTGAAAATGAGAAAACAACAGCGTAAACACCTGGGAGTTTCAAACTTCTCATCCAAGCAAACAACCAGTAAGTGGCAATTTCACACTCCGATGACCTTAATTCAGGGTCAATCCCACAATCTCTCTTATATGCTGTCGTCTCCAATGTCAAACTGACCCCACGGAGCACTAGAGAAGCCAAGTCGCCCTTTCCCTGCAGATACCCTGGTGACCTCCATCTGGCGGAGAGCTTCCTGCTGTCTTTCAGACCTACCTGTCAAGAGCAGCTGCTTCTTTCCAGGGCTAGTGGGGAAGCTCTGGTTAATGGAGGAAGGGCTGAGGCTGACTTTCCCAGTACCACCATTCGACTGGAGCTCCAGAACTGCAGTCACAATTGTTCACCTAAATACTCTGCTCCAGCTGTCCACAACTCTGAGCTCCACGGCCAGGTGGCTCCACTCATTGCCCAAGACTTGGTGACAGGCATCCAGGCTGAAAGCTGGAAGAAGCAGCATCAAGTCACATATCTCCAAGCATTTACAGAACACTGCCTGCAATATGCCTTTCTACTAAGGACCCCAAGATAATCTCACACAGGCCCACACATCTGTGAGAGAGGTGTCACTATTCCAGCGTGGTATCTGAGGCACACTGGGGCGGCACACAACTAATCTAGAATTTCTGTGGGGGTTAGATTAACCCCCTGCCTCAAGAGCAGGAGTGGGGAATGCTTTCTGGGAAAAGGGCCATTGTGATATGAATGACACAATCTGAGGGTCACACAAAATTATCAACTTAAAAAGTGGGCTCCTATACTAAAATGAATTTCAATTCATGCTGATGGCTAGCTTGACAGACCTCGACGAAATGATTCTGTGGGCACCAGGTGGCCCACAGGCTGATGTCCCCCTCACCTGCTATAGATGCTCTATAGTTGCAAGTGCAGGTTCAGGATTTCAGCAAGACTCTCTTCCTACAGGTCAGTCCCTGTAACCAGGACAAGGAAAGGAGAGGAAAACAGAAAATGATGGTTAGTAGTTAAGCCAAGGGTCTAGGTTTATTCTGAGGCCTCTCTGCGAGATCACATCCTTCCATCAAACCTTGTGTCTTCTCAAACAGGTACTCGGGACACACACAGGGAACTGTGTTCAAAGAGTAAAGGGCCTTTTCACACACAGAGAGGCCCCTGCTAAGGAAATCTCATGAATCTCTTCCAACACAGTTGTCTGGTACATGAAAGAGAGTTGCACATTTTAGACAAATAAATCAAGGGTTTAGTCAAGGGCTACCAAACATCTGGAAAGCTACAGTCACCTACAAGATGTTATTTTGAGGATTGGGGGTGGGGGGCCGGCACTGTGGCGCAGCAGATTATTGCCCTGGCCTGAAGTGCCGGCATCCCATATGGGCGCCAGTTCTAGTCCCAGCTACTCCACCTCCAATCCAGCTCTTGGCTATGGCCTAGGAAAGCAGTAGAATATGGCCCAAGTTCTTGGACCCCTGCACCCGTGTGGGAGACCTGGAGGAGACTCCTCGCTCCTGGCTTTTGATCGGCGCAGTTTTGGCCGTTGTGGCCAATTGGGGAGTGAACCAGTGGATGGAAGACCTCTCTCTCTCTTTCTCTGCCTATGCCTATCCTCTCTATGTGTAACTCTGTCGAGTAAAAAATAAAAAAAAATATTTAAAAAAAAGAGGATGATAGGGAACTTATGTGATCTTTCTTCTAATAAGAACTTTTTAAAATTTATTTGAAATGCAGTTTGAGAGAGAGAGAGAGAGAGAGAAGGAGAGGGGGAGGGGGAGGGATAGATATTCAATGCACTCCCCAAATGGCTGCAATACCCAGGACAGGGCCAGGCCCCACTCAGGAGCCAGAAGCATCCTCTGGATCTCCCATGGGTTTGCAGCGGAACAAGCACTTGGGCCATCTTCCACTGCTTTCACAGGCCATCAGAAGGGAGCTGTATCAGAAACAGTACAGCAGCGACTCAAACAAGCGCCCATATAGGATGCAGGCTCTGCAGGCAGCAGCTTAGCTCACTGTGCTACAGTGGCAGACCCCCCTTTCTACTGCTACACCACTGAACATTTTAGCAAAGGACAAATCCCTTTGTCTTTTCTTTACAGAGAAGGCTCCATGTAAAGCGACATGATCTTCAAACTCATGAAGGTCCTGAACCCACAGATAATGCCTGATATTTGATATTTTGGAAAGCCAACTTAAGTCAGCATTAAATCCATGATTCTGCAGGTTCTTTACATGAGAAAGCACCAACTCCAAGGATAAAAAGGATTAGGAAAAATATTAAGGACTCTATTGACAGGCTACTGTATCTACATTATTTTAGTTTGCACAAAGTCTGTTTCCAAAAATAACAATTGTCTTTCTTTTGGAATTGGGCTGCAGCCCACCAGTGGCTTCCAGTTACTAAACTTGTACACTTGATAGGACTGACTTTTGTGCAGTGTACATAGGTGCAGGGTAGGAGACCGGATTCCCTTTGTAAAATCTCTTGCCTGCTGAAAAAAGAGTGTACCCGTGAATGTCTGTGCCTGGATTCTGAGAGTTACAAAGAGTACGGGGAGCAGAGAAGATACAAATATAACACCACTGAGGCAGCTTTTCCCCTGCCCTTGAAGAGCAATGAAGCCCTAGGCAGGGAGAATTGAAGGATGCACTTAGAAAGGAACACACATGCATGCATCTCCATCATTCTATCCCCACTCTGTGAGCCAAGCACGAGAAGGAGAATGAGTGAAAAGCCTGCCCAGGTAGGAAAGTAATAGACTCAGAATGTGATTCATTTCTGAGGTGGACGCCATTTATACCTTACCTGTGTGTTTGCAGTAAATCTAGGGTGCAGAGGAGCCTGAGGTTAAGTCCACACATATACTCTCCTTCTGAGGTCTCGTCATGTCTCACTGGTCACTGCTGTCCAGCTAGCCAGGCTCCATTTGATACACTTCCAGTCTATGGTACCTCTGGAGGACACACAATGTGCCAGGCTGGTGTAGTGGGAAGACTTGCTTCCAAATGGCTGCTTGGCAATATAGCTGTGAGGGCACGATGGACAGTGCTGTCACCTGGACAGAAACAGATGAGAATCAGGGCAGGATCAGCAAGATGTGTGTAATTCCTAAGAACTGAGACTGGGGATGGGTGGGATGTCAGAGATCCCGCTCCATTGCAGGATTCTCCTTAAATGAGGACTCATAACCTAGACCCTATAACTGTCACAGTTTATATTTCCTCACATGAGTAACCTAGCAGCAACAGAGTTACCAAGTACACAAAGGAAAAATGCAGTGACCTATTCCTTCTCCTACTGTAATTGTTCATGCCAGAGTCCATGTACACTCTAGAAGGACTGCCAAGACAGCCAGGACTGCACCAAGATGAAGATAGGAGACAGGAGCTTATGGGTCCCATATGGGTGCAAAGTGACAAGCACTTGGGCTGTCCTCTTCTGCTTTGGTGAATTAGCATCAAGCAGGATCAGAAATGGACTAGGGACTAGAAATGTGGCATTATGAGTAAGGCCGCCTCCTGCAGGGCCGGCATTCCATATAGGTGCTGGGTCAAGTCCCAGCTGGACGACTTCTGATTCAGCTCTCTGCTATGGCCTGGGAAAGCAGTGGAAGATGATCCAAGTCCTTGGGCTCCTAAACCTGCCTGGAAAGACCCTGAGGAAGCTCCTGGATCCTGGTTTCGTATCAGTGCATCTCCAGCAGCTGTGGCCTTCCAGGGAGTGAACCAGTGGATGGAATGCAAGACTTCTCACTCACTCTCTCTGCCTCTGCCTCTCTGTAACACTGCCTTTCAAATAAATGAATACATCTAGAAAAAAAAAAAAAAGAAGTGGAGTAAATGGGACTTGAACCGCACCCATATGTGATGCCAAACACTGGACCCCCTGTTTTTTAGTTCCTGAACATCTTATTTGGTAAAGAACTTAGCCTTTTTACTGTAATGCAAATTTAAAAACTATCTAAAAATGGATGAAAGTAAGGAAGCACGAAAGGGAGGGACAAAGGTCAAAAGAAAGGAAGAGGTACATTGGGAGAGACAGTGTTGGAAGGAGAGCAGAAAGAAGGGAATGTCACTTTATTTTTAGTATTGTTCTATAAAATATATAGAAGAATTTTTTAACCTAAAAAATAAATACATTCACTGGGGACAATATCAATCTTTAAAGGAAATTTATATAAAATAGGTAACCACTCATATTACAGAAAATTTAATCTATAAAATGTGTATTTTCATAAAATTCTAAACTTGGAAAATCCCATGGCTTTTTTTTTTAATTTTTGACAGGCAGAGTAGACAGTGAGAGAGAGAGAGAAAGGTCTTCCCTTGCCGTTGGTTCACCCTCCAATGTCCACCGCGGCCAGCGCGCTGCGGCCAGGGCACTGCGGCCGGTACACCGTTCTGATCCAAAGGCAGGAACCAGGTGCTTATCCTGATCTCGCATGGGGTGCAGGGCCCAACACTTGGGCCAATCTCCACTGCACTCCCGGGCCATAGCAGAGAGCTGGCCTGGAAGAGGGGCAATCGGGACAAAATCTGGCGCCACGACTGGGACTAGAACCCAGTGTGCCGGCGCCGCTAGGCGGAGGATTAGCCTGTTGAGCCACGGCGTCGGCGGAAAATCACATGACTTTTATAAAAATGTAAGCTTGAAAATCTTTCTGTAGAAATAACGTACAAAGTAAGAGTATAAAAGCTATATAATTCTGAATAAGTGTTACTCAAAAATAACACTGCATTGTGAAAAATAACATCCTATAAAATAAAACATAAAGAAGAATTTGCATTCCTAATAAATGTAACAGTGTGAAACAAAAACACATAGTCTAATGGCTCATAAAAGCAAATGGAAATATCAGAGATGGACGGTATCAAATGAGGAATAGGAAGTACTACAAAGTATACATTCCAACGTAAGGGGAAGATATTTCAAGAACTCACACCTGGTTAAGACCTGCAGGAGTCAAGTCATCCCCAGCCTCCAAACAACAATCAGAGCAAAAACTCCGTGAAAACAGAAGGTTTCACAGAGCTGCCTAGAAGGATATGGAAAACATGCACCACGACAAAGCTGTGCACAGTTCATCAACATGTCTTGAAAGACAACAAATTCACAACTCCTTCTTTCCACAGACTTTTCAAAGTACCTCATGTTGCTCCCTGCATTACATTAAATAACAAGAACAAATGCTGGCACATAACAGAAACATCTTTGAAAGATAAGAAATACACCTTTACCAAGAGAGAGTCCTCTGCCCCAATTCACACTTCTATAAGCTGACCACAAGCCACAAATTTCATTCCAGGCTAGATCAGGTTCTTGTCTTCCTAAGCACAACACCTATCCAGTTTTCTCCCAGATAAGCCTCTCTCCATCCCTGGTATGCCTGACACCTTTCTCGAAGTTTCTTGAATAACCATGCACGCGTACCACAGTCCCTAAGAAAGACCATACTACACTCCTCACCATTTTCTTACCCTCATTTTCCTAAGGTTTATGCCCAGGCACTTTCCCAGGTCTAACACTCAGAGACTCCACCAGTTCTACTAGAAGACCTACTGACTCCTCCCTATTATAACTCTAGTGAGGTCACCTGACCTCCTCCATACACTCCTTCCCTATCCCTATTTATATCATAGGACGGCGATATACAGAAATTACCTGATTTCAGCTCCCAACTCCTTGCATGCCCCAGGTTCTTCCATGGCATCTAACCCTCCACTCCCACTACAAAAAATACCTCCATCCCGTCATTCTTAGCCCCAAAATCTAAAACCCAAACTTTTATTAACATGTCTCTCCAAACCAGACTTCTTAGGTTTTGTACTCTGACTCAACCGCACACACTTTTCCTCCAGGTTTCCCTCCCATTTCCTGGAGACCCAAGGCTTCCCCTCTTACCATGTTCTTTGGCCCCTAATTCTCTGCAGAGCCCTGGGGAACTCATTCCCTAACATCCTATCCACCCCTCTCTCCTTGGTCTCCACTCTACTGAAGCCCACCAGGCCCCTACATTTCACCCCATGCCTGTAGGGCTACCCTACATGACCCTCCCTGTCACAGGATGGAAGTCCACATCACTGTGTGACTGCGTCGCCCAACCCCAGTGGACGGGCAGTCCCTTCCCTTCCCCTTGGACACCCAGGCCATGGCCACCACTGAGGGGGCCACATCTGCTCACCAGTTGCTCCTCTCCGGAAGAAGGCCCAGCTGGGGTTGGGCAGGAAGCCGTGCAGTCTCTGGAAATTGAAGACTGCTTGGAAGATGAGCTTCAGCGTCCACTCTGGGTTAGTTTCACATCCTTTTCCTCTGGGATGGAGGAGGGGAGGCAGACATCCACTTCTGGCTTCCTCATGGCTGAGCTGCTGCCCACCCTCACTGCCGCCAAACCTGCAGATTTGGGGGGAGAATGCTGCTAGAAAAGCCCAGGATTGAGGGTCCTTTGAGGCAGGCCCTGGGCATCTCTCTGTCCATAAGCTTAAACGCAGCTAAACCCTCCCGCATTGTCCAAGCCTACCTTATCGCTCCTGCCAATGCCACCGCCAATCGACAATGATGTTGCTGCCGTGGACATCGCCTATTTCTCCCCGAGGTCTACTGTGCAAGCGCCACCCAACTAACACCCACCCCTTCCTCCCAGGAAACACAGCATCAATGGAAGGGTCCGCATTGCATTGATGAACCAGGGTCAGCGACCTTAGCCCCAAACTGGCATGTGGCCCGGTGCTCATCACGATCAGGAGCACTCCAGGGACATTGTCGATCCCTATCCAGCCGATCAGAAGCTCAGTGCGGAGCTCTCTGGACGTGCGAGCTTACACCCAGCCACTCCCAAATGACACAGCACTCTGTCAAACTGCCTGTGGTCAGGGTACTGAGCAGCGGACACCCACCCAACATCCTTGGCCTGGTCGGTGCCCAAGGCTGCTGCCCGGAGTCAGAGAGCAGGTCTGGTGCTGTGTTACAGCGCATTAAAGCCACGGCATGCAGTGCTGTCATTCCATGTGGGTGCCAGTGTGTGTGCTGTCAACTTCACTTCCAATGCAGCTCCCTCCTAACGTGCTGGGAAAGCGGTGGAGGATGTCCCAATTCCTTGGGCCCCTGAAGCCACATGGGAGACCCAGAAGAAGGTCCTGGATCCTGACTTCACATTGGCTCAGTTTGGCCATCGTGGTCATTTGGGGGGTGTACTCTCTCACTGTCACTCACCTGGTCTCGCTCTTTCTATCTCTATAATTCTTACAAATAAATGAAATAAAACTTTTTTTAAAAAAACCACATTATCAGCCAGCATCGTGGCTTAACAGGCTAATCCTCTGCCTTGCGGCGCCAGCACACCGGGTTCTAGTCCCGGTCGGGGTACCGGATTCTGTCCCAGTTGGGGCACCGGATTCTATCCCGGTTGCCCCTCTTCCAGGCCAGCTCTCTGCTGTGGCCCGGGAAGGCAGTGGAGGATGGTCCAAGTGCTTGGGCCCTGCACCCGCATGGGAGACCAGGAGAAGCACCTGGCTCCTGGCTTCGGATCAGCGAGATGCGCCAGCATCAGCGGCCAGTGGAGGGTGAACCAGCGGCAAAAAGGAAGACCTTTCTCTCTGTCTCTCTCTCTCACTATCCACTCTGCCTGTTCAAAACAAAAACAAACAAACAAAAAAAACCCACATTATCATCTCATTAGATACAGAGAAATAACCTGAAAAGATTCAATCCCATTCATGATAAAAAAAAAAAAACCTCAACAAAGTGGGTATAGAAGGAATAGGCATCAAACTCATAAAGGCTAGGTATGACAACTGTACGGCAAATGGCAGGCTCGATGGGCAAAAAGTGAAAGCATTTTTGTCAAACATGTAACACAAGGATGTCCCCTTTTACCACTCTTACTGAAAGCAGTACTGTAAATTTTCACAAGAGAAAGAAAGGTGAAGAAAGAAATAGCACCTAGATTATAAAGAGAAACTGAAATTCTAACTGCTTACAGGTGACATGATATGATACCAGAAAAGAACTACAAAAATCCACCAAAAACACTGCGAGAACTGGTGAAACAATTAAGTGAAGTCATAGGTTACAAATAAACATACTGTGTAAGCAGCAGCGTTTACACATTAATGATGAACTACTGACTGTAATCAATAAAATTCCCAAGGACAATAAGCACAGAAATATAATGTTTAAACTAAATTTAACGAAAGAATCCAGAGAGCTCTATACTGAAAATCACCATACAATGATAAAAGAAATCAACAAGGACACAACAAATGGAAGGATATCCCTTTTGGTGAATTTGAAGAATCAGCATAATTATAATCTCTATCTTACCTAACGCTACCTAAAGATTCAATTAAATTTTTATCAAAATAGCAATGACATTCTTTACAGAATTACATTAAACAAACCAAAAATTCATACAAAATCACACAAGATCCAGAATAGCTAAGGTGTTCCTGAGCAAAAAACGAAACAAGGCTGGCATTGTGGCTCACTAGGCTAATCCTCTGCCTGTGGCATTGGCACCCGGGGTTCTAGTCCCGGTTGGGGCACCGGATTCTGTTGCTGTTGCTCCTCTTACAGTCAAGCTCTCTGCTATGGCGCGGGAGTGCAGTGGAGGATAGCCCAAACGCTTGGGCACTGCACCCACATGGGAGACCAGGAGAAAGCACCTGGCTCCTGCGATCGGATCAGCACAGCGAGAAGGCCACTGCACACTGCCGGAGAAGCTATTTGGGGGGTGAATCAACGGAAAAGGAAGACCTTTTTCTCTGTCTCTCTCTCTCACTGTCTAACTCTGCCTGCCCAAAAAAAATATTAACCTGGATGCCTCACAGCATCTGAATCAAAGCATTCTAGATATCTACACTAAAGAAAATATCATAGCACTTGCATAAAATGTGACACACAGACCAATGCTACCTATATGAAAAGGATTAATATCAAGAATATATCTGCAAATAAAGAAAGAACAGCAAAAAAATCCAACCAATCCAGTTATGAAATGGCCAAAGGAACTCAACAGACAGTTCCCCATAGATATACAGATGGCCAACAAATACAGAAAAAAAATGTTCAACATCACAAGCTATCAGGGAAACGCAAATCCAAACCACAATGAGATATCAGCTCACACGGACATACTGGCTAAAACCCAAAGGACAGAGAGTCACAATGATGAGGAGGATGTGGGAAAAGGAGAACACTTACACAGTGGTGGTGGGAATGTAAATTAGTGCAGATGCTGTGGAAAAAAGTATGGAGATTTCTTAAGAAACCAGAAACAGACTTGCCATATGATGGAGCAATCCCTCCACTGGCTATAACCCAAAATACATGAACGTATTGTATCAGAGAGATACGTCCACCACAATATTTATTGCAGTATGGTTCTCAGCAGGGAAAACAAGAAATTGTTGAAGACTTCAAACATCATCACTTGAATGGATAAGGATAATTCTCTATCTCTCTCTCTGTACACACACACACACAATGAAACAACCTTACAAATCCCTCTTTCCACAAACTTTTTCAAGGACCCTCATGATGCTCTCTGCATTACCTTAAATAACTAGAACAAATGTGGGCACATGACAGACACTCCTTTGAAATCCAAGTAAAATATATTTACCAAGAGAAACTCCTCAGCCCAACTTCTGACTTCTACAAGGCACAAACCATTCCCAGGCTAAATCAGGTTCTCCATGTTCCTAAGCTCCCTATCAACCCAGTTTTCTTTCAGATAACATCTTCTCCATCTCTTGGTACTCTGGAGAATTTGGTTGAATTTCCTGATTAACTCAACACCAATGCCCCAGTCCTTCCTGAAAATTCTCTCTGCCCACCTATTGATATACCTTCCCTCACTTGTCCTAAGGTTTCTCCCCAGGGCCTGTCCTGGATCTCACACTCTGATACTCCACTAGTTCTTACAAGCAGACCTATTACAGCTCCTCCCTATTACAACTCTCCTCAAAGTCGCCTGCCTTCCTCGCCACAATCCTTCCATTTTCCTTTTCTATTATAGGACGGTGACATACAGACACAAACTGTTTTCAGCTCCCAAAGCCTTGCATGACCCAGGTTCTTCCATGGCATCCAACCCTCCACTCCCACCGCATGAAGTACTTGCAATCCAATCGCCCGTAGCCTAAAAATCTAAAACCAAAACAACTATTACCACATCTCTCCAAACCAGACTTTTATGTTTTGTGCTCTGCGTAAACATTTGACAGTTTCTTCCCAGGTTTCCCTCCCACTGACTGGAGAACCAGTCTTCCTTTCTTAGCATGGTCTTTGGCCCATAATTCTCGGCAAAACACCAGGGAACACATTCCCCAATATCTTATTCACTTCTGACTCTGTGGTTCCTCTATACTAGGAACACTAGACCAACACATTTCTGTCTCCACATGTCTATAGGGCTCCCACCACTTGACCTTCCTTCACAAAGGTTGGAAGTCCACTTTTGCTGTCAGCCTGGATGCACAACTCCAGGACACAGGGTTCCCTTCCCTTCCCTCTGCTCCCCATTGGGCCCAAGGGCTGCCATCCACAGGACGCAGCCACATCTACTAACCAGTTGCTCCTGTCCAGGGTGAAGGCACAGCTGGGTTTTACCAGGAAGCAGAGCAGTCCCCAGAAATGGAAGCTTACCCAGCAGCTGAACTTCTGTGTCAACTCGGTGTCCAGTTTCATATCCATGAAAATGTCTACAATGAAAGTTACAAAACATTAAAGAAATGGAAAAAGACACACAAAAGTGGAAAAATCTTCAATGTTGATTCACTGGGAAAATCAACATAATGCAAATATCCTTTATTCCATAAGCAAATTACAGACATAA
This sequence comes from Lepus europaeus, assembly GCF_033115175.1. NCBI lineage: Eukaryota > Metazoa > Chordata > Mammalia > Lagomorpha > Leporidae > Lepus > Lepus europaeus. The sequence goes on along the minus strand of NC_084847.1, from coordinate 44,435,908 downwards.
TAGGATCCCAAGCAAAGGTCAAATAGCATTTTGCCCAGATGGAGAAAAAAAATGCTAAAATTCATATGAAAACACAGAACATCTGAATACTGAAAGCAACCTTATACAGCATTGACAAAACTCAAAGCATCACAATAACAGATTGCAAGACACAGCGCAGGATAGTTACAATGAAAACAGCTTGCTATAGGCAAAAAAAGTGACATATAGAACTATGGAACAGAAAAGAAACACCTGAAATAATGCACACATCTACAACTAATCTATCTTTGAAGAAGGAGGTAAAGATCAATCCCAGGTTCAAAGGACAGTTTCTTCAAAAAATGGTCCTGAGAAAACTGGACCTCCACATACAGAACTATGAAAGAAGACCCATACTTTACACCTTATACAAAAAGCAACTAAAACCCATCAAGGAACTAAACCTAAACCCCATATCATCAAATTACTAGAGAACATTTGGGAAAACTGAAAGACATTGGCGTAGATGCCAGTCGCACAAATAATAAAAGCAAAAACAGACAAATGTGATTTCATCAAGCTGAGAAGCTTCCGTGCTACAAAAGGAATACTCAGCAAACCGAAGAGGCAACCAAAAGAATGGGAGAAAACATTTGCTAACTATGAAACTGATAAAAGATTAATATCCAGAATCTAAAAAGAGCAAAGTGAAGAGGCACCCAAATGAATAAGAGAAAATAATCTGCAAACTATGATACATATAAAAGATTAATATCCACAATCTACAAAGAGTTCAAGGAACTTAACAACAAAACAAAAATTCCATTTAAAAATGGGCAAAAGACTTGAACAGGCATGTTTCAAGAGGGGAACTTCACATGGCCAACAGACACATGAAAAAATGCTCAGGATCACTAGCCATCAGTTTCGCCACACCACAGTCAGAATGTCTCTCATACTGAAATCAACAAATGATAAATGCTGCTGAGGATCTGGCAATATGCTACCCTAATACACTGTTGTTAGAAATGTAACCTGGGGAAACCATTGCCTAAGACAGTATGGAGATACATCAGAAAGTTGAAAATAAATCTACCATATGACTCAGCAATCCTTCTCCTGGTGATTTACCCCTAGGAAATGAAATCAGCAGATTCGAAAGGATTATCTGTACCTCCACGTGTACTGCAGCTCAGTTCACAATAGCTAAGATATGGAATCAAACCTGATGTCCATGAACTGATGACAGGAAGTGGAGAGTCTCCAGAAGTGCAAGATTGCCTGGAGCTGAGGTTCAGAGTCCACTCTGGGTGAGATTCACATCCCAGTTCTTCTTAGCGGGGAGGGGAGGCAGACAGCTGCATCTTGGCTTCTTCACACAAGCCCCTGCCCACCACTGCTACCTCCGAACCCGCGGATTTGCAGGGAGAACACCACTGGGAAGCCTTGGAATCCCGGATCCTTTGAGGCAGGCCCTGGGTATCTCTCTGTCCATAAACTTAAATGCAGCAAATCCCTCCTGCACTCTCCAAGCCTACCGTACCGCTCCTGCCAAGGCCAGCTGACAATGACACTGCTGTGTATATCGCCTACTTATCCCCAAGGCCTACTGTGCAAGTGCCACCCAACTAACACCCACCCCTTCCTCCCAGAAACACAGCATCAGCAGAAGAGGCCACACTGCCTTGAAGAACCAGGAGCCATGGCCTGAGCCCCAGCCTGACATGCCTGCCCTGTGCTCACCATGATCAGGAGCACTCCAAGGGCATCGCTGCTCCCAATCCAGCCCATCAGAAGCTCAAGACAGTGTGGAGCTCTCTAGCACTCCGGGCTGACACCCACCACTCCTGCATGGTGCAGCACTCTGCCAAAATGCCCGTGGTCAGGGCTACTGAATGGTGGACATCCACCCAGCATCCTTGGCCTTGTCGGTTCTTGGGCTGCTGCCAGGTGTCAGACGTGCTGTGCCCCTGACATGGAGGTAGGATATGGACAAATATTGTGTACCTAAATTGCATTTATGAAATGCATGGAATTTGGATATCTTAAATAAAAAACAGTAACTTACGAGAACACCTGAACTGTCTTCTCTTGGTCGTTTCCTAGCCCCTCCCCTATATCAAAATTGTAGTTGACTCAGTCGCTCATCACTTTGTCCCTGTGAACAGACTACCTTGCTGGAAGTCCTAACTTAGAACATTTCATCCCACACTTGCAGAATACACATTCTTCTCATCAGTCCCTGGAATTTTCTCTAGGACACAACATATGATAGGCCATAAAACAAGCCTAGAAAACTCAATAACAGAAATAATTTCACACATCTTCTAGGACCAAAATTTAAGGACTGGCAATCAACAACTCAAGAAACTCTAGAACATAAGCAAACACGTGGAGACCGAACAACATACTCCTGAATGAATGGTTGGTCTTAGGAGAAATCAAAATGAAAATCAAGAATTTTCTGGAAATAACTGTAGGTAACAGTACAACATAGCAAAATGTATGGGACACAGCAAATGAAAGGTTACGAGCGAACTTTATAACAACTTGTGCCTACAACAAGATATTGGAAAGGAATCAAATAAATGAGCTTTTCAATGCATCACAAAACCTAGAAAACCAACATATCACACTCCAAATTAGTAGGATGACAGAAATCATGGAAATTTCAGAAGAAATGAACAAAGTTGAAGTAAAAACATTATAAAAGATCATTGCAGCTGGCTCTGCAGCTCAATAGGCTAATCCTCCGCCTGCGGTGTGGGCACACCAGGTTCTAGTCCCCGTCGGGGTGCTTGATTCTGTCCCAGTTACCCCTCTTCCAGGCCAGCTCTCTGCTGTGGCCCGGGAGTGCACTGGAGGATGGTCCAAGTGCTTGGGCCCTGCCCCCGCATGGGAGACCAGGGTGAGGCACATGGCTCCTGGCTTCAGATCGGTGCAGTTCACCAGCCATAGCGGCCATTTGGAGGGTGAACCAACGAAAAGGAAGACCTTTCTGTCTGTCTCTCTCTCACTGTCTAACTCTGTCCAAAAACAAAAAAAAAAAGATCATTGATAGGAAAATGAGTAGGGAAGTAAAGCAAAGATCAATGAAATGAAAAGGCAAGCCAATGAATAGAAGAACATATTAGCAAACCAGATGTGTGATCAAGGGAGTAATACAAGGAATGCATACCATTAAGAAGCAAAGAATACAACTGAAAATAGACAAAGGGTTGAATCAATGTTTTCAAACACAGAAATACAATGTACCCAGTGGGTATGTAAAGACGTTCTGAACATTGCTATCATCAGCAAAATGCAAATCGATATGACAATGGTCATTACCTCATACCTGTTAAGTGGCTACTATTAAAAAGTTAAAAGATAACAAGTATTGGGCACAATGTAGAGAACAAAGAACACACAGTATTGGAGGGAATCTGAATTGCACCATCCATTATGAAAAGCAACATGGAAGTTCTTCAAATGAAATTAAAAAAGTAACAATCTTTATTAGCCATGAATCCAAAAGAAAATCACCATCTCAAAGAACTCTCTGTACCCCCACATTCACTTCAGCATCATTCACAATTCCACGTTATGGAAATAACCTAAATGTTTGTTGACGGACCCATAAGGAAAATGGGATACACACACAGTGGCATCCTCACCAAACCTTAAAAAGAAAGGAAATACTACTACTTGTCACAAGATGGATCCAAAAGTATGGAACTATAGGACATTACAATGAGTGAAACAAGACACAGAAATAAGAAATACTGCATGATCACACTTACATGTGGAATATAGAAAAGTCAAACTAACACAGTCAGAGAGCAGGATGGTGTTTTTGATGAACTGGGAGCATGAAAATGAAGAGAAGTTAGTCAAAACATACAAATATATGGTTATATATAGCTGGAGCTGGGATGTAAAAGCTTGAGCCTCCACCGGACTGCCAGCATCTCATATGGGCACCACCCCGAGTTCCAGCAGCTCCACTTCCCATTCATCTCCCTGCTAATGTGCCTAGGAAAGCACTAGAAGATGACCCCATGACTTGGGTCCCTGTGCCAAAATGGGAGACCTGGGGCCAGCCCTGCCACTGAGGACATTTGAGGAGTGAAATAATGCATGAGATGAGGTATCCCTCATCCTCTCTCTCTCTCTCTGTCTTACTCTCTTTCTCTGTTTCCTGCTTTTTGTTTTTTTATTTGACAGGTTGAGTTACAGACTGTGAGAGAAAGACAGAGAAAAAGGTCTTCCTTCCGTTGGTTCACTCCCCAAATGGCCCATATGGGTGTTGCTGCACTGATCCAAAGCCAGGAGCCAGGTGCTTCCTCCTGGTCTCCCATGTGGGTGCAGGGCCCAAGCACTGGGCCATGCTCCATTGCCCTCCCAGGCCACAGCAGAGCTGAACTGAAAGAGGAGCAAACAGGATTGGAACCCTGCACCCATATGGGATGCTGACGTTGCAGGCAGAGGATTAACTAAGTGAGCCATGACAGTGGCCTCTGCCTTTCAAATAACTTTTTAAAAATCAAATTTACAATTATGAGGTAAGGTTTTGAAAATCTAATATATACCCCGGGTAACCAGTTCACACAATATTCTATACTTGTAATTTCCTAGGTCAGTATTAAAAAATACTATAAAAATGATAGGAGTGTAAATGAGAGGGCAGGTACGGTCAGAAGAATTACTATGCTTCTAAAGCTATTTATGGAATGAATAAAATATGTATACCTTACATACAAGCTTTCTGGGAAAATACATAAATAAAATGAGATAAATTTTAAAAACACTATAAGAGTGATAAATTTGTTAAGTAGCTTCATTGTACTAATCCTTTCTTAGTGTGTTATAAGTACCAGGAGAGTCGAAAGGTTTGTGTGAAAATGCGATATAAAGATCAGACTCATATCGAAACACACACTACATGCCTTGAATATATACAATTTTTGTTTCTCAGTTATGCTGTAATAAGGCTGAAAAAATAAAACATGCAAAAATAGGTTCCTATAGTTAAAACACACACAAAAAATTAAGGAACTTAGGTTAATACTGTGGGGTTTTAGTAGGCTTCATGGGACAGAAATGATTTTTAAAACATTCATGATTGGGGCTGGCACTGTGGCGTAGCAGGTGAGGCCACCAAATGCAGTGCTGGCATCCCACATGGGCACCGGTTCAAGTCTCAGCTGCTCCACTTCCGATCCAGCTCTCTGCTATGGCTTTGGAAAGCAGTAAAGGATGGCTCAAGTCCTTGGGTCCTTGCACCCATGTGGGAGACCTGGAAGAAGCTCCTGGCTCCTGGCTTCGGATCATCACAGTTCTTGCCATTGCGTAAAACTGGGGAGTGACACATCAGATGAAAGACCTCTCTCTCTCTCTGCCTCTCCTTCTCTGTGTAACTCTGACTTTCAAATAAATAAATCTTAAGAAAACATTCATGAACCTGACTAAACTAGATTACAGGTGGTTTATATCTTGAAAATAAAGATTCAGGATTTCTATCAAGAGAATACTTAAGCCAATATCCAAGTAACATATTACACTGTCACCTCACCTCCCTCAAACTGAGAATTCAGAAATAGAAAATGAAAGGAAGTGTATCTGAAGGAGACCAGGAAAGTGAAAAGTGAAATGAGAATTATAAATTACTACATGCTATTCTCCCACTGACGGGTGTACATTCCTATGTGCATGTAACATAGGTACATATTATAGGCAGGCTGAGAATTAATCCAATTAAACTATGGAACTGAAAATGCAGGGCCTGCTTCATCAGAATGTGACCAGTGACACTGCAACTGGACCAAACTCAAGAGAGTATACTCCCTGCTGTCCAAATTCCTACTGGATTTAACTTGAATTTGTGTTTTGTAAATGAAGTCTGATAGGAAGATGGGGCAAGTGCTGGGGCTTGGAGCTAGGGGGCACACGCACAGTTTGATCTCTGACTCACCGGGACAGGTCTTGGTCAGTCCTCAGGTTCACTGCCCTAAAAAGCCTTCCACTTCCCATCATTGGTGACCACTATGGCCCTTGGTTCAAAGCAATAGTTGGTTGTGGGCACATTATCTTTAGAGAACATACGTTTGGGGAGGCACCATGGTAGTTTCTCATCTAAACTCAATCTAAATTCCTAGGCTTTCCATATTTAAATGCATGACAATTTTTAAACAACACAATCTGCATTTTCAGTTCCTAATAGGAGCTACACATTATGGAGTTAGTTCTGTCAAGGTTTAGAATTTACACTTTCTTATAATTTTCACAATGACATTCTTTCAGTTTATTTTATAATCACAAGAAAAGAAGGAGGAAGGAGGGCAGGATGCTGGGGGGAGGGAGGGAAAGGTGAGAAGTATCACTACACTCCTCAATCTGTGTAGATGAAATATATACGATCACCTTTATATAAATAAAAATTATTTTAAAAAATTTAGCTGTGAAAACTGCAAGATGAAATATAGAAACAAAATGGAGATACCATGTATTTAAATTGAAGAACAAACCAAAACAAAACAATACCAAACAGAAACAGATGAATAGACCAATGGAACAGAATAGAAACACCAGAAATCAACCCAAACATCTACAGCCAACTTATATTTGATCAAGGATCTAAAACCAATCCTTGGAGTAAGGACAGTCTATTCAATAAATAGTGCTGGGAAAACTGGATTTCCATGTGCAGAAGCATGAAGCAACACCCTTACCTTTCACCTTACACAAAAGTCCACTCAACATGGATTAAAGACCTAAATCTATGACCCAACACCATCAAATTCTTAGAAAACACTGGAGAAACCCTGCAAGATATCGGCACTGGCAAAGACTTCTTGGAAAAGACCCCAGAAGCACAGGCAGTCAAAGCCAAAATTAACATTTGGGATTGCATCAAGTTGAGTAGTCTCTGTACTGCAAAAGAAACAGGAAAGTGAAGAGGTAACCGACAGAATGGGAAAAAAATTGCAAACTATGCTACAGATAAAGGATTAATAACCAGAATCTAAAATGAGATCAAGAAACTCCACAATATCAAAACAAACAAGCCACTTAAGAGATGGGCCAAGGACCTCAATAGACATTTTTCAAAAGAGGAAATCCAAATGTCCAACAGACACATAAAAAATGTTCAAGATCACTAGCAATCACGGAAATGCAAATAAAAACCACAACAATGTGTTACCTCACCCTGGTTAGAATGGCTCACATTCAGAAATTTACCAACAACAGACTGGTGAGGATGTGGGGAAAAAGGGACACTAACCCACTGTTGGTGGGGATGCAAACTGGTTAAGCCACTATGGAAGTCAGTCTGAAGATTCCTCAGAAACATGAATATTACCGTACCATACAACCCAGCCATCCCACTCCTTGGAATTTACCCAAAGGAAATCAAATTGGCAAACAAAAAAGCGGTCTGCACATTAATGTTTCTTGCAGCTCAATTCACAATAGCTAAGACCTGGAATCAACCTAAATGCCCATCAACAGTAGACTGGATAAAGAAATTACGGGATATGTACTCTATGGAATAATATACAGCAGCAAAAAACAATGAAATCTGGTCACTTGCAACAAAATGGAGGAAACTGGAACACATCATGCTGAGTGAAATAAGCCAGTCCCAATGGGACAAATATCATATGTTCTCCCTGATCAGTAACAACTAACCAAGTACCAAAAAGAAAACCTGTTGAAGTGAAATGAACACTATCAGAAAGTGACTTGATCACCCCTTGCCCTGACTGTTGATGTACAATGTAAAACTTTATCCCTTTTAGTATTTTTTTGTTTGTTCTACTTAATACTATTGGTTGAATTCTGTATTTAATACACTATTATTCTTAAGTGTTGAAACTTAACTGAAAAGTGATCCCTGTTAAATATAAGAGTGGGAATAAGAGAGGGAAGAGATGTACAACCTGGAACATGCTCAATCAGATTTGCCCCAAATGGTAGAGTTAGAAACATACCAGGGGATTCCAATTCAATCCCATCAAGGTGGAATGTACCAATGCCATCTCACTAGTCCAAGTGAACAATTTCAGTTCACATTTAATCTTAATGTTAGGACTAAAAATCAAAGGGATCACTTAAACAAGACTAGTGTCTGCTAATACTAACTGATAGAATAAAAAAGGGAGAGATCGATCCAACATGGGAAGTGGGATACACAGCAGACTCATAGAATAGTGGATGTCCTAAACAGCACTCTGGCCTCAGAATCAGCCCTTAAGGCATTCGGATCTGGCTGAAAAGCCCATGAAAGTATTTCAGGCATGGACAGCCAAGACACTTTGGCAAAAAAAAAATGACCTAAATGAAAGATCTCTGTGAGTGAGATCCCAGTGGAAAGAACAGGTCATCAAAGAAGGAGGTACCTTTCTCTGAAGAGAGTAGACAACTTCCACTTTGACTATGACCTTGTTGAAATAAGATCAAAGTTGGCGAACTCAAAAGGCTTCCATAGCCTTGGCAACTCATGACTAGAGCCTAGGGAGATTACTGACGCCATAAACAAGAGTGTCAATTTGTTAAGTCAACAACAGGAGTCACTGTGCACTTACTCCTCATGTAGAATCTTATCTTAATGTGCTTTCCATTGTGATTTAATGCTATAACTACCACTTAAACAGTATTTTTCACTTTGTGTTTCTGTATGGGTGCAAACTGTTGAAATCTTTACTTAATATATACTAAACTGATCTTCTGCATATAAAGAGAATTGAAAATGAATCTTGATGTGAGTGGAAGGGGAGAGAGAGCTGGGGGTGGGAGGGAAGTTATAGTGGGGGTAAGCCATTGTAATCCATAAGCTGTACTTTGGAAATTATATTCATTAAGTAAAAGTTAAAAAAAAGAAAAAAAAGCCAAAAAAATAAATCAAATAAAATAAAAATACAAAAAATTTTTAAAAATACCAAAATATTAAACCAGGATGCTCACAGCAGTATGGCAGGGCCTTCCTCGTGGAATGAGCAGTAGCACAGGTCTACAGCATCTTAGTCACCAGGGTGGAGCCTCTGCCAGGCTTAGAGGTGCTCACTCTGGACTTGCTTCACTGGATCAATAGGTGGTGATGTCTTCACTAATCAGGTTGCTTTAGAACCCATTTTCATAAATGGCACGACCCCAGCAGATATCATGAAGAATTTTGCTGAAAAACTGTGGGTCCTATTACATTTATCATGGTATCTCTATGTACCTCAAAAAATTAGGGGTCTGCAAAGAATTACTCAAATTCTACCTACACAGAGCACAGGGCTATAGACCATGAACATTAGTCTACCACAAGAATATTTCTTGTGGACAGCACCGTGGCATAGCAGAAAAAGCCTCTGCCTGCAGTGCCGGCATCTCATAAGAGCACTGGTTTGAGTCCCCACTGCTCCACTTCAGACCCAGCTCTGTGATATGGCCTAGGAAAGTGGAAGATGGCCCAAGTGCTTGGGCCCCTAAACCCACAGAGAGACCCAAAAGCAGCTCTGGACTCCTGGCTACATATCAGCTCAGCTGCGGCAATTGCGGCCCTATGGGTAGTGAACCAGCAGACTGAAGACCTCTCTCTCTCTTTCTCTCTCTCTGCCTCTTCCTCTCTGTAGCTCTGCCTTTCAAATAGATAAATAAATCTTTAAAAACCTTTCTTTCCCCATTTGACACTCACATGCCATCTTCCACAGTGATCAGGTGGGAAAATCAAGCAAGGTGATTCATTATTGTAGGAGGGGTTACCAATCACACAGAGCTCAGTGTTTTTTGAAGCAGCAATTTTAAATTTAACATCATATGTAAGAAAATGTTTACAAAGTTTAAATGTTTTTGAAAGAAGCACCCTGAAAACTACACATATACCAATTCATTGAAGGATTTCCTGGACTCCATGCTTATTCTGTCACGACAGCACTTCAATAGAAAGCTCTAAAATATTTGCAAAAATAAAACTGCAAGTCAGTTTTATTTTTCGCATTCATAATTATTGCGGCCTACATAACTCACAAACAAAACTGTATAAAGGTGAAACAAAGACATTGTTTGTAGGAAACTCTCCATCTAGTTTTCCCCCATAGATCTGACTTTAGTTAAACAGAGGAAAAGCATCTTAATATGTTTGGCATAAACTACTCTAATTTTGGAATTTCCCCAGAAAGTTTCTATATTTTAACTTCTTAGTAGTGCACTAGTAGTTGCTAGCCTAGGATTTTTGTGAGAGATGCTAAAGTTTTATGGTGGTCACAGCAGCAGAGGTATGGAAAACGTGACAGAATTGAGACATAAAAGCGAAAAGCAAAAGAAATCCATATTCATGTGGCTTTGAGAAGGATGTAGGGACCAGCCAGCCTTTGAGATGCCTGGTGATTGTTATCCGAGAACATCTGTGGATTGAGAGCATGAGAAAACATAAGAACAGATTTTTCTTGGTTTGTTGTGTGTGAAGGAAAAGAATTATGGAATCAAGGAATCAAGTTTGAAAATAGCCAAAACGAGAAAACCATGGGCAACATAAATAGGTGTAGCTAATGATGGGAGAAACAGCCTGTACTGAAACACAGTACAGAGACAAGGCTGTCTAGGATGGAAAGAACAGTGAGAACAAACACTTAGACAACACGGGGTCATTTCAACTTCTGGATTTGAACAATCAGCACTAACAGGAACAGCAACAGTGGATAACGAGGAAACTGGAACATCCATGAGGACGTGCACCAAGGGGCTGTTTCTGAGTAGTCACTGGTCAGCATCTCATAAGATGAGGATCAAGGAATGATCCTTGGGTGTCAACACTAGCAACTGCTAACCAGAAGGAAGGAAGACTTAATTCACCACACACTGTGAAGAATCAAAGCACAAAACACAATACCTACAGATTTTGAAATTTTGTGTTATTTAAAACACAGGGACAAATAGGGATTTCATTTCATCAACCGATGTTTTAGAACCAATTATATGGCAACCACTGTGGATACTGTGCAGAAACGATGCCCCTGACTTCTCATATCTAAAAATGATCTAAAATATAATAATCCAAATGATTTCAATATTTCATATTTCAAAATCTAAAATTTAGAAGTAAAAAGAACCTGTATTGAGTTATTCAGAACCTTATAGTTTTATAACTGAAACAAATATACTTAGGAAGTAATGCTTCCCTCTCAAAATTTCGGTGCCATCCTCGGATCTAGGTGCCTCTGATGATACACAGAGTCCCTATATGCCTAGATAATGCAATAATATGACTGGGATATGTAAATTTTACATGCTATGTCTTCCCATATAACCATATTCGTTAACACAATAGAACAATGTATTCCTCAGGAACTTTTTCATAAAATTAGGGAAACACTGGATATCACAGAGGCAGAATCAGAATTCAGTGGGGCAATGACAATATAGAACCATCTTTTTGGGTTTAGCAGTCAATGCTATCACTGCTGTTTTGCAGAACCTTCAATGAAACTGAGATAAACTATCTTAGCAAATTAGGAAAAACAGGAAGCAAAGCCTGTGAGCAGGAACTTCCTTGCTAGATGACCAGATCCATTTTCTCAGCTCCTATACACTAAGTAGAACTATAAATCCAGAAAATCAAACAAGAGACCTGGAAATTAACACAGACGCTGGGCATCTAAATTGCCCACCCAAAAGAAGATGACTCACCTGCTGGTTCACCCATCCTGGCATCAGAATTCAGCCAGGCAGGCTCACACCTCCTGGAACTGTACATGATACCTCCGAGCACATGTACGTTTTACAATATACAATTTAAAATCTATTTAGAACATATGATATGGAACTTATACAATAAAAATTTATAATATAAAATAAAGTATTCGATTTATAACGTACAATACAGTACACAATTTTTTCTTCCTTACCCCTGGCTCCTGCAGGCTCAAGTGTCCCCTCCTTGTGTCCAGGGCTGGCATATGATAGGCACAAACATTTCAAAAAGACTCACCAGGCAAAGACAGACAAACCTGAGGGTCCTATTGAATCCACTGCCACTCCTCCGACAATAGCAGCCTGGCCTTTCCTGCAGCTGTTGCTCTTGGCTGCTCACCTCCTTGTTCTTATGGCCAGGGCTTAGTGCATGTTCCAATGAAGAACTCCACGATGCTGGACACCAAGAAGAGAAAAGGGAAACAGCATCACTGAGCACCATTTTTATTCAACGGCATACATCAATACTGACTGTCCATTCAGAAAACAAGGACCAAGCCTGCACAGGCTTGCACAGGGGGTGTGGCTTCAGGCTTCTCCTGAGCTCCTGCTGTCTGTCCCAAGTAGGCAGCGAGGCCAGGCTCCAGTGCAGCGGGCCACAGGTCGATTGTTTGTTTCACTTCTGTCATGGAATTTATTCCACCATTTGATTTAACATTTGACAAGCATTTTTCTCTTTAGGTACAATACATACGCATCTGCTTTTTCTCCTTAGAGTGTTCAAAGAAAGTGAAATTGTTTTTATAGAACTCATGCATTGGGAGTGGTGGTTGTTTTTCAACTACTGGCTTACAGAAAGAAAACAAGTATGGGATGCTGGCACTGCAGGTGGTGGCTTAACCCACTGCACCACAACACTAGCCCCTACCCACAGAATTTTAGAAGCCCAATGATTCAAAAAATAGATTGTCCCATATGTGGAAGGAATGAAAATGTATAGTTTCAGTAAGTCAGAATTATTTTTTATTGCAGAAAACAAGAAAATACAAAGATATTTCAACTACGTGATGAGGTGTCAGATATCACACAAATGGTTCATTTAGCATCATCATTACCACAGCTGTATCTTTTCCTCTAGCAACTGGTTTAGACACTTGCTTTAAATTTGTGGCCAGCCTTGGAAAGCTGGAAATCTTGATGCCAAACAGATGAGAGATGAAATTTATAACAGAGGCATACCAGCTAGAACCACAGCCTACACTTAATTCTAGTGTTTACCTCTTGGCGAAAATTGAAAATCATAAACTATATATAAGTAAGAAAACATCATCTCCACCTCCAGATTCCACGTTAAGCACCATGTGCACTGACCAACAATGCTTTACTCCCTCCTCTTTAATAAAAAAAAGAATAATAAAAATAAGTCTATGATGGCTGTACTGTGTTTATAAGATACCTCTGCTTAAAGATACACCATTAAATACAAAATTTCAAGGTTGTATTATAACTCTAAGAGGTTTCTAACTCAGAGAAAGTGCCAGGAGGCAAGGTTAGGCCTGTTCTTGTCTCTAGAAAAGTGGGCAATCCCTCAGGGCCGCAACTGTTCTCCCCTCCAAGGGGACTCAAAAACATGTGAGTGAGCAATATTAAAAAGTCACAAGTTGAGGGACTGTCTACTAATGGAACCCAACGAGCCATCTAAATGAAGAGAGAACTGTCATGCAGACATTGTGTGGACACCACACCACCTGTGGGTAAGGCTTCCCAGGTGCGCACAGCACTAGCCCTGGAAGCGCTAGTCACAGAGTGCAACAGTGCCCATGGGAGCTCTGCAGTGTGACCACTTTGCCAGTAATAACATCTCTACCCCCACATCTCTGGAGTAACTCAGGAGTATAACAGGTGCATCATGTAAAAACTAGCAGAAGTGATTTTTACACAGTTTCAATAATATCTACCAGCTCACTTCACACAAGTCAGTATGTGTCATTTCTGATGAACAATTTATCAGGAAACTTCAACAAAAATTTCAGTCCAGGTTTTAGGTCAGTTTATACTGTGGGTCTGCAAGATTCTTTTTCTTTCTAACTCAAATTTCTTTAAATGGTTAAAGGTTTTTTTAAAAAACAAAACACCATTCATTTTAAAGGCAGAGATACAGAAAGAGAGGGAGAGACAGAGAAAGAGAGAGGTCTTCCATAAACTAGTTCACTGGACATGAGTCACGGAAAAGATAACTGTCCTTAGGAATACTATGAACAACTCTGTGACCAAAAATTATATAAGATAAATGAACTGCATGAGTGCCATAAAACTTAGAATATGCCAAAATCCACACAAAGAGAAAGGAAGAACATGAATGCTTCCAGAATTACTAAGGAAGTTATATTTTATAATAACTATACTAACATAATTATAAAGTATCAGAAAATGTATTAAACAGATAGGAGTTACTCAATCCACGTATCCTGTTTCTGCCCTACTGAAAAGAAACAATGGGCAGAAAAGTACTTACGGCGACCTGCCGTGTGGCACAGCAGGTTACGGCAGGTTACAACACTGCCTGGAACAATGTCATTCCATATAGATGCCAACTGGATTCCTGCCTGTTACACTTTTTTTTTAAAGCTTTATTTATTCATTTCAAAAGTAGAATTACAGAGAGTCAGAGGGAGAGAGAAAGAGAGAGAGAACGTCTTCCATCCACGCGTTACTCCCCAGATGGACGCAACAGCTGGGGCTGAGCGGATTTGAAGCCAGGAGCCAGGAGCTTCCTCCAGGACTCCCACACAGGTGCATGGGCCTAAGGACTTGGCCCCTCTTCTCCTGCTTTGCCAGGCCTCAGCAGAGAGCTGGATCAGAAGTGGAGCTGCTGGGACTCAAACCAACACCCACATGGGATGCTGGTACTGTAGGCAGCAGCTTCATCCACTTTGCCTCGGATCCGCCAGCCCCACCTCCCAACCCCCATCAACCCAGGCTTTTCCCACTTGAGATCCAGCTGTCTGCCCAAATGCCTAGAAAAGCAGAGGAAGCACCCCAAGGACTTGGGCCCACTGAACTCGCACTGCAGTACTGGATAAAGTACCTGGCTTCTGCTCCCAGCTGGTCCAGCTCTAGTCATTGGAGCCACCTGGGGTGTGAACCCATACCCTGAAGATCTCTCCCGCACCGCCTCATCTAGAATTCTGCCTTGCAAACCAGTCGTTACATTGAAAAAAAAATATCTAGTACTTACTATGAGATGTCAGAATCTTGGGGCAGGCTGGAACAGAGCACAGAGGGATTCTTGGCATTTCTCTAAGCTTCTGCTTTCTCCTCCGTGTGTGCAGTCTGTGAAAATTCACCGGATTATGTGCCAATTAATTCGAGCTCCCCGTGCCCCCATGTTCTGCACACACACCTTACACTGCCGCACAACCCTGAACAGAGAGGCCGTGAGTAAGACCTCTTTGACAGATGCGGCTAGCCAAGGCTACTTCTGGCCAGGCACAGAAAACCCCCAAAACGGAACCGCCGCTGTAGGGAAAGTTCTTCCTCTCCCAACGCCCCTCCCACGCACACCCCCCTGGAACTCCTGTCACTCTCCCCCTCCTTTCCTCTCCCCCACAGGCATTCTTCCCCTCCCTCCCTCGCCTCCCCACCTCCCCACATTCTCTCCACTTCCTCTCTCCTCCTGCCTCCCCTGTGACCCCCTCCTCTCCTCCACCTTCTGTCCCAGCTACACCCCACACACACACCCTCCCTGAGCTCTGCACCCTGGGCCATGCCTACCCTAAGTTTCTCCTTCCTTTGTAATGCCAATAAGGAAAACAAAGTAGCCTGATGCAACATACAATTAGGTGTACTCTGCATAGGTTTGCTAGTAATGTAATAATCCTGCTTTCCATTTGTACACATCTAATAATCTTAATGGGAAAGATCACAAAGCTCTTGAATATAGGGAGCCCTTGTTTTTGTTTAGTTTAAGTTCAATGTAGAAAAACCTACAAACTTCTCTAAAATAAAATTTCATAACGTAATTTAGAATTTGTAGCCAAGGATCATCAAAACTTAAATGTAAGTCTCATCTTAGGATGGTACTTGATACATCTAAGAGAGTCTCATCACAGAGAAATGTCTCAATGCAGTTTGAATGTTTTTGGATGTTCAGGGAAGACGGTATTACACTTAACAAATCTGATCGATGCCACAGGAGAGAACTGTTCATTATGTAACACAGGATGTCATTACTTGAATGTTCTCAGGGAGGCAGCATGTTAGAAGGCCTAGGTTCTAGTCCTGGCTCCATCATTTACCAACTGTGTGACCTTACCTCACCTCTGAGCCTTGTTCTCTTCACTAGTAATAGGAAAGTAACACCTACCCTGCCTACCTCACAGGGATGTTATGAGGGTATAACTGGTGTACATAAAAGTTCTTTCAAAGCTGTAAAATGCTATATACCTACAAAGGATTATTATTATTGTTCCAGGGTTATTAATAAAACTTTGAGCAAAAATAAATAAATAAAAGGGGATCAGCAGTGCCTTCCTCACAGAGCTTTGAAGAGGATTAGACAGTACTATGTGGTGTAATTAAATAAAACTCTTGCTTTCCCTCTTTGTGTTCTTCTTTAGAAATGAGACAATGGTACATTAAGGAGCCAGACTATTGAAAATGCTCAAAGGAAAGCTGTTGAAGTGAAATCGATACTATGAGAAACAATGACTTGATGAGCCCTTGTCCTGACTGTCAAGGAACAACTTACTATTTTATTACTCTTAGTATTTTTTGTTCTACTTAATACCATTGGTTGAACTCTTTAATTAACATACAATTATTCTTAGGCATTTAAAATTAACTCAAAAGTGATCTCTATTAAATATCAGAGTGGGAATAAGAGAAGGAGGACATGTACAGTTTGGCACATGCTCACTCTGACTTACCCCTAATGGTAGAGCTAGAAACATGCCAGGGGATTCCAATTCAATCCCATAAAGGTGGCATGTACCAATGCCATCACACTAGTCAAAGTGATCAGTTTTAGTTCATTATTGATCATAATGATAGGAGTAAGTGTCAAAGGGATCACATAAACCAGACTAGTGTCTGCTAATAATAACTGATAGAATTAAAAAAAAAAAGGAGAACGATACAACATGGGAAGCAGGATACACGACAGACTCATAGAATGACAAATACCCTAAACAGCACTCTAACCTCAGAATTAGCCCTTAAGGAATTTGGATCCGGCTAAAAAGCCCATGAGAGATTCACAGGCATGGAAAGTCAAGACACTGTGGCCTGTGGCCAAAAAAATAAAAAGTAAAATGACTTAAAAGAAAGATCTTTGTGAAAGAGATCCCAGTGGAATGAATGGGCCATCAAAGAAGGACATGCCTTTCTCTGAAGGGAGGAGAGAGCGTCCACTTTGACTGTGGCCTTGTCTAAATAAGATCGGAGCTAGTGAACTCAAGAGGCTTCCATAGCCTTAGCAACTCATGACAAGAGCCTCGTGTGATTACTGACATCATAAATAAGAGTGTCAATCATTAAATCAACAACAGGAGTCACTGTGCACCTACTCCCCATGTAGGATCTCTGTCCTTAATGTGTTATACTATGTGAATTAACTGTAAAACTACTACTCAAACAGTACTCTACACTTTGTGTGTCTGCGTGGGTACAGTCTGTTGAAATCTTTACTTAGTATATACTAACTTGATCTTCTGTATATAAATATAATTGAAAATGAATCTTGATGAAGAATGGGATGGGAGAGGGAGTGGGAGATGGGACAGTTGCAGGCAGGAGGGAGGTTATGGTGGGAAAAGGTGCTATAATCCAAAAGTTGTACTTTGGAAGTTTATATTCATTAAATAAAAGTTGGGGAAAAAAAGAAAAGTGCTTCATGAATGCCACTCTGTTACAGTCTCCTTCCTTGTCCCTCTTACCTTTGTTTTTGTGACCAGACCCTTCATTAACCATCACTTCCTGTCCCAAGGTCCACCCATGAGTGTATTGTTAGTTCTGCATATGTTGAATACCAGCTGTGTACCAGGAACTACAGGAATGAAAGCAGAGAGACAAAGTCTTGTCCTGGACAGGCTCACAATCTTATATGAGATATGGGTATTTAGCAAAAAAATGGTGATAAAATGGGTTAAGTACGTTATGTATATAGGTAGTGTGTTACAGAAGCTCTGGATACTTAGCTCTGCCTCGGGAAATTAGGGAAAAGTATCGTAGAGAAGGAAGACCATTGAGTTGGATATCTTGAAACATGGCTAGGAGTTTCTCAAGCTGAAAACATTGAGGAACATCAAGTAGTGACTACCTATATGCAGAACCATGACAACTCTGGCATGACAGAAGAAGGGGCTGTTTGGGAGGAGGGTGGCTTGGAATATGAAGTTGGAACAACTGACGTAGATTGACACCACTGACAGAGATTTGGTGACTACTAGGAGACAGATGGTTGGAAAGAGGGGGCTGTCAAGCTTTCCAACTTGGAAGGCAAGTCACATGGAGCCACCACTGCAGAGATCCAGTGCAATGTGTGGAGCAGGTTTAAAGGGAAGAGGAAGTTTGTAGTGCCCACAGGACACTCAAATGTGTGTCTCTAACAGGCAGATGGAAATGGAGATTCGGATCTCATGGTGGAAGCTGACGATGGAGACACTACTTTGGAAGGTAGTCTCATAGACTTTGGTTCAAGAAACAAGAGTAAGATCACCTCAAGAGAAATGGGGTACCCAAAGGTAAAGGAACAGAGCATTTCAGAGGTGGTCTGAAATGGAAGGTAGTGCACAAGCAAGAGAGAAGGAAGAGAAGTACAAAGAAACCATCAAGGATAGCACAAAGTAGGCAGCCACACACAAGGAGTCAAGTCACAGGGTTATATTCGTAGAATAAACAAGTGGATGCAGAATCTCTCTCTCCCTCTCTGCTCTCTCCTCTCCTCCCCCCCCCCCTCATCCCACTCCCTTCCTCCTACTCCCCTCCCCCTCTCCCATCTCCTCTCTCTCCTCTGTCCTCTCTCCTCTCTCCCTCCTATCCATTCCCAACCAGCTCCCTCCCTTTCAAAAAATTTTAAAAATGCATTTTTACAGAAAGATTTCTTTGGATGCTGAGTGGAAAACATACTCTAGAAGAAAAGGTTACTGATAGAAGAAATCAGCTCAGAGGTCACTGAATTCAGTCAAGAGAATTATGGTGGCTAGGGCTAGGGTTGGGGTTAGAACCAGACATTTGGGGCATCCAGAATACAGAATTTATGTAGGCATCCGCTCTATGAGCCATGCAAGAACAGAGTTCAGTTTTGCCTTGGCTTCCCTTAGAGTGGTGGCAAAGAGAGGCAGGTTGAAGACACACTTTGGTGGTGAAATCAAATTTATTGTGGGGATTTCTTGGGTTCCTAAGTAATAGATTAGAAAGACTATCAATGCTATATATTATGGGGGGGTCTTAAATACCACAGGTCTGATGTTTCACTTCTTCCCATAGCCTATCTAAATCAATATTCAAATAATATAAAATAAATCATAAGAAATACTCTCTGGTACTACTCCCAGACCATTTTCAATGTTTTACAAAATGTTCACATAGCAAATATGAAAAGCTTCAACACATTCCTCTTTTGTAATTTAGACTGCAATACATACAACATTAACAACATAAAAATGTCTTCTGTACCCATCTTAAAAGTGGAGTCACTGAATTATATTACTAATTTATGTTACTCATAAATATCTTTTTGACAGGCAGAGTGGATAGTGAGAGAGAGAGAGAGACAGAGAGAAAGGTCTTCCTTTTTGCCGCTGGTTCACCCTCCAATGGCCGCTGCGGCCGGCACATCACGCTGATCCAAAGCCAGGAGCCAGGTGCTTCTCCTGGTCTCCCATGTGGGTGCAGGGCCCAAGCACTTGGGCCATCCTCCACTGCCTTCCCGGGCCATAGCAGAGAGCTGGCCTGGAAGAGGGGCAACCGGGATAGAATCCAGTGCCCCAACCGGGACTAGAACCCGGTGTGCCGGCGCCGCAAGGCAGAGGATTAGCCTGTTAAGCCACGGTGCCGGCCACTCATAAATATTTTACTCTTACTTTGAATGAGATCATTGCCAATACACACATTATTTTACTTAGCTTTATTTTTACATTAAGCCAAAGTCTGCCATGCAGCAATCAAAAACCTTACAGTAAATTACACAGGTTTGTAGTACAATTTAGACTCTAGCTTCTTAGAATAAGTCATTTTTCTGCTGGCTTTCATGAAGTCTTCCTGTACTACAAACTCATGACAGCACAAATTGCAAACATACCAGCTTCAGTACAAATATTTCAGGTCTGCTCCAATAAAGCCACCTAAAAGGTTCTCGATTGCTTCATAATCTATTTCATCATATTTTGGAATGGGAGCTCTGGATTTTCAATATATCTAACCTTGCTTGTTCATGTGGTAAATCAATATGTATTTTTCTGTCCAGTCTTCCCAGACGTAGCAAAACAGGATCAGTCTGTTTGTAGCCATGATCATTTTAACTCTATGCAGAGTATCAAATCCATCCATTTGGTTCATGAACTCCATTAAAATTCTCTGAATCTGTCAGCAGATATACCCTCAGAAAACCGATGTCTATTTCATCCATAAAAATGATGCATGGATGGTGGTTGGTCTCTGGCATAATAAAACATTTCTCTGATCAAACAAGCACTTTCACCAATCTATTTGTCTACAATAGAACTAGATACAACCTTTAAAAGTTACAATCCAGCTGACTAGTAACAGCTCTTGCCAAAAGCATTCTTCCTGTGCCTGGAGTTCCATATAATAAACAGCCTTTTGGAGGTATTATTCCTACATGCTGGAATAATTCTATGTTTTTAAGAAGTAATTCTATTACCTCTCTTAACTCTTGGATCTGTTCTGACAGCCCTCTAATCTCAGAGTAAGAAACATTCCCTAGGTTCCCATGACACATGTTGTAAACCAGTGAATCCGCCACTCTTGGCAAATCTCTCATGACACTTAGTGTAGTCATATCCAAAGCAACTTTTTTTCACAGGTAGAGCTAGACAGTGAGAGAGAGAGAGACAGAGAGAAAGGTCTTCCTTCCATTGGTTTACCCCCTAAATGGCCGCTAAGACCAGCACTGTGCCAATCCGAAGCCTGGAGCCAGGTACTTCCTCCTGGTCCCCCTTGTGGGTGCAGGTGCCCAAACACTTGGGCCATCCTCCACTGCCTTCCCGAGCCACAGCAGAGAGCTGGACTGGAAGAGGAGCAACTGGGACTAGAACCCAGCGTCCATAGGGGGTGCCGGTGCCAAAGGCATAGGATTAGCCAAGTGAGCCACGGCGCCGGACCCCAAAGCAACTCTTATTCCTGGATTCAGCTTACTTTTGTCAAGTTGTCTATGACAGCCGACAATGTATCTTGGGGGGGGGGGGGGTGAGGAGTGAGAAGAAAGTTCTGAAATCGGATGCCAGTGCTGGCTGTACAACTCTGCACATGTGCTGCTAGTGGATGTTCACCTTAAAATGGTGTAAAGGAACTGAGGTATACACCAAAGAGAACTGCTAATGAGTAATGTGAGTTAACATTCATTCTGATCTAGTTCTCATGATTCCCCTTGCCCCAGCCCAAAGAAATAACAGGATGGACTTAAGTTAGGGGGATTGCTACTCCTCCGCAGGAAGCTGGAAAACCCAACCAGCATAGCCAGCCTTGCATGTGTGCACATGGGACTTGGAGACTGTGTCACTCTGTGGCTGCCTGGCTACAGTGCTGTGTGTGCATTTGTTCCTCTGTGCGTGTGTGTTTTTGAAAACTGAAAGACAGTTAACATGCTGTCATGTCTCAAATAGGATTTGATGGACATGCATAAAAAAACTGTCATGGGGCTGGTATTGTGTCCTAGCAGGTTAAGCCTCTGCCTGCTGCATCCCATATGGGCGATGGTTTGAGACCCACTGGCTAATTCACTTTCAAATCCAGATCTCTGCTAATGCACCTGGGAAAGCAGCAGAGGATGGCCCCAGTGCTTGGGCCCCAGCATCCACATGGGAAACTCAGAGGAAGCTCCAGGCTTTATCATGGCCCAATCCCGGCGACTGGGGTCATTTGGGGAGTGAACCAGCAGTTGGATGATCTCTGTGTGTCTCTCCTCCTCTCGCTGTAACTCTGCCATTCAAAAAAATAAAATATCTTTTAAAAAAGGCTGTAAAATGGTTTAGTATTTTCACCTTATCTTCATTCATAGAAGACACTAACAGACCTGTTCAATCAAACAGCTTACAAAACAGACCCTTAATTGCATCTGATTTGAATGAGAGTGTCTGGGAGTTACTGGATGCATTTCGTCAGACTTAGAAATAAGGTAAGTGTCATTTGAAACTAAATCAAAGCTCCAAACTTTTGAGTTCTAAAGAGAACAAATGAATAAATAAGAAACGTTTGCTAAAATGATCAATTTCATTAGTTGTTCAGTGGCAGCAACATAAGTGTTGCCCAGATGGGTACCAATGTCCTCAGATGATATATGAGGTCCAAACATCTCAAAACACAAGAGCCAAGAAAAGCTTATCTCATATACACAACCCTCACTGGGAGGGTCTGCATGCTGGACTTTTAGAATGGCTAGTTTGCTTAAAAATGCCTGGTGTGGACACAGCCAAGACTGTTTGCTTCTAACTGTATCACTCCTTATTAAGAAAGAGGGAAATGTCGTTAATCAGGCACATACAACCACCCTAGTCAGTTCCAAAGGTCTCACAGGAAACAGGGTTCCCAACCACTGGTACACAGTATTTTACTGGATAAACCCAACAAGCCTCCTTCAGCAACTCAAAAAGTTCATGTGCTCATGAAGTAGCATGCATGGAACAACTGCCCAATTGGTAAAGAAGGGACTGCCTGTGACATTCACCAAGGTGGAACCCAGAGAGGTAGACCTACCCTTCATTTCCAAAGTGAATTCCAAGATTACCAGGTAACAGGGAGATAGGGGGTAGGGAGTTCACAAAGAGAAAGAACAAATCAGAGGAAACAGTGAGCAAAAATTAGTCAGTGAAAATTTGACCTACAAATGCTTTTCAGGGCCGTTTTAATGATTACCTTAAAAGACCAAACTGTTTCCTAGATTCACAGTCACTCCTCAAATTACATGCTTGAGAAAATTCTATGCCATTTGGGGTGGCTGTAACTCAGTGAGAGAAAGCAGTAAGTAACACAGCGATGAACAAAGCACTGCTGCCTCCGGGTGCTGTGCGGGTTGGGCAGGGACTCCTCACTCACCCAGCACAGCTGTGACCCCGTGGCTGGTCAGTTAGCAATCACTATTTTCTCCTATCTTTAGATGCCTATGCGTGGTTCCAACTGTTCCCGCAGGGGCATGCCATCATGAGAAATGTCACCTCCCTGGGGTCTGCAAAGAGCCCACTTTCCTAATCACCACTACTGCCACAAGATCAAGTGTGGCAGAGCAGCACCTGTGCCAGCAAGCACAGCCCATGTGCCTATTGCACCTGCCCACATGCTGCACCAACACACGTGGCACTCAGCCAGTATCTCCACTACTTTCTGCTCAGAGAAAGAACTGGCAAGAGGTGCCACATTCCTGCCCTCAGAGCCCCAAATCCAGATGGCTCAGTGGGGTTGGTGCCCAAGCAGAAAACTTGGCAACCCTGAAAGGTCGAGGCTTGGGCCTGACAGAGCCACATGCGCCCAGGTGCTCCAGGACCCTCCCCATGCCCAGCATGCACTCACCACTCACGATCGCCCATGCTGTGTAGCTCAGGAGTGGGAGCCTCTGCAGCTGCCACGTACCCTCGGGGGCAAGTGCTACAGGGGGACCCCATGCCCAGCGCAGGCCAGCGGGACACCTCCTCTCTAGCAGCCACAGGGGTGTGCCTGGAGTTTGAAGAAAGTTTGAAAGAGTCAGGAATGGGGAGAGGAGCTGTGTCCCAACCCGGCCCCGCTGTGCCTGGTGCTGCCAGGCACAACCAAAGGTTCGCATAGGAGCACAACTCACCCACACCAGCCAAGCCGCGGCCCTCTCACAGATGTGCTCCAGCGTGGGTTTGTCTCCAAGACAGTGGCCGACCAAGGAGGGGCAGGCACCCACTGAAGGACAGTGGGGACTTATACACCTGACAGCCAGGAACTGTAGTCCTTTGGTCCCTCCCTCCTCACCTGGGGGCCACTGGGACTTGCACCCCTAGCTCACCTACCTGTGGGAGGCCGGCTCCTTGACAGGCCCAGCCCACAGGCTCAAAGACTGGAACCCCAGAGCCTCTGCATAGATCCTGCCTGGGGCCCAATCCTTTCTAGAGCAATGACAGACAAAACATGTCAGTTTCTTGAAAGAGGCTGCTTGGCCTCCCCAGGTGAAAAGTCCTTGCAACACTGTTTTGCAAAGCTGAAATACAAGTCTTCCAAGATCCACCTTTGCTAAAAAAGAAACAGGTAAACAAGTGCCATGAGGGCTTTGTTCTATCTGGACTCTGCAAAGCAAAAACAAGGCTGCAGAAGCACTCAGAGTTTAGTTTGCCTGGTGAGCTCCCAAGCAGGAAATAAGGAGAGGCAAAAAGCCCTTCTCACTCATGCTACAAAGCCCTAGGAAACGGCAAATTCCATGTGCCTAATTGTCTTCCTAATGCTTTGCCACTTATTCATTCATTCATTCATTCATTCATCCTTTTGTTGGGTATTCAACATTGATATGGGGGGAGTCATTTGGCTCAGAAGTAAGACTTGTCTGGGGATGTTCCCAACCTATAGGGGGAGGGGTGCTTTGGTTCCATTCCCAGCTCCCTTGTGCATTCCAGCAGCTTGCTAGTGGGTCGGCAGTGCTTGGGTTCCTGCCATCACATGGGAAACTCTGAGTTCTGGCCTGCTGGGCCTGGCACTGCTCCTGCTGTTGTGGACATTTTGGCGGTCAATATATAGATAAGAATTCTGTGTGTGTGTGTCTGTGTGTGTCTGTGTGTGCGTGCGTGCACCTATGAGTGATGCCTTTCAAATAAAATACACTTAATGCAGTTTTTCAAATACACACATAGCAGTGAGTATTTTGGCTCAGCAGGTTCAGCAGCTGCTTGGGATGCCCATATCCCATAGCGGAGTGCCTAGCTGAGTCCTGGCCACTCCACTTTTGATCCAGCTTTTTTGCTAAAGCGCCCGAGAGATGATATATGATGGCTCCAGTACTTGAGGACTAAGGTTCCTAGCTCCAGGCTTCTGGCTTCAGCCTGGCCCATCCATGGCTGTTGCCAGCCTTTGGGGAGTGAATCAGCAGATGGAGGATCTAAAAATATCTCTTTTTCACCACCTCCTATCATTTCAAATAAATGTTGCAAAACATGGAAACCACATACACTGATCATCAAATCCTATAAAGCCAAGTAGGAATCTGAGGGACAAAGGTGTGCAGAGCAAACCTTACTGGGGGTCAGGGGTGGCCTCCTCAGAGCCAGCCCTTGAGCTGAGACCTGGAGAATGAGAAGGAGTCAAAATAACAATCCCAGAGGAAATGAAGCCCGAGGAATGACTCTTCAAGGTCAACACTAGTTACTGCTGACCAGTAGGAACAAAGACTTAATTCACCACATTCTGTAAGAACCAAAGCACAAAGCAAAATACCTAAATATTCTGAAAGTTTTTGTTTTGTGAAACATAGAACAAATAGGAATTTCATTTTGTCAACCGAAGTTTTAGAACCAACTCTATGGCCACCTTGCCACATAATGTGCAGAAACAACAGTCCTTGCCCACTCAGACCTAAAAATGCTCTAAGAATATCATAATTAAAATCATTTCAACATTTCAAAATCTAATCTGGAAGTAAAAATAACCTGTATTGAGGTATCCAGGACCTTAGTTTTCTAACTGCAGTAATTGATGCTTACTTCTTAAAATTCTAGATCCATTCTCTGATCTAGTTGCCTCTGTTGAGCCCCACATTCCCAATTAATCTAATAATATGACTGGGATACATATATTTTTACATTACATGTTTCCTCATATAACTACATTCATAAAGACAATCTAGCAGAATACATTCCTCAGGAACTTTTTCACAAAGTTAGGGAAACACTGGGTATCACAGAGGCAGCATCAAAATTCAGTGGGGCAATGACACACATACAACCATCTACTTGGGTTTCCCAGTCAATGCTATCACTGCTGTGCTGGAGAACTTTCAAGGCAAACTGAGATAAACTATCTTAGCAAATTAGGAAAAACAGGAAGCCAAGCCTGCGAGCAGAAACTTCCTTTCTGGATTATCAGATCCATTTCCCAGTTCCTATCCACAAAGTACAACTATAAATCCAGAAAATAATACCAAAAATAAAACCTGAAAATCAACACAGTGGCTGGGCATCTTCATTGCCCACCTAACAGAAGATGCCCCCACGTGGTAGTTCACCCATGCCAGGGGCTGGGGGCCAGCAGGGGAACAGTGACCAGAGAGGGGCAGGAGGCCAGCAGGGTACAGCGACCTGAAGGAGGGGCAGGGACCAGCAGGATATGGGGACCTGAGAGAGGTGCTGGGTTCCAGCAGGGTACAGGGACCTAAGGGAATGGCTGGGGGCCAGCAGGGAAACAGGGACTTGATGGAGGGGCTGGGGGAAAGCAGGGTAGAGCGACCTGAAGGAGGGCCTGGGGGCCAGCAGGGGATGGAGACCTGAGAGAGGTGCTGGGTGCCAGCAGGGTACGGGGACCAAAGGGAAGGGCTGCGGGCCAGCAGGGAAAGTGACGTGAGGGAGGGACTGGGGGCCAGCAGGTGTGAACAGGGACCTGAGGGAGGGGCTAGGGGCAGCAGGGGGACAGTGACCTGAGAGAGGGGCTGGGGGCCAGCAGGGTACAGCGACCTGAAGGAGGGGCTGGGGGCCAGCAGGGTATGGGGACCTGAGAGAGGTGCTGGGTGCCAGCAGGGTACAGGGACCTAAGGGAAGGGCTGCGGGCCAGCAGGGGAACAGGGTCCTGAGGGAGGGGCCGAGGGCCAGCAGGGAAAGTGACCTAAGGGAGGGACTGGCAGCCAGCAGGTATGAACAGGGACCTGAGGGAGGGGCTGTCGGTAGCAGGGGGACAGTGACCTGAGAGAGGGGCTGGGGGCCAGCAGGGTACAGCGACCTGAAGGAGGGGCTGGGGGCCAGCAGGGTACGGGGAACTGAGGGAGGTGCTGGGGGCCTTCAGGGTACAGGGACCTGAGAAAGGAGCTGGGGGCCAGCAGGATACGGGGACCTGAGAGATGGGCCGGGGACCAGTAGGGTACAGTGTCCTGAGGGAGGGGCCAGGGGCCAACAGGGGTGAGCAGGGACCTAAGGGAGGGACTGGCAGCCAGCAGGGGTGAACAGGGACCAGAGAGAGGGGTGCTGTGGGCCATCAGGATACGGGGGCTTGAGGGAGGTGCTGGGAGCCAAAAGGGTACGGGGAGCTGAGGGAGGTTCTGGGACAAGAAGGGGTGAACAGGGACTGGAGGGTGGGCGTTGGGCCAGCAGGGGGAACAGGGACCCGAGGAAGGGGCTGGGGGCCAACAATGAACAGGGATCTGATGGAGGGGCTGTTCGCCAGCAGGAACAAGGAGCAGAGGGAGTGGCTGTGGTAAGCAGGGATGAACAGGGACCTGAGGGAAGGGCCAGAGTCCAGCAGGTTTGCACAGGGAGCTAAGGGAGGGGCTGGGGGCCAGAAGGGGAACAGTGACCAGAAGGGGCCGGGGGCCAGCAGGGTACAGCGACCTGATGGAGGGCCCGGGGACCAGCAGGGGTGAACAGGGACCTGAGGGGGGCCGTGGGCCAGCATGGGTAACAGGCACCTGAGGGAAGGGCTGGGTGCTAGCAGGGGAATAGGGACCTGAGGGAGGACCGGGGGTCAGCAGGGTACAGGGACCTGAGTGGGGGCCGTGGGCCAGCAGGATACAGCGACCTGAGGGAGGGGCGGGGGTCAGTAGGGGAAGAGTGACCTGAGGAAGGGGCTGGGACCAGCAGGGAAACAGAGACCTGAGGGAGGGGCTGGGGTCAGAAGTGGTGAACAGGGACCTGAAGAAGGGGCTGGGGGCCAGCATGGGTGAACAGGGTCCTGAGGGAGGGACTGGGGGCCAAAAGGGTAGGGGACCTGAGGGAGGGGTTGGGGGCTAGCAAGAGAACAGGGACCTGAGGGAGGGGCTGGGGGAAAGCCAGGGTATGGAAACTGAGAGATGGGAGGGGGCCAGCAGGGGAACAGGGACCTGAGTGAGGTGCTGGGAGCCAGCAGGGTACGGGGACCTGAGGGAGGTCTGAGGGCCAGCAAGGTATGGGGACCTGAGGGAGGTGCTGGTGGGCAGCAGGGGAACAGGGACCAGAGGGAGGGGCTGGGGCCAGCAGGGGAACAGGGACCTGAGGGAGGGGCTGCAAGCCAGCACGTGTGAACAGGGACCTGAGAGAGGTGCTGGGGGCAAGCATGGTACGGGGACCTGAGGGAGGTGCTGGGGTCAGCAGGGTACAGGGAACTGAGAAAGGAGGTGGGGGCTAGCAGGATACAGGTTCCTGAGAGATGGGCCACGGACAAGTAGGGTACCGGGTCCTGATGGAGGGGCCAGGGGCCAACAGGGGTGATCAGGGACCTAGGGAGGGGCTGCAGGCCAGCAGGGTACGGGGACCTGAGAGAGAGGCTGCAGACCAGCAGGGGTAAACAGGGATCTGAGTTAGGGGACGGTGGACATCAGGGTTATCAGGGACATTATGGAGGGGCTGGGGGCCAGCTTGGTACGGGGATCTGAGGGAGCGTCTGGGCGTCTTGAGGGGAACATGGGCCTGAGGAAGGGGCTGGGGCCAGCAGGGGAACGGGGACCTGACGGAGGGGCCGGGGGCAGCAGGTGTGAACAGTGAAGTAAGGGAGGTGCCGTGCGACAGCAGGGGAACAGGGACCTGATGGAGGGTCTGGGGGCCAGCAGGGGTGAATAGGAACATGAGGGAGGAGCCGGGGGCCAGCAGGGAATGGGACCTGACTGAGGGGCTGCGGGCTAGCAGGGTACGGGGTCCTGAGGGAGGGGCCGGGGGCCATCAGGGGTGAACAGGGACCTAAAGAAAGGGCTGGGGGCAGCAGGAACAAGGACCTAAGTTAGGAGCCGTCGGTCAGCAGGGTAACAGGGACCTGAGGGAGTGGCTGGGGGCCATCAGGGTACGGGGTCCTAACGGAGGGGTTAGGGACCCGGAGGAGTGAACAGGGACCTGAGAGAGGTGCTGGTGACAGCAGGGTACGGGGAACAGAGGGAGGTGCTGGGGGCCAGCAGGGTACGGGAAACTGAGAAAGGATCTGGGGGCCAGCAGGATACGGGGACCTGATAGATGGGCCGGGGACCACTAGGGTTGGGCTTCTGAGGGAGGGGCCAGGGGACAACAGGGATGAACAGGAACCTGAGGGAGGGGCTGCAGGCCAGCTGGGTACGGGGACCTGAGAGAGATGCTGGGGGCAGCAAAGTATGGGGACCTGAGGGAGGGGCTGGGGGCCAGCAAGGGAACAGGGACTTGAGGGAGGGGCTAGGGGCAGCAGGGTCCAGGGTCCAGAGAGGGGCTGGTTGCCAGCAGGGATGAATAGGGGCCTGAGGGAAGGGCTGCGGGCCAGCAGGTACTGGAATCTGAGAGAGCTACTGGGGGACAGCAGGGTATGGGGACCTGAGAGAGGGGCCAGGGGCTAGCAGGGGAACAGTAAACTGAGGGAGGGGCCGGGTGCAGCAGGGAACAGGGACCTGAGGGAGTTGCTGGGGGCCAGAAGGGTACAGGTACCTGTGTGAGGTTCTGGGAGCCAGCAGTTGAACAGGGACCTGAGGGAGGACCCGGGGGCCAGCGTGGGTGAACAGGGACCCGAGAAGTGGTTGGTGGCCATCAGGGTAACAGGGACCTGAGGGAGGGGCTGGAGGCCAGCTGGGGTGAAGTGGGACCTGAGGGAGGGGTTGGGGACCAGTAGCGGAACAGAGAACTGAGGGAGGCACTGGGGGCCATCAAAGGTGAACAGGGACCTGAGGGAGGGGCTGGGAGTTAGCAGGGGCACAGGGACCTGAGGGAGGGGATAGAGTCAGCCAGGTAAGGGGACCTGAGGGAGGGACCGGGGGCCAGCAGTGAACAGGGACCTGAGGGAGGGGCTGGGGGGCAGCAGGGTACTGGTTCCTGAGGGAGTTTCCAGGGGTCAACGGGGATGAACAGGAAACTGAGAGAGAGGATGGGGTCAGCAGGAAGAAGGACCTGAGGGAGGATCCGTAGGCCAGCAGCGGAACAGGGACCTGAGGGAGAAGCTGTAGGCCAGCAGGGGTGAACACGGACCTGAGGGAGGGGCTCGGAGCCAGCAGGGGTGAACAGGGAACTGAGGGAGGGTCTGGGGGCCAGCAGGGTACGGGGACCAGAGAGAGGTGCTGGGGCCAGCAGGATACGGGCACCTGAGGGAGGGTCTGGGGGCCAGCAGGGGAATGGGGACCTGAAGGAAGGGCTGGGGGCCAGTAGGGGAAGAGTGACCTGAGGAAGGGGCTGGGGCCAGCAGGGGAACAGAGACCTGAGGAAGGGGCTGGGGTCAGAAGTGGTGAACAGGGACCTGAAGAAGGGGCTGGGGGTCAGCATGGGTGAACAGGGTCCTGAGGGAGGGGCTGGGGGCCAAAAGGGTAAGGTGACCTGAGGGAGGGGTTGGGGGCTAGCAGGGGAACAGGGACCTAGGGAGGTTCTGGGGGCCAGCACGTTACGGGGACCTGAGGAAGGCGCTGGGGCTAGCAGGGTATGGGGACCTGAGTGTGGAGCTGTGGCAGCAGGGTACAGGGACCTGAGGGAGGGGCTGGGGGCCAGCAGGGTATGGAAACTGAGAGATTGGAGGGTGCCAGCAGGGGAACAGACACCTGAGGGAGGGGCTGCAGGCAAGCACGTGTTTACAGGGACCTGAGAGAATTGCTGGGGTCCACAGGGTACAGGGACCTGAGGGAGGTGCTGGTGGGCAGCAGGTGTGAACAGGCAACTGAGGGAAGGGCAGGGGCCAGCAGGGGTGAACAGGGACCTGAGAGATGTGCTGGGGCCAGCAGGGTAGGGGGACCTGAAGGAGGGGCTGGGGACCAGCAAGGAAACAGGACCTGAGGGAGGGGCCGGGGGCCACAAGGGTGAACAGAGACCTGAGGGAGGGGCTGGGGGCCAGCAGGATGCAGCTACCTGATGGAGGGGCGGGGTGCTAGCCTGGGAATAGGGAATTGAGGGAGGAGCCAGGGCCAGCAAAGTACGGGGTCCTGAGGGAGGTGCTGGGGGACATCAGGGGTGAACAGGGACTTGAGGAAGGGGTTGGGGGCCAGAAGGGGTGAATATGGACCTGAGGAAGGGGCTGGGGGACAGCAGGGTACAGGAACCTGAGGGAGGGGCCGGGTACCAGCAGGGGTTAAGAGTGACCTGAGAGAGGGGCCGGGGGGCAGCATGGTACAGCGTCCTGACGGAGGGGCTGGGGGCCAGCATGGGTGAAGAGGGACTTGAGTGGAGGCCATGGGCCAGCAGGGGGAACAGGATTCTGAGGGAGGGGCTGGGTGCTAGCAGGGGACTAGGGACCTGAGGGAAGTGCTGGGGGCCAGCAAGGTTGAACAGGGACCTGAGAGTGGTGCTGGGGGTCAGCAGGGTACGGGGGCCTGAGAGAGGTGTTGAGGGCCAGCAGGGTATGGGGATCTGAGGGAGAGGCTGAAGGCCAGCAGGGGAACGCGATCCTGAGGGAGGGGCCGGGGGCCAGCAGGAAACAGTGACCTGAGGGAAGGGCTGGGGGCAGCAGGGGAACAGGGACCTGAGGGAGGGGCTGGGGGCCAGCAGGGTACGGGGTCCTGAGGGAGGGGCCAGGGGCCATCAGAGGTGAACAGGGACCTAAAGAATGGGCTGGGGGCCAGCAGGAACAAGGACCTAAGTTAGGAGCCGTAAGTCAGCAGGGGAACAGGGACCTGAGGGAAGGGCAGGGGCCAGCAGCATATGGGGACCTGAGAGAGGTGCTGGGGGGCCAGCAGGGTACGGGGACCTGAGAGAGAGGCTGTGGGCCAGCAGGGGTGAACAGGGACCTAGTTTGTGGTCCGGAGCCATCAGCGTCAACAGGGACCTTAGGGAAGGGCCGGAGCCAGCTTGGTATGGGGATCTTAGGGAGGGTCTGGGGGTCTGGAGGGGAACAGGGATCTGAGGAATGGGCTGGGGGCCAGTAGGGGAACATGGACCGCAGGGAGGGGCCTTGGGCCAGCAGGAGAACAGGGACCTGAGGGAGGGTCTGGGGGCTAGCAGGGGTGAAAGGAACCTGAGGGAGAAGCCGGGGGCCAGCAGGGAACAGGGACCTAATTGAGGGGCTGGGGGCTAGCATGGTACGGGGTCCTGAGGGAGGGTCCGGGGGCCATCAGGGGTGAACAGGGACCTAAAGAAAGGGCTGGGGGCCAGCTGGAACAAGGACCTAAGTTAGGAGCCGTCGGTCAGCAGGGGAACAGGGACCTGAGGGAGTGGCTGGGGGCCAGCAGGGTACGGGGTCCTAAAGGAGGGGTTAGGTACCCGGAGGGGTGAACAGGGACCTGAGAGAGGTGCTGGGGGTCAGCAGGGTACGGGGAACTGAGGGAGGTGCTGTCGGTCAGTAGGGTACAGGGAACTGAGAAAGGAGGTGTGGTCTAGAAGGATACGGGGACCTGAGAGATGGGCCAGGGTCCAGTAGGGTACAGGGTCCTGAGGGAAGGGCCAGGGGCCAACAGGGGTGAGCAGGGACCTGAGGGAGGGGCTGCAGGCCAGCAGGGTATGGGGACCTGAGAGAGATACTGGGGGTAGGAAAGAATGGGGACCTGAGGGAGGGGCTGCAGGCCAGCAGGGTACGGGGACCTGAGAGAGAGGCTGTAGACCAGCAGGGGTGAACAGGGATCTGAGTTTGGGGACGGTGGACATCAGGGTTATCAGGGACATATGGAGGGGCTGGGGGCCAGCTTGGTACGGGGATCTGGGGGAGCGTTTGGGCGTCTTGAGGGGAACAGGGACCTGATGGAGGGTCTGGGGGCCAGCAGGGCTGAATAGGAACATGAGGGAGGAGCTGGTGGACAGCAGGGAACAGGGACCTGACTGAGGGGCTGGGGGCTAGCAGGGTACGGGGTCCTGAGGGAGGGGACGGGGGCCATCAGGGGTAATGAGGTACCTAAAGAAAGGGCTGAGGGCCAGCAGGAACAAGGACCGAACTTAGGAGCTGTCGGTCAGCAGGGGAACAGGGACCTGAGGGAGGGGCTGGGGGTAGCAGGGTACGGGCTTCTGAAGAAGGGGCCAGGGTCAAGGAGGGTTGAATAGGGACCTGAGGGAGGACCCGGGGGCCAGCGTGGGTGAACAGGGACCCGAGAAGTGGTTGGTGGCCATCAGGGTAACAGGGACCTGAGGGAGGGGCTGGAGGCCAGCTGGGGTGAAGTGGGACCTGAGGGAGGGGTTGGGGACCAGTAGCGGAACAGAGAACTGAGGGAGGCACAGAGGGCCATCAAAGGTGAACAGGGACCTGAGGGAGGGGCTGGGAGTAAGCAGGGGCACAGGGACCTGAGGGAGGGGATAGAGTCAGCCAGGTAAGGGGACCTGAGGGAGGGACCGGGGGCCAGCAGTGAACAGGGACCTGAGGGAGGGGCTGGGGGGCAGCAGGGTACTGGTTCCTGAGGGAGTTTCCAGGGGTCAACGGGGATGAACAGGAAACTGAGAGAGAGGATGGGGTCAGCAGGAAGAAGGACCTGAGGGAGGATCCGTAGGCCAGCAGCGGAACAGGGACCTGAGGGAGAAGCTGTAGGCCAGCAGGGGTGAACACGGACCTGAGGGAGGGGCTCGGAGCCAGCAGGGGTGAACAGGGAACTGAGGGAGGGTCTGGGGGCAAGCAGGGTACGGGGACCAGAGAGAGGTGCTGGGGGACAGCAGGATACGGGCACCTGAGGGAGGGTCTGGGGGCCAGCAGGAAAATGGGGACATGAAGGAGGGGCTGGGGGCCAGTAGGGGAAGAGTGACCTGAGGAAGGGGCTGGGGCCAGCAGGGAAACAGAGACCTGAGGGAGGGGCTGGGGTCAGAAGTGGTGAACAGGGACCTGAAGAAGGGGCTGGGGGTCAGCATGGGTGAACAGGGTCCTGAGGGAGGGGCTGGGGGCCAACAGGGTAAGGTGACCTGAGGGAGTGGTGGGGCAGCAGGGTACGGGCTTCCGAAGAAGGGGACAGGGTCAAGGAGGGTTGAACAGGGACCTGAGAGAGGTGCTGGTGACAGCAGGGTACGGGGAACATAGGGAGGTGCTAGGGGCCAGCAGGGTACGGGAAACTGAGAAAGGATCTGGGGGCCAGCAGGATACGGGGACCTGATAGATGGGCCGGGGACCACTAGGGTATGGGGATCTGAGGGAGGGGCCAGGGGAGAACAGGGATGAACAGGAACCTGAGGGAGGGGCTGCAGGCCAGCAGGGTATGGGGACCTGAGAGAGATGCTGGGGGCAGCAAAGTATGGGGACCTGAGGGAGGGGCTATGGGCAGCAAGGGAACAGGGACTTGAGGGAGGGGCTAGGGGCAGCAGGGTCCAGGGTCCAGAGAGGGTCTGGGGGCCAGCAGGGATGAATAGGGACCTGAGGGAAGGGCTGCGGGCCAGCAGGGTACTGGAATCTGAGAGAGTTACTGGGGGACAGCAGGGTATGGGGACCTGAGAGAGGGGCCAGGGGCTAGCAGGGGAACAGTAAACTGAGGGAGGGGCCAGGTGCAGCAGGGAACAGGGACCTGAGGGAGTTGCTGGGGGCCAGAAGGGTACAGGTACCTGTGTGAGGTTCTGGGGGCCAGCAGTTGAACAGGGACCTGAGGGAGGACCCGGGGGCCAGCGTGGGTGAACAGGGACCCGAGAAGTGGTTGGTGGCCATCAGGGTAACAGGGACCTGAGGGAGGGGCTGGAGGCCAGCAGGGGTGAAGTAGGACGTGAGGGAGGGGCTGGTGGCCAGCAGAGAACCGGGACCTGAGGGAGGGGCTGGGGACCAGTAGTGGAACAGAGAACTGAGGGAGGCGCTGGGGGCCATCAGAGGTGAACAGGGACCTGAGGGAGGGGCTGGGAGTAAGCAGGGGAACAGGGACCTGAGGGAGGGGCTGGGGCCAGCAGGTGAACAGAGAACTGAGTGAGGGGCTGGGGTAGGAAGTGGTGAACAGGGACCTGAAGAAGGGGCTGGGGGCCAGCATGGGTGAACAGGGTCCTGAGGAAGGGCCTGAGGGCCAGCAGGCACACAGGGACCTGATGGAGGGGCTGGGTGCTAGCCTGGGAATAGGGTATTGTGGGAGGTGCCAGAGCCAGCAGAGTATGGGGTCCTGAGGGAGGTGCTGGGGGCCACCATGGGTGAACCGGAACTTGAGGGAGGGGCTGGGGGCCAGAAGAGGAGAATAGGGACCTGTGGAAGGGCCTGAGGGCCAGCAGGCGGACTGGGACCTGATGGAGGGGCTGAGTGCTATCCTGGGAATAGGGAATTGTGGGAGGTGCCAGAGCCAACAGAGTATGGGGTCCTGAGGGAGGTGTTGGGGGCCAGCAGGTGTGAACAGGAACTTGAGGGAGGGGCTGGGGGCCAGAAGAGGAGAATAGGGACCTGAGGAAGGGGCTGAGGGCCAGCAGGGGGACAGGGACCTGATGGAGGGGCTGAGAGCAGCAGGGGGACAGGGAACTGATGGAGGGGCAGGGGGCAGCAGGGGTGAACAGAGACTGGAGGGTGGGTCTGGGGGCCAGCAAGAGAACAGTGACCGGAGAGAGGGGCCGGGGGCCAGCAGGGGTGAACAGTGAGTGACCTCAGAGAGGGGCCGGGGGCCAGCATAGGTGAACAGGGACTTGAGGGGAGGCCATGTGCCAGAATCCTGGGGAACAGGATTCTGAGGGAGGGGCTGGGTGCTGGCAGGGGACTAGGGACCTGATGGAGGTGCCGGGGGCCAGCAAGGTTGAACAGGGACCTGAGAGAGGTGCTGGGGTCAGCAGGGTACGGGGACCTGAGAGAGGTGTTGAGGGCCAGCAGGGTATGGGGATCTGATGGAGAGGCTCTAGGCCAGCAGGGGAACACGATCCTGAGGGAGGGTCCGGGGGCCAGCAGGAAACAGTGACCTGAGGGAAGGGCTGGGGGCAGCAGGGGAACAGGGACCTGAGGGAGGGGCTGGGGGCCAGCAGGGTACGGGGTCCTGAGGGAGGGGCCAGGGGCCATCAGAGGTGAACAGGGACCTAAAGAATGGGCTGGGGGCCAGCAGGAACAAGGACCTAAGTTAGGAGCCGTAAGTCAGCAGGGGAACAGGGACCTGAGGGAAGGGCAGGGGTCAGCAGGATATGAGGACCTGAGAGAGGTGCTGGGGGCCAGCAGGGTACGGGGACCTGAGAGAGAGGCTGTGGGCCAGCAGGGGTGAACAGGAACCTAGTTAGGGGTCGGGAGCCATCAGGGTCAACAGGGACCTTAGGGAAGGGCCGGAGCCAGCTTGGTACGGGGATCTTAGGGAGGGTCTGTGGGTCAGGAGGGGAACAGGGACCTGAGGAATGGGCTGGGGGCCAGTAGGGGAACATGGACCTGAGGGAGGGGCCTTGGGCCAGCAGGAGAACAGGGACCTGAGGGA
Organism: Lepus europaeus; assembly: GCF_033115175.1. Taxonomy (NCBI): domain Eukaryota; kingdom Metazoa; phylum Chordata; class Mammalia; order Lagomorpha; family Leporidae; genus Lepus; species Lepus europaeus. The sequence goes on along the minus strand of NC_084847.1, from coordinate 44,399,748 downwards.
GGGTCCGGGAGCCAGCAGGGGTGAATAGGAACCTGAGGGAGAAGCCGGGGGCCAGCAGGGAACAGGGACCTTACTGAGGGGCTGGGGACTAGCAGGGTATGGGGTCCTGAGGGAGGGTCCGGGGGCCATCAGGGGTGAACAGGGACCTAAAGAAAGGGCTGGAGGCCAGCTGGAACAAGGACCTAAGTTAGGAGCCTTCGGTCAGCAGGGGAACAGGGACCTGAGGGAGTGGCTGGGGGCCAGCAGGGTACGGGGTCCTAAAGGAGGGGTTAGGGACCCGGAGGGGTGAACAGGGACCTGAGAGATGTGCTATTGGCCAGCAGGGTACGTGGAACTGAGGGAGGTGCTGGGGTCAGCAGGGTACAGGGAACTGAGAAAGGAGGTGGGGGCTAGAGGATACAGGTTCCTGAGAGATGGGCCATGGACCAGTAGGGTACAGGGTCCTGATGGAGGGGCCAGGGGCCAACAGGGGTGATTAGGGACCTAGGGAGGGGCTGCAGGCCAGCAGGGTACGGGGACCTGAGAGAGAGGCTGCGGACCAGCAGGGATGAACAGGGATCTGAGTTTGGGGATGGTGGACATCAGGGTTATCAGGGACATTATGGAGGGGCTGGGGGCCAGCTTGGTACGGGGATCTGAGGGAGCGTCTGGGCGTCTGGAGTGGAACATGGGCCTGAGGAAGGGGCTGGGGCCAGCAGGGGAACGGAGACCTGACGGAGCCCTGGGGCAGCAGGTGTGAACAGTGACATAAGGGAGGGGCCGTGGGACAGCAGGGGAACAGGGAACTGATGGAGGGTCCGGGGGCCAGCAGGGCTGAATAGGAACATGAGGGAGGAGCCGGGGGCCAGCAGGGAACAGAGACCTGACTGAGGGGTTGGGGACTAGCAGGGTATGGGGTCCTGAGGGAGGGGCCTGGGGCCATCAGGGGTGAACAGGGACCTAAAGAAAGGGCTGGGGGCCAGCAGGAACAAGGACCTAAGTTAGGAGCCGTTGGTCAGCAGGGGAACAGGGACCTGAGGGAGTGGCTGGGGGCCAGCAGGGTACGGGGTCCTAAAGGAGGAGTTAGGTACCCGGAGGGGTGAACAGGGACCTGAGAGAGGTGCTGGTGACAACAGGGTACGGGGAACATAGGGAGGTGCTGGGGGCCAGCAGGTTACTGGGAACTGAGAAAGGATCTGGGGGCCACCAGGATACGGGGACCTGATAGATGGGCCAGGGACCACTAGGGTATGGGGATCTGAGGGAGGGGCCAGGGGAGAACAGGGATGAACAGGAACCTGAGGGAGGGGCTGCAGGCCAGCTGGGTATGGGGACCTGAGAGAGATGCTGGGGGCAGCAAAGTATGGGGACCTGTGGGCGGGGCTGGGGGCAGCAAGGGAACAGGGACTTGAGGGAGGGGCTAGGGGCAGCAGGGTCCAGGGTCCAGAGAGGGGCTGGTTGCCAGCAGGGATGAATAGGGGCCTGAGGGAAGGGCTGTGGGCCAGCAGGGTACTGGAATCTGAGAGAGCTACTGGGGGACAGCAGGGTATGGGGACCTGAGAGAGGGGCCAGGGGCTAGCAGGGGAACAGTAAACTGAGGGAGGGGCCGGATGCAGCAGGGAACAGGGACCTGAGGGAGTTGCTGGGGGCCAGAAGGGTACAGGTACCTATGTGAGGTTCTGGGAGCCAGCAGTTGAACAGGGACCTGAGGGAGGACCCGGGGGCCAGCGTGGGTGAACAGGGACCCGAGAAGTGGTTGGTGGCCATCAGGGTAACAGGGACCTGAGGGAGGGGCTGGAGGCCAGCTGGGGTGAAGTGGGACCTGAGGGAGGGGTTGGGGACCAGTAGCGGAACAGAGAACTGAGGGAGGCACTGGGGGCCATCAGAGGTGAACAGGGACCTGAGGGAGGGGCTGGGAGTAAGCAGGGGCACAGGGACCTGAGGGAGGGGCTAGGGTCAGCCAGGTAAGGGGACCTGAGGGAGGGACCGGGGGCCAGCAGAGAACAGGGACCTGAGGGAGGGGCTGGGGGGCAGCAGGGTACTGGTTCCTGAGGGAGTTTCCAGGGGTCAACGGGGATGAACAGGGAACTGAGAGAGAGGATGGGGTCAGCAGGAAGAAGGACCTGAGGGAGGATCCGTAGGCCAGCAGCGGAACAGGGACCTGAGGGAGAAGCTGTAGGCCAGCAGGGGTGAACACGGACCTGAGGGACGTGCTCGGAGCCAGCAGGGGTGAACAGGGAACTGAGGGAGGGTCTGGGGGCAAGCAGGGTACGGGGACCAGAGAGAGGTGCTGGGGGACAGCAGGATACGGGCACCTGAGGGAGGGTCTGGGGGCCAGCAGGGGAATGGGGACCTGAAGGAGGGGCTGGGGGCCAGTAGGGGAAGAGTGACCTGAGGAAGGGGCTGGGGCCAGCAAGAAAACAGAGACTTGAGGGAGGGGCTGGGGCAGAAGTGGTGAACAGGGACCTGAAGAAGGGGCTGGGGGTCAGCATGGGTGAACAGGGTCCTGAGGGAGGGGCTGGGGGCCAACAGGGTAAGGTGACCTGAGGGAGTGGTGGGGCAGCAGGGTACGGGCTTCCGAAGAAGGGGACAGGGTCAAGGAGGGTTGAACAGGGACCTGAGAGAGGTGCTGGTGACAGCAGGGTACGGGGAACATAGGGAGGTGCTAGGGGCCAGCAGGGTACGGGAAACTGAGAAAGGATCTGGGGGCCAGCAGGATACGGGGACCTGATAGATGGGCCGGGGACCACTAGGGTATGGGGATCTGAGGGAGGGGCCAGGGGAGAACAGGGATGAACAGGAACCTGAGGGAGGGGCTGCAGGCCAGCAGGGTATGGGGACCTGAGAGAGATGCTGGGGGCAGCAAAGTATGGGGACCTGAGGGAGGGGCTATGGGCAGCAAGGGAACAGGGACTTGAGGGAGGGGCTAGGGGCAGCAGGGTCCAGGGTCCAGAGAGGGTCTGGGGGCCAGCAGGGATGAATAGGGACCTGAGGGAAGGGCTGCGGGCCAGCAGGGTACTGGAATCTGAGAGAGTTACTGGGGGACAGCAGGGTATGGGGACCTGAGAGAGGGGCCAGGGGCTAGCAGGGGAACAGTAAACTGAGGGAGGGGCCAGGTGCAGCAGGGAACAGGGACCTGAGGGAGTTGCTGGGGGCCAGAAGGGTACAGGTACCTGTGTGAGGTTCTGGGGGCCAGCAGTTGAACAGGGACCTGAGGGAGGACCCGGGGGCCAGCGTGGGTGAACAGGGACCCGAGAAGTGGTTGGTGGCCATCAGGGTAACAGGGACCTGAGGGAGGGGCTGGAGGCCAGCAGGGGTGAAGTAGGACGTGAGGGAGGGGCTGGTGGCCAGCAGAGAACCGGGACCTGAGGGAGGGGCTGGGGACCAGTAGTGGAACAGAGAACTGAGGGAGGCGCTGGGGGCCATCAGAGGTGAACAGGGACCTGAGGGAGGGGCTGGGAGTAAGCAGGGGAACAGGGACCTGAGGGAGGGGCTGGGGCCAGCAGGTGAACAGAGAACTGAGTGAGGGGCTGGGGTAGGAAGTGGTGAACAGGGACCTGAAGAAGGGGCTGGGGGCCAGCATGGGTGAACAGGGTCCTGAGGAAGGGCCTGAGGGCCAGCAGGCACACAGGGACCTGATGGAGGGGCTGGGTGCTAGCCTGGGAATAGGGTATTGTGGGAGGTGCCAGAGCCAGCAGAGTATGGGGTCCTGAGGGAGGTGCTGGGGGCCACCATGGGTGAACCGGAACTTGAGGGAGGGGCTGGGGGCCAGAAGAGGAGAATAGGGACCTGTGGAAGGGCCTGAGGGCCAGCAGGCGGACTGGGACCTGATGGAGGGGCTGAGTGCTATCCTGGGAATAGGGAATTGTGGGAGGTGCCAGAGCCAACAGAGTATGGGGTCCTGAGGGAGGTGTTGGGGGCCAGCAGGTGTGAACAGGAACTTGAGGGAGGGGCTGGGGGCCAGAAGAGGAGAATAGGGACCTGAGGAAGGGGCTGAGGGCCAGCAGGGGGACAGGGACCTGATGGAGGGGCTGAGAGCAGCAGGGGGACAGGGAACTGATGGAGGGGCAGGGGGCAGCAGGGGTGAACAGAGACTGGAGGGTGGGTCTGGGGGCCAGCAAGAGAACAGTGACCGGAGAGAGGGGCCGGGGGCCAGCAGGGGTGAACAGTGAGTGACCTCAGAGAGGGGCCGGGGGCCAGCATAGGTGAACAGGGACTTGAGGGGAGGCCATGTGCCAGAATCCTGGGGAACAGGATTCTGAGGGAGGGGCTGGGTGCTGGCAGGGGACTAGGGACCTGATGGAGGTGCCGGGGGCCAGCAAGGTTGAACAGGGACCTGAGAGAGGTGCTGGGGTCAGCAGGGTACGGGGACCTGAGAGAGGTGTTGAGGGCCAGCAGGGTATGGGGATCTGATGGAGAGGCTCTAGGCCAGCAGGGGAACACGATCCTGAGGGAGGGTCCGGGGGCCAGCAGGAAACAGTGACCTGAGGGAAGGGCTGGGGGCAGCAGGGGAACAGGGACCTGAGGGAGGGGCTGGGGGCCAGCAGGGTACGGGGTCCTGAGGGAGGGGCCAGGGGCCATCAGAGGTGAACAGGGACCTAAAGAATGGGCTGGGGGCCAGCAGGAACAAGGACCTAAGTTAGGAGCCGTAAGTCAGCAGGGGAACAGGGACCTGAGGGAAGGGCAGGGGTCAGCAGGATATGGGGACCTGAGAGAGGTGCTGGGGGCCAGCAGGGTACGGGGACCTGAGAGAGAGGCTGTGGGCCAGCAGGGGTGAACAGGAACCTAGTTAGGGGTCGGGAGCCATCAGGGTCAACAGGGACCTTAGGGAAGGGCCGGAGCCAGCTTGGTACGGGGATCTTAGGGAGGGTCTGTGGGTCAGGAGGGGAACAGGGACCTGAGGAATGGGCTGGGGGCCAGTAGGGGAACATGGACCTGAGGGAGGGGCCTTGGGCCAGCAGGAGAACAGGGACCTGAGGGAGGGTCCGGGAGCCAGCAGGGGTGAATAGGAACCTGAGGGAGAAGCCGGGGGCCAGCAGGGAACAGGGACCTAATTGAGGGGCTGGGGACTAGCAGGGTATGGGGTCCTGAGGGAGGGTCCGGGGGCCATCAGGGGTGAACAGGGACCTAAAGAAAGGGCTGGAGGCCAGCTGGAACAAGGACCTAAGTTAGGAGCCTTCGGTCAGCAGGGGAACAGGGACCTGAGGGAGTGGCTGGGGGCCAGCAGGGTACGGGGTCCTAAAGGAGGGGTTAGGGACCCGGAGGGGTGAACAGGGACCTGAGAGATGTGCTATTGGCCAGCAGGGTACGTGGAACTGAGGGAGGTGCTGGGGTCAGCAGGGTACAGGGAACTGAGAAAGGAGGTGGGGGCTAGAGGATACAGGTTCCTGAGAGATGGGCCATGGACCAGTAGGGTACAGGGTCCTGATGGAGGGGCCAGGGGCCAACAGGGGTGATTAGGGACCTAGGGAGGGGCTGCAGGCCAGCAGGGTACGGGGACCTGAGAGAGAGGCTGCGGACCAGCAGGGATGAACAGGGATCTGAGTTTGGGGATGGTGGACATCAGGGTTATCAGGGACATTATGGAGGGGCTGGGGGCCAGCTTGGTACGGGGATCTGAGGGAGCGTCTGGGCGTCTGGAGTGGAACATGGGCCTGAGGAAGGGGCTGGGGCCAGCAGGGGAACGGAGACCTACGGAGCCCGGGGGCAGCAGGTGTGAACAGTGACATAAGGGAGGGGCCGTGGGACAGCAGGGGAACAGGGAACTGATGGAGGGTCCGGGGGCCAGCAGGGCTGAATAGGAACATGAGGGAGGAGCCGGGGGCCAGCAGGGAACAGAGACCTGACTGAGGGGTTGGGGACTAGCAGGGTATGGGGTCCTGAGGGAGGGGCCTGGGGCCATCAGGGGTGAACAGGGACCTAAAGAAAGGGCTGGGGGCCAGCAGGAACAAGGACCTAAGTTAGGAGCCGTTGGTCAGCAGGGGAACAGGGACCTGAGGGAGTGGCTGGGGGCCAGCAGGGTACGGGGTCCTAAAGGAGGAGTTAGGTACCCGGAGGGGTGAACAGGGACCTGAGAGAGGTGCTGGTGACAACAGGGTACGGGGAACATAGGGAGGTGCTGGGGGCCAGCAGGTTACTGGGAACTGAGAAAGGATCTGGGGGCCACCAGGATACGGGGACCTGATAGATGGGCCAGGGACCACTAGGGTATGGGGATCTGAGGGAGGGGCCAGGGGAGAACAGGGATGAACGGGAACCTGAGGGAGGGGCTGCAGGCCAGCTGGGTATGGGGACCTGAGAGAGATGCTGGGGGCAGCAAAGTATGGGGACCTGAGGGCGGGGCTGGGGGCAGCAAGGGAACAGGGACTTGAGGGAGGGGCTAGGGGCAGCAGGGTCCAGGGTCCAGAGAGGGGCTGGTTGCCAGCAGGGATGAATAGGGGCCTGAGGGAAGGGCTGTGGGCCAGCAGGGTACTGGAATCTGAGAGAGCTACTGGGGGACAGCAGGGTATGGGGACCTGAGAGAGGGGCCAGGGGCTAGCAGGGGAACAGTAAACTGAGGGAGGGGCCGGATGCAGCAGGGAACAGGGACCTGAGGGAGTTGCTGGGGGCCAGAAGGGTACAGGTACCTATGTGAGGTTCTGGGAGCCAGCAGTTGAACAGGGACCTGAGGGAGGACCCGGGGGCCAGCGTGGGTGAACAGGGACCCGAGAAGTGGTTGGTGGCCATCAGGGTAACAGGGACCTGAGGGAGGGGCTGGAGGCCAGCTGGGGTGAAGTGGGACCTGAGGGAGGGGTTGGGGACCAGTAGCGGAACAGAGAACTGAGGGAGGCACTGGGGGCCATCAGAGGTGAACAGGGACCTGAGGGAGGGGCTGGGAGTAAGCAGGGGCACAGGGACCTGAGGGAGGGGCTAGGGTCAGCCAGGTAAGGGGACCTGAGGGAGGGACCGGGGGCCAGCAGAGAACAGGGACCTGAGGGAGGGGCTGGGGGGCAGCAGGGTACTGGTTCCTGAGGGAGTTTCCAGGGGTCAACGGGGATGAACAGGGAACTGAGAGAGAGGATGGGGTCAGCAGGAAGAAGGACCTGAGGGAGGATCCGTAGGCCAGCAGCGGAACAGGGACCTGAGGGAGAAGCTGTAGGCCAGCAGGGGTGAACACGGACCTGAGGGACGTGCTCGGAGCCAGCAGGGGTGAACAGGGAACTGAGGGAGGGTCTGGGGGCAAGCAGGGTACGGGGACCAGAGAGAGGTGCTGGGGGACAGCAGGATACGGGCACCTGAGGGAGGGTCTGGGGGCCAGCAGGGGAATGGGGACCTGAAGGAGGGGCTGGGGGCCAGTAGGGGAAGAGTGACCTGAGGAAGGGGCTGGGGCCAGCAAGAAAACAGAGACTTGAGGGAGGGGCTGGGGCAGAAGTGGTGAACAGGGACCTGAAGAAGGGGCTGGGGGTCAGCATGGGTGAACAGGGTCCTGAGGGAGGGGCTGGGGGCCAACAGGGTAAGGTGACCTGAGGGAGGGGTTGGGGGTTAGCAGGGGAACAGGGACCTGAGGGAGGTTCTGGGGGCCAGCAGGTTATGGGGACCTGAGGAAGGGGCTGGGGCTAGCAAGGTATTGGGACCTGAGTGTGGGGCTGGGGCAGCAGGGTACAGGGACCTGAGGGAGGGGCTGGGGGCCAGCAGGGTATGGAAACTGAGAGAATGGAGGGGGCCAGCAGGGGAACAGTGACCTGAGGGAGGGGCTGGGGGCCAACAGGGTAAGGTGACCTGAGGGAGGGGTTGGGGGCTAGCAGGGGAACAGGGACCTGAGGGAGGGGCTGGAGGACAGCAAGGGTATGGAAACTGAGAGAATGGAGGTGGCCAGCAGGGGAACAGGGACCTGAGGGAGGGGCTGGGGGCCAGCAGGTTACGGGGACCTCAGGAAGGGGCTGGGGCTAGCATTGTACGGGGACCTGAGTGTGGGGCTGGGGCAGCAGAGTACGGGGACCTGATGGAGGGGATGGGTGCCAGCAGGAGAACAGACACCTGAGGGAGGGGCCACAGGCCAGCACCTGTGAACAGGGACCTGAGGGAGGTGCTGAGGGCCAGCAAGGTATGGGGACCTGAGGGAGGTTCTGGTGGGCAGCAGGGGAACAGGGACCAGAGGGAGGGGCTGGGGGCAGCAGGGGTGAACAGGGACCTGAGGGAGGGCCTGGGGGCCAGCAGGTGTGAACAGGCAACTAAGGGAAGGGCTGGGGGCAGTCAGGGGTGAATAGCGACCTGAGAGATGTGCTGGGGCCAGCAGGTTAGGGGACCTGAAGGAGGGGCTGGGGACCAGCAAGGGTGAACAGAGACCTGAGGGAGGGGCTGGCAGCCAGCAGAATGCAGCGACCTGACGGAGGGGCGGGGTGCTAGCCTGGGAATAGGGAATTGAGAGAGGTTCCAGGGCCAGCAGAGTATGGGGTCCTGAGGGAGGTGTTGGGGGCCACCAGAGGTGAACAGGGATTTGAGGGAGGAGCTGGGGGCCACAAGGGGAGAACAGGGACCTGAGGAAGGGGCTGGGGGCCAGCAGGGGGACAGGGAACTGATGGAGGGGCAGGGGTCCAGCAGGGGTGAACAGGGACTGGAGGGCGGGTCTGGGGGCCAGCAGGAGAACAGTGACCTGAGAGAGGGGCCGGGGCCAGAAGGGTACAGCGACCCGAGGGAGGGGCTGGGGGCCAGCAGGGGTGAACAGGGACTTGAGGAGAGGCCATGGGCCAACAGGGGGAACAGGATTCTGAGGGAGGGGCTGGGTGCTAGCAGGGGAATAGGGACCTGAGGGAGGTGCCGGGGGCCAGCAAGGTTGAACAGGGACCTGAGAGGGGTGCTGGGGGTCAGCAGGGTACGGGGGCCTGAGAGAGATATTGAGGGCCAGCAGGGTATGGGGATCTAAGGGAGAGGCTGAAGGCCAGGAAGGGAACGTGATCCTGAGGGAGGGGCCGGGGGCCTGCAGGGAACAGTGACATGAGGGAAGGGCTGGGGGCAGCAGGGGAACAGGGACCTGAGGGAGGGGCTGGGGGCCAGAACCGTAGGGGGTCCTGAGGGAGGGGCCATGGGCCATCAGAGGAGAACAGTGACCTAAAGAATGTGCTGGGGGCCAGCAGGAACAAGGACCTAAGTTAGGAGCCGTAAGTCAGCAGGGGAACAGGGACCTGAGGGAAGGGCAGGGGTCAGCAGGATATGGGGACCTGAGAGAGGTGCTGGGGGCCAGCAGGGTACGGGGACCTGAGAGAGAGGCTGTGGGCCAGCAGGGTTCAACAGGGAACTGGTTATGTGTCGGGGGCCATGAGGGTTAACAGCGACCTTGCGGAAGGGCCGAGGGCCAGTAGGGGAACATGGACCTGAAGGAGTGACCTTGGGCAAGCAGGAGAACAGGGACCTGAGGGAGGGTCGGGGAACAGTAGGGTACAGGGACCTGAGAGAGGGGCTGGGCGCCAGCAGGGGAACAGGGACCTGAGGGAGAAGCTGTACACTAGCAGGAGTGAACACGGACCTGAGGGAGGGGCTCGGAGCCAGCAGGGGTGAACAGGGAACTGAGGGAGGGTCTGGGGGTCAGCAGGGTACGGGGACCAGAGAGAGGTGCTGGGGGATAGCAGGATACGGGCACCTGAGGGAAGGTCTGGGGGCCAGCAGAGGAATTGGGACCTGAAGCAGGGGCTGGGGGCCAGTAGGGGAAGAGTGACCTGAGGAAGGGGCTGGGGCCAGCAGGGGAACAGAGACCTGAGGAAGGGGCTGGGGTCAGAAGTGGTGAAAAGGGACCTGAAGAAAGGGCTGGGGGCCAGCATGGGTGAACAGGATCCTGAGGGAGGGGCTGGGGGCCAACAGGGTAAGGTGACCTGAGGATGGGGTTGGGGGGCTAGCAGGGGAACAGGGACCTGAGGGAGGTGCTGGGGGCCAGCAGGGTATGGGGACCTGAGGGAGGGGCTGGAGCTTGCAGGGTATGGGGACCTGAGTGTGGGGCTTGGGCAACAGGGTACAGGGACCTGAGGAAGGGGCTGGGGGACAGCAAGGGTATGGAAACTGAGAGATGGGAGGGGGCCAGCAGCGGACAGGGACCTGAGAGTGGTGCTGGGGGCCAGCAGGGTACGGGGACCTGAGGGAGGTGCTAAGGGCCAGCAAGGTATGGGGACCTGAGGGAGGTGCTGGTGCGCAACAGGGGAACAGGGAACAGAGGGAGGGGCTGGGGGCAGCAGGGGTGAACAGGGACCTGAGGGAGGGCCTGGGGGCCAGCAGGTGTGAACAGGCACCTGAGGGAAGAGCTGGGCGCCAGCAAGGGTGAACAGGGACCTGAGAGATGTGCTGGGGCCGGCTGCGTAGGGGGACCTGAATGAGGGGCTGAGGACCAGCAAGGAAACAGGACCTGACGGAGGGGCCGAGGGCCAGCAAGGGTGAACAGAGACCTGAGGGAGGGGCTGGGGGCCAGCAGGATGCAGCGACCTGACGGAGGGTCTGGGTGCTAGCCTGGGAATAGGGAATCGAGGGAGGAGCCAAAGCTAGCAAAGTATGGGGTCCTTATGGAGGGGCTGGGAGCCAGCAGGGGTGAACAGGAACTTGAGGGAGGGGCTGGGGGCCAGAACGGGAGAATAGGGACCTGAGGAAGGGGCTGAGTGCCAGCAGGGGGACAGGGAACTGATGGAGGGGCAGGGGGCCAGCAGGGGTGAACAGGGAATGGAGGGCGGGTCTGGGGGCCAGAAGGGGAGAATAGTGACATGAGAGAGGGACCAGGGGCCAGTATGGTACAGTGTCCTGACGGAGGGGCTGGGGGCCAGCACGGGTGAACAGGGACTTGAGGGGAGGCCATGGGCCAGCAGGGGGAACAGGATTCTGAGGGAGAGGCTGGGTGCTAGCAGGGGAAGAGGGACCTGAGGGAGGTGCCGGGGGCCAGCAAGGTTGAACAGGGACCTGAAAGAGGTGCTGGGGGTCAGCAGGGTACGGGGACCTGAGAGAGGTGTTGAGGGCCAGTAGGGTATGGGGATATGAGGGAGAGGCTGAAGGCCAGCAGAGGAACGCGATCCTGTGGGAGGGGCCGGGGGCCAGCAGGAAACAGTGACCTGAGGGAAGGGCTGGGGGCAGCAGGGGAACAGGGACCTGAGGGAGGGGCTGGGGGCCAGAACGGTACAGGGTCTTGAGGGAGGGGCCAGGGGCCATCAGAGGTGAACAGGGACCTAAAGAATGGGCTGGGGGCCAGCAGGAACAAGGACCTAAGTTAGGAGCCGTAAGTCAGCAGGGGAACAGGGACCTGAGGGAAGGGCAGGGGTCAGCAGGATATGGGGACCTGAGAGAGGTGCTGGGGGCCAGCAGGGTACGGGGACCTGAGAGAGAGGCTGTGGGCCAGCAAGGGTGAACAGGTACCTAGTTAGGGGTCGGGAGCCATCAGGGTCAACAGGGACCTTAGGGAAGGGCCGGAGCCAGCTTGGTACGGGGATCTTAGGGAGGGTCTGTGGGTCAGGAGGGGAACAGGGACCTGAGGAATGGGCTGGGGGCCAGTAGGGGAACATAGACCTGAGGGAGGGGCCTTGGGCCAGCAGGAGAACAGGGACCTGAGGGAGGGTCTGGGGGCCAGAAGGGGTGAATAGGAACCTAGGGAGAAGCCGGGGGCCAGCAGGGAACAGGGACCTGATTGAGGGGCTGGGGACTAGCAGGGTATGGGGTCCTGAGGGAGGGTCCGGGGGCCATCAGTGGTGAACAGGGACCTAAAGAAAGGGCTGGGGGCCAGCTGGAACAAGGACCTAAGTTAGGAGCCATCGGTCAGCAGGGGAAAAGAGACCTGAGGGAGTGGCTGGGGGCCAGCAGGGTACGGGGTCCTAAAGGAGGGGTTAGGGACCCGGAGGGGTGAACAGGGACCTGAGAGACGTGCTGGGGGCCAGCAGGGTACGGAGAACTGAGGGAAGTGCTGGGGTCAGCAGGGTACAGGGAACTGAGAAAGGAGGTGGGGGCTTGCAGGGTACGGGGACCTGAGAGAGTGGCTGTAGGCCAGCAGGGGTGTACAGGGATCTAAGTTAGGGGACGGTGGACATCAGCGTTATCAGGGACATTATGGAGGGGCTGGGGGCCAGCTTGGTACGGGGATCTGAGGGAGCGTCTGGGCGTCTTGAGGGGAACAGGGACATGATGGAGGGTCCGGGGGCCAGCAGGGCTGAACAGGAACATGAGGGAGGAGCCGGTGGCCAGCAGGGAACAGGGACCTGACTGAGGGGCTGGGGGCTAGCAGGGTACGGGGTCCTGAGGGAGGGGCCGGGGGCCATCACGGGTGAACAGGGACCTAAAGAAAGGGCTGGGGGCCAGCAGGATCAAGGACCTAAGTTAGAGCCGTCGGTCAGCAGGGGAACAGAGACCTGAGCGAGGGGCTGGGGGCAGCAGGTGTGAACAGGTACCTGAGGGAAGCGCTGGGGGCCAGCAGTGGTGAACAGGGACCTGAGAGATGTGCTGGGGCCAGCAGCGTAGGGGGACCTGAAGGAGGGGCTGTGGACCAGCAAGGAAACAGGACCTGAAGGAGGGGCCGGGGGCCAGCAAGGGTGAGCAGAGACCTGAGGGAGGAGCTGGGGGCCAGCAGGATGCAGCGACCTGACGGAGGGGCTGGGTGCTAGCCTGGGAATAGGGAATCGAGGGAGGAGCCAGAGCCAGCAGAGTATGGGGTCCTGAGGGAGGTGCTGGGCGCCACCAGTGGTGAACAGGAACTTGAGGGAGGGACTGGGGGCCAGAGGGGAGAATAGGGACCTGAGGAAGGGGCTGAGGGCCAGCAGGGGGACAGGGACCTGATGGAGCGGCAGGCGTCCAGCAGGGGTGAACAGGGACTGGAGGGCGGGTCTGGGGGCCAGCAGGAGAACAGTGACCTGAGAGAGCGGCCTGGGGCCAGCAGGAGTGAACAGTGACCTGAGAGAGGGGCCGGGGTCCAGCATGGTACAGCGTCCTGACGGAGGGGCTGGGGGCCAGCATGGGTGAACAGGGACTTGAGGGGAGGCCATGGGCCAGCAGGGGGAACAGGATTCTGAGGGAGGGGCTGGGTGCTAGCAGGGGACTAGGGACCTGAGGGAGGTGCCAGGGCCAGCAAGGTTGAACAGGGACCTGAGAGAGGTGCTGGGGGTCAGCAGGGTACGGGGGCCTGAGAGAGGTGTTGAGGGCCAGCAGGGTACAGCGACCTGAGGGAGGTGCTGAGGGACAGCAAGATATGGGGGCCTGAGGGAGGTGCTGGTGGGCAGCAGGGGAACAGGGACCAGAGGGAGGGGCTGGGGCCAGCAGGGGTGAACAGGGACCTGAGGGAGGGCCTGGGGGCCAGCAGGTGTGAACAGGCAACTGAGGGAAGGGCTGGGTGCCAGCAGGGGTGAACAGAGACCTGAGAGATGTGCTGGGGCCAGCAGCGTAGGGGGACCTGAATGAGGGGCTGTGGACCAGCAAGGAAACAGGACCTGAGGGAGGGGCCGGGGGCCAGCAAGGGTGAACAGAGACCTGAGGGAGGGGCTGGGGGCCAGCTGGGGTGAAGTGGGACCTGAGAGAGGGGTTGGGGACCAGTAGCGGAACAGAAAACTGAGGGAGGCCCTGGGGGCCATCAGAGGTGAACAGGGACCTGAGGGAGGGCTGGGAGTAAGTAAGGGCACAGGGACCTGAGGGAGGGGTAGGGTCAGCCAGGTAAGGCGACCTGAGGGAGGGACCGGGGGCCAGCAGTGAACAGGGACCTTAGGGAGGGGCTGGGGGGCAGCAGGGTACTGCTTCCTGAGGGAGTTTCCAGGGGTCAACGGGGATGAACAGGAAACTGAGAGAGAGGATGGGGTCATCAGGAAGAAGGACCTAAGGGAGGATCCGTAAGCCAGCAGGGGAACAGGGACCTGAGGGAGAAGCTGTAGGCCAGCAGGGGTGAACATGGACCTGAGGGAGGGGCTCGGAGCCAACAGGGGTGAACAGGGAACTGAGGGAGGGTCTGGGGGCCAGCAGAAGTATGGGGACCTGAAGGAGGGGGTGGGGGCCAGAAGGGGAAGAGTGACCTGAGGAAGGGGCTGGGGATCAGCAGGGGAATAGAGACCTGAGGGAGGGGCTGGGGTCAGAAGTGGTGAACAGGGACCTGAAGAAGGGGCTGGGGGTCAGCATGGGTGAACAGGGTCCTGAGGGAGGGGCTGGGGGCCAACAGGGTAAGGTGACCTGAGGGAGGGGTTGGGGGCTAGCAGGGGAACAGGGACCTGAGGGAGGGGCTGGGGGCCAGCAGGTTACGGGGACCTTAGGAAGGGGCTGGGGCTAGCAGCGTATGGGGACCTGAGTGAGGGGCTGGGGCAGCAGGGTACAGGGACCTGAGGGAGGGGCTGGGTGCCAGCAGGGGAACAGACACCTGAGGGAGGGGCTGTAGGCAAGCACGTGTTTACAGGGACCTGAGAGAGGTGCTGGGGGCCACATTGTACGGGGACCTGAGGGATGTTCTGGTGGGTAGCAGGGGAACAGGGACCAGAGGGAGGGGCTGGGGCCAGCAGGGGTGAACAGGGACCTGAGGGAGGGCCTGGGGGCCAGCAGGTGTGAACAGGCAACTGAGGGAAGGGCTGTGGGCCAGCAGGGTGAACATGGACCTGAGAGATGTGCTGGGGCCAGCAGCGTAGGGGGACCTGAAGGAGGGGCTGGGGACCAGCAAGGAAACAGGAGCTGAGGGAGGGGCCGGGGGCCAGCCAGGGTGAACAGAGACCTGAGGGAGGGGCTGAGGGCCAGCAGGATGCAGCTACCTGATGGAGGGGCGGGGTGCTTGCCTGGGAATAGGGAATTGAGGGAGGAGCCAGGGCCAGCAAAGTACGGGGTCCTGAGGGAGATGCTGGGGGACAGCAGGGGTGAACAGGGACTTGAGAGAGGGGCTGGGGGCCAGAAGGGGTGAATAAGGACCTGAGGAAGGGGCTGGGGGACAGCAGGGTACAGGGACCTGAGGGAGGGGCCGGGTGCCAGCAGGGGTGAAGAGTGACCTGAGAGAGGGGCCTGGGGCCAGCATGGTACAGCGTCCTGACGGAGGGGCTGGGGGCCTGCATGGGTGAACAGGAACTTGAGGGGAGGCCATGGGTCAGCAGGGGGAACAG
Organism: Lepus europaeus; assembly: GCF_033115175.1. Taxonomy (NCBI): domain Eukaryota; kingdom Metazoa; phylum Chordata; class Mammalia; order Lagomorpha; family Leporidae; genus Lepus; species Lepus europaeus. The sequence continues at coordinate 44,384,719 of NC_084847.1, read as the reverse complement.
GATTCTGAGGGAGGGGCTGGGTGCTAGCAGGGAAAGGGGGACCTGAGGGTGGTGCCGGGGGCCAGTAAGGTTGAACAGGGACCTGAGAGAGGTGCTGGGGGTCAGCAGGGTACGGGGGCCTGAGAGAGGTGTTGAGGGCCAGCAGGGTATGGGGATCTGAGGGAGAGGCTGAAGGCCAGCAGGGGATTGCCATCCTGAGGGAGGGGCCAGGGGCCAGCAGGAAACAGTGACCTGAGGGAAGGGCTGGGGGCAGCAGGGTACGGGGTCCTGAGGGAGGGACCAGGGGCCATCAGAGGTGAACAGGGACCTAAAGAATGGGCTGGGGCCAGCAGGAACAAGGACCTAAGTTAGGAGCCATAAGTCAGCAGGGGAACAGGGACCTGAGGAAAGGGCAGGGGTCAGCAGGATATGGGGACCTGAGAGAGGTGCTGGGGGCCAGCAGGGTATGGGGGCCTGAGAGAGGTGTTGAGGGCCAGCAGGAGTGCACAGGGACCTAGTTAGGGGTCGGGAGTCATCAGGGTCAACAGGGACCTTAGGGAAGGGCCGGAGCCAGCTTGGTACAGGGATATTAAGGAGGGTCTGGGGGTCTGGAGGGGAACAGGGACCTGAGCAATGGGCTGGGGGCCAGTAGGGGAACATGGACCTGAGGGAGGGGCCTTGGGCCAGCAGGAGAACAGGGACCTGAGGGAGGGTCTGGGGGCTAGCAGGGGTGAAAGGAACCTGAGGGAGAAGCCGGGGGACAGCAGGGAACAGGGACCTGCGGGAGGGGCTGGGGGCTAGCATGGTACGGGGTCCTGAGGGACGGTCCGGGGCCATCAGTGGTGAACAGGGACCTAAAGAAAGGGCTGGGGGCCAGCAGGAACAAGGACCTAAGTCGGTCAGCAGGGGAACAGGGACCTGAGGGAGTGGCTGGGGGCCAGCAGGGTACGGGGTCCTAAAGGAGGGGTTAGGTACCCGGAGGGGTGAACAGGGACCTGAGAGAGGTGCTGGGGGTCAGCAGGGTACGGGGAACTGAGGGAGGTGCTGTCGGTCAGTAGGGTACAGGGAACTGAGAAAGGAGGTGGTGGTAGAAGGATACGGGGACCTGAGAGATGGGCCAGGGACCAGTAGGGTACAGGGTCCTGAGGGAGGGGCCAGGGGCCAACAGGGGTGAGCAGGGACCTGAGGGAGGGGCTGCAGGCCAGCAGGGTATGGGGACCTGAGAGAGATACTGGGGGTAGGAAAGAATGGGGACCTGAGGGAGGGGCTGGGGGCCAGCAGGGGAACAGAGACTTGAGGGAAGGGCTGCAGGCCAGCAGGGTACGGGGACCTGAGAGAATTGCTTGGGGACAGCAGGGTACGGGGACCTGAGAGAGAGGCTGTAGACCAGCAGGGGTGAACAGGGATCTGAGTTTGGGGACGGTGGACATCAGGGTTATCAGGGACATTATGGAGGGGCTGGGGGCCAGCTTGGTACGGGGATCTGAGGGAGCGTCTGGGCGTCTTGAGGGGAACAGGGACCTGATGGAGGGTCCGGGGGCCAGTAGGGCTGAATAGGAACATGAGGGAGGAGCGGGTAGCCAGCAGGGAACAGGGACCTGACTGAGGGGTTGTGGGCTAGCAGGGTACGGGGTCCTGAGGGAGGGGCCGGGGGCCATCAGGGGTGGACAGGGACCTAAAGAAAGGGCTGGGGGCCAGCAGGAACAAGGACCTAAGTTAGGAGCCGTCGGTCAGCAGGGGAACAGGGACCTGAGGGAGGGGCTGGGGGCAGCAGGGTACGGGGTCCCGAAGGAGGGGCCAGGGTCAAGGAGGGTTGAACAGGGACCTGAGAGAGGTGCTGGTGACAGCAGGGTACGGGGAACAGAGGGAGGTGCTGGGGGCCAGCAGGATACGGGGACCTGATAGATGGGCCGGGGACCACTAGGGTTGGGGATCTGAGGGAGTGGCCAGGGGACAACAGGGATGAACAGGAACCTGAGGGAGGGGCTGCAGGCTAGCAGGGTATGGGGACCTGGGAGAGATGCTGGGGGCAGCAAAGTATGGGGACCTGAGGGAGGGGCTGGGGGCAGCAAGGGAACAGGGACTTGAGGGAGGGGCTAGGGGCAGCAGGGTACAGAGTCCAGAGAGGGGCTGGGGGCCAGCAGGGATGAATAGGGGCCTGAGGGAAGGGCTGCGGGCCAGCAGGGTACTGGAATCTGAGAGAGCTACTGGGGGACAGCAGGGTATGGGGACCTGAGAGAGGGGCCAGGGGCTAGCAGGGGAACAGTAAACTGAGGGAGGGGCCGGGTGCAGCAGGGAACAGGGACCTGAGGGAGTTGCTGGGGGCCAGAAGGGTACAGGTACCTGTGTGAGGTTCTGGGGGCCAGCAGTTGAACAGGGACCTGAGGGAGGACCCGGGGGCCAGCGTGGGTGAACAGGGACCCGAGAAGTGCTGGACACCAAGAAGCTAAAGGGCAATAGCGGGGCTGAACACCCCTTTTATAAATATGGTATTCAACGGCATACTTCAGTTCTGATGGGATTACCTTCTGGTGCCAACCAATCAGAAAACAAAGACCAAGCCTGCACAGGCTGGCACAGGGGGCAGCGAGTAGGCAGCGAGGCAAGGCTCAGGGTAGTGGGGCCACAGGTCATTTGCTTCATTTTTTCCTTTGAAATTATTCTGCCATTCATTTTAAAATTTGACAGAGTGTTTTTCATTAGGTACCTCTCTAATAAATAAAAGGAAAATACATTATATTTATGTACATATTGTATATGGGTTTTTTTTAGCATTTGGAAATTGCCAGGCACCACATGAGATACCAAAACACAATGGTGACAAAGACACAAATTTGCCAAGTTCTCTGTCTGTTGCACTCTATTTTACTATATCCATCCCCAAACCATAAGGGGAAAGAGTCTCCAGTTGCTATTTAAAAAATCAGATGAAATTAAACATGGAGAAGTCAGCAAATGAAAATACAAAGTGCTGGGGAAAGTATGGCTGAGAGGCTGAGACCACCCTCCTTCAGGAAGCTGTGGAGCAACCTGCAGCACCTTACTCTGTAACAGAGCGCTGGGGCCCAAGGTGCATAAGTGCCCTCTGCTAGACACCTGGCCAGTCCACAAGTACAAGAATGGCATACTCTATGAGATGACCCAACCAGAGCATGGGAGGGGTGTGTATGTCTTTGCCTCCCTCTCAGTAACTCTACTTTTCAATTAAAAAAATACTATGTATTGAGTATGTAGCTGCACATGAGGGTACTTCAAAAAGTACATGAGAAATGGAATTAAAATAGCTTGCAGGAGCAGGCATTTGGTTTGGCAGTTAAAATGCCAGTTGGGAAGCACATGTCCCATACCAAAGTGTCTGGGTTCAGCTCCCAGTTCCACCTTCTCAATCCAGCTTCCTGCTATTGTGCACACTATGGTGCAGTGGGTTTTATACTCTCCCTCTCTCTCAAATAAACAAAAAAAATTGTTCCAGATCCTGCACAATTTCCACAAACCTGTTAAAGATCTGCACATGCTGAAACTCTAAGTACAAAAACATGTCCATTAATCTGCATGAATAGCAAATGCCTCCCAGTGTTTTCCCTCCAGGGACCAGGGGAGGAAGGTGGGACTGGGGTCTGAGCAGGACTTCTACATTATCATGAATGTTTTACTGCCTTTAAAATGTTAAAACAAATGTGGCATGTCAGTCTTCCTTCTCCAAGGTGAGTGCTGGGTTGGGCATTTTATCAGATTCTGCACTCCTGGTTTTTTTGTCAATACTGAGCCGAAGAATTCTTGTTACCTGACTGTGTCCCTAGACATGCTTCCCCCATCTTCATGGCAGCGTATGGTCTCCAAGGACTGAAGTTATTCCTTAACTCCTCTGAACATGCCAGGGGCATGCACCAGGACTGTGCATGCAGGGAGGGAGGGTGGAGGGTGGAAACCCAGAGACCTCTACAAGCTTTGTTCTCGATGGGCTTCTTTGGGTTTGCCCTAGCTATGGCCAAGGGCACGTGGCCCACACCCTCCTGGGGTAAGTGTGGGAACACTGGGCTTGTCTGGGTTGAGGGTTTTACCAAAAATCCCTGTGCCCTTTCCCAACCTTACACCTTGCGTGAGTACCCTGGATCCTCCGTGGGGGCAGAGATTCCTGGCTAAACTCCAGGCAGTGGATGACAACTTAAGTTGCCCTTGATGTGTATTTCTCTGGGGTCTGAAATCACCATTACAAACTTGCTGCATTTAAAGGCTTAACTTCTGGAAATGATACAACAGAATTTTACAACAGCAGGATTTTCGAGAATGGAATCCAGGGTACCCACTGGAAAGGGATTGGGATATTTTGTCAATTCTCCCACCCAAATTTCTTCTCCTGTGTATATTTCAAATGCCCTACAATTGAGTTACATTTCCATCAAGATTTCACATTTCTGAGTATTCCACCTGCAGGGCACCCCTCATGAAAGGAAGAACGAATTCATTAGCCCAGCTCTTGTCTCTGGGCTGGCAGCAATCACACTCTCTAAGAGGTTCGCATGTCTCACATGGATTTACCTGAGGTTTTTCCTGGCATTTGGACAATTACTTAAAATGCTAAAAAAGTGATGTAGAAACAGGATTACTGAGGTGAAGAGGAGAGGAAGGGAAGTTGTCACAGGTCCATGACTCCCAATTGAATAGTTCCTTTCTCAGGTCTGTGTTAATTGTAAAGGAGTATAGTGCCTACCACACACACACACACACACACACACCCTGCAGCCCCAGGACAGAGAGGAACTTGATCTCTATGCTAGAGGTTGACCCTGTACTCTCGTGCCATAAACTCACATGATCTGCTGACTGTCATTACCAATGGCCAGAAACTTCACCAACTGCTCAAAAGTTATTACCTAAGTACCGAGGGCAACACAAGCATGGTGCTAAGCAGCACTGTTCATGCATCACCTCAATTAATACTCACAACATCTTCTCAAAACAAAATCCCCAGGAAGCAAGGTCAGCATCACCCAGGAAAATGCTAGGATCACAAATGATCACACTGCTGCTACTTGAGACATGCCAACATGCGGAGCCCAGTCTGTGATGTAACAAGTTCTCCCCAAAATTCTGATGTGTGCCAAAGTTGCAGAATGATCACTGAGAGAGTGGAGGCTGTTATCACTTCACAATGAACACCTCAGGCCCAGAAAGGTAAATTGATCGTTCAAGGCACAGAGAAAGAAGAAGACACACTATTTGAAACCAGTCAGGCTAACTCCAGAGCCCAGTCCCTCAAACACAGTGCTACAATGCTCATTATCCGAGGAATGAAGTATGGATTGAATCAGTGAGCATCAGACAAAAATATGACAAACGAGTCTGCAGTGATAACTCTAAATCTCAACAGCTGAGCCACTGATGGGCCACAAGAACAATGAGACTTCTCAGAAACATCAAATTGACTCTACATCCACCAAGTTGGTAGCACTCAAATAAATTAGGAGCTTTCCATCTGATGGAATACCATTCAGTTCTAAGTGTGATGGTTCCCAAGACGTCCAATGGCCCATAAAAATACTTAGTGTATAAGGAGGCAGGAAATACTAAGTCTGAGACCAGAAGCACCAGTATGGGCAGTTTTTCCCCAAGAGTTACAAGTGGCTGAGGACTTGGGAAACTGGGGGATTTAACAACCTGTGGGTGTGAATGGAAATTGGCACAGTTATTCTGCACCAAAACTGGGTCATAGATATTTAAATTTTAAAATATGCATGACTTATGACCCAAAACCCCCATTTCTTAGAAAGAATCACATGTGCATAGTCAAGCTGGATGATTATCACTGCAGATCAACACTTCTAAGGGGGAAAATTTGACAAAAACTAAGCTAAAATCATTACATGGATTGGATAAATAAATCAGGTTTCTTCTATATTGAAGTGATCTGCACATTATAAGGAACCTAGATATCGCTGAGATATATATATATATATATATATATATATAGAGAGAGAGAGAGAGAGAGAGAGAGAGAGAGAGAGAGAGAGAGAGACTCTATACCATTTGTAAGTTTCCTGAATACACTGTTAGGAATAAAGTATAAAATTAATTGTTTATCTTAAAAGCAAAAGGATTTGAGAAGGGAGAAGAAAGCAGAGTGAAATTAAACACAACAGAATCCCAAATGCATACACATCACATTATCTATTTTTAGTGCATATTTTCATCAACAAACATCTAAACAAGCGACCACAAAATTGCGATCTCACTTTAGGAGATAAGCAAACAGCTCTCTCTTACTGGCAAAGAATGTGCAGTGGGGGCCTCTGGCTTCTCGGTCTGCCTGTAGCAGCTAACCTTGTCCCCAAGGATGTAGGAGAACTTCTCCAAC